>NC_090445.1:763759160-764384160 GCF_031143425.1 Pleurodeles waltl
CTATGGGGGTTGCGGGCTCCTCCTGGGCAGCTGTGACGGGTCCTCCATGGGCAGCAGGCCTGCTGCCTGACTTCTCCGCCTTGCTGCCCTTGCCCTCCTTAGTCGGGAGTCTGTGGCCCTTTCCTCCCTTTGGAGTTGTGGCTGTTGACGGTGGCTGGCTAGTGTCCTGGGGGGATATCGAATCCGGGCTCCGGCGGCGGCCCTTCCGCCTTCTGCTCCTCTTCCCAGGGGGTGGGCTGGCTGTCCCCTTGCTGCTGGGCGAAGATCCAGACCTGCGGGCTGGTGGGCTCCAATACCCCTGCACCCTTGTCAAGGGGGCTGCAGGGCTGGTGGTGGCTGAGGTGCTCTTTTTACCCCGACGAGAAGGAGGGGGGGGCTCAGGGTCAGGAAAGAAGGTAGCAGTAGAGAGATAGATTTTCTTGGGACAATGGAGAGTGGAAGGTACAGTGGGTATGGGAGTGGAGGGAGAGGATGTGGTTGTAGGCGAGACTAGTTTGCTGTCTTTGGGTGCAGGTGCAGGAGCGGGAGGCTGTCGTGAGGTGGATGGCTGTTGGGTGGGTGGGTGGCTGCGTTTGTGTGGTGTGGAAGAGGGGGTGACAGACACAGTGGGAGAGGACACAGGGGACGTGTAAATGGCAGTGGGGGTGGTGACTGCACGTGTGCGGACTGGAGTGGAGGGTATGCTGGTGATGGAAACACTGGCTGATGGTGAGGTGAATGAAGGTGTGAGTGTAGACGTCACAGGGAGGGAGGAGGGAGACGAGGAGGTGGGGGTCACAGAGGTGGTAGTGAATGTTGGCATGTCTGCATCGGAATGTTGCTTGTGTGAATGTCTGCGTGATCTGTGGTGCTTATGTTTGGATGAGCTGCTCTTGGGTGTTGAGGTGTGTGCAGGCTGGTCTGATGGTGTGGGTGGGACAGGCAGAGGAACAGGAGACTGGGAGGAGGGAGTTAGTAGAGGGAGGCAGGAGACAGGGACAATGGCTGCCGTCAGTGCTGAGGCCAGAGCCTGGAACGATCGCTGATGGGCAGCCTGACCCGAATGAATGCCCTCCAGGTACGCATTGCTGCGATGAACCTCCCTCTCCACCCCCTGGATGGCATTCAAAAGGGTAGTCTGCCCAACAATGAGCGTTCGGAGGAGGTCAATGACCTCCTCACTGAGGGCAGCGGGGGTAACAGGGGCAGGGCCTGAGGTGCCTGGGGCGAAGGAGATGCCCGGCTTCCTGGCAGAGCGGGCACGGGGCGAACGCTGAGGGGCTGCTGGGAGGGCAGAGATGGTGCGCTGGGTGGCGGCTGTACCTGTAATGGCGGGGGGCACGGATGGTGCCACCCCCGCAAGGGAGCTCCCTTCCGAGGACGTGTCCGTGTCGCTGCAGGGTCCAGTCGTCCCCGTCGTGGAGCTCCCCTCGCCCTCCGTCTCACTGGTCCAGTCAGACTCTGTGGCATGGCCCTCCTGGGCCATGTGAGATGCAGCTCCCTCCTGCCCCGATGCCACTTCTCCTCCGCCTGATGATGCTGATGCACACAAGCACAGAAGGACAAACAAAAAGGGGGGGGGGAGAGAGGTATAAAGAGATTTTGAGTACATGGATCACCGGTACAGTTAGCGGACATGACAGACACAGATGCCCCCTGCACTAAGTTGCGCACTTGGGGTCCGCTACGCATTCCGTGGAACATGCCCTACACGCCTAGAGTTGACAACTGCACCCATGGATGACACGGCCCAGGGATGGCTGTACTGACACACTACTGAGGGTGGTGGCTGGGGACACAGGGGCTTACGCCTACAGATATCGCCCTGGCCTAGGGGGACCCACAGCCCTCCTCCCCCACCCAGACACCTCCACTGCGCGACAACAGAGTAGATGATGCTTGTACTCACCCCCTTGTGTCTGCTGTGCTGCCCTCACGCGCCCATCCAAATCAGGGTAGGCCACCGCCAGGATCCGGAACATCAGGGGGGTCAGTTGACGGCAGGCACCCCGCCTACGTTGGGAGGCCATCCCCAGCAGAGACTCGGCGGTCTTCTTGGTCCCGCGGCGGATGTCCTCCCACCTCTTGCGGCAGTGGGTGCCCCGTCGATGGTGGACCCCCAGGGTCCGGACTTCCTTGGCGATGGCACGCCAAATCCCGATCTTCTCATGGGCGCGGACCTATGTGACACGTACAGGGAGGGAGAAATACCACGTTCAAGTTTGTCTGCATTATCGTTGCCAGTGGCCCAACGCCCCCCATCCCCGCCAGGCCCCCCGCCAGGCCCAACATGCCCCCCATCCCCGCCAGGCCCCCGCCAGGCCCAACATGCCCCCCATCCCCGCCAGGCCCCCCGCCAGGCCCCCCGCCAGGCCCAACATGCCCCCCATCCCCGCCAGGCCCCCCGCCAGGCCCAACATGCCCCCCATCCCCGCCAGGCCCCCCGCCAGGCCCCCCGCCAGGCCCAACATGCCCCCCATCCCCGCCAGGCCCCCCGCCAGGCCCAACATGCCCCCCATCCCCGCCAGGCCCCCCGCCAGGCCCCCCGCCAGGCCCAACATGCCCCCCATCCCCGCCAGGCCCCCCGCCAGGCCCCCGCCAGGCCCAACATGCCCCCCATCCCCGCCAGGCCCCCCGCCAGGCCCAACATGCCCCCCATCCCCGCCAGGCCCCCCGCAAGGCCCCCCGCCAGGCCCAACATGCCCCCCATCCCCGCCAGGCCCCCCGCCAGGCCAACATGCCCCCCATCCCTGCCAGGCCCACGCCAGGCCCCCCGCCAGGCCCAACATGCCCCCCATCCCCGCCAGGCCCCCCGCCAGGCCCAACATGCCCCCCATCCCCGCCAGGCCCCCCGCCAGGCCCCCAAGCCAGCCAGTGGCCCCAAATCCATATTGAATTAAACTCACTTGTTGGTCTGGAGGACCGTAGAGTAGCGCATACTGGGGGAGGACCCCATCTACAAGTTTCTCCAACTCCTCTCCAGTGAAGGCAGGGGCCCTTTCCCCAGTCGCAGCAGCCATTGTCCCTTCCAGACCGAGGTCACAGCAACACTTGCAGTATAGGTCCTCTCCTGTGAAAGTTCAAGTCGCAAGTGGATAAGTAGATAGGAAATGGCGGTCACGTCCGCGGCGGTGCGTACCGCGGCGGTGCGTACCGCCACCGCCGGCGCCCTTCGCCATTGGCTCCTGAAACCCATAGGCTTCAATGTTAACCAATGCGGCTTCGCGCCGCGGTCTTCGCCCGCCGACCGCCGCGGTGTGCCACGCCAGCGCATTGACCTCACATCCCATTGTCACACTTCACAGGTCAGGCAGCCGCCATTTCGAGGGTCCACATGGCTCAATTTCAACTGCGTCACACAGGCCTAGGCCTTGCATAGCCACTCAGACACGCCATTCACTGCATAGAGAATCGTTTACTGTGCAAGCTGTGAGTACGTACCTGTGAGTTGCTTGACTCTGTGCTCCATGTTGTCCTTCCTAGGCACCGTCCGCTGGGTTTGGCGAGGAGACGGATGAATCCTCCCGTGTACCGACCGCTGGTGGACCTGTCGACAATGGAAGAACGCCACATTATCCTGACCTACCGGCTTGACCGTGCCACTATACATGAACTGTGTGCCCAGCTGGAGCCCGACCTGATGTCCCCCATCCGCCAACCCACAGGGATTCCCCCTCTAGTGCAGGTCCTGTCAGTACTCCATTTCCTGGCAAGTGGGTCATTTCAGACAACAGTGGGAATTGCTTCTGGGATGTCTCAGCCCATGTTTTCGAAGGTGTTATCCAGAGTGTTGTCTGCCCTGATGAAATACGTGAGGAGCTACATCATTTTCCCTGAGGTGGGCGAATTGGCTACAGTGAAGGGTGATTTCTACGCCCTTGGACATATTCCCAACGTCATTGGTGCCATTGATGGGACCCATGTGGCTTTGGTTCCCCCAAGAGACAGGGAGCAGGTGTACAGGAACAGAAAAAGTTACCATTCCATGAACATCCAGGTGGTGTGTTTGGCTGACCAGTACATCTCGCATGTAAATGCCAAGTTCCCTGGGTCAGTGCATGACGCCTTCATCCTGAGGAATAGCAGCATCCCTTACGTGATGGAACAGCTAGAGAGACACCGTGTATGGCTATTGGGGGACTCTGGGTACCCCAACCTGTCGTGGCTACTGACCCCAGTAAGGAATCCCCGGACCAGGGTAGAGGAACGGTACAATGAGGCCCATGGGCGTACTAGGAGGGTGATCGAACGCACCTTTGGCCTCCTAAAGGCCAGGTTTAGGTGCCTGCATATGACAGGTGGATCCCTAATGTACTCACCTAAGAAGGTGTGTCACATCACCGTGGCCTGCTGCATGCTTCACAACCTGGCTTTGCGCCGCCAGGTGCCTTTCCTGCAGGAGGATGGTCGAGACGGTGGTGTAGTGGCAGCTGTGGAACCTGTGGAGAGTGACGAGGAGGAAGACGACGGGGCTGAAACAGACAACAGGGACAGAATCATTGAACAGTACTTCCAATAGGACACAGGTAACAATTCAAACATAATTTAGTGAATGTGAACTACTCTCCTGCATCTCTGCTGGCTGTCTATTTGCCCCAGTGTATGATGACTGAGTTGTGGCTTTTCCCTCCCTATTTCAGATCTGGGGTCCCCACTACGAGTCCTGTGCTTCGTTTCCCCATGGACTACAGCTTTGTGGCAGCTGTTTGTTGACTTCACTATGTACAAGGACATATTTGCAATGTCATGTCAATTACAATATTTTGAAATCACAGCCAGACTCCAGATAGTTTTGTGCTAAATGGGTGTTTATTTAAGTGCTCAAAATGGGATGGGTGGTTTCAAGTGGGTGGGGGCTATGGTGAAGGAATGTCCATGGCAGAGTCCAGAGTAACAGTCACACAGGTGCATTGTCCAGAGGCCTGTGGAGAGATGGAGCATGGGCAGTTCAAGGATGGACAGGGTGACAATGTGGGACAGTGGGATGACATCAGGTGGTATCCTTTGCTGGCGGGGGTCTTGACATCCTACTCTGTCTTCTTGCGAGATCTCAGGGCCCTCTTGCGGGGTGGTTCTTCTCCTGCAGGAGGTGGGGGTCTGGTGGGCTGCTGTTGTGCGGGGGCCTCCTGACCACTAGCGCCGGCGGAGGTGGTTGGCTGTTCTTGGTCCAGGCTAGTGGCAGGGGCCCTTTGTTGGTGTTGAGTGTCCGTCCTGGTGTTGATGAGGTCCTGCAGCAGCCCGACCATGGTAACCAGGGTGGAGGTGAGGGCTCTGATGTCCTCCCTGTACCCCCGATAGTGTTCCTCCTGCAGTACCTGGATCTCCTGGAACCGGGCCAGTACCGTCGCCATCGTCTCCTGGGAGCGGTTGTATGCTCCCATGATGGTGGTGAGGGCCTCGTGGAGAATGGGTTCCCTGGGCCTGTCCCCCCCCTGTCGCACAGCTGCCCTCCGAGTTGCCCTGTTTCCCTGGGCCTCTGCCCCCTGGCCGGTGTGCCCACTACCACTGCCCCCAGGTCCCTGTTGTTGTTGGGGTGGTGGGTTATCCTGGGTGCCCTGTAGTGGTAGACACACCGCAGATTGACGCGCCCTGGAGACAGAGGCATGGGCCCGCTGGGTGGGAGCTGTGCTGGTGTTCCCAGAGGGGTTTGGGTCTGTGGTGGCCTGTGGCTGTCTGAGGGGAACCGACTGTCCAGAGGTCCTCGATGGTCCGGGCTGGTCATCGGTGTCCAGGTCGACAGAGCTGCTGTCATCGCTGACGGCCTCTTGGGTGGGGGGTGTGGAGAATTCTGGGCCCTCCGTGGCGGTGTGTTGGCGGTCGGGTCCTGCAGGGGTATAGAGGTATGGTTATAGTTTCAATGTGTGGCATATGGGTGTATCTGTGGGTTCCCGTGTCCCCAAGTGCTGGCATTCGTGTGTGGGGGCTTTGGTGAGGGTGGCTTGTGGGGGGGATGTGTATATGCATTGGGCATGCTTTGGTGATGGGTGTCCATGCTTAGTGGACGCATGCAGGCCTAGGTTTTGGGATGTGTGGGTTGTGATGGTGAGACATTGGCAGGGAATAGGTGTGCTGGGGGTGGGGGTGAGGATGGTGGTGGGGGTGAGGATGGTGGTGGGGGTGAGGGTGAGGGTGGGGGTGAGGATGGGGGTGGGGGTGAGGGTGGGGTTCGAGGATGGGGGTGAGGGTTGGGGTATGATTTGGCATGCAGGTGGGGGGGAAGCAGTAGTGAAGCTTCAACTTACCAGTGTCCATTCCTCCGCCGACTCCTGCGAGACCGTCAGGATGCAGGATGTTCAAGACTTCCTCCTCCCATGTTGTAAATTGTGGGGGTTGAGGTGCGGGTCCTCCGCCAGTCTTCTGCACGGCGATGTTGTGCCGGGATACTATGGAACGCACCTTCCCCCGTAGGTCGTTCCATCGCTTCCTGATGTCTTCCCGATTTCTGGGGTGCTGTCCCACAGCGTTGACCCTGTCGACAATCCTCTGCCATAGCTCCGTCCTCCGGGCAATGCTGGTGTATTGGACCTGTGTGCCGAAGAGCTGGGGCTCTACCCGAACGATTTCCTCCACCATGACCCTGAGTTCTTCGTCTGAGAAGCGGGGCTGTCTTTGGGGTGCCATGGAGTGGTGTGTATGATGTGTGGGGTGGAGTATGTGTAGTTAAGTGTGTTGAGTGTGGTGGTGTGTGTTGTTTTGTGGGTGGATATTGTGTGGGTGATGGTGTAGTGTGCCTCTGTGTGATGGTATTCTGTGTTCGATGATGTGTCTCTCGGTGCTTCTTTCGGAATTTTTTGTCGTAGGGGTTTGTGGGTGATGTGGGTGTGTGTTTTATATTGTATTGTGTGTGTGGGAGTGGTGTGTGTATGTGTATCAGGTGTGTGGAATTCAAATCGGCCAATGTGGCTGAGTTTTGTTCGTTTGTGTGTATTCTGACCGCGGCGGTGTGTACCGCCAATGGAAAACCGCGTTTGAATGACCGCCGCGTGGATTCGTGGGTCGTAATGGCATGGGCGTATTTCTGTTGGCGTGACGGTGGAGGTTTGGTCACCTCCACTTTTCCGCCGACCGCTGGTCTGGCGGTCTGTTGTGGCTGTCGGATTTTCAGAGGTTTGGCTGCTGCGGGTCAGAATGACCGTGGCGGGTTACCGCGACCGCAGCGGAATTATGGAGGATTTCTGACCGGCGGTGGGCGCCTTTTACCGCCGAGGTCAGAATGACCACCATAGTGTCTCCAAACGAAAGATTACATCTTCAGAACTTTCACTAACACATATTTTCCTGCATTCAAACAACAACTAATTTCAGTAGAATCTAATTAATAGAAAAAAGGGGATGGAACTGGCCATCAAAGTTATATATGCATTATTATGACAGTGTGGTACAGTTAGCGAGTACTTAACATGCATTGGCTTAAATGATAATCTTCTCAAAGTTGTATTCACCAATTAAGGGTGGCAATACCACATCTATTATTCTGTACCCCACCTCAAGAAAATGTCAGTTTCTAAGAGACGAAGCACATGCACACAGTGGCCATAAGTGTGCATAGATGACGAGTTTTCTGTGCATAACACAGAATTCTCCCTTCTCACTTAGTTCACATGCAGTTCAGCAACAAACTCAGATTTAATAGGAGCTATTAACTGGAGCGTAAGCAGAACTACTCTATAAACCTTGTCTGGCTACTATGCATTTCCATCCCTTTTTCAAATTGCATGTAGACTATCTAAGACACACATTTCTTGTGGATGCGTTATTTATGCTTTATAAGGGCCCCATTTCCAATCAACACTATTTTTAATACAAGTACAAAATTGTAACACAGTTCACTCTACTCTACAGCAGGAACCCATGCCACAGTCTTTGTTTCTATTTCCTTTTTTGACACAGGCTTATTAAAAAAATCCAAATATTCCTATTAAAGAAATTGGTTTACAAACTCTAAGCACCCAGACCAATATTGAGTTCTCATTGTTTCAATATGTTAAGAAATTAATTCATTAAATTACTTCTGTCAATGGAATTTCTATGGTTCAAAATTAATTCAGGTAGACATTACTGAAATTAACATACCAGATCATTTGTGGAAAAAAACATTTGCCATATGTTTTCATTCAGGTTAATATAAAAGGGCTATATTTCAAAAGTTAAAGACACCCAAAATACAATTGAGTACTTATAGTCTTTAGTTAATAATTCATTGGGACAGCATAAATAAAGAAACAGGCATCTTACATGACATTATGGCCCTCATTAGGACAATGGTGGTAAATACCGCAGCGCTGACTGCCGCCAACATACCGCAATGGAAGCGAATATCCGTCTGCCAAATTATGACACATACACACAAAACCAACAGAAAACAGCCACAACTACAAATCTGCCTGACCCACTGAACGTGATAAACTGTTGGTACTACCACCCATACCGTTACGCCTCCAAAACACGGCCCTTCAACTAATGACCCATGAATCACCACAGCGTCCATTCAACAGCGGTAAACCATTGGTGGGGCACACCGCCGAGGCGGATATGGCCACCCAAATACAAAACAAGACATTATTGGCAAGAACCAAAAACCCACACCTGGCACAAATTACACACCCTGCACACCCACCAACAGCACTATAAAACACACACCCACATCGCCCACAATCCTTTGCGAACATGAGAAGACCGCTATACTTTGCCACGCCAATCCTAGAGAGAACTGCACACATATATCACAACTACCCATTCATCTGTCACGCACCACACACCACATACCCCACCACATCACTCAACACCCTTTGCACAACATACACACCACACAACACCCATGTCCCCACAAAGACACCCCTGTTTCACTGATGAGGAGTTGCGGGTCATGGTTGAGGAAATAGTCAGGGTAAAGCCACGGCTGTTTGGAGCACAGGTCCAGCAGATTTTCATTGCCAGGAAGATGGGGCTATGGCAGAGGATTGTGGAGAGGGTGAACACCGTGAGACTACATCCACTCACAAGGGACGACATAAGGAAGACCTACGGGGGGAAGGTGTGTTCAATTGCAGCAAGGCACCAGTTTGCCATCAGGAGGACTGGCGGTGGACCCCTACCTCCTCCCCCCACAACCATGAGGTTTCCCTGTATTTCCTCTGCAGGTCCGCGCCCATTAGAAAAAGGGGTCGTGGGGTGCCATTGCCAAGGACGTGTGGACCCTGGGGGTCCGTATCCGTCGGAGCAGGAAACGGTGGGTGGACCTGAGACGCTGGGCCGAGAAGACGGCAGAGGTACTCCCAACGAGGGAGGGGTGCCCATTGGAACCTGACCCCCCCAACGGCCCACATACTGGCAGTGACCTACCCAGAGCTGGATGGGCGCCTGAGGGCATCACAGCAGCCACAACGGGGGGAGAACTGTGTGTGTGACAGCCATCTTTGTTGCCTGGCATGGGATTTGGGTGCAGGGTTTTAGTCAGTGGATTCCCCAATATGCCAGCTTAGACACTGCTGCATGGTCCAGCTTAGGTATTTTGGGTGCAATCCATATTTTAGATATCTAGGTTGCTGGCTTTGCATGTCAGACACGGCTTAGTTGGTCCCAATTGGTGTGCAGATGGCAGTGTTTGGCTTCTACCTGCTCTGGTACCTAGCCAATGGTATGCCAGTGTGGTCCATGCTGCCCATTCTTAGTCCCTGTGTGTGATAGTGATCCATCTGTGCTGTTAGTGCTGATTGACCCTGTGCTCCCTTCCTTTCTTCCCCCCTCTCCTTTTGTCATCCTGTCCATGTGTGCATTAGCACCATCTGGTGAAGGAGCAGAAGCACCGGCGAGTGAGGGAACTGCAGCCCCCGGGAGGCATAGTCCACTGACACTGAAAGGACCAGTGGGACGGAGGGTGAGGGGAGCACCATGGGGAGGGGGCAGGAGCTGATTCAACTGACTGATTCCTCCTCCAATTGAAGCTTCCTGGTGGTGGTGGACTCCTCTGGGACCACCCCAGCTACTGGTTGTACCGCCACCCCCTCCACCAGCACCTCCCTCCCTGCAGCCCCCCACCGAGTTGCCCGTGCCCGCTCACCCAGCATGGTGGGCGTCTCCTTCACCCCAGGCACCTCAGGCCCTGCCCCAGTCAGCCCTGCTGCCCTCAGTGAGGAGTATATTGACCTCCTGAGATCCATTTCTGTAGGGCAGTCAACCATAGTGAATGTCATCCAGGGGCTGGCATCCCAGATGCAGCAATGTAGTGCCTTCCTGGAGGGCATTCACAGTGGCTTGGTGGTCCTACAAAGATCGTCCCTGTTTCTTGTGTCTCCCCTCCAAATACCACTTCCCAGTCCCAGGCTCCTCTCCCCAAGCCCATCCCACGGACACATTCTGACAAGCATGTACCCAAAACAACAGACAAGACTTGTACGGACAAATACAGGCAGCACATTTCAATCCACAAGCACTCACACAAACAACACTCAGATACACACATACCGCCATCCACTGCCTCCATTGTCTCCCCCTCCTCCTCCTCCCTCACACTCACACCTGCATGCACTACATCAACAGCCCCAGAACCTGCCATCTGCAGAGCCTTGCCCAATAATCAGCACAACAGCAGACCCGCAGACATGGTGTGTGGGCACCACATGCGCAGTCACCACCACCACCATCCACACCTCATGCAGCACACCCACCTCACTAGCAGACACCACCACAACATCCATCCACACATCCTGTTTGACCTCCCCCACTCTGTCTGCCCCCTCCAAAGACACACAAATGCTCGCACTCAGACCCCCAACAGCCATCCACCTCACACATGCACACTGTCCATGCACCTGCACCCAAGTCCAGCACACCTCCTCCTTCTACAACCACTCCCTCTACCTCCACTCCCATACCTCCTCCCACAACCCACCCCATTGGTCCTAAGAAGCTTTTTGTTTTCTGCCTTGACCTCTTCCCACCCCCTCCCCTGTCCTGCCCATAAGAGGAAGGTCCCACCCACAGCCCAGTACCTCCACCACCAAGTCTAGCCCTGTTCCACCCCCAAAGACTTCAGCTACCACTAAGGGGCACATGAGTGGCACTCCTGCCCCCCTGCCCCAAGCCCACTCCTCTGCCCCCAAAATGGAAGGGTAAAATGCCGCCCCCCTCCCAAACCCAAACCCAAGGACCCCCTCCTCCCAAAAAGTAAAAATGGAGCAGTGTAGTGCACTGCTAGTGCCACCGATGTGTCAAACAAAATGACACAGCAGTGGTGCACAGGGCTTGTAAATGAGGCCTTTGGTTTGTAAATCAACATTCTTAGTGCATCAGATCATGTGACATTTCATTTATGGAGGCCAGACCTCTGTAGGTATTCTCTTTTACCTCAGTCACTGAAGAACAGGTGAGAAACGGGTGATACAGCTCCACAGCAATTATGTCTGGTTATGAGGGGAAATCACCAGCTCCTGGTCTTATATCACTCTCCATAGGTATGTACAACTTGTTGTTTAATGCTGAGACCAAATGAGGTTATTTTTTCTCCAAATTGTCCTTCACAATATAATCATAATTAATGTACAGTTTCATTGTTATTATCACAAACATTCTGACATATATCCTACTGAAGTCTGATACCCTCCATCCAGATATCTATAGTATCAATACATTCTGTTGTTTTGTGTTGTGCTGTGTTATGTACTCAGTCATGAAATAAGTCACATGGAATTCCCTTTATAATCCACAACTCCACTCAATCTTTGTTAACGTGTTGGATGCTTATTTACTATAAGTTGCACAGGTGCTTGAGCGGCGCTTCACAGTTTTGCACTGCACCGCAGGCTTTTATAATGATTAGTAAACTGGGTTGATGCTTTCCAGTGCTTTGCAATGCTTATCATTGCTTTGGAATATTTATCATTGCTTTGCATCATGTGAGCGCCCACACAAAACCTTAGTAAGTAACCTACCTTTTTTTTTTTAGATATTTGCCGATAACTATATCATCTGAAGTATAATGGAAAATATTGGAAATGTGTTTCCATTGCTAGCCAATGAAGTAGCCCATTAGAACAATGTGGTCCCTAACAAGAGTCTGAGTCAGTAGTGGATTGCAGCATTTTGAAGCTGCTGAAGTCTGTTCAGTAGTGAAGTGAGATGTCCCAAAGTGCAATCCATTTACATGATGTATTCTGTACAGCACCCAATAGATCACTGCCTGAATGCTGAATGTACAAAAGTGGTCCCGTGCAAAATTCACAATGTTGTGACTCTTCTTGTCATCACTGATTAAAACACTACTATTGTAAGTAAGAGATACAACTATGGTTATGGTATGATGCAGTGTGCCATATTTTAGTAACTATGGATATCAAAGCACTATATAGCAATATCACACCATCTGAATACTGAGACATCCTATTCAGATCACTTAACAAGATGCAAATGTATACTTCATTCATCACAGTGACAAGTTGAAATACCATAAACATGAAACTCTGGGTTAATCTGCTGGTGAATGGGACTTTCTGGGACCTAGAGAAGGATGTTGTCAATGATTCTCATTTGAGGCTTTAATATATTTATCAAAGAGCTATGACTAATGTTGTTAAAGGTAGGTGAGGGTATAAAGGCCAGGATAACCTTTGTCTGTGGACAGTGGGTGTTGGCTATGGTTTGTAAGGTAGCTGTCTCGTCTCGGTGGCGCAGTGTGAGTTGAAGCTGAATTGGAAGTCACGTGGTGATAGTTGGCAATGATGTGATCTTAGAGTTGTTTTTCTTTAAATATCTTTAATTATGCTGATGAAGAATTGGTGAGTGATGGTCCATGGTCTAATAAGGGTTTCTTCAGAAGTGCCAAGATCCCTCCTATCTTGAATGGTTCTGGGTTGGTGCCCTGGGTAAGAAGGACATTGACAATGATGAGTAATGATGAGAGAGATTCTTTTGAATGGCTTTGATAAAGGGAGAGTACAAGAAAATGGCTTTGAGGGAGCTGAATATGTTGGATAGTTCTATGAGAGTCAGAGATTGGTAAATAAAAGGAACCTTTGCAATCTTGTCCCTTTAAAACCAAGGTATGAACTTTATATATTAAATCATGTAAAATAGACCAGTCAATGAAATGTGTCAGGTTTAGTGCAAAGTGACATTTCGCCACACTTTCATCAACGTATTTTCTAGCAGGTCCTGCTTTAGCTGTAGATTCAGAATGATGTAGTTAGTACAGTTGTTTCTCAGAGGCATATAAAAATGCTCAGTTGAAGTTCCAGGTAGCCTGTACTAATGACAATTTCTTCTTAAAGAAAAGACGTGTTTGAAAAGTGACTTTTCTCCTCTGTTGCAAGCAGGTGGGAGAAGAGAGGTTTCCGGACCCATTGTCTAGGTCATATTAAGATAATTTCCCTTTTTTAAATTCTAATTGAGCAATAATCTCAGACTGTGATGAAAAATGTAAGCACCATAGTAGATGTTATCCTTGAAAGTGTCCTTTATATCACATCAATATCTCCTCTGGTACTAGTACAATTGTAGGTAGTTGACCAGAGTAGATTCACAATGAAAACCTTTATTTCCAGTGGGAACTACACCAACCTATGTGAATGTATAGCACATTTTCAAATTTAATTACCAGCATTTATATGGGAGTGAGCAAATGTCTACCCATAAAAAAAACAAATACCCTTTTTATGCATTCATATGCTGAGGATGGGGACCACTACAAGAAAACAATGGCTAATGGACTGATGTATGAAAGAAATTGGGTTACTGGTTGACTATGGTGTGAGCCTTGGTCAAGCACAAACTACAATCCTTGTCGGATCAAGGCACAAGCAAACCCCAAATAAACCAGTGTTCATCCCTCTGGCAGTTTGGCACAGAGAAGTCAGCCGTAACTTAGAGGCAATGTGTAAAGTATTGTGTAATACTTCAAACAGTAAAACTGTGAAAATGCCATACAAAAAGATCCCCCACCAGGTTAGAGAAATAGAATGGAATGTAACTAATAAAACAAGACCAAAATGACAAAGATTCAATCAGTAGAACCGGAGTTATGTAAAGAATAAAGAGAACAAATAACACCTAACTCTATATAAAGCCAACCATAGCTACCTGGTCCCACTGGTCCAGGTCAAAGTCAAAAGTTCAGGCCGATCACGATGGAGAGCGGGTTGGATGCAACTAAGATTAGTC
Source organism: Pleurodeles waltl (assembly GCF_031143425.1). Taxonomy (NCBI): domain Eukaryota; kingdom Metazoa; phylum Chordata; class Amphibia; order Caudata; family Salamandridae; genus Pleurodeles; species Pleurodeles waltl. The sequence goes on from NC_090445.1 coordinate 763,773,294, forward strand.
ATGCCGAAGTTTTACCTTCTCAAGTTTTATGTTAAGAGTCCTGTTCACATTGGAGAGGGTCATAAGGAGCAAGGAGAGTGTCACAGGTGGTAGTTGGCATGGTTGCCAGAGCAGGCGGGCATTGCGGATGGGCAGGCTGAAGATTTGCATTGGCAGTCCTCTGTGGGCTGTTGATACTTCTGTGTGAAGAGGCGGGCTGGTGGTTTGCTCTGAATTTCGTGCAAGCAGCGTGGTCTCGGTGCGAACGGGTCTGTTTGCAGCTGTAAAGAGGTCAAAAGCTTGATTTATGAGCTTGTGAGCCACACCAAGGGTCCAGCACCTGCAACACACTACTTGTGGATATTGCTGCAGCTGGGCCAGCAGCTGGTTTGGCAGCCTTTTATGTCCTTGAAGCTCAGATCAAGAGGCCAGCAGACTAGCCCTTTGAATCACTCTAGGGTCCTGGGTTCAAGATGAGGTTGCAGGTCCAGTTGTTCTTCCCCAGGCAATAGGGCAGCAGGCAGCAGGTCAGCACAGCAGGGCAGCAGTTCCTTTAGAGCAGCAGTGCAGCAGGGTTGCAGTCCTTGTATTAGCACAGCAATCCTTGTTCCTGGCAGGTCCAAAAGTGTACTCAAGAGTTGGTTGTCTGAGGTCCAATATTTATTCCAAGTTCACCCTTTGGAGTGAGGGAGAAGCTTCTAGAGGTTTTTCTTTAATGTCCCCAGGCACTCTGCATTCTGTGCCTTGGCTTCAGACTAACTACAGGGGGTATGCAGCTGTTTGTATGGCAGCAGGACACTGCCTATTCAGCTGTAAGTAGGGCAATACAATGCTACTCCCTCCCATCCTGCCAATGATGGTCCATCCAAGCACACCTGTGCTCCCTATTTTGCGTGGCTGTCGAAGGGGATTACACAAAGCTCAACAGTCAGCTACACCCAGTCATGTGACCAGAGGGAGGCTACAGACACTAAATGACTAAGGCAAGAAAATGCCAACGGAATCTTAAGGACAACAAAACCGAGATCAGCACAAAAATGGAAGAGGAAGGCAAAAAAGTTGAGGAGAAGACCACCCTAAAGCTGACTGGTCTAACACAGTAATAATCTCCCATGATTCACAAAAACAGTTTCGCTCATATGACAGGACATATATGCAGCAAAGGAGGAACATTTGCATTCATGGGGAGAAGACGGTTGGGAGACAAGCATGGAAAAGCACAAAACACCCATATTACAGTGGTCGCTGCATGTGGTAAAAGTATTTTGGCCTGTGTAATTTATACAAACAGAAATCACAAATGGTCAATACAAATGAAGAGTAGAAAAAGTTTGGCCAGGAAATATTTTTTATGTTTACATCAGTTAAGTGCAATGAAGGGGAGGTTGCAAAGTGACCAAACAATGTAAATGAGGAGCACCACCCACAAATGAGCACATGTAACTAACAAAATTCCTAGTCATCAATCTGGAAGAATTTGACCTAATTCCTGCATGTTGTAACATATATTTATCTAAGACTGGCTAAGGCAAGATGCAAATTTCAGAAAGCCATAAAAGAGCAGCACTCATTCAAATGTTTTCTCAAAAACGTTCAGGAGGAGGATGCAAAGGCACAAAAAGATATTCAGACAACAGTATCAATCCTTGTCGTTTATGATGAAATGGTTTATGGATACTATATTATTTCCAACCCAATTTGATCCTTGGCAGCTAAATTTGCCTTTGTGTAAACTTTCTTCCATTCATGTCATTGCCAAAGTGCTATTGGCATTGCATGGCATGGCATTGGAACTTTCAAAGATGGATTTTCACAGCTTTGCCACACTAGATGTCTCTAACGTGTCTTGTAGTACTTTTTGTAGCACAGGCACTAATATATTGCCTCTGGGTATAGTGACCATACATCAAAACCCCAAATAAAATGCCTCCAACAAAGAGATTTTTGGATAAACAGGTAGACATGATGCCCCCTCAGCATTATGGGGTGAGGAGGTCCTCTGCCCTACCATACACCAAAGGTATTCATAGGAAGCCCATAAAACTGAGCCAAAATGAAAAAAATGTACAGGACGTACAAGGACAAAGGAAAACAGACTGGACAGGTTACTCATCTGCTGGGGCCTGGCATCTTTACAGAATGTCATACATAAGGAGCTACTGAAAATGCCACCTAATGGTTTATGCTAGGATATTGCCTGATTATGACTAAGTAGTCAAAGTTAAATGGATGAGTTTAAAGGGCTGGATGATGGGATTAGTCTTCCATCTCTTCTGTAGAGTTTCTGGGGAAAAGTGTAACCCGTTTCACAAGCAAAACCTTCCTGATTACAATATGGGTTACAGAGAGCAAGCTGCTTGAAAAGGAGTGTCTGACAGATGATTCAGGCAAAGAACCCAGAGGGACAAAAAATCTCCAAGGTTTTGTATCTTGTATCTCAATTTTAGAACAGATCTTGCAAGACTGGAGTTTCGATTCTGAGTAAAACCAGAACTACAGCAGCGATGGAACTAGCAGCAATATAGCAGGAGCACAGCATTCAACCACAGGAGAAAACTGGAAAGCTGTGCCACACTGATCAGAGGCTTCTTATATGTGCGTAGAACAGGAACCACCAGAGAGAAAGGGGCTAGTCTCTGAACAGGAACAAGATAGGAGAAAGATGCTATCCCTGGCACAGGTATCAGTTGAGAAGAAAGGGCTGGACTTGAAATGGACATATTGAAATGTTGTTCATGTTTGGTGATCATCTTGGTATGAAATCTCATATATAGCCCAGGCTCCTCTGTTCGGGTCAATTGGATTGGGTCATTAATAATTATAGGCATTTGTTTTTGTCTTACTCCAGTAGAAAGGGTATCTGGAAAAACTGTGGATTAAGAAAAGGCCTCAAAGAATATTTAGACCCCAAATGATCTATTCCTTATGAGGCAATTGTGTGAAAGGTAATATTGATATTTTACCTGGTCATTTAGAACAGGAGCCCTGTCTGTAGGAAGTAAGATCCCTCTTAAGCCCCAGTTAATGCCAACTCTATTTAAGAAACATTAGGAAAGACTATTAAAAGTTTTACATTCTGCAGTATCATGCAGCTAGCACTGAAGAACTATGCCTGGGACTAGATATCCTACCTCTAACTGACTGAGAGTATCATGCTCAGAAGCACATCAACTTTGTTATTCTGGCGTCAATCAATCAATCTACCAGTCAGTATTTGTATAGCATGGCACTATCACCCCTTGGGGTATCTGGGCACTAGGGTGCGAGGTCTCAGTCGAAAAGCCAGGTCTTGAGATTTTTCCTGAAGTCCGTAAAGGGGGATGTTGATTGGAGGCGGAGTAACAGGTCCTTCCAGGTCTTTGCGATGATGTAGGAGAAGAAACGGTCATTGCTGCGGCTGCAATGGATACTGGGGCTGTGTGTGGTGGCTAGTGGAGAGGAGCACAGGTGTCTGGCTGGTTGGTTAAAGGTCATTCGGTGGTTGATGTAAGCTGTTCCTTGATTGTGTAAGACTTTGTAGGCATTTGCGAGGATCTTAAACTGGCATCTAGAAGGGGAGCAGTGGAAGTATCTGAGGTGGGGAGTGACGAGGGCCCATTTGTGGAGTCCCAGAATGAGTCTAGATGCTATGTTCTGTATGGTCAGGAGTCTTTTGAAGAGTTGAGAAGAGATGCTGGCATTGAGCGCATTGCATTGATTGAGGCAGCTGGTGATGAGGGCCTGGGTGACGGCTTTCCTGGTGTTGACTGGGAGCCATCTGAAAATTCTGTGGAGCATGCAGACGGTGAGAAAGCAGGAGAAGACAAGTCCATTGATTTATCGTTTCATAGTCAGTTTCGAATGGTGAGGATGATGCTGATGTTGCATGTGTGGTCTGTTGGCCTAGGAGTTGGTCCGAGTTCAGCTGCCCACCAGCTGTGATCCCATCTGGATGTGTTTCTCCTGAAGATCATTTGTTCTGTTTTGTCAGAGTTGGGTTTGAGGCAGTTTGCTTTCACCCGGTTGGCTAAGTTGGTCATGGCGTTGCAGAAGTTTGTTCTAGTGGCAGTGGGGTCTTCGTTGAGCAAGAGGATGAGCTGTGCATCGTCTGCATTGGATACGATGTTGAGATCGTGGGATCTGACAATGTTGATGGGGGATCATGTAGGTGTTGAATACTGTGGGGCTGAGGGCTGATCCTTAGGGTATTCTACATATGATTTTCTTGGGTTCAGAGGTGAAGGAAGGCAATTGGATGCTCTGAGTATGTCCTGTCAGGAAGGAAGTGATTTGTGGGTGTTCCATTGGATGCTGATTTGTGGAGTCTGTTGATGAGGGTGTGGTGGGAGACGGTGTTGAATGCAGCTGAGTGGTCGAGGAGGACCAGGGCAGTGGTCTCCCCTCAACTGAGAAGAGCTTTGCTGTTGTCTGTGTCCACAATTAGTGCAGTGTCAATGCTCTGGTTGGCACAGAATCCTGATTGGGAGATGTCAAGCTGGCTTTTTTTCTAGGAATTCAGTGATCTCTTGATTGATGGACTTCTTGAGTACTTTGGCAGGGTAGGGAAGCAGAGAGAGTCAGTGAGTATTACCTAGATGATAACCAACAATGCTCATATTAGAAGGTGGGACTCATAACTATGCTCCTAGATACCCAATTTATATATTGCCTTGTTGTATCAAAATGAAAGGGTGATTGGGGGTGGCAAGGAGATCAAATAAAACTACTTCCTATTTGTGTGACCTTAGGCCAAAACTGTGGCATTGAACTAGTCCATTCTTTTGTTTTTGATAGTAGGAATGGACTGTTGTCCTGGTGGTATACATGGCCTTAACTCCACAGTCCAGTAGCTCTGGCTTTACAGACAAAGCCCTGCATCACTTGAAGGGACACACTAATATAGAATTGTGCAGAAGCACCCATAACATTAACACCACCCTACATGTTCTCTGCATGTTTTGAGAGGTCTTATATGACTTGAAGGAACTACGTGCATTTGTTGACCACAATAAAGCTCAAAGCAACAACAATGAGCTAATTCTTCAACTGATAGGCTTTCCCCACTGGTTCCTAGTTCTTCAGGCTAAGCAGCAAGAAAGTCAGGGATTTTGTGTAGCTCATTGTTACGCTGGTATTGGACCTGGCCCTTTTTGCAGGGTTATCCCCAAACTTTTTGCCTTCCTTCCCCTGTTTCTCTGACTCTCATTTTATTTTCTGGGTACTTTATCGCTGCTGATCAGTGCTGAATTGTGTGTGCTCTCTCCTCTAAACTTGGTGTGACTGGCTTACATCTGATGGGTGCATTTAATTTACCTGTAAGTCCTTTGTACAGTGGTATCCCCTATACCAAGGGCCTGTAAATCAAATGCTACTAGTGGGCCTGCGGTGCAGCTTGTGCCACACACGGAAGAAGCCTTTCAAACCTATCTCAGGTCTGCCAATGCAGGGCCTGTGTGTGCAGCTTACTGCTACATTGACTTGGCATCTAAAGTTACTTGCCAAGCCTGGAACCCTGTTACTACATATAAGTCACCCTTAAGATAGGTCCTAGGTAGCCCTATTGGCAGGGTGCTGTGTAGATAGGAGGTAGGACATGTATCTTCATTGTGTGGCATGTCCTGGTAGTGACAAACAGCCTATTTGGTTTCTCACTGCTGTGAGTGCTGCCCCTCTCATTGGTTTGCTTTGGAAGTTCCCTTATATATGTCTAAGTACTAGTTTCTGACCTGTGAGGAGTAGCGTGGCCATGTTTGGTATGTTTGGAATGGTAGCAAGAAATCCCGCTTGTTGGTGTAGGTGAAGTTTTTATTACTATTGTGGAAATGCCACTTTTAGAAAGTGGGCATTTCAATGTGCTCATGACTCTTGCGCTTTGCAACCTGACTCCAATACACGTCTAGGGTAGAGTGACAGCTGGGCTTTGTGCATGCTTCCTAGACAGCCATCACACAGGGAGGGTGGAGGTTTAACAGGATTACATCTGCATACTGAATGGTCTTCCTGGTCTGGAAGAGAGGAAAGCAGAATGCACTTACATTTGTATAGGCTGTTTCCTGCCCTCACACAAAGGGCTAGTTTACTCCCCACTGATGTCTAGAGCCAGGGTTTGGGATGATAGGGAGTGCTATACACTTCTGAGGCTCTTTTAAATTTCCCCTTAGATCAAAGTAATTTTGAGTATAGGTAGAGGGTTTGTGACCCCATGTTTTTAGCCACTGTGTGGACTTGTAACCCAATGCTGCTGGCTCTACATTATGCACCAGGGGAGTGCTGTGCTGTCAGGAGGAACTGCCATCTTGGACCACTTGCTTTGTTGGGCTAACCTGCTGTATACTAAAATGCTGAAGACAGCCACTCTGACAAGTAACTGTGTGCTGGCCTACTGCCCCTGAGTGCTCCCCAGCTGTCCTCTGGATACAGGTCCCTCCCACCCTGTGGCTGCCATAATTTTGTGTCCAGAGGTGTTGGGAGGCGTTCTGCAGCTGGACTTCATGAATTGCAGCCTGAAACCTACGTGGGAGGCCAGGTTGTTTAGCCTGTGATGAGCATTTCAGGTTTTCCTGCTTTCCCCTGTGACGGCTGGTGCATGATGGGTGCTTGGTCTGGATGCCAGACAGCGCATGGAGAGCGCTCTGCCCCCTACAACTCGAGGGAAAGTGCAGTGTGCCCCCCTGAGTAGGGTCTGGGGAGAAGCAGGATTATGGCGGTGTCCGCCACCAGTGCCCGGAGGAGGGCAGATGGAGATTGTATTAATAAGTGGCCCCAAGACACAAGCAGGCATCTCCTTTTCTATCTGTGTGACCCGAAGCGGCCACAGTGCACAGACACCAGTGGATGCTTTGGCCTCCTTGTAGCACTGAGGAGAGGAGCAGTGAGCCGTGCAGAGGGGAGCGGACGTCCCTCCAAGAAGAGACCACTCCCAGGACCTGCACGGTCCCCACCACTTTGAGGAGTCTTTCTGGAGCAGCTTCATCACGCACCCACGGGCAGCCGCAGTGGGTACTCTTGATAACAAGGGACCTGGCAAGGTCTCTAGCGAGGTTCCAGAGTCAGGGGACTCCTGTTGTGTGATACACCTCTCGTAACATGCAGGACAGGGTGGAAATCTTGATGGAGGCCCATTCCTGCTGAGCCTGCTTTGTACCATAATTACAGTGGTAGGAGCGCTGGAGGTCCTGTACTTGACAGGGTTGGTTTCTACTTACTGTGTAATCTATAAAAGGAGTGCAGAGGTGCTGTAGACTTCATGTGGAAGGAGTTTTGGGGTGAATGCGTCATGTTCTGCATTTTACCAAGATATTTTATGCCCTCAGTGTTTATACTGTATTTCATGACCTGATGTAATATTATGGCCCTCATTACAACTTTGGCGGGTGGCAATCGCCGCCTGCCAAGTTGTAACCGCTGCGCGGCCGCCAATGCGGCCGCACTCCTGCAGTGGCCATTAAGACATCCCCGCTGGGACGGCGGGCGGAAACCGAGTTTCCACCCGCCGGCCCAGCGGGGATGTCGGCCGCAACACGGGAGCCGGCTCCAAATGGGGCCGACGGTGTTGCGGCGGTGCGACGGGTGCAGTTGCACCCGTCGCACTTTTCACTGTCTGCTATGCGGCTCCCATTTCCACCAGCCTTTCATGGCGGTTCCTACCGCCATGAAAAGGCTGGCAGGAGGGGGACTCGTAATCCCCTGGGCAGCGCTGCCCTGGCGGATTACAACCGCCGGGACTAACGTGGCAGTAAACAGCCGGTCCCGGCGGTGCGACTGTGGTGCTTCTGCCACAGTCGTAATACCATGGATTGCACTGCCAGCCTGTTGGCGGTGTATCCGTTGAAACAGCCCTGGCGGTCTTTGACCAACAGGGTTGTAATGAGGGCCTATATGTCGTTTTTGTCTTGTAAGGATAATGAGCATATTTCAGGACCTACCTTGTGTGCACTGGGAGAGTGTTTTGATGAGAGGTGCAACATAGAAATATATATTTTTTTGCACTCATTGTAAAGTTGTGACAATTGCCTAGTTGGCAAAGCAATTGTTGGTTTATGCTGTTTGGGTCTATGTTTTATGTATAATAAAATGTATGTTCATTAAATGGTGTGTGGAGTCTCTTTTGTGGTGTATTTAGTATGTCACTGGAATGTGTGTGTGCTGTGCAAATGCTTTACACATTGTTTTTGTGATTAGCCTGACTGCTCAGACCAAGCTACCAGGGGGTGAGGGGTTATCTTGGGTGTGTGACTCCCTTGCCCTGAATAGAGTGGTGGGTTCTGCCTGGCTTAGGTGCCTACCCTAGCCAACCAGAAACCCCATTTCTAACAGCTGGTCTGACGGGCACCTTTTGGCTCAATTTTGTTTCTTTTCGGTCCTTCTTTTATTGATTCTGTCAAATGCCAGGCTTATCAGAAGTTAGTACAAGGCCTGTGGCCAAACCATTATGCACGACCCTTTGGATTCTTCTTCTGTTTTGACCAGGTGCAATATGTAGCACCAGTTTCCAAGTATTAAAAAGTACTCCATGGAGAGTGAAAATGTGCCACCTGGAAGCATTTGAGGTCTAGACAAACAAGTTATCACAATATTAATGAAGCCATGAGGTTTGCATGCAATAAAAAATGTATAGGTAAATGTCGTAGAAGGAGACCAGGGTCATGGAAAGCACAGAGTCTTGAGAATAATACCTCCTCTGACCCCTGCTAGAGATGACCCTGGTCATGGCAGTGAATAATTACTTATTAACTAATTTTTTATTTCTTCTCAGAGACCTCTTCAAAGAAGTGTCTTCTAGGTCCTTCCAGCTTAGACAGTCTCAGATTAGATGTTCCTTTCTTTTGGAAAACACAAGGAAGTAAAGAAGACAGACTGAAAAGGTTTGTCATACAGCTGTCTAGAACATCCTTTAGGCATCCGCAACACAAATGGATCTACTGTAATGTTTTCCTGAGTGGGGTGGAAAAAAAGCTAAACAACCCCATACTGGTAGTTTACTAAAATTGAAAAAGCATACCTGTGACTTGATTTCCTCTTTATTGACAGCTTTGGCTTTGACAGCCTCTGCATTCTTGGGTTAAGGATTTGCTGATAACAATAGTTGCATCTGTATTGAAGTCTTCCTCCATAGAGAAACCCAGTGGTAATGTGGCTCCTACCTTTGTCGGCCTGTCAAAATAAATAAGATCCAAAACTTTTTTCTGAGAATAACTGGGCTTTGTCAATCAAAGCAAATGTGGATATTTGCTCATCTCCTTAAAAAAAGGAGTGCCGGAATTAAAGCAAGTTTGCCTTTGGACTAGCCTCCTTTGATGCCAAATTTTGCATCTCTAGTGCACCAGCGCAGCATTAGCAGTGTTCAATAGGAAAATTACCCTTTCTGCTCATTGAAAGGATAACAGAGCTTAGTCTCTGTACCATCCAGCCTTGCCTCTTCATCTATGTCAAGAAACCTGGTAAAAGGACTTGCTAAATTCAATAATCTGTTCTGGCAATTCATTCAGGGCTGATCAACCCTTTATTTAGGTCTCTCATGAACCTGGAAAAGAAGAGTAACATTGCAGTATTCTTATTAAGTAAAGATGGGTGAGAACACTCTGGTTGTAGCCTTTTACACTTAAGTTTATCTAAAGGATGTCTCCTTGCTGAATATAATGTGCTAGCTGGTCAATGGGACACATTCTGTTGAGTTTGGATGAGGAATTGATTAGGCTTCGAACAAGCGGAGTTCAAAATTATGACTTTGTTAAATGACTCCCCAGGAGAATCATTAAGAGAAGACTTATGCCTCTTCTCTAGAGGCCAAAAACGGAAAATATCATCTGAGTCCACATCATCCTTACTGTTATAATTATCTGGTCGTTATTAGTCCGTGTCAGTGTCAGTATTGTGGAATTAACTGAACCGGAAGGCTTACTTGATTAACCATCCTGGAAACTTCTCAGGAGGATCAGAATCAAGAAACTTTGCTACAAAGATCTCTTCATTGTATTTGCTGATGTATCAGACTGTTGTTGTGACACTTTTTCGACCTTAGGGCCAATTTCCTGATCATTTTACATAAAGGACACTAACTTCCTCCATTACTTTGAAAATTAAAAAAAGAAGAATACGACTTCTTACCTAATATTTTATTTACTGAAGCCTCTACATTTTTACTGATACTTGACACAGTCAGTTACAGCCTTTTTGAGTGATTCCATAAGGAAGGTGTTAAGGTTATCCCTAAATTTCTGTACATCATCTTGTACATAAGAGGAGGTCCCCTTAGACATATTAGGATGTGTATCAATACAAATGTTAGGCACTAAGAGTAGCAATATTTCTCACCGGGATTAGAACCAATACATTACATACACTTAGCGTAGACTTTGGGTGTGCCACTTACTCATGATTGTATAGCTTTGTTGTCTGTCTTACTTCCCCGCTCCCTAGTCTTGTGTTTGTCCCACGCATGAGAGTGTCAGTCACAGTGTTTTTGTTGGATGAAGCCTTCTGAACTTCTGAGGTCAAGCTTTGCAATGCAGTACATGTGAAGGACTATTTCCTCTTTCTTGCTCTCTCTCTCTGCTGTCTTTCTACACTGAGTGTCTACATGCCCCCTTCATCTCACTGGCACTTTGTCTTCTGCTTGTCATGCTATTGCCAGGCAGCCATCTTAAAATGTTGTTAACCATTCCACGATGTCTGTCCTAATGTGTGATTACAAACACATGCGTAGGGCATCTTTGAATGGCATTTGTTTATATTTGAACAAACTCCATTCAAATTTGGCAACCATGAATGCACAAATCCTAAGTAGATGGTCCTTGAATGGTATTTGTTCAAATATATCAAAATGCACTCAAACATAGCCACCATACATGGGGCAGTTACCATGGTGGCAATCTTTCAATGATATTTCTTGAAATACAACAAAAAACATTCAAAGGTGACTGTCATGAATATACTCACATCCACAAAGGCATTGAATACGCCTATTCTAATATGACTTGTGCAGATGTAAGTGCTTTTGTGACAACCACCTGTAATTTAAAAAAACACACACATTTGCAAAACAATAGATATAACAGCTAAGCCTTATTAGCTTTGCCAGTGCATGTTTACATTAGCAAGTTTTTCCTTCACAGTTAATTTAGTAAAAGTGAGGTAGTTTAGGGCCTGATTTATATGTTGGGTGGGATAAAGGGTACTCCATCACAATAGTGACAATGTACTCTTCCCACCAACCTAATGGTCTGCCTGGCAGATTTAAAATCAGACGGACCTTTGGTGTAATGATGTCGGGCCATCGGAGGTTGACAGGTATGTCCTAATTTAGATGAGCAGAAGCGCAGGTGTAAGGAAATGCCTCCTTGGCATGGTTACCCCCTGACTTTTTGCCTTTGCTGATGCTATGTTTTGAATTGAAAGTGTGCTGAGGTCTGCTAACCAGGCCCCAGCACCAGTGTTCTTTCCCTAACCTGTACTTTTGATTCCACAATTGGCACACCCTGGCATCCAGATAAGTCCCTTGTAACTGGTACCTCTGGTACCAAGGGCCCTGATGCCAGGGAAGGTCTCTAAGGGCTGCAGCATGTATTATGCCACCCTAGAGACCCCTCACTCAGCACAGACACTGCTTACCAGCTTGTGTGTGCTAGTGAGAACAAAATGAGTAAGTCGACATGGCACTCCCCTCAGGGTGCCATGCCAGCCTCTCACTGCCTATGCAGTATAGGTAAGACACCCCTCTAGCAGGCCTTACAGCCCTAAGGCAGGGTGCACTATACCATAGGTGAGGGTACCAGTGCATGAGCACTGTGCCCCTACAGTGTCTAAGCAAAACCTTAGACATTGTAAGTGCAGGGTAGCCATAAGAGTATATGGTCTGGGAGTCTGTTTTACACGAACTCCACAGCACCATAATGGCTACACTGAAAACTGGGAAGTTTGGTATCAAACTTCTCAGCACAATAAATGCACACTGATGCCAGTGTACATTTTATTGTAAAATACACCACAGAGGGCACCTTAGAGGTGCCCCCTGAAACTTAACCGACTATCTGTGTAGGCTGACTAGTTCCAGCAGCCTGCCACACTAGAGACATGTTGCTGGCCCCATGGGGAGAGTGCCTTTGTCACTCTGAGGCCAGTAACAAAGCCTGCACTGGGTGGAGATGCTAACACCTCCCCCAGGCAGGAGCTGTAACACCTGGCGGTGAGCCTCAAAGGCTCACCCCTTTGTCACAGCACCGCAGGACACTCCAGCTTAGTGGAGTTGCCCGCCCCCTCCGGCCACGGCCCCCACTTTTGGCGGCAAGGCTGGAGGAAACAAAGAAAGCAACAAGGAGGAGTCACTGACCAGTCAGGACAGCCCCTAAGGTGTCCTGAGCTGAAGTGACTCTAACTTTTAGAAATCCTCCATCTTGCAGATGGAGGATTCCCCCAATAGGATTAGGGATGTGCCCCCCTCCCCTTGGGAGGAGGCACAAAGAGGGTGTACCCACCCTCAGGGCTAGTAGCCATTGGCTACTAACCCCCCAGACCTAAACACGCCCTTAAATTTAGTATTTAAGGGCTCTCCCTGAACCTAGAAATTAGATTCCTGCAACTACAAGAAGAAGGACTGCCGAGCTGACAAACCCCTGCAGAGGAAGAACAGAAGACACCAACTGCCTTGGCCCCAGACTTACCGGCCTGTCTCCTGCCTTCCAAAGAAACCTGCTCCAGCGACGCTTTCCAAGGGACCAGCGACCTCTGAATCCTCTGAGGACTGCCCTGCTTTGAAAAAGACAAGAAACTCCCGAGGACAGCGGCACTGCTCCAAAAGAACTGCAACTTTGTTACAAGGAGCAGATTTAAAGACCCCTGCACTCCCCGCAAGAAGCGTGAGACTTGCAACACTGCACCCGGCGACCCCGACTCGACTGGTGGAGAACAACCAACTCAGGGAGGACCCTCCGGCGACTCTACGACTGTGAGTAACCAAAGTTGTCCCCCCTGAGCCCCCACAGCGACGCCTGCAGAGGGAATCCCCAGGCTCCCCCTGACCGCGACTGTCTGAACTCCATTTCCCGACGGCTGGAAAAGACCCTGCACCCGCAGCCCCCAGCCCCTAAAGAAACGGAACTTCTGTGCAGGAGTGACCCCCAGGAGGCCCTCTCCCTTGCCCAGGTGGTGGCTACCCCGAGGAGCCCCCCCCTTGCCTGCCTGCATCGCTGAAGAGACCCCTTGGTCTCCCATTGAAAACTGAAGGAAACCCGACGCATGTTTGCACACTGCACCCGGCCGCCCCCGCGCTGCTGAGGGTGTACTTTCTGTGCTACTTTGTGCCCCCCGGTGCCCTACAAAACCCCCCTGGTCTGCCCTCCGAAGACGCGGGTACTTACCTGCTGGCAGACTGGAACCGGGGCACCCCCTTCTCTCCATTATAGCCTATGTGTTTTGGGCACCTCTTTGACCTTTGCACCTGACCGGCCCTGAGCTGCTGGTGTGATAACTGTGGGGTTGCTCTGAACCCCCAACGGTGGGCTACCTTGGACCAAAAACTCAAACCTGTAAGTGACTTACTTACCTGTGAAAACTAACAATAACTTACCTCCCCCAGGAACTGTGAAAATTGCACTGTGTCCACTTTTAAAACAGCTTATTGTGTTTTATGCAAAAAGTATACATGCTAAAGTAATGATTCAAAGTTCCTAGAGTACTTACCTGCAATACCTTTCAAAAGAGCTATTACATGTAAAATTTGAACCTGTGGTTCTTAAAATAAACTAAGAAAATATATTTTTCTATAACAAAACCTATTGGCTGGATTTGTCTCTGAGTGTGTGTACCTCATTTATTGTCTATGTGTATGTACAACAAATGCTTAACACTACTCCTTGGATAAGCCTACTGCTCGACCACACTACCACAAAATAGAGCATTAGTATTATCTCTTTTTACCACTATTTTACCTCTAAGGGGAACCCTTGGACTCTGTGCATGCTATTACTTACTTTGAAATAGCACATACAGAGCCAACTTCCTACATTGGTGGATCAGCGGTGGGGTACAAGACTTTGCATTTGCTGGACTACTCAGCCAATACCTGATCACACGACAAATTCCAAAATTGTCATTAGAAATTGATTTTTGCAATTTGAAAAGTTTTCTAAATTCTTTAAAGTCCTGTTAGGGCCTTGTGTTAGTCCCTGTTAGCATTTCTTTTAGAGTTTAAAAGTTTGTAAAAGTTTGAATTAGATTCTAGAACTAGTTTTAGATTCTTAAAAGCATTCCAACTTTTAGAAGAATAATGTCTAGTACAGAGATGAATGTGGTGGAACTCGACACCACACCTTACCTCCATCTCCAGATGAAAGAGCTAAGGTCACTCTGTAACATAAGAAAAATAACAATGGGCTCCAGACCTACCAAAGTACAGCTCCAGGAGCTGTTGGCAGAGTATGATAGAGCCAACCCCTCTGTGGATAACACAGAGGAGGATGATAGTGAACTGGAGGAAGAATCCCCTCCACCAGTCCAATCTAGGGAGAACAGAGCTTTTCAAGCCCTGACTCCAAAAATAATAGTCAGAGATGCTGGCTCCCTCACAGGAGGGTCCAGCCTCTCTGAAATCACTGAGGATAACTCCAGTGAAGAGGACATCCAGTTAGCAAGGATGGCCAAAAGATTGGCTTTGGAAAAACAGATCCTAGCCATAGAAAGGGAAAGACAAGAGATGGGCCTAGGACCCATCAATGGTGGCAGCAACATAAATAGGGTCAGAGATTCTCCTGACATGTTGAAAATCCCCAAAGGGACTGTAACAAAATATGAAGATGGTGATGACATCACCAAATGGTTCACAGCTTTTGAGAGGGCTTGTGAAACCAGAAAAGTGAACAAATCTCACTGGGGTGCTCTCCTTTGGGAAATGTTCACAGGAAAGTGTAGGGATAGACTCCTCACACTCTCTAAAAAAGATGCAGAATCTTATGACCTCATGAAGGGTACCCTGATTGAGGGCTTTGGATTCTCCACTGAGGAGTATAGGATTAGATTCAGGGGGGCTCAAAAATCCTCGAGCCAGACCTGGGTTGACTTTGTAGACTACTCAGTAAAAACACTAGATGGTTGGATTCAAGGCAATGGTGTAAATGATTATGATGGGCTGTACAATTTATTTGTGAAAGAACACCTATTAAGTAATTGTTTCAATGATAAACTGCATCAGCATCTGGTGGACCTAGGACCAATTTCTCCCCAAGAATTGGGAAAGAAGGCGGACCATTGGGTCAAGACTAGGGTGTCCAAAACTTCCACAGGGGGTGACCAAAAGAAAGGGGTCACAAAACCTCCCCAGGGGAAAGGTGGTGAGACAGCCAAAAACAAAGATAGTAAAGAGTCTTCTACAGGCCCCCAAAAACCTGCACAGGAGGGTGGGCCCAGAGCCTCTTCACAAAACAATTCTGGGTACAAGGGTAAAAACTTTGATCCCAAAAAGGCCTGGTGTCGTAACTGTAGTCAGTCTGGACACCAAACTGGAGACAAGGCCTGTCCCAAGAAAGATACCACTTCTAACTCCCATCCAGCTAAAACTGGAATGGCCAGTCTCCAAGTGGGATCAACAGTGTGCCCAGAGCAAATCAGGTGTCACACTGAAGCTACTTTAGTCTCTGAGGGTGGGGTGGATTTAGCCACACTGGCTGCCTGGCCCCCTAACATGCAAAAATACAGGCAGCAGCTCTTAATTAATGGGACAAGTGTAGAGGGCCTGAGGGATACAGGTGCCAGTGTCACCATGGTGACAGAGAAACTGGTTTCCCCTGGCCAATACCTGGCTGGACAAACTTATCCAGTCACCAACGCTGACAATCAGACTAAAGTACGTCCCATGGCTATGGTAACTTTAGAGTGGGGAGGGGTCAAGGGCCTGAAACAGGTGGTGGTCTCCTCAAATATCTCAGTAGACTGTTTGCTTGGAAATGACCTGGAGTCCTCAGCATGGGCTGAGGTAGAACTGAAAACCCATGCAGCCATGCTGGGTATCCCTGAACTGGTGTGTGTCAAGACTAGGGCACAGTGCAAGGCACAGGGTGAAAAAGTAGAGCTGGAGTCTGGAAAAATGGCCCAGCCTACCAAGAGAAAAGGAAAGTCAGCTGGGAAACCAGCTGCAACACAACACCAAAAAGAGAACCTCTCTTCTCAGGAAGAAGTTCTGCCCTCTGAGGGAACTGAGCCTATGGAGCTGGAACCTTATCAGGTTGAGCTCTTGGGCCCAGGGGGACCCTCAAGGGAAGAGTTGTGTAAGGGACAAGAAACCTGTCCCTCTCTTGAAGGCCTTAGGCAGCAAGCTGCTGAAGAGTCCAAAGGCAAGAAAAATGGAACCCATAGGGTCTATTGGGAAGATGGACTCCTGTACACTGAGGCAAGAGATCCCAAACCTGGTGCCACTAGGAGAGTGGTAGTGCCTCAGAGTTTCAGAGAGTTTATTCTGACCTTAGCCCATGATATTCCCCTTGCTGGGCATTTGGGACAAACCAAGACGTGGGAGAGGTTAGTCAACCACTTCTACTGGCCCAATATGTCCCAGAAGGTTAAGGAGTTTTGCCTCTCCTGCCCCACCTGTCAAGCCAGTGGTAAGACAGGTGGGCATCCAAAGGCCCCCCTCATTCCACTTCCAGTGGTGGGGGTCCCCTTTGAAAGAGTGGGTGTGGACATAGTTGGTCCACTAGAACCTCCCACAGCCTCAGGAAATATGTATATCCTAGTAGTAGTGGATCATGCTACTAGGTACCCTGAAGCTATTCCCCTTAGGTCGACTACTGCCCCTGCAGTAGCCAAGGCCCTCATTGGTATCTTTACCAGAGTGGGCTTCCCTAAGGAGGTGGTGTCTGACAGAGGTACCAACTTCATGTCAGCATACCTAAAACACATGTGGAATGAGTGTGGAGTGACTTACAAATTCACTACACCATATCATCCACAAACTAATGGTCTTGTTGAGAGATTCAACAAGACATTAAAGGGCATGATCATGGGGCTCCCAGAAAAACTCAAAAGGAGATGGGATGTCCTCCTGCCATGTCTGCTTTTCGCTTACAGAGAGGTGCCTCAGAAGGGAGTAGGATTCTCACCCTTTGAACTTCTGTTTGGCCACCCTGTAAGGGGACCACTTGCTCTTGTTAAAGAAGGCTGGGAGAGACCTCTTCATGAGCCTAAACAAGACATAGTGGACTATGTACTTGGCCTTCGCTCAAGAATGGCAGAGTACATGGAAAAGGCAAGTAAAAACCTTGAGGCCAGCCAACAACTCCAGAAGTTGTGGTATGACCAAAAGGCTGCACTGGTTGAATTTCAACCAGGGCAGAAAGTCTGGGTTCTGGAACCTGTGGCTCCCAGGGCACTTCAGGACAAATGGAGTGGCCCTTACCCAGTACTAGAAAGGAAGAGTCAGGTCACCTACCTGGTGGACCTGGGCACAAGCAGGAGCCCCAAGAGGGTGATCCATGTGAACCGCCTTAAGCTCTTCCATGACAGGGCTGATGTAAATCTGTTGATGGTGACAGATGAGGACCAGGAAGCTGAGAGTGAACCTCTCCCTGATCTCCTCTCATCAGACCCTAAAGATGGCTCAGTGGATGGAGTGATCTACTCAGACACCCTCTCTAGCCAACAGCAGGCTGACTGTAGGAAGGTCCTGCAACGGTTTGCTGAACTCTTTTCCCTAACCCCTGGTCAGACACACCTGTGTACCCATGATGTGGACACAGGAGACAGCATGCCTGTCAAAAACAAAATATTTAGACAGTCTGACCAAGTTAAGGAAAGCATCAAGGTGGAAGTCCACAAGATGCTGGAATTGGGAGTAATTGAGTACTATGACAGCCCCTGGGCTAGCCCAGTGGTCTTAGTCCCCAAACCTCACACCAAAGAAGGAAAGAGAGAGATGAGGTTTTGTGTGGACTACAGAGGTCTCAACTCTGTCACCAAGACAGATGCTCATCCCATTCCTAGAGCTGATGAGCTAATAGACAAATTAGGGGCTGCCAAATTCTTAAGTACCTTTGACTTAACAGCAGGGTACTGGCAAATCAAAATGGCCCCTGGAGCAAAAGAAAAGACAGCATTCTCCACACCGGATGGGCATTATCAGTTCACTGTTATGCCCTTTGGTTTAAAGAATGCCCCTGCCACCTTCCAAAGGTTGGTGAATCAAGTCCTTGCTGGGTTGGAATCCTTTAGTGCAGCTTATCTAGATGATATTGCTGTCTTCAGCTCCACCTGGCAGGATCACCTGGTCCACCTGAAGAAGGTTTTGAAGGCCCTGCAATCTGCAGGCCTCTCTATCAAGGCATCCAAATGCCAGATAGGGCAGGGAACTGTGGTTTACTTGGGACACCTTGTAGGTGGAGGCCAAGTTCAGCCACTCCAGCCTAAGATCCAGACTATTCTGGACTGGGCAGCTCCAAAAACCCAGACTCAAGTCAGGGCATTCCTTGGCTTGACTGGGTACTATAGGAGGTTTGTGAAGGGATATGGATCCATTGTGACAGCCCTCACAGAACTCACCTCCAAGAAAATGCCCAAGAAAGTAAACTGGACTGTAGAATGCCAACAGGCCTTTGACACCCTGAAGCAAGCTATGTGCACAGCACCAGTTCTAAAAGCTCCAGATTACTCCAAGCAATTCATTGTGCAAACAGATGCCTCTGAACATGGGATAGGGGCAGTTTTGTCCCAAACAAATGATGATGGCCTTGATCAGCCTGTTGCTTTCATTAGCAGGAGGTTACTCCCCAGGGAGCAGCGTTGGAGTGCCATTGAGAGGGAGGCCTTTGCTGTGGTTTGGTCCCTGAAGAAGCTGAGACCATACCTCTTTGGTACTCACTTCCTAGTTCAGACTGACCACAGACCTCTCAGATGGCTGATGCAAATGAAAGGTGAAAATCCAAAACTGTTGAGGTGGTCCATCTCCCTACAGGGAATGGACTTTATAGTGGAACACAGACCTGGGACTGCCCATGCCAATGCAGATGGCCTTTCCAGGTTCTTCCACTTGGAAAATGAAGACTCTCTTGGGAAAGGTTAGTCTCATCCTCTTTTGTTTGGGGGGGGGTTGTGTAAGGAAATGCCTCCTTGGCATGGTTACCCCCTGACTTTTTGCCTTTGCTGATGCTATGTTTTGAATTGAAAGTGTGCTGAGGTCTGCTAACCAGGCCCCAGCACCAGTGTTCTTTCCCTAACCTGTACTTTTGATTCCACAATTGGCACACCCTGGCATCCAGATAAGTCCCTTGTAACTGGTACCTCTGGTACCAAGGGCCCTGATGCCAGGGAAGGTCTCTAAGGGCTGCAGCATGTATTATGCCACTCTAGAGACCCCTCACTCAGCACAGACACTGCTTACCAGCTTGTGTGTGCTAGTGAGAACAAAATGAGTAAGTCGACATGGCACTCCCCTCAGGGTGCCATGCCAGCCTCTCACTGCCTATGCAGTATAGGTAAGACACCCCTCTAGCAGGCCTTACAGCCCTAAGGCAGGGTGCACTATACCATAGGTGAGGGTACCAGTGCATCAGCACTGTGCCCCTACAGTGTCTAAGCAAAACCTTAGACATTTTCTGTTTTACACGAACTCCACAGCACCATAATGGCTACACTGAAAACTGGGAAGTTTGGTATCAAACTTCTCAGCACAATAAATGCACACTGATGCCAGTGTACATTGTATTGTAAAATACACCACAGAGGGCACCTTAGAGGTGCCCCCTGAAACTTAACCGACTATCTGTGTAGGTTGACTGGTTCCAGCAGCCTGCCACACTAGAGACATGTTGCTGGCCCCATGGGGAGAGTGCCTTTGTCACTCTGAGGCCAATAACAAAGCCTGCACTGGGTGGAGATGCTAACACCTCCCCCAGGCAGGAGCTGTAACACCTGGCGGTGAGCCTCAAAGGCTCACCCCTTTGTCACAGCACCGCAGGACACTCCAGCTTAGTGGAGTTGCCCGCCCCCTCCGGCCACGGCCCCCACTTTTGGCGGCAAGGCTGGAGGAAACAAAGAAAGCAACAAGGAGGAGTCACTGACCAGTCAGGACAGCCCCTAAGGTGTCCTGAGCTGAAGTGACTCTAACTTTTAGAAATCCTCCATCTTGCAGATGGAGGATTCCCCCAATAGGATTAGGGATGTGCCCCCCTCCCCTTGGGAGGAGGCACAAAGAGGGTGTACCCACCCTCAGGGCTAGTAGCCATTGGCTACTAACCCCCCAGACCTAAACACGCCCTTAAATTTAGTATTTAAGGGCTCTCCCTGAACCTAGAAATTAGATTCCTGCAACTACAAGAAGAAGGACTGCCGAGCTGACAAACCCCTGCAGAGGAAGAACAGAAGACACCAACTGCCTTGGCCCCAGACTTACCGGCCTGTCTCCTGCCTTCCAAAGAAACCTGCTCCAGCGACGCTTTCCAAGGGACCAGCGACCTCTGAATCCTCTGAGGACTGCCCTGCTTTGAAAAAGACAAGAAACTCCCTAGGACAGCGGCACTGCTCCAAAAGAACTGCAACTTTGTTACAAGGAGCAGATTTAAAGACCCCTGCAACTCCCCGCAAGAAGCGTGAGACTTGCAACACTGCACCCGGCGACCCCGACTCGACTGGTGGAGAACAACCAACTCAGGGAGGACCCTCCGGCGACTCTACGACTGTGAGTAACCAAAGTTGTCCCCCCTGAGCCCCCACAGCGACGCCTGCAGAGGGAATCCCAGGCTCCCCCTGACCGCGACTGTCTGAACTCCATTTTCCGACGGCTGGAAAAGACCCTGCACCCGCAGCCCCCAGCCCCTAAAGAAACGGAACTTCTGTGCAGGAGTGACCCCCTGGATGCCCTCTCCCTTGCCCAGGTGGTGGCTACCCCGAGGAGCCCCCCCCTTGCCTGCTTGCATCGCTGAAGAGACCCCTTGGTCTCCCATTGAAAACTGAAGGAAACCCGACGCATGTTTGCACACTGCACCCGGCCGCCCCCGCGCTGCTGAGGGTGTACTTTCTGTGCTACTTTGTGCCCCCCCCGGTGCCCTACAAAACCCCCCTGGTCTGCCCTCCGAAGACGCGGGTACTTACCTGCTGGCAGACTGGAACCGGGGCACCCCCTTCTCTCCATTATAGCCTATGTGTTTTGGGCACCTCTTTGACCTTTGCACCTGACCGGCCCTGAGCTGCTGGTGTGATAACTGTGGGGTTGCTCTGAACCCCCAACGGTGGGCTACCTTGGACCAAAAACTCAAACCTGTAAGTGACTTACTTACCTGTGAAAACTAACAATAACTTACCTCCCCCAGGAACTGTGAAAATTGCAGTGTCCACTTTTAAAACAGCTTATTGTGTTTTATGCAAAAAGTATACATGCTAAAGTAATGATTCAAAGTTCCTAGAGTACTTACCTGCAATACCTTTCAAAAGAGCTATTACATGTAAAATTTGAACCTGTGGTTCTTAAAATAAACTAAGAAAAGATATTTTTCTATAACAAAACCTATTGGCTGGATTTGTCTCTGAGTGTGTGTACCTCATTTATTGTCTATGTGTATGTACAACAAATGCTTAACACTACTCCTTGGATAAGCCTACTGCTCGACCACACTACCACAAAATAGAGCATTAGTATTATCTCTTTTTACCACTATTTTACCTCAAAGGGCAACCCTTGGACTCTGTGCATGCTATTCCTTACTTTGAAATAGCACATACAGAGCCAACTTCCTACAGCAGGCCAGTGTTAACTGCTCATCATCACCAGAAAACCCCTGGTTTTAAGGGGCAGTAAAAACCACAAAATGCCCCACCTCTTTAAGGGAGATCACTCCCATGGTGAGGGGGGCATTGATTTTTTTTGTTTTTTTTTTAACATATTTCTGCTCTGGAGTTTTGTTTTTGAAAATTTAAAGAAATTAACTTTGCAGTCCAGCTCTGTCATGTTTGACAGAGCTGTACGGCAAAGTTACAATACATTTATAGGACCCACTGGCCTGACGGACATTTATAGATTTGGCAGTCAGGACCTCTGCCAGGGCGATGGATTAAAATTCTCTACCTCCCTGCCTGAAAACAGCCTGACTGCCATAAATAAATTGGGCTCTTAGTATTAACATTTGAAACATATTTGCCAAGAATCACACACCCCAATGTTGTTTGCAACTCTGCAACGGTGTGTTGCACAAACTGGAAAAATACTGCCAAGCCTCATAATTACAACAGGTTGTGTGACAATGATGTCATCAATCATGGAAACTCTAACAATGCTGTGTTTGTGACTCTAAACATAATATAGCCCTGAAACATGGTACGAAGGCAAGTGGGCAGTGTCTCACGTAAGATTTGTACTATAATTACACCATCTAGTACAAAATTTCTTCATGCAAGTGATCGCTCAATGGTCAATCACATAGTATGTGTAATTTTCCCTAAAAGAACACGTTTTGCACAGGGAAATGTCAAACAATGTTATTTTGCCCATTGTTGGCACCTGTTTTCATTTGGCACTATTATTTCACCCAAAAACGTGATGTTTTATTTTACATTGCTTTAGTTGCACTGGCTGCGTGGAATGAGCATTTGTGCTGCTCCCACCCTATTACGATCACTTTGCAAGTAAATTTGGGGACGGGTTCTAGGACACACCTCAGTGCTCCTCGGTGCTCCAGTCTTGTCAACGTTAGACACAAAACTATATTTGGAGATGAAAGCTACTTGAAACTATTACTTGCTCACTTTGGGCCTGATTTTAGATTTCAGGTGATGGGTTACTCCTTCAAAACAGTGATGGATATCCTCTCCGCCTAAATATAAATCCCATTGTTTCCTATGGGATTTCTATTTTGGAGGATGGGATAGCCGTCACCCTTGTGAGGAGTAACCCATCTGCCGGAATCTGAATCAGGCCCCTAACTGTTAGTTGCACAACCTATTGGGCCAGAGTATTCCCAAGACCAGCACAGGCAGTTAGATCACCCCTACCCTGCTAGACCTTACATCAGTAGCGGCTGCCCCTACAGGTGCTAGGGCATCAACCCATTGCCTCTTTGTACCACTACTGCTTGGCATGTCACAGTTTGTACATGAATCCAAACGATCTCACAGATTGTTTGTTTGCATGTAAAAGCTACCTTACCAGCAGAAGAGGTCTCCACTACAACTACTGCACATGTGTCAGGTGGGGGCTGCTACAGCCTGGCCTCATGTATGACCAAAGCATATATGACATGCTACACTAGTGTCATGCGGGGCGGCATGTCAGATAGTGGAGGTTCAGGGCTTGTCAATCACACTTCCTTTTGCCCTATCAGGAGCAAGAATAGTGGGAAAAGGTTTACCTCAGTAGCTTCAACCCTATTCCAACTTCTGATTGGATAGAAGCTTGTGTTTCTGCTTCTAGCATGCTGCATAAGGACGGGGGAGTCAGAATCCGTGGGCCTGCCACAGTTAAGTATTTTTGTTTTAAAGCCTGAGTGTGTGTTTGACTGTGGGCTTGTGAGGGCATGTGTATATTTGCATGCCTCCAACAGTGTGTGTAAATCTTTGTGAGAAAATCATCCTTTTAGCCCTGTTAACCCCCATTGTTTTGACTGGTACATGTGGTGGTAACTGACTCTGACTGTGCCCTGGGCTCTGATAACCAGGCCAAGGGCCAGTGCCCTGATAAGAAAGGTATATGGTAATTAGGTATAATTACAATTGGCAGTGACAGACCCCTGTAAGTCCCTATTACATAATAAGTCAAGGGGGAATCAAACTATCTATAAGTCCCTAGTATAAAATAAGGCAGGTAGATTTAGAGGGCCAGTAGATTTCCTGCACTCGAATGTGCATTGCTGTGTTGCCTGCTGTCATTGTTAAAGGCAGCCCTGCTTTGCAGGCTGTCTTTGAAATTAAATATATGCAAATTCGACTTTGGAATTAAAGGTACTTCCAAAGTGGTAAACTACCATATTTTTACATATGTCACCTCTAAGGTCTCTCCTAGGTGACCCATGTAACTATAAGCAGGGGCATTATAAAGATGTTTTATATGCCCTAGTGAGGGAAAAACTGACAATTTAGTTTTTCCACATTGTAGATACTTTTCTTCATAGGCTAGCACTGAAATATTTTATTGAAGTATAAATATTGTTAGGAAAGAGCAAAACATGTCATTCAAGGACTTAAAAGATTGGTAATGATAAATCCAACAACTTGACACTTATAACTAATACAGAAGAGAAGTTATAGGGCTTTCTTTTTTGTGAGCCAACATCCAGCCTTCTAGCAGCCTTTCCTGATTGGTCAGCCCTAACAGACTTAGCCAAGCTGCTTTGATGAGGTGATAAGTGACCTGCATAAAGCAGAGGTTATCTGGTGGGGTGAGGTCTGCAGCTGCAGAGAACAGGCCAGAAAGGGGGCTGGGTAAATCAAACTGAACTTCAAAGACAGCAGGACAGTAAGGAATGTCACCCAGGCCTACCATCTCTTCCCGTGCCCATGAGCCAGATGGCAGATCCAGGTAAGGAATTTGCAGAATGTCTGGAGGGGAAGTGTTAATGGAAATGAGCCACGCCAGTAGGTTGGTATAGCCAGGTCTTACTCTCCTGGAGAGGAATCCCCATCTTTCAATTTTAAAGTGCAGTGCTTTGTGGGACAAGAATATGCCACACTTTGGAGGAAGCTGCCATGGTTTTGGGTGACACCCTGCACCTCATTGGACAGGGGTTCCCTCCTGCTTGTCACCCCGGATCGTTGAATAAATATGCGAAAGCTACATAGCAACTCAGATTTGCTGCCTGAAACTACAAGGAGAAGAAGGACTGCCCTGCTGGAACTCTGGTCTGCACCCCCAAAGGATTACACTCTGAAGGATTGCTTCTGCTGTACACTGGGAACTACAGCCCTGAGGACTTTGCCTTTCTTCCAAAAATATTAAGGAGTGGACTCCCTGAAAGCAACAGGTTAACAGAGCTTCCCTGCACCATCTACCCCAACAGCCCCCAGCCTGGAGTGCATTCAGTGGACTTTTAAGGATTTGGCCAGGTACATTGTGGGAATTGGAGTTCCAAACTTCGAAGGACCATCTCAGAGCTTCGAGACTCTTGGATTTGTGTTTGGACACTTTAAACCCTAAGCGAGAACTTCAGGAAGAAGTTTGGAGAAGTTGGGAGCAACTTTTGAAAAAAGATCCATAAGTGGACTGACCCGAAGTCAAGAGTAAAGTCGACTACCTTCAACTGCAACACAGCTGGGATTTTAGGATCATCCCGCTGAAAGCTCCAGAGCTACAGACTTCCAGGATTTGACCGGGCCTCACAAAGAAGCAATCCAATGACGTCACATCAAAATTGGCCTGCTGGAGGGGACCACACGACTTCGAGAGAAAATCCTCCAGAAAAGTTTCTGAGTCCGAAGGTAACATTTTGACTGGGACCTCCCGCTTAGTGTATCCGACCAGGGCTCCATTGCTTTCATCCTCAAACTTTTACTTTGTCCCAGTCAAGCGCAACCAGATGTCCCAAGTTGGTGCTATATGTTTTTAAGCACTAGAAAGTGTTTACTCTTTAAAAATCCATATCTCCGGTTCCCTATATTGTAGTTTTGTAAATTTCGTGTCATTTTAAAGATAAAAATATTTCCTATTTTTAATCATTGTTGTGGTATTTTTGTTGTTTGTTGTGTCTTACTTATTTAATGTATTTGTGTTTTTAAATGCTTTACATACATGTCGCCTGAATAAAGCATGCCTGCTAGAAGCCAGCTACCACAGGTTTAGCCAGGGTCTAATGCACTGAGACCTTGAGTGTACCTTATATTGCGCTGGTGGCCTTATTGCTTCTGAAATTGATGTCTGTAGAATAAAACGATGTTACCCCCACCTGTATTTAACTGCCACTAATTACCACCAGCAGTATTTACATTCAGTGCAAATGCCATATCAGTAAGATGTTCACTGCCTTCCAAAGAGGTGTACTAGGCAGAGAGCGAATGTGACGAGTAAAATGTTTCCTGGAATGAAGCACTGAAGTATCACATACTTGGTGTGAGATTCTCATCTTGCAAATGTACAATTCTCTTGAAAGGCCTTTGCTCCTTCTGGAAAGGCCTGTGGTTATGATACGTTGGAACAGAAAGGGTTATGAGGCATTTGGGCCATTTGATAGAGTGAAAAACAAGCACATGTAATTTATTCAAGTGAAATCAACTTACGTTTACACATTGGTAAACAATACTCCTTTTCAGGTGAAAGGCATGGCCCGACTCAGTCCATGAAGGAAGAGCCTTCGCTTTTACTCACATTCAGGTTCAGCACGGGCTGCGAAGGGGCGCTGCAATTTGTATAACAAATGCAAGCGAACAATCCCCATTTAGACCAAACAGTATTGGATGCCACACTCTGATACAGCGCCAAGGCTCTGGGAGGCTCGGATGTCTCGCAGTCATTATGGGAAAAAAATCTAATGAGAAAGGAGTTCATTGCATGACAAAGTGGGGCAGCACAAGACGTCATTTATCGAGTGGCCGATTGTAGTAAGCGACCTGAAGAGCTCAGTGGACGCTAAATGAGAGCATTGATGGAGTTCTAACCTACAAGCCAGGCCCTGTCTTCTCTGACACGGTGGTGGTGAGTCAGACCTCAGTTTAGCAGGTGTTTGAATCATGAAGTTTATTCCTGCGGCATCCGTCTTTTCAATTAATGGGAACAACCGGACAAAGGTTAGTGTCTATTCAGTATCCCCACAATATGTAAATTTATCATCCACATTATGACTACGCAAGGCTTTATTTAGGGTCTTGAAATGCAAGGAAAAGTTCCAGATCCAACAGATGACGGTGAAAAAAAGAAACGTAGAATGCTAATAGGTGCAAATGTCTAAACGGGCTGCGTGTAATCAGGATTCCGAAGTGCAACAAAGTATCACAAATGCAAATAGAACAGGAAGTACCTAGTGCAAAGGGTGAAAGGTCTTTGGCGCACTCGTACTAAATCTTTGTCTTGGCCTAAAAGTATGTGACCATCATATCCCAGTGCTGGTACCATTTCAGTGATACTTAACAGAAAATAGGTGATTGAAAGCTCTTTTCATCATTCACAGTAAGAGGAATAGCAAGAGATCGACATGGGAGGCAAGGTCAGTTTCCCGGTCCCCACTGTCTTGTAAGGCCAGCTTCGGGGTTATAGAGTATACATGCACGAGCTAAGACTAAGCTTGCTGGTCCTGCTGCACATCTAGCCTAGTTATATGACTGAAAGTGGGCAAAATAAGCTTTAAGTAAATAAGTACTAGGTGGGCAAATGCATGACAATTGGGAATGTTGTGTCAAATGGCGACATGTGCCTAAAAAGTATGCTGATAAAAGTAATGTCCATTTACACTCATTTTATTTGCAAAACAACACTGACCCTTAGGAGACAAAGACAGACTTGACAACAAACACAACCCTTATTTCTTTCATGCGCATAGATCCATAATCATTTAAGAAACA
The DNA here is from genome assembly GCF_031143425.1 of Pleurodeles waltl. Taxonomy (NCBI): domain Eukaryota; kingdom Metazoa; phylum Chordata; class Amphibia; order Caudata; family Salamandridae; genus Pleurodeles; species Pleurodeles waltl. The sequence goes on from NC_090445.1 coordinate 763,800,705, forward strand.
TCCTTTATTTTTCATACAAAATATATTCTCTACTCAAACACGAAGATTAATAAGAAGAATCACCTATTATATCACCACAAAAGGACAGAACAAAGTGCGAAAAAATAAAGTGCTCGTGATTAGAAAGAAGAAGAGATAATCGATCTCCCACTTATCCATTAAAAAAATAAACTTAAAAAGTCAGCCTTTTGGTTAACCCTTTTTCCGCATTGAATCAATGTTTGTTTTTATCATAATTCAATTCCCACTTTGGTCCTTCACTAAATGTTCAGAAAGAAACCAAGTCCAGGCTAAAGCATCATCGTCAACGTTTCGACCCCCTCTAGCTCTTGGGCCAATTCCGGGCTCCACAACAGGTCTTCCTCAGGACTAGTAGGTAGGGACATCCACATTTCACCACATCTCTTAAAGCAACCATCTTCTCCAATATCACTTCAACTTTCCACCAATCTGAAATATATGAGGTTTATTATTCCCAATCTCCTCCTCCAGTGATCCCATATAACATTTCTTTGAATCTTATTTCTTCCCTTTTAAACGCTGGTGCCTCACTCGTCTGCCTTCCGAAGCCTGTACTTGCCAACTAAACTTACACTCATTGGCACTTGATCACCAAAAGACCTTGGCCTTTGAAATAATTGCTGGCAAACCTAATCTTATAACCATTCCTGATAAACCAAACTTGGCTACAGTTTCCTTGTGATACCATATATATCCCTAAGTAGAAACAAATCAAATAATGTGCTAACAAAATTCAGCACGAGGCCAGTTTAAAGAAAAGTATGTCTTCTGAGCCTGGTGAGAGAACAGAAAGTCCTGACAAGGTGAATCTGTAGCGGAAGAGTAGTGAAGTGAAGAAAGTGGAACTCAAATCCTGGAAATATTAATGTAACTCTTTTTTATTTCTAGCATCTTAGAAGCCCCTAACGCTAATACCCTTTGAGAAATAAAACAACAAGTTAGATAGCAATTCCATGAGCATGAGCTAAGTGTAAAGGAAAAAGGCTAGGATGATGGTTCTGAAATCACAAGGAAAGACGTGGTAATGCTCTCAGGGAGAGTTGATTTTGTGTTCCTATGCATCTGTGGCTTCAAAGACAGTTTTGAATGAAATGTAAAACTCACAGACGTCAACGAAGAAAGAAGTGTTTGAATAAAACCTAGTGGAAAGAGAGTATTAAGAAAAGATTGAATAGGGGTAGCATTGTAGAAGCTGTGATTTATTTATTTGTCTTCACAAAAGCACTTTCAAAATCATCACAGACATTCTACGCTTTGTAAATGGTGCTTTTGCTTTGCTTGCACTCAGCTATGCTATCAAACACAGAAAAACAACAATAGGTAATGTAGAATGAATGTGAAGTGCTTCAAATATTTCAGGCCTGTTTAGTGGCTCTTGATCTAACTGTAGGGATAAAACAGGGAGGAAAAGGAGAGAAAAAAGGAATAAAATGTTGTAGATTTCTCAAACTAAACCGAGATTCATGCTCATTCATGATTACCAGGTGCTTTCAGTCTTTGGGGCATATTAAGGAGCTCCTAGCACCTCCTTGTGCCACATTAGCATCATTCTTTATGCTAATGTGGACCAACGAGGCCAAAATAGTCACTCCAGATTTACAAAGTGGCACAATGCATGCATTGCACCACTTTGTAATCCCTTGCACCACATTATGCCTGCGTCAGGCATAATGTAAGCAAGGGGGCTGTTCCCCCATTAGAGGGGGTGAAAAAATGTCTCAAAGAAACCTAAAAAGATTTTTTTGTGTCATTTTTTTGTCATTTTTAACACTTGCTCAGAGCAGGCACTAAAAGGGGGCACACCATTATTTACAATGGGCCCCTACGTACTGTTGACGATTAGCAACAAAATTAACTTATACAGCGTAATCACATCTAAAATTCACCAGAGCAAGTATTACATCACACCACTTAATTCAACAAATTATAGTGGTCAAACTAATCTACCCTAAGCCTTGCAGTGTTTATATAGGAATCCTCTGACTTTATAAATGGACTCCTCCATTTTCACACACCAGCCGATTGCTGTGGCCATTTGGCGATGGAAAGCAGGCCTTGGGACTTTCAATGTCTAGCAATATTTCTTTTGGCAATCGTTGTCCCGATGCCAATCAAAGTGATTTCTCTGTGCAGTCCCCCAAGTTATCCAGGATAACTAGAAGAGCAGTACAGGGAGGTAAATTAACTGTTCTTCCTATTATTTCAGTGATGGTGGTGAGTATTTTAGCCCAGGATTTTACCATGATAGGGCAGCTCCAAACCACATCGAAAAATCAGTCGCTAACATTACATTGGAAGCAAGTGAGTGAACCCGCTTGCCACAGCTTCTTAGGGGTGAAGTAAGTAACATTCAGGTATTTTAAGTGTTTAAAGCGCAGCCCTGAGGGAATGACAAGCCAACTTGGAGCCATCTGGATTCTTTCAAGTCAGTTTTGTCCAAGGGGCCCACCCAGCTCTCCCTTCGTTCCTAAAGCACCAGGAACAGATCTGGGGCATTTATAGTTAAAGAGTTATGAATCTGTGACCCCTCCCATACCCAGCAGGCCCTAGTGACTTTGGCCTTTATTGACCTATAGTAGAGGGACTCATTCAAGGAAGTTTGATGATAAGCTAATGCATGCTGGAGCTTCAAGTACTTGTAAAATTGGGCTCTGTGCAGGACAAGTTTGTTTTGACGTGTCTGGAATGACTTCATTTGTTAGCCCTGCAAGGTGACCCCCAAATCTTGATAGGTTTCAAATGATCAAACCTTCTAGTTGGCATTATGAAGAAGCCATTTCCCCTACCAAAGGGGTATCTTAAGGTGTCAGTTTTTTATCCCATCTGATCAAATGGAGAGCCAAGTGCCAAGCCAGAAGGAATGCCCAAGTCACCCCTGCGAGTAAATATGGGATAGGGTTTCTATATAGTAAATCACGGATATTGCCTCGGCCAGACTGAGGGATTTTGGTACAAAATTCTGGTTATTCATAACCTCCGTACAGCCAATCATTCAACACTGGAATATGTGAGGACCAGTTCAATAGGCAGATGTCATTGTACCCATGCCCTCATCCTATGAGAACTGTATGCATTTCTTGAATGCAATATGAAGGATTTGATTTGCCCATAGAAAAGAGTACATCCTGGCTGTCAGGTACATGACCAGCTTTGGGCGATCAACAGAGGGAAGTTGTGTAGCAGATATAGAGAACTTGGAAAGACCATAATTTTAAAGAAAGCCACTTTGCCAAGAATGCTGAGTAGAAGATTGGACCATCTGGTCAAGTCTTTCTGTATCTGGATCAACAGTAGGGAAAGTTTAAGGCTCTACTTGAGGCCTGATTCTAGCAAAATGCGTATGCCCAGCAATTGGAATCTAAGTATGCAGATTGGAAGGTGGGACTGTCACACATCATCTCCCCATCCCTTTTGATTCGGATCAACAGCAATTCTGACCAATTGACCCATAGGCCCATGGCTTCACTCTACAGTTCTAACATGTTGATCAGCTGAGGACTTGTGACTTGAGGTTGGCTCACAAAGAGGAGCAGATCATATGCCTAAAGAGCATTAGGGTCTGTCCAGTCACCTTTCCATTGAAACCCACATATTTAGGCCTCATGTCTAACCTGCACTGTGAGGGCCTACCGCCAGAGCAAAAAAGGAGGGGTGACAGGGCGCATCCCTGTGTGGTCCCCCTCCAGATTGGGAACAGGGTGATAATGTGCCATTTACTTCCCCCTGTGCTAGGGGTTGGGCATACAGTGCTTTAAAAAAATAATTCAAAGCAAGGTCCAGTTTATATGTGTGCCATTAGTACTCTGAACAATAAAAACCAATCAAGGGAGGCAAAAGCTTTTCAGAGTCTATAAGGATGAGAGTGCAGGACTCTCTAAGCATATGGATTTGTTCCATGACTATGTGTACTCTGCAAATGCAGTGTTGAGTGCTGTGATGGGAAATTAATCCACACTGGTTTGGATGGACTAGCAAAGTAACCATGTGCAAATGTCTACTGGCCAGGCTTAGATCTTACCTTCTGCATTTATTAAGGAGATCAAATGGTATAAAGGGCATTGGTCTGGGGTATGTCTAGGTTTATGAATAACCACAATTGTAGCCAAGTCAAGTTCAGGAGGGAATTGGCCTTTCTCTATTGCTTCCTGACAGGTAGTCGGTGGGGAGAAAGAACTGACTTAAAGTTGCTGTAATGTTTGATTTTTGTTTGTTCAGGGTCTCTGCGGGGTGGGGTCATCCATGAGATGGGTTGCACTTTTCACATTTGGAGCAATTCTGCCCTGCATACAGGTTTCAGTAGTAAGATGCAAATGCAGAATCAATCTCTACTACTATATTAACTTGTTTCCTAGCTGGGTCCACAATTAAAGGAATCACCTTAGAGGCAATTTCTCTGGTGACCAGACAGTAGAGCAACTTCACAGATTTGCTTTCACATTCCTGGATCCGCCTATCCAAGGCAACCCAACACTGTTGATCTTTGCTTCATGAATACAGATTTGTGTCAAACAGTCTCTGTTAGTTTCTAGTTGGCACTGAACCCTTTTTTTCAAGCTTGACAAGGTAGTCATGCTTGTGTTCAATGATTCCTGCCTAAAGTGTGGATAACTGTTGGTTTTTCTCTTTTTCTTCCTTTCTTAGGAATGCTTTGGTCGTGCCACACAAGGTGGCATCCATGCTACCATTGATTACCTGGGGATTCTACCTTGGCCACATTGAGTTAAAAGTAAGCTTTCTGGTCTTTGCAATTAGAATTGTGAACACTCCGCATCAATCAGACATCAAGCATTAAGTGACAACCCTACCTTGGGAGCCTGATTTTGATCGTAATTGGGGATTTATTGGAATTTCCACAGGTAGGGTACTCGCTGCCATCATGGACAGCACATCAGCAGTGGGAAGAAACAGACAATCAATTCTAGACATAGTTTTATACACAGCTAAAATATGGGTGTGCTTCTTAGAGTATGCATGCTATATTCGCAAAGGTCACACAAGCCCAGGGAGGATGTCCAATCGCCTAACACAACAGTCTCTTTCGGTTTTGCTGCTCTGGGCCCAGTTGAGTCTGGCTTGGAGCCCAATATTGCATTGAAGCTCCTTTCTTTAATTGTCAGACCCTCAGCTAATCCCAGAACACTTGCTCTTTGGGTATCAAGAGCAGGTTTAAGTAGTTGCATAGGGAGGTATACACTTAACAGATTATTCTGTTTCCCTTCCATCCAGCCCTCCACTGCCATATGAGCATCGGTGGGTCCTGATAAACAAATGAGGGAAATTGTTTTGCAGCAGGATTGCAGTACTGCAAGAGGCCCTAGTTTTGCCAGCATGGAATACCTTGTGGTTCCCAAAAACCATCCAGGAAGGGATATTGTTAGCCAAGAAGATGAGTTGGGCGCAGAAGCAGTACAGTTGGGAATTATGTTTTGCAACTCTAAGGAGTTTGTCCACTCTTGGTGCAATCATTCCACAACATCACAGATAAAGCTAATATGTGGGCTCTAGTAAATAAGAAAGCGTTTGTAGTCTATTTGCGGATGCCAATTGGCAATCTTATAGAGGAGCCTCAATGATTCATGTACCAACCCCTAACAACTGCCTTCCACTGCAAAAGCAGTTGTCGTCCTTACAATCCCCCTCTTAGAAACACAAACAACTATTTGATAACTGCCACCCAGTCCCATGTTCAAAGAAGCGGGAGCAAGAGTTGTGGCGTTCTTTAAGCTTGGATGGGAAAACAAGCATATATACTTAAGGTTCCTTGACTGCAACTTATATCTCATTGAGCCAAAGGGCTTTCTATACTTTTGAACTAGGCGGCTGTAGTCAGGAAAAATCATGAATCAGGCAAACTGGAAGGATAGGCTTTTAATGGCCCTTGCACTCTTGAGGATTGCATCTTTGTCCCTATAGTTCAGACTTTGGTAATGAGTGGACGAGGGATGCAGTTGGTGGAGGACACTGTGCCTATGCCCTGTGGGCCCTTTCAAGGACAAAGCAGGGTGCTAGCATGTCTGGTGACAGCCAGAAAGTAATCCAGACTTCCAGAAACCTCTGGGAAGCCAACCAGTCTGAGGTTTTTTTCTACACCCTGCTCTTAAAACCTTCAGCTTGGTCTTTCAACAGTATAGACATTGTGTTGAGGTGTTATGCATGGGTTTTAGCACTGTGACTACATTTTCCAGTTTAGCAATGCAACCCTCTTCTCCAGATACCCTAGTGACCACATTCTGTAGGTCTTGCCGAAGTAGGGTTACATCTGGTCGTACTTCTCCTAACCTTGTTTTGAGAAGTGCATGGAAGGCCTCTATTGAAAGTAGTATGGTGCCAGTACCGATAAGTAAAGGAACTGCTGCCTGGAGTGTCTCATTGGTTAGTTTGGGAACTTTGATGGCAGAAAATTACAGTTGTCAATTTTGGTTTGCACATGTGAGGAGGCGAGTCAGACACTTCCCACGGTTATTTCCTAGATGAGCACAGGTGCATTTAGGCAGTGAGTATGGTGCCCAAATTGGCCCATAGGATCCTGATGATGAGGGTTCTATCGCATGCGGTAGTGTTGCAGAGTTTTCTTCTTAGGCCTCGCTTGTTGATTGCTGCTTCTGCAGCCCTACCTCTCCAGGAGGTTGCTCCAGTGCCCACAATGCTCCACACAGTGAGTTCAATGGGACGAACCTTTCAAGTGAGCAATGTAGTCCACCCAGCACCAACGACTGCAGTCCATGTAGTACTGGTGATCGCTAGGAAGTAAGGTAGCATGTCAGTCCTGGGGCTCATCTGCACCATTACCAAAACATGTGGAGTGGGCTAGCAGCATGGGCCCCGTCTTTCATACACCTGGGCCAGAACTCTAAAAAGGTCACCAAGTGACCTTCCCTAACGGCACCACAGCACAGGGTCTTGTGCACAGGGAAAGGCCTTGAAAATCAGCCAGTAACTAAATGTCCGAGGGTCAGTGGAGGAAGGTGCTGCAGTGATCTAGACAGCAGCCCTCATGCTGACCTCACAGGCCACCTGCCGCAGCAGTATGATATTTAGGAACACCTAGAAAATGTTGGGAAGATGAGCGGAGAATACCTTAGGAATGGTAAAGCAGTACATGCAAGAAGCCGTGATGACCATTAATTAGCTGTTCTTTAGTTAAAGAATGAAAAGCTATCTTGGAAATTTAGGGCAAGATGTAGGAAGCCTTTTGCACGTCGCAAACTGCGAAAAATGCAGTTTGCGACATGCAAAAGGCCGTTTGCGATGCACAACCTTAAATTGCGAGTCGGTACAAGGCTGCGACTCGCAAATAGGAAGGGGTGTTCCCTTCTGTTAGAAATGGGGTTTCTGGTTGGCTGGGGTATGCACCTCAGCCAGGCAGAACTTACCCACTCTAGTCAGGGCAAGGGAGTTACACGTCCAAGATAACCCCTGCTCACCTCCTTGGTAGCTTGGCACGAGCAGTCAGGCTTAACCCGGAGGCAATGTGTAAAGCGTTTGCACAACACACACACACACACATGTGACGCAATATCCCCACCACAAAGGAAACACAACACCAGATTATATGAAAATATACTGTATTGTACATAAATGCAATTATCAGACCAAACATCACATCACAGTACTATCCTGCTACCTTAGCAGTTGTCAGAACATTACACATTAGTTACTCTGCAAACTAGCAGTAGTCACACCTAACACACAGGTTACTCAGTATTCTGCAACATAAGCAGTAGTCAGGAAACACGTTATCACATTAGAACACTTGTCATAAGAATATCATAAAATGCCCATAGTAGGAACATTAGAAAATCTATGGCAAGTTAGGGAAACATATTAGCAAGTCATGCCCATAAAAGGAACATTTGCACATACATGTAAAAGCATCATAGAACAGGCAGGCAATATATCACAATTAGCAAAGTCTGTAGAAAGAACTTCAATTATAGTTATATTGGTCCTTTTAAAAGTACCTGTCTTGATGAAGAGGCACTTCCATTGCCTAAAACAAACAATGGGGCCACCGGCGCTCCTCTGCGCAAAACAGGGGCCTCCCGGAGCATTGAGGAAAGAGAGGGGTGGCACGCACCCTCTCTGAATTCCTGACAGGCCCCTTCTTTGACCCATGATCACTGGGGGCCCCCCGGGCCTCCACCGGCCCTCTCCAGGGGGGGGGCCAAAGTCAGGGAAATCCTGCAAGTAAGGAGGGGGATGCCACGTACCCCCTCCGATTTGCGAACGGGCCCCTCTGGGGGCCCGCAAACTCCTGGGGTCTCCCGGGGCCTCCGTCGGCCCTTTCACAAAGGGAGACCCCTTCACTGCAAGGCTGGCCCTCGCAGGGGCCCTGAGGGATCTGGGGGTGCGGGGAGCCTCCGATGAGGCTGCTGCCCGCTCACCAGACAACCGAAGCCTTCCGAGGCTTCTCTAGGCGAGGGAGAGGCGTCCTCCTCTCCTCTCGCCTCTCCGATGATTCTCCGGCCCAAGGCAGGGCCTTCCGGTGACCCGGGGGCGCGCCACGGAGCAATACCTACCCCGGGGGCACCGCTAGGAGCAGGCTTGCTCCTGATTCCTTCTGTGTTGATTTTCTCGTGCCCCGGGGGCACTGAGCTGAGCGCGATCCTCGCGCTCTGAAGCCATCAAACAACCCGGCTGCGGCGGTGATCCGGGGGCTCCAAATAAAGCGCTTTTCACAGCGCTAAGGCAAGATCTGCTGCCTGGGCTGCGGCGGTGATTCTTCCTCAGCAATTTAGAAGAGCGCCCTTGGACAAGTTGTGGAGATCGTTTACAGGGGTCAGGGGCCACAGCACCCTGCCCCTGGGAACAATAAGCAAGGAAAAGGTACAGGGCTGGTGGGCCCAGCTACAGGCCAGCACAAGGGGTGCAGATGGTGGCAGTTCCTCCTAGTGACCAGGCAGGTCACAGGTCAGCACAGCAGCAGAAGTCCAAGGCGGTTTCCTGGTGAGTCCATTTATCAGCGTTCTGTGTCCAGTTTAAAGTTTCAAGAATGTTCAAATTGTGGGGAAAATTCCCCTGTACTTATAGTCATTTCTTACAGTGTTCTACAATGGAGGAGGTTCCAGCCAGTTACAACTGGTTCTGGGAGTGCCCCCTCTCTCCTTTCAGCACAGGCTCCAAACATCAGTGGGGGGTTAACGACCCTATTGTGTGAGGCCAGGGCACAGTCTTTACAAATGCAGTTGTGCCCCGCCTCTCCCTTCTCTCAGTCCAGAAAGACTATTCAGTATGCAGATGCACCTCTGTGACACCTCCACCCTCCCCGTGTACAGGCTGTCTGAAAAGTATGCACAAAGCCCCAACTGTCACTCTGCCCAGACGTGGACTGGAGTCAAGCTGCAAAACACCAGAGTCATAAGTACAGATAAATGCGCACTTTCTAGAAGTGGCATTTCTGTGATAGTAATAAAAAATACACCCACACCAGTAAGCAGTATTTATCATCACCATCACAACCATACCAAACACGCCTACGCTACCCCTCATAAATCAGCCAATACCCCTTACACATAAGGCAGGGCATTTCTAATGCAATCCTATGAGAAGGCAGCACTCACAGCAATGAGACACCAAGTTAGGCTGTTTGTCACTACCAGGACAGGCCATGCAATATGGCACATGTCCTGCCTTTCTACATACATGGCACCCTGCCCAAAAGGCTAGCTAGAGCGTACCTTAGGGGTGACTTACATGTAGTAAAAGGGGAGTTCTGGGCCTGGCAAGTAAGTTTAGATGCCAGGTCCCTGTGGCAGAAAACTGCGCAGACAGGCCCTGCGCTAGCAGGCCTGAGACAGGTTTTGAAAGTCTACTTCAGTGGGTGGCGCAAGCAGCGCTGCAGGCCGACTAGTAGTATTTAATTTACAGGCCCTGGGTATAGAGATACCACTGTACAAGGGACTTATAGGTAAATTGTTAGAAATGGGGTTTTTGGTTGGCAGTTAGGTTGCCCTCTGTCCAAGCAAGAACCCTCACTCTAGTCAGGGTAAGTCACACACAATCCAAAATCAGCCTGTGCTCACCCTCCGGTAGCTTGGCACGAGCAGTCAGGCTTAACTTAGAAGGCAATGTGTAAAGCATTTGTGCAATAAATCATACAACACCATAGTATAACACCACAAAAATACACCACACAGTGTTTAGAAAAATATAGAATATTTATCTGGATAATTGTAGGTCAAAACGATCAAAGTTGCAATACGAATTTGTAAAGATATCACTGAAAAGTGATATTAAGAGTCTTTAAGTCTTTAAAAAGCAATAAAGTGTCTTTCAAGCACAGAGTACCTGGTTTCTGGTGTGAAATCTCCTCAGAGGGCCACAGGAGAAGAGATGCGTGGAAAAAGGGGTGTGTGCGTCGTTTTCCGCTCAGCACACACAGACTTGCGTCGTTCTTTTCCACGCGGGGAAGTCGGGCGTCGTTTTCCGGCGCGCAGACAGTCTCTTTTTGTGGATCGCGGGGATTACCAGATGTCCCGGGTCTGTGCGTGGATTCTCCTGCTTATTTTCCGGCTGCGCGTCGTTCTGCGGGGCTGCGCGTCGAAGTTTCGATCTCACGGTAGGCGTCGCGTCGATTTCTCCTTGGAAGTCGGGCGTCGTTTTCCTTGCGAGGCCGTGCGTCGAAATTTTGGTCTCACGGCAGGCGTCGCGTCGATTTCTCCTTGGAAGTCGGGCGGCGTTGTCCTTGCGAGGCCGTGCGTCAAAGTTTCGCACTCACGGTAGGCGTCGCGTCGATTTCTCCTTGGAAGTCGGGCGGCTTTGTCCTTGCGAGGTTGTGCGTCGAAGTCTCGATCGTCCCGAGGGCGTCGCGTTGATCAGCGTCGGTGTGCGGCGTTTTTCTCGCCGCGAAACAAGCTGTGCGTCGAAATTTTCGGCGCACGGAGCGTCCACGTGAAAGGCAGAAGTCTTTTTGGTCCTGAGACTTCAAGGAACAGGAGGCAAGCTCTATCCAAGCCCTTGGAGAGCACTTTCACAGCCAGACAAGAGTTCAGCAAGGCAGCAGGGCAACAGCAAGACAGCAGTCCTTTGGAGAAAGCAGACAGGTGAGTCCTTTGAGCAGCCAGGCAGTTCTTCTTGGCAGGATGTAGTTTCTGGTTCAGGTTTCTTCTCCAGCAAGTGTCTGATGAGGTAGGGCAGAGGCCCTGTTTTATACTAAGTTGTGCCTTTGAAGTGGGGGTGACTTCAAAGAGTCTCTAAGAAATGCACCCGGTTCCCTTTCAGCTCAATCCTGTCTGCCAGAGTCCCAGTAGGGGGTGTGGCAGTCCTTTGTGTGAGGGCAGGCCCTCCACCCTCCCAGCCCAGGAAGACCCATTCAAAATGCAGATGTATGCAAGTGAGGCTGAGTACCCTGTGTTTGGGGTGTGTCTGAGTGAATGCACAAGGAGCTGTCAACTAAACCTAGCCAGACGTGGATTGAAGGGCACAACAAGATTTTAGTGCAAAGAAATGCTCACTTTCTAAAAGTGGCATTTCTAGAATAGTAATATTAAATCCGACTTCACCAGTCAGCAGGATTTTGTATTACCATTCTGGCCATACTAAATATGACCTTCCTGCTCCTTTCAGATCAGCAGCTGCCGCTTCAACAGTGTATGAGGGCAGCCCCAATGTTAGCCTATGAAGGGAGCAGGCCTCACAGTAGTGTAAAAACGAATTTAGGAGTTTTACACTACCAGGACACATAACTACACAGGTACATGTCCTGCCTTTTACCTACACAGCACCCTGCTCTAGGGGATACCTAGGGCACACATTAGGGATGACTTATATGTAGAAAAAGGGGAGTTCTAGGCTTGGCAAGTACTTTTAAATGCCAAGTCGAAGTGGCAGTGAAACTGCACACACAGGCCTTGCAATGGCAGGCCTGAGACAAGGTTAAGGGGCTACTGAGGTGGGTGGCACAACCAGTGCTGCAGGCCCACTAGTAGCATTTAATCTACAGGCCCTAGGCACATGTAGTGCACTCTAATAGGGACTTACAGGTAGATTAAATAGTCAATCATGGATAAACCAATCAATAGTACAATTTACACAGAGAGCATATGCACTTTAGCACTGGTTAGCAGTGGTAAAGTGCTCAGAGGTCAAAAGCCAACAACAGCAGGTCAGAAAAAATAGGAGGAAGGAGGCAAAAAGTTTGGGGATGTCCCTGTCAAAAAGCCAGGTCCAACATAAATTAAATATGCCAATTAGGTATAAGCCAATCATACCAACTTTAGATGGGAGAGCACCTGCACTTTAGCACTGGTCAGCAGTGATAAAGTGCTCAGAGTCCTAGAGCCAACAGCGAGAGGTCAGAAAAACCAGGAGGAAGGAGGCAAAAAGACTGGGGATGACCCTGCGTAAGGCCAAAAGTCCAACACAACCCCCTAACAGCCAAAATCCAGGGGAGAACAATCAATACCTTGATGTACTTCCCTGATTGGGGCGATAGAACAAGGACCCAGGCCTACAACAGCAGGGGCATGTTCCAGTTCTACGCCTTCCTGACTCCACTTGGATCTCTCTGTTAATGCTTCCCAGGCAGCCTAGACCAACCCACGGGGGTTCTCTAGCTGCCAATGACCAGAACCAGGCCCCAGGCCATCTAGGGGCCTCTGGTCTCTGAAACCATAACGAGTGGGGGGCGGTAGCCCCAGGTGCAAAGCAACCTGTCTTCACTCCATTTCCAATCAGTTCAGGGGCTCTACCCCGCCACTGATCCACCAACCTAGGGTCTGCACCCATAGGTTCTAGAGGTGAGGCTCTCCTCCCTCTACCCCTCCGTCTAGGATCCCGCCCTCCTCTCCTAGGAGGGGTATCACCAGAATCCACACTTGCCAGGGGGCTGGGGACAGCAGCCCTGCACAACTCTCTCGCCAGCCCAGGATCACTACCTGGCGACTGACCACCCAACCTAGGGACGACACCCTTGGGTTTCACCGGGGTCCGGGGCGGGCTTCCCCCTCCCTGAACCCCACTTCCAGAGTTCTGTGTCTCCCCACCTCGGGAGAAGCCACCAGAAGTTTCACACGGGGTGAGCACACTAACCGCCCCCCCCAACCAGGTCAGAGTTTACCCCCTGAACCTGTCTATCTAGTCCAGGGACGACACCCTTAGACTGGACCATTGCCCAGCGAACCAGGTCTTCCTTGGGAGCACACCTACCCCCTACCAGATCAGAGCTTACCCCCTGAATCTGGCAATCCAACCCAGAGTCACTACACCGCGGTTGAACCACTGCCTGGAGCACCAGGACTTCCTTGGGAGCACACCTACTCCCCATCAGGTCAGAGTTTACCCCCTGAACCTGATCATCCAACCCAGAGTCACCACCCTGCGGTTGAATCATTGCCTGGCGCACCAGGACTTCCTGGGGGGCACACCTACCCCCCACCAGGGAAACACCTTCCCCAAGGGCCACACAAGAGTCTGGCTGGTGCAGGTCTCCTGACCTCTGCCCATCTGACAGAGTCTGGATTCCCCCCAGCCCAGAAATGGTCTCACCAAGGTCATTCCTGGGGGGCTCTGCTCTCAGAGCTAACCCCTGACCCTCCAGGTTCTCCACTGGGTCCCGCAGCCCCCTCTCAACCCTATGCCTGGATTTCCGCCTCCTCCACTGTAGAGTGAGACTACCAGACACCAGGACCGGCGGAACGCTATCACCAGCCACCCGCCCAAGTCCTAATGACAAAATGGGATCCTTCTGAACAGCTGGCGCTACGGCACAGGCTAGGCTCACCTCCTGGCGTTCACTCATGGAACCCTCCAGGACCTGGGACTGGAGCTCGGGTACCCTGGGCCTCAGCCCAACCCCATTCCCTCTCCTCTGAGACTGGACATGGGGTGCCTTACCCGCCCCAATACACTGGGACCTACCTGGGACACTAGCCTTTCCCACCACACCTGGTTGGGAAACACCTAGACCACTCTCATTAGGAACACCCCCTAATGCCACACCAGACCCTCTGGTACGCAACCAGAAGTCTGCCTCCTTTGCAAGCTCCCTGGGGTCAGAGAGCTCACACACTGACAAGTTTTGGCGTAACTCTGAAAAACAACAACGAAGCAGGTGCTCTCTGACAATCAGATTAAACAGCCCTTCAAAATTGTTTACTTTGCTACCCTTCACCCATCCATCTAGTGCAATGCAGCAATCCTCCACAAACTCCTCCCAAGACTGGTGGGACAGTTTGTTACCACCCCTAAACCTTTTTCTGTATTCCTCAGGGGACAAACCATACTTCACAATCAGTGCATTCTTTACAGCGGAGTACCCCTCCCTGTCACTCTCTTCTAGAGTCAGTAGGGTATCCCTCCCCTCCTCAGAAAAAAATATCCCTAGGCCAGTTCCCCAATCCTTCTCAGGGATCCTGCGCTCTACCAGGGCCCTCTCATATTCCTTTAACCACTGACGTATGTCACCCCCCTCTTGGAACCTAGGTACCAGATCTATGGGTATGTGAGGAACATCTTTGCTACAGCAGTCTACATTGCTGCCACCACTGGACTCCACCTGCAGCGCTGGTGAGTCCAGAACCTTCAGACTGCGCTCTAGAGTGAGTCTTTCTCTGGCAAAGGCCCTCTCCGCCTCTGCCATCCTCTCCTGCACTAAGGCCTTCTCTACCTCAGCCCTTCTCTCCTCAACAGCTAGGCGCGCTAACTGTAACTTCAGGTCCCTCTCTTCCCGCCTATCTTTTAGCTCATCAGGCGTCAAGGAATGAGAGGTAGCCCTGCTTGTTACACTGGACCCAGCAAGGGACTCCCTATCACTGGGGCCTTCCCTGTCAACTGGCGTCCCCAACCGGTCATTCTCACCCTCCTGATCAGTCTCTCTACCACTCTCTAGGGAGGAGGTCTGGGAGCCCTCCCATTGGGAACCCTCGCTACACTCAGGATCCTCTGGGTACCCCCTAAGCATACTCCCTCCCTGGGTATATGTCACAAACCTTTCAAAGAAATTCAGAGATCTCCTGAGGTCCCCTTCTACAGGCAGCCCTCTCTCTCTACAGAACCCCTCTAATTCCTCCTGCGTGTAAAACGGCAGGTCCTCTTAATCAAAGGTAAGCCCCATCTTGAAAAGGTACAAATAACTCAAATGTGACAACCACAATACCCAAGCGTGAGAAATGAAAACAGGAAAAATGACCAAAGAGAGAAAGTTAAGAGAAGCCAAACATGTGATGGTCTAAACGCAATCCTTGTAGTGAAATAATGAGTCACAATGGTATTGTGCAAGCACAAGTCCTATCCTCACCGCTGACAACCAATGTTAGAAATTGGGTTTCTGTTTGGCTGGGGTATGCACCTCAGCCAGGCAGAACTTACCCACTCTAGTCAGGGCAAGGGAGTTACACGTCCAAGATAACCCCTGCTCACCCCCTTGGTAGCTTGGCACGAGCAGTCAGGCTTAACCCGGAGGCAATGTGTAAAGCGTTTGCACAACACACACACACATGTGACGCAATATCCCCACCACAAAGGAAACACAACACCAGATTATATGAAAATATACTGTATTGTACACAACACAATTATCAGACCAAACATCACATAACAGTACTATCCTGCTACCTTAGCAGTTGTCAGAACGTTACACATTAGTTACTCTGCAAACTAGCAGTAGTCACACCTAACACACAGGTTACTCAGTATTCTGCAACATAAGCAGTAGTCAGGAAACATGTTATCACATTAGAACACTTGTCATAAGAATATCATAAAACGCCCATAGTAGGAACATTAGAAAATCTATGGCAAGTTAGGGAAACATATTAGCAAGTCATGCCCATAAAAGGAACATTTGCACATACATGTAAAAGCATCATAGAACAGGCAGGCAATATATCACAATTAGCAAAGTCTGTAGAAAGAACTTCAATTATAGTTATATTGGTCCTTTTAAAAGTACCTGTCTTGATGAAGAGGCACTTCCAGTGCCTAAAACAAACAATGGGGCCCCCAGCGCTCCTCTGCGCAAAACGGGGCCTCCCGGAGCATTGAGGACCGAGAGGGGTGGCACGCACCCTCTCTGAATTCCTGACGGGCCCCTTCTGGGACCCGTGATCCCTGGTGGCCCCCCGGGCCTCCACCGGCCCTCTCCAGGGGGGGGCCCAAGTCAGGGAAATCCTGCAAGTAAGGAGGGGGGCGCCACGCACCCCCTCTGATTAGCGAACGGGCCCCTCTGGGGTCCCGCAAACTCCTGGGGTCTCCCGGGGCCTCCGTCGGCCCTTTCACAAAGGGAGACCCCTTCACTGCAAGGCTGGCCCTCGCAGGGGCCCTGAGGGATCTGGGGGTGCAGCGAGCCTCCAATGAGGCTGCTGCACGCTCACCAGACAACCAAAGCCTTCCGAGGCTTCTCTAGGCGAGGGAGAGGCGTCCTCCTCTCCTCTTGCCTCTCCGATGATTCTCCGGCCCAAGGCAGGGCCTTCCGGTGCCCCGGGAGCGCTCCTCGGAGCGATCCCTACCCCGGGGGCACCGCTAGGAGCAGGCTTGCTCCTAATTCCTTCTGTGTTGATTTTCTCATGCCCTGGGGGCACTGAGCTGAGCGCGATCCTGGCGCTCTGAAGCCATCAAACAACCCGGCTGCGGCGGTGATCCGGGGGCTCCAAATAAAGCGCTTTTCACAGCGCTAAGGAAAGATCTGCAGCCTGGGCTGCGGCGGTGATTCTTCCTCAGCAATTTAGAAGAGCGCCCTTGGACAAGTTGTGGAGATCGTTTACAGGGGTCAGGGGCCACAACACCCTGCCCCTCTGAACAATAAGCAAGGAAAAGGTACAGGGCTGGTGGGCCCAGCTACAGGCCAGCACAAGGGGTGCAGATGGTGGCAGTTCCTCCTAGTGACCAAGCAGGTCACAGGTCAGCACAGCAGCAGCAGTCAAAGGCGGTTTCCTGGTGAGTCCATTCATCAGCGTTCTGTGTCCAGTTTCAAGTTCCAAGAATGTTCAAATTGTGGGGAAAATTCCCCTGTACTTATAGTCAGTTCTTACAGTGTTTTACAATGGTAGGGAGAGGAGGTTCCAGCCAGTTACAACTGGTTCTGGGAGTGCCCCCTCTCTCCTTTCAGCACAGGCTCCAAACATCAGTGGGGGGTTAACGACCCTATCGTGTGAGGCCAGGGCACAGTCTTTACAAATGCAGGTGTGCCCCGCCTCTCCCTTCTCTCAGCCCAGGAAGACTATTCAGAATGCAGATGCACCTCTGTGACACCTCCACCCTCCCTGTGTACAGGCTGTCTGAAAAGTATGCACAAAGCCCCAACTGCCACTCTGGCCAGACGTGGATTGGAGTCAAGCTGCAAAACACCAGAGTCATAAGTACAGATAAATGCGCACTTTCTAGAAGTGGCATTTCTGTGATAGTAATAAAAAATACACTCACACCAGTAAGCAGTATTTATCATCACCATTACAACCATACCAAACACGCCTATGCTACCCCTCATAAATCAGACAATACCCCTTACACATAAGGCAGGGCATTTCTAATGCAATCCTATGAGAAGGCAGCACTCACAGCAGTGGGACACCAAGTTAGGCTGTTTGTCACTACCAGGACAGGCCATGCAATATGGCACATGTCCTGCCTTTCTACATACATGGCACCCTGCCCATAAGGCTAGCTAGGGCGTACCTTAGGGGTGACTTACATGTAGTAAAAGGGGAGTTCTGGGCCTGGCAAGTAAGTTTAGATGCCAGGTCCCTGTGGCAGAAAACTGCGCACACAGGCCCTGTGCTAGCCGGCCTGAGACAGGTTTTGAAAGTCTACTTCAGTGGGTGGCGCAAGCAGCGCTGCAGACCCACTAGTAGACTTTAATTTACAGGCCCTGGGTATAGAGATACCACTGTACAAGGGACTTATAGGTAAATTAAATATGCCAATTAGGTATAAGCCAATCATACCAACTTTAGATGGGAGAGCACCTGCACTTTAGCACTGGTCAGCAGTGATAAAGCGCTCAGAGTCCTAGAGCCAACAGTGAGAGGTCAGAAAAACCAGGAGGAAGGAGGCAAAAATACTGGAGATGACCCTGCGTAAGGCCAAAAGTCCAACACCTTCCTATTTGCGACCGCATCGCCATGCTGAGTTGCTTTGTGACCGCAAAAGGGAAGGAGTCCCCGTGGAACAAAATGTTTTTTCAGAGCAGGCAGTGGTCCAGCCTACTCTGAAAAAACCGAAACCAAATGGTTTCGGAAGTTTTTCTTTTTGTAACTCGTTAAGGAAAACGGGCTGCAAAAAGAAAAAAAAAAACTGCTTTATTAAAAAAAGCAGTCACAGACATGGAGGTCTGCTGTCTCCAGCAGGCCACCATCCCTGTGAGTGCATGGACTCGCTATGGGGTCGCAAAATGAGACCCACCTCATTAATATTCATGAGGTGGGTCTTTGCGACCCCATAGCGAGTCGCAGAAGGTGTCTGAAACACCTTTCTGCATGCACTTTTGCGAGTTGCAATTTGCGAGTCGGTATGACTCGCAAATTGCAAGTCGCAAATTTTAACTTACCTACATCTGGTCCTTAGAAACATCACTATTGCGCCTCGAATACAATTTGAAAAAAAAGGTACTGCGATGAAGGTTGAAATAGGTCTGAGATAAATATTTAGAGGGTGATTCAAATAGAATCTGGATGACATGCAAAGTGGACAGTCTGAAGTGTACGCTTTTCCATGGGGTACCTTTATGGATTTGGCATAAATTTCCAGCCCCGTTATAATCCTGACGACGATTAAATGATGTATGAAGCAATCTGCGCCCTTGGGTTTGCTACCATACACAATAAACAGTTTAAAACAGGCATATTGTTTGGGTAATTATTCTCAGAATGAGGGGCATATATGCAGAAATGGCGTGCAAAAATTGATTTTTGTGGCTACTCCTGACACTCAAGAGTGAAACTTGGAATATTATGTGACTACTACCCAGGGGAAATATCGACCCATGTCAGGTTAGTATGTTCTTTTTGTAAATTTCCATACGGTAAAGTCAGCTAACTCGTAATGGGAGCTTACGTGGATGTACATTCCCTCATACCTATCCATGTAAGGTTCCTAGCATTGCACGTCAGTATATTTCACAAACCCTGTGTTTGCCTCATCTATGCAGTGCATACGGTAAACAAGTATAGGATTACAAAGGTAGTGAAAGATTAGCTTTCGTCGACCTGAAATCTAAGCCCAGGAGACTAAAGAAAATGGAGTCTTTGGGCTCTATCAAAATAGTCACGTAAGCAGAGGTAAAAATAAGGGCCCTGTCTATACGCTTCTGAACAATGTATAAAAGAATACCCATAGATTCCTATCTAATTGCAACTGTATGTCAACATGACCCTTTGCAATTTTAACAGATGTCTGGAACTACAAATGGAATGGTATAAACAGAACATAATTCTCTCAGATTTTCCATACCCCTGCGTGCATCATCCAGGTGGAATGGTATTCAGCGTACACACCATTCTGACACTGGGAATAGATAAATAGGCGCACAGGTACACAGGTACACACACCAGTCAATAAAACTAATGTAAAAAATAAATAAAAGCAATTTTCATGCATGTTATTTTGAAAGCAGACTGCCAAAACATCTCAGAACCTAGTGGAATGTATGGAGAGTACACCTCAGTGCTCGTCAGTACCATATTACAATATGTAATACAAGTTTCACATAGTAAGAAATGGTATACCCACAAGTGCAATGTCTTTGTTGATTTCACTCAAACACCCCTACAATATCCGATAGGTAAGAACCAACACACTTGTTTTACCAAGATGCCCGTAAAGTTGTACTTGCTACATTGTAAACTATTACTGGGCCAACTGAAGATCCTCTTGATGTCAAATTCTCACAAGCTGCATTGTGTTAAAGCAATGTATGATTAACAAACGTGTACCTATTTTGGTCTGTGTTAGAAATGGGGTCTTTCGTTGGCAGTCAGGTTACCCCCTGTCCAAGCAAGGACCATCACTCTAGTCAGGATAAAGGAGAATCACCCTCAGCTAACCCCTGCTCACTCCCTTGGTAGCTTGGCACGAGCAGGCAGGCTTAACTTCAGAGTTCTAGGTGTAAAGTATTTGTACCAACACACACAGTAACTTAATGAAAACACCACAAAATGACACGACACAGGTTTAGAAAAATAAAAAATATTTACCTAAACAACGCAAGACCAAAACGACAAAAATCCAACATACACAAGTCAAGTTATTAATTTGAAAAGCAAAAGTCTTAAATCCTTTTGTAGACAGGTAAAACACTGTTAGTGTTGAAAAGTACCTGGGTAGCGTTAAAAGAACACGCAAGGGCGAGTGTGCATCGAAAAAGTTAAGCAGTGCGTCGATTTCTAACCTGCAAGCAAGATCGTGCGCCGTTTCTCCTTCTCCGGTCGGGTCGGCGTGTGTCGGTGTTCCTCTCTGCAGGAGAGTATTGTGTTAATCTGGGCAGTACTCGGGTCCGGGCAGGCGTTGCATTGTTTTTCTGCGCCCAGCAAGGTTTGCGTTGAATATCCGTCCGCACAGTATCTGAAAAAAAGCGCAGTGTGGGCTGCGACCTATCAGCCTCCGTCAGTGGTGTTGTGCGCCATTTCTCCAGCCCCGGGCGTCGATCTTCCAGCTGTGCTGCAAGTGGAACGTCGATTTCAGCTGCGAAGCCGGCGGCACGTCATTTCTCAGCCTCACTCAGGAGGTTGTGTCGAAAATGTCCCCGCACTGCAGTGTGTGCGTGGATTTTCAAGCTGCATCTGCCAGCTTCACCTGTCAAGGCCTCAGGAACTGGATAGGGCACCACTTGGCAGGGCAGGAGTCTCAGCAGAGAGTCCAGGTGCTAGCAGGGGAAGTCTTTGATTGCCCTGAGGCTTCAACAACAGGAGGCAAGCTCAGGACAAGGCCTTGGAGATTTCTTCATAAGCAAGAATGCACAACAAAGTCCAGTCTTTGTCCCGTTTCACAGTCAGAAGCAGCAACTGCAGGATAGCTCCACAAAGCACAGTCACAGGCAGAGCAGGACTTCTTCTCAGCTCTTCTCCAGGCAGAGGTCCCTCTTGATTTCCAGAAGTGATCTAAAGTCTGTGTTTTTGGGTGCCCTTCTTATACCCATTTTGGCCTTTGAAGTAGACTTACTTCAAAGGAAAGTCTATCTTGTTTGTGGAATCCTGCCTTGGCCAGGCCCCAGACACACACCAGGGGGCTGGAGCCTGCATTGTGAGAGGGCAGTCACAGCCCTTTCAGGTGTAAGTGACCACTTCTCCCGTCCTTCCTAGCACAGGTGGCTCATCCAGATATGCAGGCTACACCCAGCTCCCTTTGTGTCACTGTCTAGAGAGAGGTACAAACAGCCCAACTATCAAACTAACCCAGACAAGGAATCCACAAACAGGCAGATTCACAGAATGGTTCAAGCAGAAAATTCTCATTTCTACAAGTAACATCACCAAACAAAATAAAATGATGGACAGAGTGTTGAAACTTTTCAAACACTCACCCCCAGTCACAGATCTGGGTTTAATCCATCGTTATTTTGCTCGCCACGTCACCCCAGTTTAGACCCAGCCATATGCAAATCAGTCCTGACCCTGTTCCCATTGGAAGAGTCCACCCCGAACTGCTAGGCCAGGTCCTCCCTGGACAGGAAACAAGCATCCTGGGACCGGTTTCAGGGTATCACCCTTCATCAGCCAGGCTAGCTTGAATCCAGTGGCACAGCGAGCAAGGGACCCACGTCTGGGCATACCCCTGCCACTTAGGGCGCACAAAGCAACATCACAAAACAAAATAAAATGATGGACGGAGTGTTGAAACTTTTCAAACACTCACCCCCAGTCACAGATCTGGGTTTAATCCATTGTTATTTTGCTCGCCACGTCACCGCAGTTTAGGCCCAGCCATATGCAAATCAGTCTTGACCCTGTTCCCATTGGAACCATCCACCCCGAACTGCTAGGCCAGGTCCTCCCTGGACAGGAAACAAGCATCCTGGGACCGGTTTCAGGGTATCACCCTTCATCAGCCAGGCTAGCTTGAATCCAGTGGCGCAGCGAGCAAGGGACCCACGTCTGGGCATACCCCTGCCACTTAGGGCACACAAAGCAACATCACAAAACAAAATAAAAAGATAGAGGGAGTGTTGAAACTTTTCAAACACTCACCCCCAGTCACAGATCTGTGTTTAATCCATCGTTATTTTGCTCGCCACTTCACCCCACTTTAGACCCAACCATATACAAATCAGTCTTGACCCTGTTCCCATTGGAACAGTCCACCCCGAACTGCTAGGCCAGGTCCTTCCTGGACAGGAAACAAGCATCCTGGGACCGGTTTCAGGGTATCACCCTTCATCAGCCAGGCTAGCTTGAATCCAGTGGCACAGCGAGCAAGGGACCCACGTCTGGGCATACCCCTGCCACTTAGGGCGCACAAAGCAACATCACAAAACAAAATAAAATGATGGACAGAGTGTTGAAACTTTTCAAACACTCACCCCCAGTCACAGATCTGTGTTTAATGCATCGTTATTTTGCTCGCCACGTCACCCCAATTTAGACCCAACCATATACAAATCAGTCTTGACCCTGTTCCGATTGGAACAGTCCACCCCGAACTGCTAGGCCAGGTCCTCCCTGGACAGGAAACAAGCATCCTGGGACCGGTTTCAGGGTATCACCCTTCATCAGCCAGACTAGCTTCAATCCAGTGGCACAGCGAGCAAGGGACCCACGTCTGGGCATACCCCTGCCACTTAGGGCGCACAAAGCAACATCACAAAACAAAATAAAATGATGGACAGAGTGTTGAAACTTTTCAAACACTCACCCCCAGTCACAGATGTGGGTTTAATCCATTGTTATTTTGCTCGCCACGTCACCCCAGTTTAGACCCAGCCATTTGCAAATCAGTCTTGACCCTGTTCCCATTTGAACAGTCCACCCCGGACTGCTAGGGTGGCATGTTCAAACACACAATCTTAAAATCAACTTTACTAAAGGATGTATTTTTAAATTGTGAGCTCAGAGACCCCAAACGCCACATGTCTATTCGCTCCCAAAGGGAACATACGCTTTAATCATATTTAAAGGCAGCCCCCATGTTAACCTATGAGAGGGATAGGCCCTGCAACAGTGAAAACCAAATTTAGCAGTATTTCACTGTTAGGACATATAAAACACATTAGTATATGTCCTACCTTAAACATACACTGCACCCTGCCCATGGGGCTACCTAGGGCCTACCTTAGGGGTGTCTTACATGTAAGAAAAGGGAAGGTTTAGGCCTGGCAAGTGGATATACTTGCCAAGTCGAATTGGCAGTTTAAAACTGCACACACAGACACTGCAGTGGCAGGTCTGAGCCATGTTTACAGAGCTACTAATGCAGGTGGCACAACCAGTGCTGCAGGCCCACTAGTAGCATTTGATTTACAGGCCCTGGGCACCTCCAGTGCACTATACTAGGGACTTACTATTAAATCAAATATGCCAATCATGGAAATGCAATCAACAATACAATTTACACAGATAGCATATGCACTTTAGCACTGGCTAACAGTGGTAAAGTGCCCAGAGTTCAAAAGCCAACAAAAACAGGCCAGAACAAATAGTAAGCAGGAGGCAAAAAGATTGGGGATGACCCTGCTTAAGGGAAAAAGTCCAACAGTATGTGATGTCATTGTAGGCGCAGTAGAAGTGGAGACAGCCACATCAGCAAATATTGAACTCTGCTATACCACATCCACTCAAGCAAACAAAGGAAATGACACATTTCATTAGTATTAGGTAAAGGCATAAGGCCTGGCCTCTGGTAGACATTGCTCATCAGCCTTAACTAAGCAGAGTTGACTATTCATCATTCACACATCACAATAACTGTTTGTTCACATGTCACAATAAGAGTTTGGTCACAGGGGCCATCACTAAATTTTATTTGGTCAATCTAAGCTACCCTCATGCAGTTTCTATCGGGGGCTCACTGCAGGAAGGACATCAGCAACATTGTGAATACTGAATTTTACTAATAAATATTCATGTATTCTGAATGTTGAATTTGCATAGGAAATGAATTAATATAGTAAATAATGCACAACTTGGAAAATGTGCCTACTTGAGTGGCTGTCAATCATCACGAAGTGTCCTTATTAATTGCTTATTAATATGAAATTACGTGCTCGTGTTTAGATTAAAGTAGTAGTATGTTATATTAATGATTACATATTCTGTATTTGCTTTATTAATTGTAGGCCTTAAGTTAGCAAGGTCTTGGGCTTAGTGCACAGCCTCATGTTATGTTGCACTGTTTAAATTATGCACATAAAATGGCCGTTTAGAGAACTAAATACTTGTATTGTTCCACTGCTTTCTTTCCCATGAGAACTGCATGCTAGAATATGCGGTATTAGCTATCAATACATTGTACAGTATAGTGTGTGTGAAAGCGATGTTCCCAGGAGCTAACAATGGATGCACTGACTGGAGGATAGAAAGATACAAAATTGTTACCTGACGAGTCCAACGATGGGAACAGGAGAAGAGGAGCCAATCATCGACATGTGAAAGACAGTTTAGTTATATCTTAGATTTGAATTTCTACTTTTTTTGGACTAAATGTAAACCATTCTTTGACCATTGGCCACGTGGGAAGAGTTCTAGAGAATTTTAACTTAGGCCGAATGCACAGAGAGAAGCGCACCCATTCCGATTATCCTCATCTCCGAGGCTTATTCACATTTTTTTTCTTCTTCACCGATGAGGTGGACTCGCCTTGATTGTTTAGAGAATTCTATCTTGAACTTTATTGCTTAAACTTTCGATGCCAAATGCTGATCCTTGGACTTTGCTTTTGTGAATGGTTCGGATAGTTAGAGTCCCCTGTTCTGAACCATTCACTGTCATGGTCCGATGCTGATGCTGACCGAACAGACGTCCAATTGACGAAGACAGTCGCAGCTTGCTGATCCATACTGAGAAGGTATTAACCAGATGTTATTGTTTGATGTAGTTTGTCTTTTGTTCCTAGGTACCAACCGCTAATTTCGATAGAGCCATAGTTAGATGTTTTCCAAATTTGTTTTGATTAAATTGTTCTGCATAAAGCCCAAACATGCTATTCTAATCAGAAGGTTAGCTAGGAGACTCACAGAAGACAGTTGCTAATTATTAACAACAGTTTAATGAAGTTTCTTTGCTTAATTTAAATGTATGCTATGTCTATTGTGCAGTTGTTCTTGCCATTGATTTGTACTGCAACTCTAGAATTTGTAGTAATCCATGCATTGATTAAACTGAGATTCTGTAGAAAATTTGGTCAACCAGTGTAGTTTCAGTATGTGTGTCATCTGATTTTGAGACTAAGTTACGTGATATGAGCATTGTTAATATAGGGAAATAAACATTCTAACTTTTACATGAAGGTGTGGTTATTCATGGCCAAAGTGGTCATGGTGTGTGGAATTACTGACTCCAAAGATTATTGAAACTATTGATTGCTATTGTTCTTGATTGGTATTGGAAAAGAGACTTACGGTTGTTTTTTCCCTAAGCGCAGTCAAAAGGTCCATCGAACCTCTAACGCGTCCCCTTATAAATTAAAGACAAAAAGCCAAATAAGGTCAGACGCGTTAACAGAGCTGGTAGCAGAGTATGATGGTTAGTCTCATTAAGAGCCCATCATAAAGGCCCGGTACATGGTTAGTCTTCTTAAGAACCCATTATAAAAGCCCGGTACATGGTTTGTTTCCTTAAGAGCCCATCATCATAAGGCCGAAAAGCATTTGCCCTCTAGAGGAGATAAGAGAGTAGCATTGTTACCCCTCCAATAGAGGGCATCATGAAAGTTTTCCCTTAAGAAATAGCTGGTACCCAGAGATTGTAGTGGGGTAATGGCCAGTCCCCTAAAGAGAAAATAATTCACAGATTGGGTAAGAGAAATTGGCGAAAGTTCAGATTTTCAGATTCGATGATACAAAGTGGAGAGAAAATGTGTCCCTAAGAACTTAGGATGACTTCCCCAGAACCTTGTAGCTTGCCAATGATTGTTTGAGGATGTTCTTGGCGTTCTAGTGATAGTGTGAATAGATTAGGTTTTGCGCTTGCACAGCTTATGCAAATCGCAGGTGAATTGTGATGTTTGTGAGGGTTGAAGGAGTTTGCGTACTACAATTGAAGTAGTTAAAGGAGTTTGCACACTGCAAGTGTGAAAGTAGGGAGTATATTGAAAGAGTATGAGACACTTGGTTTTCGTTGTAATTTGTCAATCAGGCATGGTTGACAAACTTGAGAGTGCGTGGTAAACTGAGTGAAAGGCTTTTCGACTGAGATCTGGCAAATCCTATGTGCACCAGGACAGACCCACTGATCAGCTGAGAGTAAAATTTGCAGCTCCGATTTTGCTTGCGAATCAGGGAAACTGAGAAAGAAAGAGTCGCTGTTAGAGCGAAAGGCAGTCAGTGAAAAATCTATATGGTTTCTGAAGCGATTGTGTTACCCTACCTGTTGTAAACGGACAAATTGGGTTTTGATTTTATTTAGTGCTCACAATAATTTTGCATTAGTTGCGTGAATCTAGAATTTAGGAGGACAAGCCGCAAGTCTTTGTCAGCCGCTGTACGTGTGAGTGAGAAGTCATTAAAGCTGTGCTGGGATATGTTGGTTAGTGAGAAGAGTTGCGCATAAATTGGCGGACAACGATGAAGCGTCATTGGTTGAGAATGTTGGCAAAAAAGATTTTGGGATTGAAAGTCACTTCTTGATTTGATTGAAAGTATCGTGAAATAACCGAAGATTACATTTTTCAAAGCTTTAAAGAGTGCCCTAAGGGGAGATACGTAAATTTCAACGTGTATCAGAGAAATTACACTGCTAGAAGGTACACCAGCCTACATTGTATTCAAAGAGAAAGGTGCTGTGCCATGTCTTTGGCTGAAACAATGGCGCAAAGTGACAGAGAAAGATGGGAGCTTAGTATTTCTGGCCCATGGAACATGTAATTTGAGAAGCTTAGAGAATTTGAGGAGGGTACTCTATGATTTGAAACCTCCTCCGAGACCAGCATAGTTCGAGGCTTTAGCAATTGGGGAACTAGTAGCTAAACAGCAACAGCAATAAAAATTTGAGAGGAGAATGAGAAAAGCTGAGAAGACACTAGCGGAGGCTAGATGGGACAGTGATCAAAGATTTTGGAGAACCGAGACTTTACAGGGAATTAACTTGTTTCCTGCAATTTCCTGCAATTACACAAGAAAATGAGAACAAAGCTAAAAAGAGCACTAGAAAGAGGGATATGTATCCTTCCAATGACACAGAGCAGAAATCTATAGGATCTAGGAAGTCTTTGACACATGATGAAGAGTCAGATGATGATGAGTTTATTTTACAGTTATTAAGAAATCACCCGCGCCATATGCAATGCATGAGAGAAGTTCAAACACCAGCGTAGATCCTACAGCCCAGATATCAGTTGAATCAACACAGAGCCAGATACAGGTTAGTCATAATTCTCCAATTATTTCAGCAGTTAAAAGGCCTATGCAGCAAATGGAAATTCCAAGAATCTACCCAGATGTGCCTATTGTAGATACTGCAACAAACTTGATAGTGCTGACAGGAGAAGTTTACCAGAAGCCAACATTGGCGCAGATAGAGTCCACCCTGAATTTGATGTTCCCGATAGATTCACAGACAGTTCCATGGTACACCCCTATAACAGGATCACAGACAGAAATATTCACCTTGACAAATCAGAAACAGGAATAGTGCATCCACAAGAGCCAAATGTCAGACCAAGCCCAGATGCAGTGTCAGTACCAGTTACCATAGGTCTGGTCATACCATTGTTTGCCCAGGGAAATAACAAGAACAGTGAGCAGAAATCTCTGAACCCGAGTGTAAAAAGGGAGAGATACAACGCGAATGCCAGAATGACAACTCCCATGCGACCAACGGTTGATGGAACAGGTTCATTAATTGATTTGAGTCCTCTCAGGACTCCTCCAAATAATCAGGTGAGATCACACATAGGTCCAAACCCAAGCATGGTGACACCAGAAACTCAGAATCTGACATTGCAGCAAGTGTCAGGTGTGAGTCACAACAACGTTACGTTACAAGGTTTGAAAGCTCAGCAATTAACTGAATGGTTAGAGAGCGAGTAGCACTCAAGGAGATTCAAGCGGAGGAAGTGCCCTGAATTTGACAAGACTCAGACTAGAGGCGAAGACCTAATTGAGGGAACCATGGGGTTAGACAGAATTGGCACATTCAAAGAAGATGAGTTGTGATACCTATGCAAGCTGATTACTAACAAAGCAGGAGTAGTGCATCAGAAATTAGCAGACCTAGCAAAGAAATGCAACATAGAGTTTGAGAAAACAAAGCACTTGAAGAGGAGTTACAGGTTAGATTTTGATTCAAAAGATTTTGAGAACATGAGAATACCAGGAATGAAAATTCACCTTTGGTAATTAATCCAGAGCATTCAAACATGGGGAGCATTAGACAAATGGGAAAGCTGATGGGTGAAGAAAAGCGTCAAGAAGAAAAGGGATTCTGTAAGTCTTACTGCAAATGTGCAGCAGGTTGAGGATCCAGTGAAAATTCCTACCAATGAGAGAGATTCCAGGAGGGAATTTTGTCAATGTCCCTTGGAGCAGAAGTGACATTCTGTCATTTACAAATTATTATACCAGGTTAAGAGAGAAGCCAGTAGAATGGTACGAGTAGACAGACCGGTTTGTGAAATTCGCAAAATGTCTGTGGGAGGATTTGAACACCCTTTTAGAGATAGTAGTTCCAGCACACTTATGGATTAAATGCAAGAGGAGCGTAGATTGGCCAATACGAGAACCACAGAGAGATCCAGCAACAGGCGCACCATCCACCGACTTAATGAAATATTACTATAAGGTGATTGATTTTTTTTAAAACAAGAATTTCACCCAAGAACATTGACTGGCAGAGAATAGACAGGACAGCCCAGGAAGCGAAAGAGTCAGTGCATGCATAATATGAGAGATTGTTGCAGGCATTCAAACATTACAGTGGTACAGAAACGATTTAGCCGAAAGACATGATTCATTTCGTGTTCAGATTTGTTGAAGGACTGAGACCTGAAATTGGCCAGATGATTAAGAGTCATTTGATTTGCTGGCAAGCAAAGCCAATTGATGAGGTATTGCAAAATGCAAAGTAGGTTAGTGATGAAATTGAGTTGAAGCAGAGAAAGTTGAAGGAAAAGGCAAAGTTGATGCAGATTCAAGCAGCTCAAACAGGAATGCAGGGAAACGTTCCGCAACAACAGCAGCAGGTAAGTGTGGTGTTTCAGAATCAAGCAAGAGGTAGAGGTCGTGGAGGAATTGGAAATGGAAATCGTAGTCCTGATTTGAATACTGTAGTGGTTCAGAATGATGTTCAGGGAATGAAGAGATTGTTGCCATGTCACGCTTGCAGAGGGCTCGGACATTGGAAGCGGGAGTGTCCGATGTTAGTACAGGAAGGTGTTGTTCAGCAAACAAGCCACTTCAATTCTTTCCAAAACATGAGAGGACCGAGAATAAGAGGTCGTTATCCAAATTTTCAAAGCAATGTGAATCAGATGCAAGGTTTAAAGCCTATGCAACAGGTGCAAATGCCTAGTTTGCAGATGCCCCAGTCGCAGCCAATGCAATCACAAGTTCAAATGGTACCTAGACAGCAAATTCATATACCTCAAGCCGCAATGGAGCAGCAGCATGTGATGCTTACTTGGCAGGTCACAGGTCAAAGGGTTAATCAGAGTAATAATACAGTACACCAATTCCCGTTACACAGTGAGAATGGAACAAAAGATGATTGGGTGAGTGAGAGTTTGGATGAAGAAGAATGTGTGCTTGCAGCTTCCCTAGAAGTAGATCAGAAAGGTCCATATGCAAAGGGAAAGGTAATGGGTCACAAAGTTTCATTCTTGGTTGACAGAGGAGCTACACACTCTACAGTAAGAACTGCAGAAGTTCTAAATTTGCCCCTTTCAGGGAAAACCGTCTGGATTGTAGGAGTTGCGAATCAGTATTTGACAAGCCCAATTACAGAACCAGTTCAGGTTAAAATTGGTAACTTTAAAGGATTACACAAATTCGTAGTTTGTGACTCGAGTCCAGTATCCTTATTGGGAAGGGACTTGTGTAAAAGGAGATGCTTGATTACTTGCTAGAATTATGGAATTGAAATGAAAACAAACAGTGATGATGAGGATGACCCGACTTCAGAGACAGATTGTGAGACAGTGAATGAGGAATACCCTTTGATTAGCTTCTTTCCGGTTTTCAAAGTGAGAGATCTTCCTTTTGACTTACAGGTAACAGTTCAAATGAAAGTGTGGGATTTTACAGGAAAAGACATTGGTCTGCTAAAAGGAGTTGAGCCAGTTAAGGTCCCAATCAAGCCCAATGCGATTTTTCCTCAGATACCTCAGTATCACATGACACAGGACACAATTGAAGGGATTGCACCCATAATTTCAGAATTTGTAAACCAAGGAGTTTTGAAAGAAGTGTTGAGCAGTCCATGTAACTCACCAATAATGGGATTGGGAAAGCCCTGTGAGAAATTTCAGATTGTCCAGGATTTGAGAAAGGTAAATTATATTGTGATTAAATGTTGCCCTGTAGTGCCAAATCCAGCAGTGATTTTGTTTCAGATCCCATGCAATGCTGAATGGTTCACCGTAATAGACCTGTGACAAGCATTCTTTTCTGTACCTCTTCACGAGGATAGTAAATTTCTCTTCCGTTTTAAATTTTTGGATCAAGTCTACTGTTGGTGTAGAATTCCTTAAGGGTTTTCAGAATCACCTTCTATTTTCAATCAGATCTTGAAAAAGAACCTGGAGTCATTGGAAATGCCTTTCCAATCGACACTGGTGCAGTACATTGATGATTTACTGATTGCATCCAAAACAAAAGTGTCCCCAGCGAAATTACAGTACTGTCAGAAAGAAGTGAAATATTTGGATCACCTAATAGAGAAAGGAATTAGGAAAATATCCAATGAAAGGGTCACAGCCATATTGCAGATGAATTCCCCAGCCACACAAAGAGATGTCAGGATGTTTTTGGGAATGGTAAGCTATTGTCGCCAGTGGATTCCCAACTTTCAATCATTTCAAAGCCATTGCAGAAGCTGACTCGCAAAGAAGTTACTGATCCCTTAGTGTTAGAACAAGCACGTATCAAAGCATTTTTTGAGTTGAGAGAGAGTATGTGCAAATCCCCAGCTTTGGGAATGCCTGACTACACAAAACCCTTCACGTTGTTCTATCATGAACGTGATGCATGTCCTTTGTCTGTCTTGACTCAAGTCCATGGTAGAGTAAACTGCCCAGTAGCATATTTTTCAGCTACTTTGGACCCAGTTGCAGCAGCTTTACCAGGCTGTCTGCATTCAGTCGCTGCAGTTGGACTGAGCCTCACTCAGAGTGAGAGCGTAGTGATGGACACCCCCTGACAGTAATGGTCCTTCACTCCATTGAAGGTTTACCTACACAAACCAAAACGCAATACCTTACAGATGCCAGGCTGACTCGCTATTAAGCGAGCATTCTGGGGTCCCCAGATGTGTAATTGAAAAGGTGTACAGTGTTTAACCCAACAACCTTACTCCCCAAAACAAATGTTGAAATTTACAAATTGGAAGATGTTGAACATGGTTGTCTCAAAGTAATTGATCTGTGAACAAAAGCGAGACCTGATATTAGAGATACCCCATTGGAGGAAAATTACCAAATTATTTTTGTTGATGGTTCATGTTTAAGAGACAACATGGGAACACTGAGAGCAGGATATGCTGTGTGCACAATTTCTTCTATACTTGAAGCGTCCTGGCTTTGAGGAGTATATTCGGCACAAGTAGTGGAACTGGTAGCCCTTACTAGAACATGCCATGTTTCTGCACAGCTAACGTTACCATCTATATGGACAGCCAGTATGGATTTGGAATAGTACATGATTTTGGCCAGTTGTGGTCACAGAGAGGTTCCTTGACCTCTTTGGGTTCACCAGTCAGAAATGGTGAGAAGATTCATGAATTGTTACAAGTTATTCAAATGCTTGAGAAGACTGCTGTGGTGAAATGCAATGCACACCTGAAATCACAAGATTGTTGTCAATGGGAAATGGATATGTGGTGCAAGTTGCAAGGTTTTGTACATTGAAATGTACATAATTCAAAGATAAATGGGAACTGTTATCGGATGAAGATGAGATGTGCCCACGTTATGCATTACATGTTATAGATACCTTGGAAGATCTGAAAACATTGCAGAATAATGTTGAAAGGGAAGAAAAAAAGACATGGGTCAAATTGAAATCTGTCCAGCGCAAAGATGAACTATGGGTTTCAGAAGAGGGACAGTTGGCTTTGCCAAATAGTTTGCTGACTCAAATGGCTAGATATTATCATGGTCAATCACATATTGGAAGGGATGCTATGATTTGAGTGTTTAAACAAAATTGTTTCAATCCAAAGTTTAGACAGGTTGCCGAAGCAGTTTGCCAGTTGCAGGTCCATCAGGAGAAAATCCTGCAGAACAAAAAGAAATTACAAGTTCAACATTGGAAAGGAAGTACGTGGCCGAAGTCACAAGCAAAGAAAAAAGAAGAAATTACAGTGATGACAACTGAGGAGGAAGTAGCCACAACGAGAAAGGAAGATTTGAGTGATGGAGAATTAAATTGAGATAGAAGATTGAAAAGAAAGAGAATCGCAAGTCGAAAGGTATGCTGGTCCTGAATGGACGTATGCAACAACAAGTGAATGGCAGAGATAATTTTTGTCTTTTTGTTTTGATCAAGACATTCCAGGTCAATATTTTGGCACTTGAAGGAAATCAATGAACTGAACTGTTGAAAACTGAAATTCTGAGCAAAGTGCAAGAAAGAGACTATTGAAATTGATTTTTGATAACCTGATTTTGCCAAGCTGCTAAACCCATTTTAACAAACTTACCGATTTTTGACAAAAGGATCCTAGAAGTAAGACAAAAGGATCCTGGAAGTAAGACTGAAATAACTGCCGAAGAAGATTGAAGATTTGTTTTTGATTTTTGCTGCATAGTTATAATTTTTCTATTATACTTTCTGATTCTTTACAGAGCATGAGTAACCTTAGCCAGCAGGGTAAGAAGAATAGGTGCTGTAAATACACGAGTATTGGTTTGGCAATTGTATGCATGATATCGTGCTTGATATTGATTGTGGGTATGACTGTTCTTGACAAGAGTAAAGCCACCCATACCTTAGCTTTAGAGACAACTACTACACTCACAGAAATAGAGAAGTTTAGATTAGATGAGAAATATTTGCACATAGATAATGCCCAAGGAGAGCTTTCTTCTAATGTTTTCTATCGCTTATTGAGTGAGTATGTTGAGACGATGAATGCAAGAGATTGTTATATTTGCACGCAGATTCCTTCATCAGTCAAGAAAGGAGTTACGTATCCTAGTTTGCCCCTCCCTTAGGGAATAAGTTGTGGTCTGTTACTGACAAGATTCTATAACCAGGAATACATTCAGTATTTCTACTCCAATTATCAGGTTGTGTTTTCATTTGTCCCTATAATAAATACCTGAGTAGAGTAGCTAAGGAGAACACTATTATTGAGAGGATTCTTTGAGCCTACGTTGACCTTTGGCACCGCATACGCACACCGCAATAATCTGCCATGCTTGCTTACACCCATAGAAAAGATCTTTTGAGATTAGGCAAATGATAGGAGGAAAACATTAAAGGAGAAATTAGAAATGGGCTTAGAGAAAAGAACATTTCGAAATGTATATGCATTTAG
This sequence comes from Pleurodeles waltl, assembly GCF_031143425.1. Classification (NCBI taxonomy): domain Eukaryota; kingdom Metazoa; phylum Chordata; class Amphibia; order Caudata; family Salamandridae; genus Pleurodeles; species Pleurodeles waltl. The sequence continues at coordinate 763,834,499 of NC_090445.1, forward strand.
TGAAATAAAAGACACAAGGAAGGTTAGCTTTAGATGTGCAACATGTAGGAAAGCTTTGTGTATATAGGCCTAAAGCTAGAACGTATACGTTGTTTGTGGGAACAAGTGAATGCAGACGTGTTTTTGTTTCAGAGTAAATGGACGTTCATGTTGAATGGACAGGATCTGGCAATTCCTGGAGTTTATTACATCTGTGGACCAAATGCGTATTACCATCTTGCAAACTATGGTATGGCACATGTTACTTGGGGATAGTTTTCCCAACGATAGTTCAGATAGAGAGCTTGTGTAAATTACCTAAAATTACTGAAGTACATCATACTAGACAAAAGCGAATCATATTCTGGCATAGTTGGAGACATATTTGGAGCAATCATTCCTTCAGTAGGAGTTGTTCTGAATTCACAGAAAATTCGAAAGTTGTCTACTATTGTGGATGACATGCTGACAAATTTTTCAGGAGCCATGATCCTAATGGATACAGAAATGGCTGCGGTAAGATCTATGACTCTTCAGAACCGCCTTGCGTTAGACATTCTTTTAGCAAAGGATGGCAGAGTTTGCAAAATGTTGAACGCGAAGCATTTTTGCTCATATATTCCTGACAATAGCAAAGAAATTAGAAGCTTGATTAGTAATATGGCTAAAGAGAGTGCTGATTTGAAAGAGCTGAAAGAACCAGGAGTTTGGGAAAAGGTTGGCAAAGGATTTGCTTCCGTGGGGAATTAACTCAGCAATCTAGGGAAAGGGATATTATTGAAAATAATACAAGGGGTATTGATTATTGTGATTTGCATAATTGGAGTATGGGGATATATAAATTGAATCATGTGATTAAATTAAAGAAAATGAAAAACGATCAGAGGAGGGAAGAAATTAAAATGGAAAAATTATTTAGGGAAAATTCGAAAGGAGAAAGAAGACATAGGGAGGACACATTTTAGTAGAGCAAAAATGTGTGTGGGAAGATGTAAGTGTGATGACTCATATTTAGTCATTTAGAGGAGGGATTGTGAATGCCGAATTTTACTAATAAATATTCATGTATTCTGAATGTTGAATTTGCATAGAAAATGAAATAATATAGTAAATAATGCACGATTTGGAAAATGTGCCTATTTGAGTGGCCTTTTAGTAATCACGAAGTGTCCTTATTAATTGCTCATTAATATGAAATGACGTGCTCATGTTTAGATTAATGTAGTGGTTTGTTAAATTAATGATTACGTATTATGTATTTGCTTTATTAATTGTAGGCCTCAAGTTAGCGAGGTCTTGAGCCTAGTTGCACAGCCTCATGTTAAGTTGCACTGTTTAAATGATTCACATAAAATGGCCGTTTAGAGAATTGAATACTTGCATTGTTCCAAACACTAATAAATGCTTTCTTTCCCATCAGAACTGCTTGCTAGAATATGCTGTATTAGCTATCAATGCATTGTAGATATCAGTGTGGGTGAAAGCGATGTTCCCAGGAGCTAACAATGGATGCACTGACTGGAGGATCGAAAGACACAAAATTGTTACCTGACGAGTCCAACAATGGGAACAGGAGAAGAGGAGCCAATCATCGACATGTGAAAGAACAGTTTATTATATCTTGAATTTGAAGTTCTACTTTCATTGGACTAAATGTAAACATACGATTCTTTGACCAATGGCAACGTGGGAAGAGGTCTAGAGGATTTTAACTTAGCCCGACTGCACAGAGAGAAGTGCACCCATTCCGATTATCCTCATCTTGTAGACTTATTCCCGTTTTTTTTCTTCTTCACCGATGATGTGTGCTTGCCTTGATTCCTTTATTTAGAGAATTCTATCTTGAACTTTATTGCTTAAACTTTCGATGCCAAATGCTGATCCTTATACTTCGCCTTTGTAAATGGTTCGGATAGTTACAGTCCCCTGTTCTGAACCTTTCCCTTTCATGGTCCAATGCTGATGCTGACCGAACAGCTGTCCAATTGGCAAAGACAGTTGCAGCTTGCTGATCCATACTGAGGAGAGGTATTAACCAAATGTTATTTTTTGATGCACGTTGTCTTTTGTTCTTAGGTACCAGCTGCTAATTTTGATAGAGCCAAAGTTAGATGTTTTCTAAATATGTGTTGATTAAATTGTTTTGCATGAAGCCCAAACATGCTATTCTAATCAGAAGGTTAGCTAGGAGACTTACAGAAGACAGTTGCTAATTATTAACAACAGTTGAAGAAGTTTCTTTGCTGAATTTAAATGTATGCTATTTCTATTGCACAGTTGTTCTTGCTATTGATTTGTACTGTAACTCTGAATCTGTAGTGATCCATGCATTGATTAAACTGAGATTCTTTAGAAGATTTGGTCAACCAGTGTTGTTTCTGTATGTGTATCATCTGATTTTGAAACTAAGTTATGTGATATTAGCATTGTTAATATAGGGAATTTAACATTCTAACTTTTACATAAAGGTCTGGTTATTTATGGCCAAAGGGGTCATGGTGTGTGGAATTATTGATTCCAAAGATTTTTGAAACTATTAATTGCTATTGTTATTGATTGGTATTGGAAAAGAGTCTTATGGTGTGATTTTCAGTCAAAAGGTCCATCAAACCTCTAACGCATCCCCTTGTAAATTAAAGATAAAAATCCAAATAAGGTCAGACGCGCTAACAGCTGTCATCCATCGGGATAATATTCCTGCAACCACCAGGGCCTTGGTAGCCACTTAGCACAATGGGAAGTCCCAGCTATTAACACATGAATGAAACTGATATATGTAGAGCAGAACTTGGGTGATAACGTCATCCATTTGTCAAGAACCATGACAAATGTGAAACATTGTTTAGTGTCACATGACTTACACACTTATCTACTTTTTTCCACAGCTCATTTTTCCTAATTTACTCATCTCTAACTCTTTGCCCACTCTATACAGCAGATGCCATCACAGTATCTGTTGATGTGCAGACCACAGTGCTATCCAAGTTACACGTAGTGTATTTATCTGTGTGGCATTGAGCATTTTCCCCACCACCTGTGCAATGACCAACAAAAGAGTATCCCACTTTTTTGGCACGTAGGGGAGAAGAGCCAGAGGATGACACTCCCATTACAAGAGGAGGCGAACTACAATCCCAGAAAATAACCCTATGCTCCTACTGGCAGCTAAATTGGCTGTACATAACATTACAAAGCACAAAGGGATTGTTGACTCAGTGCAGAATGATCCACTTACCACCCTGTCACTTCCATTTACCAGTTTCTCTTGTTGGCCTGGCTTTTAGATTAAAACTCTGGCGATGCATGGACGAAGTGCAAAATAGGTATTTGTTGTGAGTAATGCCAGTCACCATGATGTCATGTCCCAAGTCAACATGGATATACTGGGCTTGTTTGCTGTATTCACCAAGCAGCCACACATCTCTGTATTCTTGGGCCTGCAATTGAGGTTCAATCATGGATGATGAAGTGTCATGTGGTGCACCAAAAAAGGCGATGGCACATGTGTGAAATGGCCCCTCATTTTGAAGACATCCTGCTCACTTATGGAATTTGAGCTGCATCAGTTGCAATAATGGTGTACCATGTGCTGAGGTGGCTGAAGTGCCCCAGGTGTGCAGATGACAGCTCTTATCAGACAGGGGAAATGGGCTCTGGCATAGAAGTGCCATGCCATCCGTTGCTTGCCCTGCAGTGAATGTGGCATAGTGTTGTACTTCTGCTCTAGGCTGATAAGGCATGTCAATAAGGCAGCAAAGGAATTGGTTTGCCTGTGAGAAGACATATATGACCATACTGGTCCTCTCGTAATAATCCAGAGGCCAGGAAATAAAGTGCTGCAAGAAACTGTACAGGGGCAGGAAAGGCATGGTATTGGGATGTTGGTGAATTGACCTGCTCCCATTCTGCAACCATGTCCAAAATCACATCTGGAGGGAAGCAGTGTCTTCCCAATACCTCTTTCTCACACACACCAAAGAAACTGATCCTGTATATATCCTCTTTCTTCTCTTCAAGTAGATGTTCCTCTGGATGAGGGCCAGTGCAGCAATTGTGGGCTCTCTCTCATCCTCAAGTGCAGACATTGTGGAAAACCTGTGGATGGCTTAGATATGGTACTGACATGTGGAAGAGTGAATGGTGGGTGGGTTGATATGTAGATGCTGGAAAAGGGGTGTATTGGAGGTGCTTTCAATGATCCCTACTGCCAGATTGACAAAGTGCATGTGAGTGTTTTGAATGTGCATTTCCTGCTGCATTTGTGGTCACTATGTGAACATTCTACAGCGTTATCATGCACGTGGTAAAGATATGTTTGTTGTGTGTGTTCATGTGGCCAACTAGGTGTAGGTATTTTTGAGGATTTATGCACACGTTTCCAGAGATAGTGTTATCCAATTATGTTTAATTCATTTTTAGACACAGTTAATGATCTTTAGGCAGATGTACTATTTCCAGTTCATAACTTAAACGTAGTATGGGCTTTAGGTTAGTCCCTTACTTTTGATTGTTGACTTTGTTTTCGATCTTACTTCCCTGCTCCTAAATCAATGACTCCCCCCTATTCTTGTGTTTCTACTGCCCAGGAGCATTTCAATCTCATGCTATTCTGATTGAATGACTTATCCCTTTCTGCTGATGTCAATAACTATTGTATCTACCTCCCCCTTCCTGTCGACTCTTTCCAGCACACCCTTGCCTTTACTCATCCTTCCACCCCACCCAGCATCTTTTTGCTCACACCCTGTTTTTCAAGCCATTTTGCTTCCTGCAGCTCTTTTGGTAAGCAGCCATCTGAAAATGTATTTGTGACACTTCCAAAATGGCCAGCCACCAATGCCCCTGGAGAGCTCATGGGCACTCATGTGCAGTAGACATCTTCAAATAGGTTTTGTTTTAGTTTAACAATCTCCATTCAAAGATGACTGCAGCGTATAAGAACACATCCATGGCAGCCATCTTCCAACAGAATTTTTTAGAATAAATCTAAATGTATTCAAATAATGCCACTAAAGATTACAAGAAGGCTGCCTCAGAGACGTGTACATTCTAGGAAAGGAAAAAGCATTGTCAAAGTCAATGTGTTTCACAGTTGAGACATATCGGCTTTGCCAGTGCTTGTTAACATCTTTTATCCACCCATTTTGTGCAAATGTTATGGTGGTGACAGTAAATGCGTATAGACTGTTGTACCATTAATTGTTGCATCACTTTGTTTTTCTTGTAGCGTGGTGATGGCAGTTAGCATCCTATGTTTCTGCCTAAATATAGGCTGATGGAGAATACTGATCCAATGAGAGGCGTGCTTAAAGTGAGAATTCTCATTCTGTAGATTTTTCACAATCCATTTGACAGATCAGTACCTATGTCCTGACTTCTGGGGACCTACTGACCAGAAACATTCTGGTATATCTAATTCAGTTCTAATTCTAATTCATGATTACTACCATATTTTTCCTGATGATGACCCAACAAATAAATTGTAGGGGTCGAAATGTAAATGCATTTACCTGTTGACTGGCATTCATTGTTTATTTGGAAATTGTACTCTAATTTTTGAGTCTTTCTTCTGGCAATTGTACTGTCTACCTGTCTATACTGTTGGTCTTTTCTCTTTGTTAATAGCACTAGCATACCTTTAGTCACCATTTCACTATTCACGATCACTGAGTTACTTTGCGGAGCACCTTCCTATTGAATGTCTATGTATGGACAAACAATCTACAATGGATAAATATAACTATGCGTACATTTATGTATGCTGATACAAAGTCTGAGGCCAAGGAAGCGCATGCTTATGGATTCCTCCCAAGGAAGCACTTTTGTTGCAGATAATCAATTATTCAGGATTCCATGAATATAAGGCTGCTCCTTCTTTTTTTGGGTTAGTGCATGAATACTCATCATACTATTCAGCATGCATTCTAATGGCTTTGGTAATTCGGCCCATGGGTTCAGATATATAAATGCCATTAATAGTTTTGTGAAAATCAGAAGTGCTTTTTCTCGAGCAAAATACCTATTTGCTTTAATGTTTATTGCATGGCCAATAACAATCTTCAAACCCATACATTATGCGGCACTTGCTTGAATTATGCAATAGCAACCTGAAAATCCAGCTGATGTTAGAAGTACAGACCCACCACTTCTTTGTTACACATATTGACACACTGTAAGGGTAAAACATCTGTTTGTACTACTTGTATTATTGGTATCCAAGTTCTTGGTGAAGAAGGGTTCCTTCCCATCCCCTAAGTAAAATATTGGGCAAAGTTAGGGATTGGCATCCTAAGTACATGGGTGAAGGAAAGTTGAAGGAACACGACGCACCCATTCAGTTTTGTTCAGGGTTCACCACCCTAGTCTGGAATCCGTGAAGCCAATAACATAAAGGGAATCTGCAAATAAACTATGTATAGTATATAATGATCAGGGCAACCTGTCAAAATATAAGGCATAGGCGAGTATCAAAGTTGTCACTGCCTTTAGCAAGAAGGAAACATATGCAGGCACTAAAATCAAGCAGAACATCTTCATACTTGTAGCACGTCCCTTCCCTCAGTGCTGTGTGAATTGCACTCCAGGAGAGCACTCCTGTCCCACCAGTGCCAGGCTCTTTAGTCTATGCAAGGTGAGTAACAAGTAACTCTCTTCCCAAGTGTAGGTTCCAGGTTGTGTCCCAACTGACATGCAGCAGAGCTACATTTTGTATGAGCGAAGGATGCAAGTCTATGGCCATCTGAGGAGCAAAATTAAAATTTAAAGTAATATGATAAAAAAAAAATATGATTAACTGGTTGCACACTGCTTTGCTGGTAGGTAACCCCTGATACTTCAACCCCCACTATGACGTCACAGATAGCAGAAGGGTAAAAGAAGGGTCTTACTTGTCCATTGGTGCTGCTGTATTGAGCTCCCAAGGTATGCGGGGACACATTATGCACCAGCATATCTGTATATGGGGAGTCTGGCACTCTCAATGATCTCTTGATGATACTGAGAGGGCAAAGAATGCTGCCATGAGAGGCCTCCCCTTTCCAGAGTCCTTCCTCGGAACAGGTGACTTTTGAATTAACTTAAATGGGCTTCACTATCCTTGCATGTCCCTAAAGTGAGGCTTGCTTGCTGGTGAGGAAAGAGAGTGAGGGAGCTCCTCCCAAGACTCAAGGGTCCTTATCTAGCCCTTGCTTTCGATTCAAGCAAAGGTCCACTCATTACTATATAGCTTCAATCTGTTTAAGAATAAGCTGGACTGTCCTAATTTGCCTCACCTCCTAAAAGTCATGTCAGCTCAGGTTGCTCCCAGCTATTTCCTACAGGACCAAAGTTTTGCAGGGCCGGGAGATCCTTTTGCCAAAGATGGCGGCAATAATTGTCCAGATGAGAAAGGGGAAAAATGGCTGCCAGCTGTGTGTCCTGAGGCGGGTCTATGCCATGATGTACCGGGAGAAAAGGACACAACTGGTAAGCCCGCTGGAAATAAGGTGCTGCGGTGAAGAAGAGGAAAGGAAAAAATAAAACAACCGGTGTTGCTGCCGATTGCCACTAAACATGTACCGAAGGTAGCGAATGCAATAAGAGCAGTATTACTTTTTTACAGCTGTGTCATAAGAAGCTGGCTATGGCTGACTTGGGGTAATTGTTTGATGTGCAGAGTGCCCCAGTTGGTGATTCATAAATCCGTTTACACTTTTAAGTTTCTCCTCATGAAATCAGCTTTCTAAAACTTGTTCATGATACTGCACATGATTGTTTTCTTTGTGAGTCTGAATAGGAAGGTTTACTAGTGACCGTAATTAGTCCTTGACAAAATTTCTGCCCCCACCGTTTTAAAGTGTTTTAAGGTCTTAACTTTCGACTTTTGTAATTGGTCGTTTGTTTAAGATTGGCATTTTATTATTAATTATATTGCAATGGTTTTTATTAATCAAGCAATAAAGATTATCTGTCTACCTATCTGTTATCTAGCCCTTGCCCTACTGGGTGACCAGCAGTGGTATAACTAAACCCCATAGGCACAAGCATTCCTCCTCTGATAGAGAGCAGGCCCTGCACTTTGGTTCTGTCCCCAAAGTGTAGAACTGTCCTACTTCAAAAACCTTCTCTGATGGGCACATTGCAACACCCGACAGCATCAACTAAGAATGCAGTCCTAGTTCTATATCCATGCACGTGTTCTCCCTGATGCCTAGCTATTCATGGGGCCCACATCAGCTCAGGGGATTGGGTAGTTCTGCAAATCACAAAGGAAGCAAATCTGCTAGCAGGATGGCTAGAAGGGTACCAGCTCATGGCTCACACTCCAGCACTGTGGACAAACTCACTAAATCCTTACAGCCTCGCCCTGGCTGGAAAATCCACAGATAAAATGGTTTGTCAAGGGCAATTGGCCCAGCTCCACCAACCAGCACTAATCCAGGGTCAAAATGAGTGATCTAGGAGGCACAGTTCAGGTTGCCCAAAGCTGAGCTATTATGCATAGGAATCGTCTGACTCTGCAATATGGCAAACTATTTTACTAAAGAGACAGTGTTTAAAAAAAAAATAATATGTCTTTTCTATTATGTCCTTCATTATTTACATGGTTTCCTAATCTAATTGGAGTAGCCTAAACTGAACACAACATTCTTCTCCAGTTGAACAATAGCCCACAGAGCTTCGAATAAGTCCTTTATTCAAAGCCGCGCTAGCTTATTAGTACATTGTTTAAGCTGCCATTGAGTAACACACTGGAATCATTATTCTCTGACTTCTGCATCCTGAAAAGGAGCCATAGTTTTCCTCAGACAGATTGTAATAGGGACAGGGACAATCTGAGGGTGGGTAGTGCGTACACTTAACCACCATTTCAGGAAGGAGCAAATTAAACCAATCAAATGGTAAGAGGTTCAGCAGATGTCAGTGAGTTACTTTTCTTCCATGTTCGAAGTCTACTTTTTCACAAATTGAGTTTCAGTTACAATTTAGTTTTAAGGATACAACAGTTAATTACATTTTGATAAGTTTGCTACTGGCCTTATAAAAAGATTTCAACTATAGTTGTGGCACCAATGCACTTTTTCATCAGGGTGTCCTTTTGAAGACGAAGGGGGTCATTCTGACCCTGGCGGTCGGTGATAAAGCGGCAGCCAAGCCGCCAACAGGCTGGCGGTCCAAAAAATTGAATTCTGACCCTGGCGGGAACCGCCAACAGAGCCCGCCACTTTAACACTCCGACCGCCACGGCGGGACAGAAAAACAGCGCGGCGGTCACCGCCAACAGGCAGGCGGCAGACAATGTACCGCCCACCCTATCACAACTCACCAACCCGCCACCTTTTCCGGGGCGGGAGCCCCGCCGATAAAAACACGGCGGAAACAGACTACGAACGGGAAAACGCTCACCTCTATACACTCCACGAGGACGGAGGACAGCATGGAGCCCGAATTGAACATCCTACCTGCTCTCGTCTACCTGCTCATCTACCACGAGTACGAACTCCAGCGCAGACGACAACGGTGAGTACCGTACCTACGACACAGGGGAGGGGGGGAGGAGGAAGGGTTACGGGCACACACATACGCATTACACCCACCCCCCAACTATCTACACACCAATGCAGAGCACCAAGTCACAGTGACCCCACCCAAACCCCCCGGAATAACGAAAAGATATGATTAAAGTGAGAAACTAAATTTATGTAAAAAATAGGTTCATTGAAGTCATGGTAAAATAGGAAAATGAAACAAAAAAATCCAAGTGTAAACATTGCGTAACCGATAAATAGAGGCAATAAGTCCCGCACAGTCACTGAAATTGCAAATGTCCGTGGGCCAAAGTGTATCAACACATGGGCAAAGCCCACACAGGAGACCTGAGTCCGTTGGAGAGAACACTGCAGGGGCATCAGATGATAAAACTACAGGCACCTCAGGGGGAAGGGAAGGAGGGGCACCACAGCCACATGAGTCCACGACGCCAGATCCAAGAAGGGGCCACCATGCCCCCTGTTCAATCCTGGGGAGTGCAAAGCCTCAGTCTCTCAAGTCTCTACAGTGGGTGGCTTGCCCACTGTCATATTCTGGGGAGTGCAAAGCCACAGTCTCTCAAGTCTCACAAGTGGGTGGCATGCCCACTGTCATATCCTGGGGAGTGCAAAGCCACAGTCCATCAAGTGGATAACAGTCTCCACAGGCAATGGAGGAGGCAGGGTGGCCCGAGTGCAGCGTGAACATTAGCACGACACAGAACCGGCACTGTCATTGGGCCAGCGGTGCTTGAGATGGCGGGGCCCAGCGGAGCGGTGCTTGAGATGAAGGGCCCAGCGGAGCGGTGCTTGAGACGGCGGGGCCCAGCGGAGCGGTGCTTGAGATGAAGGGCCCAGCGGAGCGGTGGTTGAGACGGTGGGGCCCAGCGGAGCGGTGCTTGAGATGAAGGGCCCAGCGGAGCGGTGGTTGAGATGAAGGGCCCAGCGGAGCAGTGCTTGAGATGAAGGGCCCAGTGGAGCGGTGCTTGAGACGGCGGGGCCCAGCGGAGCGGTGCTTGAGATGAAGGGCCCAGCGGAGCGGTGCTTGAGACGGCAGGGCCCAGCGGAGCGGTGCTTGAGACGGAAGGGCCCAGCGGAGCGGTGCTTGAGATGAAGGGCCCAGCGGAGCGGTGCTTGACAGGAAGGGCCCAGCGGAGCGGTGCTTGAGATGAAGGGCCCAGCGGAGCGGTGCTTGAGATGAAGGGCCCAGCGGAGCAGTGCTTGAGATGGCGGGGCCCAGCGGAGCGGTGCTTGAGATGAAGGGCCCAGCGGAGCGGTGCTTGAGACGGCGGGGCCCAGCGGAGCGGTGCTTGAGATGAAGGGCCCAGCGGAGCGGTGCTTGAGATGAAGGGCCCAGCGGAGCGGTGCTTGAGATGAAGGGCCCAGCGGAGCGGTGCTTGAGATGGGGGGGCCCAGCGGAGCGGTGCTTGAGATGAAGGGCCCAGCGGAGCGGTGCTTGAGATGAAGGGCCCAGCGGAGCGGTGCTTGAGACGGCGGGGCCCAGCGGAGCGGTGCTTGAGATGAAGGGCCCAGCGGAGCGGTGCTTGAGACGGCGGGGCCCAGCGGAGCGGTGCTTGAGATGAAGGGCCCAGCGGAGCGGTGCTTGAGACGGCGGGGCCCAGCGGAGTGGTGCTTGAGATGAAGGGCCCAGCGGAGCGGTGCTTGAGATGAAGGGCCCAGCGGAGCGGTGCTTGAGACGGCGGGGCCCAGCGGAGCGGTGCTTGAGATGAAGGGCCCAGCGGAGCGGTGCTTGAGACGGCGGGGCCCAGCGGAGCGGTGCTTGAGATGAAGGGCACAGCGGAGCGGGTGCTTGAGATGAAGGGCCCAGCGGAGCGGTGCTTGACAGGAAGGGCCCAGCGGAGCGGTGCTTGAGATGAAGGGCCCAGCGGAGCGGTGCTTGAGATGAAGGGCCCAGCGGAGCGGTGCTTGAGATGGCGGGGCCCAGCGGAGTGGTGCTTGAGATGAAGGGCCCAGCGGAGCGGTGCTTGAGACGGCGGGGCCCAGCGGAGCGGTGCTTGAGATGAAGGGCCCAGCGGAGCGGTGCTTGAGATGAAGGGCCCAGCGGAGCGGTGCTTGAGATGAAGGGCCCAGCGGAGCGGTGCTTGAGATGGGGGGGCCCAGCGGAGCGGTGCTTGAGATGAAGGGCCCAGCGGAGCGGTGCTTGAGATGAAGGGCCCAGCGGAGCGGTGCTTGAGACGGCGGGGCCCAGCGGAGCGGTGCTTTAGATGAAGGGCCCAGCGGAGCGGTGCTTGAGATGAAGGGCCCAGCGGAGCGGTGCTTGAGACGGCGGGGCCCAGCGGAGCGGTGCTTGAGATGAAGGGCACAGCGGAGCGGGTGCTTGAGATGAAGGGCCCAGCGGAGCGGTGCTTGACAGGAAGGGCCCAGCGGAGCGGTGCTTGAGATGAAGGGCCCAGCGGAGCGGTGCTTGAGATGAAGGGCCCAGCGGAGCGGTGCTTGAGATGGCGGGGCCCAGCGGAGCGGTGCTTGAGATGAAGGGCCCAGCGGAGCGGTGCTTGAGACGGCGGGGCCCAGCGGAGCGGTGCTTGAGATGAAGGGCCCAGCGGAGCGGTGCTTGAGATGAAGGGCCCAGCGGAGCGGTGCTTGAGATGAAGGGCCCAGCGGAGCGGTGCTTGAGATGGGGGGGCCCAGCGGAGCGGTGCTTGAGATGAAGGGCCCAGCGGAGCGGTGCTTGAGATGAAGGGCCCAGCAGAGCGGTGCTTGAGACGGCGGGGCCCAGCGGAGCGGTGCTTGAGATGAAGGGCCCAGCGGAGCGGTGCTTGAGACGGCGGGGCCCAGCGGAGCGGTGCTTGAGATGAAGGGCCCAGCGGAGCAGTGCTTGAGACGGCGGGGCCCAGCGGAGTGGTGCTTGAGATGAAGGGCCCAGCGGAGCGGTGCTTGAGATGAAGGGCCCAGCGGAGCGGTGCTTGAGACGGCGGGGCCCAGCGGAGCGGTGCTTGAGATGAAGGGCCCAGCGGAGCGGTGCTTGAGATGAAGGGCCCAGCGGAGCGGTGCTTGAGACGGCGGGGCCCAGCGGAGCGGTGCTTGAGATGAAGGGCACAGCGGAGCGGGTGCTTGAGATGAAGGGCCCAGCGGAGCGGTGCTTGAGACGGCGGGGCCCAGCGGAGCGGTGCTTGAGATGAAGGGCCCCTGTTCAGCGGTGCTCCTCCCGGCGGTGCCCTGTTCAGCGGTGCTCCTCCCGGCGGTGCCCTGTTCAGCGGTGCCTTTCTGCACGGCGGGGCCCTGTTCAGCGGTGCCTTACTGCACGGCGGGGCCCTGTTCAGCGGTGCCTTTCTGGACGGCGGGGCCCTGTTCAGCGGTGCCTTTCTGGACGGCGGGGCCCTGTTCAGCGGTGCCTTTCTGGACGGCGGGGCCCTGTTCAGCAGTGCTTGTTCTGTAAGTCAAGGGAGTCAGACCTGGCCACGACTCCCTGCTCAGTCGCCCTCCGACCGTGCAGTTGCTGGACCCTTCGGTGACGGTGTGCTGGGCCCTTGGGTGTCCTCCCTCACACCCGGGATGGGGCTTGTGGGGCCCTCCTGGTCCGCGCTCCTGCTGGCTGACTTCTCCGCCCTGCTGCCCTTGCCCTCCTTCGATGTGGCTCTCTGGCCCTTGCCTCCCCTGGATGTTGTGGCAGGTGAAGTGGCAGAACTTTGGTCCTTGGGGGCAGCCGTGTCAGTCGTCCCGCGGCGTCCCCTTACTTTACGGGTCCTCTTTCCAGGGGGGGGGCTGGCTGTCCCCTTGCTGCTGACCGATGTATCCCTGCTGGCAGAGGGGGGACTCCAAAAGCCATGCACTACGGTGACCCTTGAAGCCGGGCTGGTGGTGGCTGAGGCGCTCTTGGGACTCTTAGCAGATGGAGGGGGGGGGTCAGGTGAGGGAAAGAGGTCAAGAGTGGAGAGGTAAACTTTTTTAGGACCAGGGTAAAGGGTAGGTGTAGTGGTTATGGGAGTGGAGGAAGAGGAGGTGGTTGTAGGAGAGTCAGGTGTGCTGTCCTTGGGTGAAGGTGCATGGGCTGGAGGCTGTCGTGAGGTGCTTGGCTGTTGGGTGGGTGGCTGCCTGCATTTGTGTGTCTTGGAAGAGGGGCTGACAGACACAGTGGGAGAGGACACAGGGGACGTGTAAATGGCAGTGGGGGTGGTGACTGCACGTGTGCGGACTGTACTGGAGGGTGTGCTGGTGATGGAAGTACTGGCTGTTGGTGGTGTGCATGCAGGTGTGAGTAGAGATGTCACAGGGAGGGAGGAGGGAGACGAGGAGGTGGGGGACACAGAGGTGGTAGTGGCTGTTGGCATGTCTGCATCTGGGTGTTGCTTGGGTGAATGTTTGTGTGATCTGTGGTGCTTATGTCTGGATGAGCTGCCCTTGGGTGTTGAGGTGTGTGCAGGCTGGTCTGATGGTGTGGATGGGATAGGCAGAGGAACAGGAGACAGAGACAGGCTGGAGGCAGTTAGAAGAGGGAGGCTGGAAACAGGGACAATGGCTGCCGTCAGTGCTGAGGCCAGAGCATTGAACGATCGTTGATGGGCAGCCTGACCCGAATGAATGCCCTCCAGGTATGCATTGCTACAATGCACCTCCCTCTCTACCCCCTGGATGGCATTCAAAAGGGTAGACTGCCCAACAATGATGGTATGTAGGAGGTCAATGACCTCCTCACTGAGGGCAGCAGGGGTAACAGGGGCAGGGCCTGAGGTGCCTGGGGCGAAGGAGACGCCCGCCTTCTTGGGCGAGCGGGCACGGAGCGAAGGCTGAGGGGCTGCTGGGAGGGCGGAGCTGGTGCGCGGGGTGGCGGCTGTACCTGTAGAGGCGGGGGCACGGATGTTGCCGCCACCGCTAGGGAGCTCCCATCCGAGGACGTGTCGGTGTCGCTGGTGTCACCACGGCTCCCCGTTGTGAAGCTCCCCTCGCCCTCCGTATCACTGGTGGCCTCGGTGTCTGTGCCATGGCCCACCGGGGCCTGGTGAGTTGCAGCTCCCTCGTGCTCCGGTGTCAATTCTCCTCCGCCTGATGATGCTAATGCACACATGCACAAGAAGATAAAGAAAAAGGGTGGGGGAGACATAAAAACAGGTTGAGTGCATGCATTGTCAACACCGTTGGCAGAAAGGACAGACACAGGAGCCTCATGCACTAAGCCGCGCAATCGGGGTACACTACTCAGTACTTGTGACTAGGCCAACAGGTCTAGGGACAACAAATGCGCACATGGGTGATGCAGAACCATGGATAGCTGTACTTGTCACCCTACAGAGGTGGGGGGCGGGGGCACAGGGACATGGCTAAAGCAGAGGACTACACTACAGAAAGCGCCCTGGCCTAATGTCACCCACAGCCCTCTTCCCCCACCCAGGCACCTCCACTGTGCGTAAAGATAGCTGAATGTGCTGGTACTCACCCCCTTGTGTCTGCTGTGATGTACTCACGCGCCCATCCAAATCGGGGTAGGCCACCGCCAGGATCCGGGACATCAGGGGGGTCAGGGTACGACTGGCACCCCTCCTAGGTTGGGAGGCCATCCCCAGCAGTGACTCGGCGGTCTTCCGGTCCCGCGGCGGATGTTCTCCCACCTCTTGCGGCAGTGGGTGCCCCGTCTGTTGTGGACCCCCAGGGCCCGGACTTCCTTGGCGATGGCACGCCAAATGTCGACTTTCTGATGGGCGTTGACCTATTTGACATGTACAGGGTGGAAATTGAAATATCATCAATTTTCCGCATGATAGATGCGATTGGCCCCCCCTCCCCAACCTTGCCATGTGGCACATGCTCTCATCTGTCGTGCCTTGCACTCGTCATTGTCTCCCCACCCCACCATCTTACATCCACCATACACAACCCAGGCATAGCCCATTCAACGTGCACACAGTGTACTTACCTGTTGGTCTGGAGGACCGTAGAGTCGCGCATACTGGGGCAGGACCCCATCCACAAGTTTCTCCAACTCTTCTGTAGTGAAGGAAGGGGCCCTTTCCCCAGTCGCAGCAGCCATTGTATCTCCCAGACCGAGGTCACAGCAGCACTTGCTGTATAGGTCCTCTCCTGTGGATGATCAGGTCTCGAGTGATTAACCAGATAGAAAATGGCGGTCACGCCCGTGGCGGCGTGTACCGCCGCGGTGCGTTCCACGACCGCCGGCGCAGCTAGTCATTGGCTCGTGAAACCCATAGGGTTCGATGTTAACCAATGCGGCTTTGCGCCGCGGTCTTCAACCGCCTACCCCCACGGTGTGTCACGCCAGCGCATTGACCTCACATCCCACTGTCACACTTCTCAGGTCAGGCAGCCGCCATTACAAGGGCCCACATGGCTTAATTACTACTGCGTCACACAGGCCTAGGCCTTGCATTGCCACTCATACAAGCCATTCAATGCATTGAGAATCGTGTACTGTGCAAGCTGTAGTTACGTACCTGTGGGTTGCTTGACTCTGTGCTCCATGTTGTCCTTCCTAGGCACCGTCCGCTGGGACTTGCGAGGAGAAGGATGAATCCTCCCGTGTACCGACCGCTGGTGGACCTGTCGACAATGGAGGAACGTCATATAATACTTCGCTACCGACTTGACCGAGCCACTATACATGAACTGTGTGCCCAGCTTGAGCCAGCACTGATGTCCCCCATCCGCCAACCCACAGGAATTCCCCCTCTGGTGCAGGTTCTGTCAGTCCTCCATTTTTTGGCAAGTGGATCTTTTCAGACAACAGTGGCCATGTCATCAGGGATGTCTCAGCCTATGTTTTCTAAGATTTTGTCCAGAGTGTTGTCTGCCCTGACGAAATACATGCGGAGCTACATTATTTTCCCTGAGGAGGGTGATTTGGCCACTGTGAAGGGTGACTTCTATGCCCTTGGACATATCCCCAACATCATTGGTGCCATTGATGGGACCCATGTGGCCTTAGTACCCCCAAAAGACGATGAGCAGGTGTACAGAAACAGGAAAAGTTACCATTCGATGAATGTCCAGGTGGTCTGTTTGGCTGACCAGTACATCTCCCATGTAAATGCCAAGTTCCCTGGGTCAGTGCATGACGCGTATGTTATGCAAAATAGCAGCATCCCTTATGTTATGGAACAGCTACAGAGACACCGTGTGTGGCTAATAGGTGACTCTGGTTACCCCAACCTGCCTTGGCTACTGACCCCAGTGAGGAATCCCCGGACCAGGGCAGAGGAACGGTACAATGAGGCCCATGGGCGATCTAGGAGGATCATAGAAAGGACCTTCGGCCTCCTGAAGGCCAGGTTTAGGTGCCTGCATATGACAGGGGGATCCCTAATGTACTCACCCAAGAAGGTGTGCCAGATCATCGTGGCCTGCTGTATGCTTCACAATCTTGCATTGCGACGCCAGGTGCCTTTTCTGCAGGAGGATGGTCCAGATGGTGGTGTCGTAGCAGCTGTGGAGCCTGTGGAGAGTGAAGAGGAGGAAGACGACGGGGACGACACGGACAACAGGGACACAGTCATACAACAGTATTTTCAGTAGCACCCAGGTAAGAATCCCCCACGCCATTTTACATTTACTTCTGGCCTCCTGCATCTCTACTTTCTGTGTTTCCCCCCAGTTCCTTTCAACTGAATTGTGACTTTCCCTTGGCTTTTCAGAGCTGTATGACCCACTGCGTGACTTCTGGTTTGTTCGGCCATGGAGTAAAGCACATTGACATTGGTATGTTGTCATCACAATGTAACTGAACAATTTTGAACCGTTATGTGTAATACATTTGTTAAGAATACAAGCAGACTCCTGAGTGTTTTAAGTGCAATTAGTGATTTATTTAAAGTGCTCCATGATAGTAAAACAGTGATAGGTGGGGGTGGAGTGATGTCCATGGCAGAGTCCAGTTCTCGGTCGCACAGGTGCATTGTCCATATGCCTGTGGAAGGATGGAGCAGGGGCAGTTCAAGGTTGGACAGGGTGACGATGTGGGACAGTGGAATGACATCCGGGGGGGATCTTAGGCTGGCAGGGGTCTTGGCATCCTACTCTGTCTTCCTTTGTGATCTCAGGCTCCTCTTGCGGGGTGGTTGATCTTCAGCAGGAGGTGGGGTTCTGGTGGCCCGTCGTTGTGTGGGGGCCTCCTGTCCACTAGCGCTGGCGAAGGTGGTAGGCTGTTCCTGGTCCGGGCTGGTGACAGGGGCCCTTTGGGGTGCCACATGGTCCTGCAATGTGGTGACTATTAGGTTCAGGGCCTGGACGATGTTCCTGAGCTCCTCTCTGTACCCCATGTACCGTTCCTCCTGCTGTGCCTGGATCTCCTGGAACCTGGCCAGTACCGTCGCCATCGTCTCCTGGGAGCGGTGGTATGCTCCCATGATGGTGGTGAGGGCCTCTTGGAGAGTCGGTTCCCTGGGCCTGTCCTCCCCCCCCTGTCGCACTGCAGCCCTCCCAGTTGCCCTGTTTCCCCGGGCCTCTGTCCCCTGGACGGTGTGCCCACTACCACTGCCCCAGGTCCCTGTTGTTGTTGGGGTGTTGGGTCAGCCTGGGTGCCCTGTAGTGGCGGACACACCGCTGATTGACCTGTCCTGGAGACAGAGGCATGGGCCCGCTGGGTGGGAGCTGTGCTGATATTCCCAGAGGGGGTTAGGTCTGCTGTGGCCTGTGTCTGTGTGTGGGGAACCGACTGTCCAGAGGTCCCCGATGGTCCAGGCTGGTCATCAGGTTCCAGGTCGACAGAGCTGCTGTCCTCACTGGGGGCCTGTTCTGGGGGTGGGATGGACATATCTGGACCCTCCTGGCCGGTGTGTTGGCGTTCGGGCCCTGCAGGGGTGAAAGAGTATGGTTATTGCTTCTGTGTGTTCCATGGCGTGCTATTTGTGGGTGCCCTTGTCCCCCAGTGCTGGCATTTCCTTGCGGCAGGAGTAGTGAGGGTGGTTTGTGGGGGGGATGGGTATGTGCAGTGGTCATGCATAGGTGATGGGTGTCCATGGTTTGTGTTGGCATTCAGGGTTTGGTTTTGGGTTGGGTGGGTTGTGCTGGTGAGACATTGGCAGGGAGGATGTGTGCTGGGGGGTTGGGGGTGAGGGTGGGGGTGTGGGTTGGCATGCTGGTGGTTGGGGGGGGGGAGTAGTTGAGACTAGACTTACCAGAGTCCATTCCTCCGCCTACTCCAGCGAGGCCCGCAGGATGCAGGATGTTAAGGACCTCTTGCTCCCATGCTGTGAATTCGGGAGGGGTCCGCCCGCCTGCATCATGCATTCCTGTTTATCTTGTATGTTGTCTTTGAAGCCAATAAACTTCAGGTACCGTTTTTGATCCTGCCATTTTCACGGTGTAAATTGCACCTCCTATATATTACATATCACTCATTCTCACCTTAGTTAACTGCACTGGACTTGTGGTTGTCTCCATTTTCATAACAAAGTTGTACAGTAAGGATAATGTGCTATATTTCCCCATACTAAGGGGCATATTTACACACACCGCGGAGCAGGGCAGTGCAGCAAGTGACCTTTTTGCGCTGCCCTGCACCGCAGGGAAAGGTCAGAAATACACCGTATTTACGGTGCATTTCTATCATTTCCCCCACGCTGGTGCACAAATTGCTGTCTAGCGCCAACACAGACACCCTTGCACCATGGTGCAAAGGTGTCTGCATTGTCAGCAGGATTGTTTTTGTGCAGGAGGGGACTCCTTCCTGCACAAAAACGATCCAGAGAAGCATTTTCCTCCTTCCATTTGTGCTTCAGAATGCAGCACAAATGGAAAGAGGAAACAACGAGGAGAAATGGAGACATTTCCCTCGTTGTGCCTGCCCTGGGGAGGCATACAATTTTGACACATTTCCAAGTTTACAGATTTTTGTAAATCTGGGAATGTGTCAAAACCAATAGGTGCTGCGTGGGAACACCCACTACAATGCCCATGGTACGCCTCCCTGACACAGTGTAAGGCAATGCAGCCACTTGTACTGTGTTGCAAGATTACACCATAACTGCGGAAAGTGGCTTTGTGTG
The DNA here is from genome assembly GCF_031143425.1 of Pleurodeles waltl. Lineage (NCBI taxonomy): Eukaryota > Metazoa > Chordata > Amphibia > Caudata > Salamandridae > Pleurodeles > Pleurodeles waltl. Next base: position 763,853,937 of record NC_090445.1, read on the forward strand.
GCCTTGTAGATATGGGCCTGCAGGATGCGCCACCTCTGTGCCACAAAATGTGATGCACCCGCAGCACATGGAGATTGTAAATACAACCCTAAGTGTTCAGTAGCCTAATCTGCCAATGGAAGATGCTGTGGAACCCCTATCCATGACTGGGCCCCAAATGTCACTGTTTTGGCAAAATACATTAATAAGTTCTCTGTGCACATTGCAAATGCGTGGATATGAAAAATGACGTACACTGGGGGGTGGCAACGTGGAATCACTAAATAATTTAACAAGTTTTGCCTGCGTGGTTGATTTAGATAGACATTACGACATGGGCAAAATTTGCAGCAGAGATGCTAGTGGGACAAAATTAAATTTACTGGCCAGTAGGTCTACTACAAAGTCCAATCATATCGAGTTCATCTCCCGAAATGGGTAATAACTGCCACAGTTTTTCCATGTAATTTTTACCATTTCAGTAAAATAACATATTTTTAAAATGCTCTGAGCAGGTGGGACAACCGGCACGGCATTAGGGAAGAGCATTGGGGTCATAGTGATTCAAGGTACGCTTGTGACAGTTCGAGGGGGGCAATGTATGACCTCCTTACTGCTGCATTGTGCAGATAGGGTCTGGCAATCCTGCTGCCATCAGCTTCTGTCTTGCAACAATTCTCCCCGCCCAGTGTCTCTGGACATGGAATTATTAGGTGCAGAGTCTTTAGACCCGACAATTGCAGGCTCTGACACAACCTGTAAATTTGACTTACATTATTTCACCCATAAATAACAGTTCAGGTGAAATAACACAACTCGTAATGAGGGCCCTAGTGTTTTGTTGGTGGAATTTTCACCCACAATGTGGTGGATCAAGATCCTCTGCCACGATGTTAATGGAAAAGTTGCCAAAGTGTGAGTTTGTGTCATGGCAGTGGAGTTTTTTTTTAATCAAAGTTTAAGGAACAAGCTTGGGAAAGGGGTAATTTTTGTATGTATTTCTGCCAATATCACTGTAGGATGCTGGATGTCTGCCGCCTGCTGTTGGAAATGTTTATGTATCCAAATATCATGCCTTCCTAACATACTGAGGGTGTTTCTCAGCATATCGGGGTCCCAAATCTCATGTCTTTCTGAAAGTGATGATTGTGTGTAGGAATGGGAATGTTTCCTCTGTGAACAGACAACAACTTAGTTGGCCATGTACCTCTGTTCCCTCTAGTGCCCAGCTGCATTTGAAACTGGTATCCTAACTTTTTGGTTGTCCTTGGCATTACACTAATGTAGTATTTGCACAGAGGCCTAGGTCTGTCCCTGGTAACACAAGGTCTAGGTCCTGTTCTGTTACCTGGAGGGGCGCACAAAGCATGCCCTCATAGCTGGCATAGGACCATTGTCCATGCCCCGGGTACATCACGTAAAGAGGTAGTGGCAAGTTTTGGTGACTCTTTAATACCACAGAGAAAGCCCTCTAGTCATACTAGTCAGTGCGGTCTACCGACCCTATCATGCGAAATTCTACTTTAATGTGAGCCCCGACGTTGGACTGACTTTCCATCTGTGTGTATCTGCGTGTGGTCAAAATCTGAGAAATGACACCAGCCGGATTCATTGTGGATGGCCCTTGGTTTAGCATGCCACAAGACAGAGGGTGGACATAGCTTTCCAAGACAGTTGAAGTGTACTGACTACATTCCAAAGACTGGAGGGCAGAGGCCCATAGACTGAACTGGAGAATGATGGAGACAGTGCTACTCTTAAAAATTCATTGAGGACCTTGTTAGCAAAGTGCTTCAGATTAGTTTTTCCTGAGCACTGCTATTTGTTAGATTAAAGGGATGAGGAGTTGTACAGCAGTATCTGTTGTTTAAGGGAAGGAAGTTTCTCTGCACTTTTTTAGGTCGCTGATTACTGCTTCAGAAAAGCTTGGTGCCAAAACCTCACACTGTATTGTGTCCAAAGGCTGTGCCTAAGAATTTACCAAAAAAGTATAATTTGAAAGAGGATCAACATATACAAGTTCTGAAAGCTTAGACAGTGGATCCTCATTCCCTCTCTGGAAAATGAGTATGAAGATGGGATCCATACCACTCCACTTTATTTCAGGTCCAAGTTCATCTTGACCAAGGGAGTGCTCCTGAGAGTACTTGAAGGTCTGCTGTATGTGACCTGGACTGGTGTCTGCATGACAGCAGACATCCCAGAGGTTAGGGAATATCACCTGAAGTCTGCACTTTTTGCCGGAGAACCTGGCAGTCTGCCTACAGCCTTAAAGTCTGCCTGCCTGCTGAGAGAGGGAAGGAGATTGTCTGGCCCTGCAGAAGTACAGACTGTCCAGAGGAGCAGACCATTGTGTTCCTGGCGTAAGGGACACTCAGAAGAAGCAGGCTACCCAAAAGTGAGTAAAGATGGTAGCAACCTTATTTGAGAAGGTGCGTTGGACTTGTTGCCCGCAACCACATCACGCTATATTTATTAGATCCAAATCATTAAGGACACCCATTAAGGAACAACACACATAGGTGATATTATATAACTTTAATGAGAACAATAGCAATACAATCCTGTGTTATAGCAATTATGTCTCACAACAGTTACAATATAGTAAATGAAAACCACAATAATCCTGCCTATCAAGATAAAGCAGGAGAAAAGGCCAAACATCCCTGGTTTACTTTGCTTTTGCTGCCAGCACCAGGAAGCTCACTCCAAACACACCATGGGGCAGTGCTGATGGACAGCGCCTGTGGGCGACAGCAGATCTGCATGACTCCCTCTGTGAGATTCCCTGAGTTTCCGTCAACTCTCCTTTTTATATACCAGCATTTGGCGTACACTGTCCTGTGTTCCTTTCCTGGTCTGCTTTCTCTGTCTGTTTCCTGCTTTCTCTGTCTCCCCTGGGGGCCACCCTGCTGTCCAGTCATCCTCCAGATGCCCTCAGACTAACCTTAGGCTTGTTCTGGTCAATGTGACCATAGCTGTATGTCTCCTCTGATTTTGCAGGCCTTGCATGCTTGGTATGATTCAGTGGCAAGTCTTGGAAGAACATATAGCTTTGCCTATCAGCTAAATGTATCTAAGTCTCACAGGTAGAGTAAAGCACACAAGTACATGAGGTTTTGCACATATTTTTATTCATCAACACTGCCTGAGCTATTTAACCCTTTTGTGTCACAATGTCCTCCACACACTAATTCCTATTTACTGTACTTAAGGAGTTCAACGGTCACCCGGAGTGGTCCTTGCCGTGAATTGGAAAAATATTTTCAAGTGGTAATCATCACTGTGTTGTGAAGCATCCTTTTGTGTGCCTGAACATCTGGTGCTGCTACTTCTAACATCAGAGATCCCTCATTGCAACCAATATGAAAACCAATATCAGCCCAGAGGTTGCTACTGCTGATGCCACTTACTGGCTGACAACTGGTCCAAAAGGCTGCATCTGCCATTTCCAAGTGCCAGTCTTCACCAAACTGGGGAGGGCCACTACAGCCTAAAATGAGTGATGCCATCCAATTTCTTAGTGAGGTTGCTGCCTTAGTTACAAGAGCCTTGACCACAGGAGCCAGTTCTTCAAACATGTTCACTCTGCACTACAAAAAATTCACCTGCAGTGATTTGGTAAAAGTGGGGCCTAACTGCAAATGGAAAAAGAGTACAAAAGCTTAGAAGAATTCTACCATACAGACTTAAGACTTTTAAAGGATGACTCAACTTGACGAAAGCTATGTGAAGTACTTTGTGGACTTTGTGGGTACTTCTAAGCAAACTGTGTCTACTCAGTGCCTATACCCATGCTGTACACAGGGGCTGTAGACATTAGGAAACTCCAATAGAGGGACAAAACGACTTAAAGGGCAGTAGTGCCTCACTGAAGGTCACAATTAAGATTACAGCTCCTGTAAGTGAGGACAATTTGAAGCCACTGAGCATTATATTTTCCCGTGTGATTAAAATACTTTCTTTTACCTGGCTGGACAATAGGTTATTGTGTCTGTTGGTTGACTGTTGAGATCTAAGGGCTTGCCCCACACGCTACCTCTCTTAGAAACCATTGACTGCACACCTTTGCTAAGCTGAAAGTCAAGTGTGAAAAGGATGAGGCCCAATTTGTAGTAGTGGGACAAACCCTAGTACTATTGGCAAATCACCTCAACTACTACAGTTGGAGCCCAATAGCCACTCTCTGCCATGTGCCCAATCCTGCCCATCAAATGGGATCTGCTAATCTGCCATTGCACATAAGATGTCTCACCTGACACTATTGCTGGCGGAGTTGAAGCTGCACATGGCTGTCCTAAAGGATTGATCGCCTGACATGTTTGGAGCTGTAAAACTGGTGGCTAGATCACCGGGGACTTAGCAAATGCTTCATTGTCTGCATCCTCTAAATCAAGTCTATATTTTCCAACATTATTATTCCTAATTCTGGTAGAAATCACTCATAAGGAAATGTAAACCCCTTATTATTTGTACTGTTTAACAAACACAGACTTGAGTAATGTGAGGCTTATAATCAATGTTAACAGGTCAGGCTGTGCTTAGCATAATATCAAGATAATGAATAACTTTGGGGAACACTTTTTAACAAAACAAGAAGTCCACGTCTATGGGGAATATTTGTATTTCTGGAATTATTTGTTTTATTTTGATCACATCCACATGCAAACAAAACACATTTTGCATTTGAAAACTAGAGTGAGCGAAGCTGTGTGAATGTGTTTGTTTCTGTTGATGCATCCCTATGGCCTCAAGCATGAATACTCTGTAAATCTTTGTATATATTTTGTAAGTCAGATGGAAGGCATTACTACCATCAGTAAAGAGACTGGCTGCTTGATCAACATGGTACCGTGCACATTTTGTTCACTTGTGTCTAAAACTCAATACTATTTGAGAGAGTCCTGCTGTAACATAGTAAGCACGAGTATTCAGGCTCGATGTGAAAATGTCCATTTAAAAGATAGACCACACTCTACAAAAATAACAATTAAGGTACACAAGCCTAAACAATTGACACGTTAAACGTTCCTAAAATCGAGCCCCACTTTCCAGCTTTTGATGCACAGGACAGACACACATCTCAATATTCTTCTGCCATTCTACTGTGTTTGGGTGAAGGGACGAATGTTTGAAGTTACCTTCTAACGTATATTTTTCTCTAAACAGGCTTTCACTACCTTCATACTATTGTTACCACCAAAATGCCTCAATTCCATCTCACTAGCCTCTTTCAATATATTCCTGTGTTCCTTCAGTTACAGATATTCTGAATTGACTGGCCCAAATCCCTGGAAAGTCCTTCGCCTTTTCATTTAAAAGCTACTCACACTCTGCCACTGTTTAACTAAACCTTAAAACTCCACCATTTATGTTTCAAAGAATCAACACAGGAAAAGCCACAACTCCTACTTATTCCCTGGTCTCCAATTCCGGATTTAACTCAATCACACCAATCACAGTGACATAATACTATTTTAACACACACTTAAAAGTGCACACTCAAATTGTAGCAAAGTGGCAGTATTATGTGGTATGACTGAGGAGTCTTACCGTGGAATAGTAACACGATACCCAGAAGTAGACCTCAGGTTCACACTAGTAAACCTTAGCTCAGTCCTGGTAGCGCTGCAAAGAGCAGTCAGGCTACTTAGAGAAACATGAGTAAGGCATTTCACAACAACAACATGGACGAGAAGTAAATGACATGACGCAAAAGAAATCTGACACCAACTTCAAAAAAATAAAGCACCTTGTTATCTTACTTCAAACACCAAAATGAACTTTTTAAATTACAACCAACTGGAGTTATGAATTTATAAAGCGTTGGAAAATTTAATATTTTGACTGGTGAAGTGGCCCACATTGAAGTCGAATGGAAAAATCTTAGTGTGCAATCGGTCACTTGTAGGGTGAGTTCCGGGGAATCCACTGGGAGTTAAGGACTTTTTGGTCCCCAGACCAAGTCTCAACAGTCAGTTCTTAGTTACCTTGCCCAGGACTCCAGGTGCGGAGGTGCTCTGGCTGTCCTTGATGCTGACGGGATTCACGGGCATTGCTAAAATTTTGCACTTGAGAAAAGCACACTTTGGGGTGGCTTCACACTCTACCTTTGGAAAATAGAAGCTTTGGGGTCCCAGGACCTGGATATCACAGCTGGAACTTCGTCACCATGTCCTGCGGCTTCAGATGCAGAGATGGCCTTTCAGCTGTCAATCAAGGGGTTGGTCATGCCAAAGATGCTTTGCTGCTCCTCTCAAAGTCACCTCATTCAGGATCTCAGGAGAGGGGTTGTTGCTGACATCGGTCTCTATGCTGGGAACTGCTCCGGAGTCTATGATATCTCAGAAGCTGTTGGTTGCTGGGATGGCAACAGACAAGTTTTGACAGTGTCAAAAGTGGTTCACAGTTACTTCGTGGCTGGAGGTCATCTGGAAGGGGCTAGCGGCTCAAAATTTGGTGAGAAGTACCACTTCCGGGATGCAGGTCACCAATCCTCTTTGAACTTACTAGCTGAAAGCTTGAAGGGTTGCACTTTTTTGGACACAGCACATTGTTACTTCTGCAGGTTGTAGGTGACTGGTATCACCAGTCAGGGGAGGCTTCTTGGTGTCCGCCAGGGTCCCTCTTGCTGGGACTAATGAGTTTTCACCACTGGCACACGGCGATCATGCAGTTCCAGTAGTAGTCTCTTTAGGGCACCTAAGTGAACTTCTTTTGCACAGTGGTAGAGTCCTAGGTCCTGTTGTCGGTGGCGATGTCTTCTTTGTGCCTCTTCTTGGTTTCAAGTCAGAACTGGAGGGCTGATGTCAGGGGAGCCCCTTAAATCCTAGATTTAGAGGGCATGAAGCGTGTGAGGGACAGTGGCAAATGGGCTACTGGTCCCTGTAGCTAGTCTGCCACTACAGTGATGACTTCCTGGGGGAGTACGTCACCTTTCTCCCCAGAAGATGGCAGAACTTTTCCTCGGCTGTACAGACCTCATAGCCCACCCTAAAGGTGTCGCTAGTCTTTTTGAGGTGTACACATTTTCCCACCTGTCAACCTGGACAGGGTGGGAAGGGTTTTGTCCTTTTGGATGGGGGCAAGGATCTACACATCAAGGCTGGTGAAATCCTCTGAGGCTCACTGCCTTGATTACTATCACACTAGCTATCCTGGGAGGGAGGAGGTGTGACCTCCTTCCTGCCCAGACCCTTCGTCTCAATCCTGTGGAAGTGCTAGCACAACCAGCAGGAGGGCAGACTCTTGTCTCAGGAGAGCCTGCCAAAGCAAGAGAGTGCTGCCAACTTGGTGGGCATCCTCAAAGGATGCCACCAGGGTTCCTGCTAGTTAATCCTAGTATGCGAATAGTGCTCAGGTGTGCAACGAACAGTGTTTAATACCAAACATGGGGGGTATCGGCTAGGCCATCATGGAGCTGGACATCTGGGGTTTGCCCGGGTGCCAGCCCCTGTTACCCAATTGACCGCTGGTTCTCTTGGTAGCATTTCATTTTAAATGTTATCATGAGGTCATATATGCTCGTGCAGATATGTCCCCACTTATACCACAGTGTACTCTGCCTCTTGGGCTATAGGAGGCCACTTGGACTATAAGAGGCCTGCCGTAGGAGTGACTGATGTGTGTTATGGGCAGTAAGGGGGACTCTGCCTGCACTTGGTGTGGGTAGAGTCAAACTCGAGCAGACAAGTTGGTTGTGCAGGATGACATGACAGCTCTGCAGTCTTCACTTTTACTTGGGTCACACTGGGTGGCACAATCAGTGCTGCAGTCCTGCTGACCCCTTTACCATCCCTGCCCTGGGTACCATTGGTGCCATTTACTAAGGACTTAAGGGGGGGTAAAGGCCTTGTCAATTAGATTTAAGACATTTAGGTACAATTTAAAGGTGAGAGCACTGGTACTGGGGCCTGGTTAGCAGGCCTCTGTACACTTTCAGTTCAAACGCAACAGCAGCCAGCAGCAAAAAAAAGTGGGGGTGACCATCCAAAAAGAGGACTTTACAACACAAATGCCCCCATTTATGACAATACTGTTCTGGAACCATCATTAGATTCACTTTTGCTAATGCCACCGAAACATTATTCCTGACATTTAGGCTACTTTTGGCTTTACTTCTTTAATTCTGTGAGACTTGGGATACCAAAAAATTATCTTGCCTACTAATTTTTACTGCCATTTCCACACTCAAATTCCATCATTAAAATTCCTACTACATATGATTACAATTTCTATTATACCTCTTCTGTTTCTGGCTCACCTTCACCCACAATGATTTTGCTCTGTTAGACCAACTATACAACAACTGTGTGGCTGATTCCGTGCCTTTCAAAGAGACACCTGGAGAAATACCCATCGTACTGTGAGGCATGACTCAAATTGTAGGACGCCTTGATGCCTAACTTAGGTACAGCTGTGCTACATAAAAATTTGAAATAAATAAATAAATATGTACCAAATTAGCTGACAAAGGGTATTTATAAAAAAATAAAAATAATAATCATGGTGCCAACTAAGCGCTTCCAGTCACAAAAAAGATTATTCGCTAAACCTAGACATTGAGAGAATTTGAAATGGGTGTTTTGAGGTAACGAATGGTGCTCACTAATATCACACCTAAGTGTTTTATAACATCAAGATGTACAACGGTGCTCCTGGAAGGGAAGAAAACAACCCCACTTCCCCAAAATTACAAAAAACGTATGCAAAAAGTGTCCAGGGCACTCGTATAAAGAGTAAAGTCCAAATCCAAGTTTCTTAAATGACAAATTTGCATGTATTTAGTGTGTGATTCTTCTTCAATGCCATCCAAATCAGCCCAGCCAACATGTGTTTCGTCATGCGATCAATCCTCGCTTTGACTTCATCAGGGCTCCTCTATATGAAAATAAATCAAAGGTATCCACAGATTAAGAATGATGAATGTTCGTTATTTACAAGTCTCTTCCAAAACCTTAGTTGATATCCTAAATCTAAATATCGCGGACACGCTTTTTAGTATAGGAGAGATGATAATACTCATGCCGTTACTTTGATCAACTGAATAAGAGCCATACTGACAACAAAAATATCCTTACCTTGTTCACAGTAAGAATAACGAACAAGCCATTCCAGATTCAACCCAATTTCAATAAACGTTAATTTTCTTAGCAGAACAACAAACAGATGTGTTTCGACCTCACACAGCGGTCACACATAGGTAGTTATAGTTAGGACCTAGTTTCCATAGGAAAATATTTTTTTGACTTGTCTATAACTTAGAGACGTTTGATTAATCTTTACAAAATTTTCTAAGAAAGTGACCTGCTGTATCTAATTGTGCACAGTAATTTTCGGGGTGATTCAACAAGCAGGGCTGAGAAGAAGGGGGGGGGGTAAAAAAAAGTGCATTCCCCATGATAATTCCCACCAGGATTTAGAACATTACCACAGCTCAAACGGCTGGATGCAATTACACCAAATTTGGCAGAAGGCTAACTCTTGGTCTAGAAAGTGTGCGTTGTGTGATTTGTTGTAAATTTGTTCAGTAGGTTTTGAGAATTTAAAGGAAAAAGAAACATAGATATGTGGCTGGAGCCTAAGCACAGATCTCATGGTGAGATCTGATTGGCTGTCAGCACTTCAACCAGAAAGTGCTTGCAGACATCTTAGGACAAATGTACATGATTGCACCCACTGAAATGCGTTGTAGTGAGAGGCAGGTTTTGAGGGTCACAAAAAGGAGAATGTATAAAGGGTGATGACAGATTTTAGTTACAGTTTAAATACTGTGTTTCTAGGGTGATTTTACTGGGTGAAAATGCCTTCTGCTGGGATTTCATGATCATGCTTGAGAGAAAACTGCTTTCTTATGATTTTCCCACAGAGGATATGGAAGGTGCCCCATAAGCTAAAATGAGAGCATATTTTCTCACACTATCTTTCTCAGACATATGAGAATAAAGTCTGACTTTCTCAGTAAAACATGAGCTTCCAACAAGAGCAGCATGTTAATTGATTCTCTTGTGTTCTACTACAGCCTTCTAGGGTGTTCTAAAGAACAATTAGAGTGCTAACAGTCTTATTTATGACAAACGTGTGGCACACTTGAAGCCATTTTGATTAAATCAAACTGGTAAAACTCAAAACAGTTCATTTAAAAAGGAATAACATGAGGAGGTTCATTTTGTCATAGAAATTATGGTTAGTGCTGTAGAAAGAAAAATTAGGACATGTTTTAAGTGAGTTCTCAAATATCTTGCTCTTCTATTTCCTTAAAACATTCTGACATGCAGAATGAAACATGCACCTTCAACACCAGCAGCAGACTGCCAGTTAACTCCCTGGTAATCAGCAGCTTTACTACAGTATTCTAATGAGCAACTAGAGTGCAAACATTCTGAATTTATGCCAAACATTTGGCACAGCTGAACGCCATCTTGATGGAATCAAAGTGGAAAACTAAAAGCATTTTCTACTGAGGATACTCCAATAAATGAGGTAATTAGGGAGCCTCATAGCAAATACCTGCTCTTGGGTGGAGATGAGGCACTGCTAGTTAGCCGGAAAAAACCCCGATTAGGCCAACAGCCGTCACATGGTGTGGTATTAGACTCAGTCCCCCACAGTACAGGTGATTCTGCTGCCCGAATCCAGTAGTCTCATTGGGATATTGAGAACCTAAGCAACATGGCGCCGCCAGCGTTTGGTCAGGCACTAATTTTCGGGTCCTCCTGAGTATCTCTGTCTCACTACGTGCTAAAGACACCTCAGTACTATATACGGAGACGTCCGCGGTATTGAGGATTTTCCTCCTCAGCTAAGTAGGGAATACCTAACTAACGCTGTAGGTTGTTCAAGCTTGAACTCTAAAAGGATAATCCCCATTTGGTGGCCCTATCTCTGAACATTCATCTACCAGTAAAATGGGGAACCCACAACGGGTACCGATTGCAGTAAATATGCGACCACCCCTTATTGCACATTTATTGGCACGTGGCCTAATGGCCCAGGGGGTCCAGTTACATTTGTTGTTGAAGCTCATGCAGCATACAGAACAGAAATATTCTATTCTAGGGTCACATTTCCAGCAGTTGATGGAAACACAAATACATTTCACCACTATACACCTGCAAACATACCTGCACAATATAGAGCTTCTGCATATTTAGAAATACCTATATCTTATCAAGACTATAATAATTGGCTTGATGGCACCCTACTACGCACAACACTACATGTTAGGCTAGGTCCTCTAAATAATCATGGTCCTATCTGGCCTTTATTGTCTACATATACACCGCACCCTGATGCAGCAACCTTGGCGGTAGCTGAGGTTCGCCGCTTCTATACTGAGCTTACAACAATATACAGACTACTAGTACAGTTAGTAATGCAAACAATGAATACAAACCCAGCACGTGCTGCCCCGGTGTAACCACATGCAGCAACGCCAGACATTAATCCTGCTACTGTACATTCAGTCATGGCTAAGGTACCTGCCGAGGGAAGAGATTTCGTTTTGATTAGCACAAAAAAATAAATGCACTGGAAGCAGTATTTCCCCATATGGGACCTCAGGATAAGCATAGAATATTAACTATGTGCTTGCCACTTGGGATGGTTCCCACAGTAGATAACTGCAATACTTGGGGCACGGTATTTGCCACACTTTATACTACCGCACACGGTACACTGACCCTTGCCAATCTTCCGGAAGTTCTAATACAAATGCAAGATGAATAAGGGGCTGCCCCAGCCCTGGACTTGGGGATGCAACTCATGGGCAATTTTGCCACTGTATCTTCCATTATATTAAGAAACCGTTCATATGCAGCTCCGTTCCAGCACAGGATCAAGAACTCGAGTTGCCGAAGATGATCGCGGAGACCTGCACTAGTATTGGTCGACATAGTATGGGGGCCAGTCCAATAAAACTACAATTACAGGGTAAATCTAATAAAGATTATTGGTCGAGATAGTATATGGACCAGACCAATAAAACTAGAATTACAGGATAAATCTAATAAAGATTCTACTAAGCAAGCACCTGAGGTTTGTAAAAAACGCTGGGATAAAAATCAACAAACACCTAAAAAAGAAAGGGGAGAATCTCTGCATTCGGAGACCCCACAAAATAGATATAATCTCAGAAATAGAGATAATATAAAAACGCCTGACAGATACCAATAAACTGATACACACAAATCTCATTCCTTTTAGGACTCACCAGAAAAACGGAGTGAGTGAGGTAGGCGGTCAGAGTGGAGAACTGAGTATGTGAAATCGAGACAGGAATCACAACACTCATCAGATGTTTCTGTAAAAAAAGAAGCGAAACTTCCCCCCAAAAAAACACAATTTAAAAAGAGTAAAGTGGCAGCAGTTGCGATTTGTCATGCCACTCAAGAAGAGGGCTCTGTTGAAGAACAAGACGTGGGCACTAGCTCTGTTAGACAGAGCAGCAGAGGTCACAATATTTCGCCGGAATCTTCAAGAGCATCTGGAGGTAGAAGCAACTGATGACTTCTGACAAGTTGAAACTGCGGACATGCGTGTCTCCATGCCTGACAGGGTGTACAAAGTAACGATACAGTCAGAAGGTGATATTGAACGCACAATAGACGCATTGTTAAGCGCTTGGGAAGCGCTGTGAAGCCGTTGGAGGGGCAGGAGCCCTTTAAACCCAGTATCGCGCTCCCGCCGTCGCGTGAAGCGCTGTGAAGCCGTTGGAGGGGCAGGAGCCCTTTAAAAACAGTATCGCGCTCCCGCCGTCGCGGGAAGCGCTGTGAAGCCGTTGGAGGGGCAGGAGCCCTTTAAACCCAGTATCGCGCTCCCGCCGTCGCGGGAAGCGCTGTGAAGCCATTGGAGGGGCAGGAGCCCTTTAAAAACAGTATTGCGCTCCCGCCGTCGCGGGACGCGTGCGGGACGCGCCCGGGGAAAGCCCGGCCCAGGGGGGGGCCCGTCCTGCGCCCGTCAGCGGCCGACAGAGGCCGGGCTGGGCCACCCCCCTGATATCTATCACCCAAGAAGGCCACATTGGACTTAGTCCCATTTGCTATTGCCAACTCTGTGTCCCCAGTCAGCTGCTCCACTAACTCTGACACCTTATCGTTCAACCTTGCACCTACACCAGACGGGCAAAAGGAAAGCAATAGAGGCAGGGGCCGGGGTTGTGCTAAAAGCCAAGCGAAAAAGGCATAAGCATGCGGCTAGCAACTGCGTCATGGATAGAATCGACTCTCTCCTGGGCGAATGCAATGGAATACTAACTAGCCCCCAGGGTAATATTTCTATTGAAACGGGGGGGCCCACTTCAATTAACAGGAAGGACGGATCCATGAAAATCACCGAGATTTTCGTGAAACGTGGGCAACAAGTCACTGACACTACAGGGCTGGGCGAAAGTAGGAACGTTATCACCCATACCGCCCCCTCTCTAGTAGAAGACCTACCACTTGCCACCAACGATTCCATCCAGCTCAGTAACCGTTTCGATCCCTTAACCAATATCCCTGAATCACACGACGACATCACCCCAGACACCCTGGCAGATGGGCCAGCAGCAACCAATATGCATTTTTCTCATGTAACCCCACAGCATATTGAATGCATACAAGTTCTAAGGAAGGAAGTCACAGAACTCAAGCATATGGTTAACTCCTTAATTGCAATAGTAAAACAGCTTACCCACGCAAATAACACGACCACCACTAACCTTTCAGGCATCGTAACAAACCCGCCCAACTCCTCAGCTTCTAGCTACGTCGGCCCTCACCCTACCGGAGAAAAGACCATGAACTCTTACCAGACACCCCTTTTCCACAATTCAGGCATAGGAAACTCACTAGACATCTATCATAAAACCCCCAAAACCATAAGCAACACTGCCTCAAAATACTCTGCACAACCTGCCACTGATCAGTCCCATCTAGGTAATATAGTTCTAATGGTTAACGTTCCCAAGTTAACCACATTGGCACGCAAGGAAGGGGCAGACTCTATCAAAAACAAGGCAATCCATTGGATTCGCCATGTTAGAGGCTGCCGATCCATAATACGCAAGGACCTAATTAACGTAGTACGACGGCCAGACCCGGGAACTCACTTTGATATCCTAAAACTGACACTCAAGAACAGGACCATGGTGAACAATCTGGTGGCCCTAGACGCAAGAACAAGCCCACCAGCACACTCACGCATCCAGTTTAAACACCCCAGGCCACCCACGCTCTACGAGGAGTGCTCGAGTTACCACCCAGCAGAAAATCTATCCTCTCTTGGTAAATATGATTGACTCACAGCCTCACCTAAAATCTATGCAGGCAAACCTTGCACTCTTCTAACATCTATTACCCCCAGATCCTCCTTTCACCCCACCACTGTTTGTCCATGTATTCTCTCCCCTACCGATGACACTAAGACCACTTCCAGTCCACTGAACAATCATGACAACAATGCTCCTTCCATCTCGCAAGCACATTGTCCACCAAACCAAGTGCTGCTGCCTAGGCCTGCAAGCACTTCCTGGATCAGGACCAGGCCAGTTCCAACAGAGGAACATCACCAACCACCACAAGCCTCACGGGCAAACATTGGTATCAACCCATCTCTGCTCACTCAACCTCATCTGCCAGACCAACCCCGACAGCCAACCTTACAAACCCCAGGCATTTAGCCAGGATAATTCAGCCACAATCCGGGGTACGACTTGTCTCATGGAACGTGGCAGGTTTGAAATCTATTCTTCCCTTGCCATCCTTCTCCTCCTTTATTGACGAACATGACATATGTCTCCTCCAAGAAACATGGTCACTCGTCCCACTTTTCCGAACAGGCTACACAAATTTTCACATCCCCGCTGTGGCCAGCACGAGAGGCAGACGCTCAGGGGGTCTGACCATCTGGATCAAAACATCACTTAGCTGCCATATATCACAGCTACCTACCGTCTCTCCCGACCTGTTAGGCATTCGTCTATCCTTTGGGCCTGACTCTGTGGTGAACATCTTCAATATCTACACTAGAGGGGTCAGGGTGGGTCAAGTCTCCAAAACCCTCTGCGCCCTCGTAGCCCTCTTACAAAATTATCCCCACCACCACAAAACCATTGTGGCTGGGGACTTCAACGTCACATTCGAACCCCTTGACTGGGATGATCTCAGGTCCACCCACGAGGAAGATCAAGCCTGGTCTATCCCCGCCCTGTCAATCCCACCCATCAAGAGATGGACGCCGGTCGCTATTCAGGTCAAATCACTGACCATGGAGTTTGGGCTCAGGGCGCTAAACGGCAGAACCAATTCAGACACCAATGGCAGTCACACGTACAACAAAACCAACCACACCAGCAGAATCGACTATTGTCTATTCGATATAAGATTATGGCCTCTAGTCATCGACATGACGATCATCGAAAGGACTGAAAGTGATCACAACCCTCTCTCTGTCCACACATTAGCTCCAGGTAATCTCCCAGCCACGTCCAACTCCGCAGCAGTAGCACCCGAGGGTATTAGCCTGGCCAACAATAAAAGACACTTAAAATGGGACAAGGTCGTGGCTCGGCCCGCACTCATCAACGCTGCCAATAACACCCTAAAATCCACACTAATGGGCCTAGAGGCAGGTTCCGCAATTCCCCACCAGGAAATAAGCTCAATCCACACCTCCTGCTTTAGGGATATCGCAGCTCACTTCTCAGCACCCCCAGCCCATGACGACAAACGACCCAAAGGTAGGCACCGCTGGTTCAACAAAACGTGTCAATCCCTAAACAAGCGCCTAGTTCAAGCCATTAAATCCAAGGACCCCACCGCCATCCGCGTAGCTAGGAAGTCCTATAAATCTGCAATACGCGTAGCCAAGCGTGATCAAGATAACAAATGGTGGACAGCACTCAGCGACGCTGTGCGCGAGAGGAACCATAGTCTGTTCTGGTCCCTGGCAGCGCGAAGCCCAGAAACTAGTGGTTTGGACATCACAACCAACATTGCCCCAAGAGACTGGATAGTCCACTTTAGTAGTCTGTACTCCCCTGATCATGATAGCCCCATCCCTGTTTGTACGGGCCCCCACCTAAATCTCTCATTAGCACCCACCACCGCAGCACCCCTGTTGTTTTCCCAAAGTGATATAACCTACTCTCTAAGCACCTTAAAACGTGGCAGGGCCCCTGGATCAGACTGCGTCCCAGCAGACCTGTTCTCAACAGACCTAGCTTCCTGGTCAAGATACCTCACCATTCTAGCTAAAGCAATAGCATCTGGGGCGCCAATCCCCGAGTCTTGGAAAGCGGCTATTGTTATTCCAATCTTTAAAAAGGGCGACAGATCACTTCCCTGCAACTATAGACCTATTAGCCTAATTGACTGTGTCCAAAAAGTCTTCTGCCACTGCCTCCTAGGAAAGATCGAAGTATGGATGACTGACCGCGATATCCTTAGCCCCCTCCAGGTGGGTTTCCGAAAGAAGATTTCCACCACTGATCAAGCCCTCAGATTCCTATTATTATATTGGAAAATAGTGTTCATTGGTAAACGCAGCCTTTATGTAGCTTTTGTGGACCTCAAATCTGCTTTTGACCTAGTACCTCGCAACAAACTTTGGGCCACTCTCTCTCGGATGGGAATCCCGGAGCACATTCTTGCCATTTTGATACGACTCCACGAGGACAACTACGCACAAGTCAGGTGGGGCAACAAGGGCCAACTAACTGATAGAATCCACGTTTCCCGGGGTGTGCGGCAAGGGTGCGTACTTGCCCGACCCTCTTTTGCCTGTACATCAATGAAATTGTCCCCTCCCTCCTCAGACTGCAGGCTGACGCACCCTCACTTGGCACACAAAAAATCCCAGTCTTACTTTTTGCAGATGACACTCTTCTGATATCCAAGACCCCTAGTGGTCTAAGGAAACTCCTTGCGGGCTTTGGGCATTTCTGCTCATCACAGGGACTCGAAATCAACGCCTCGAAAACAAAACTAATGACCCTTAATCCCCACAGATCTTTTAAAGGGAAGTTTACTTTGGAGGGCTCCTCACTTGAGAAGGTGGGCATTTTCAGCTACCTGGGCATAACATTCACTGACAACATGTCCTGGAAGCCACACATAGGAAAACAAGCCCTAAAACTAAGACAAACAACAGGAGCTCTACTAAAATATTTCCACCTCTCACACACAAAACCAATTCGCCCAGCATTACAGTTATACGAAGCACATGCCGTTTCCTCAGCGCTCTACGGGGCTGAACTTTGGGGCTATACCAAAACCCAAGACTTAACCACCGCTGAAAACAACTTCCTAAGAAACCTTGTGTCCCTTCCGCTAAGTACCCCACTGTTCCCTCTTTTCAAGGATCTCGGCATCAAACGCATTGGTCACAAAGCCCGCCTGCGACCCCTGCTGTACTGGCGGCGTCTCTGGACCACTCCGGAGCTCGACATCTTCACTGAAGCTCTACAGGTCATCCTAAAAGCCGACCATCTTCACAGAATCCCCTGGCTACGATGCATCAAGGATCTACTGTACTCACTCGGGCTCGATGATCTCTGGAACTCACCAGCCACGTCAGTCTTTCGATTCGAAAAGCGAACTAAAGGAACTATACTGGCAAATGGCCAACTACGAAGACACAAGGGCTGCACTCCACACTACACTATCTTGTGACTTTGCCAACCTAAAAGAGTCATGCAAGTACGAAGCTTTCTGGGACCTAATCACGGCCCCAAGGGAAAGGAAACTGTACTTCCAGCTCCGCATTGGAACACTCCCATTAAGACTTTTCACCAGTAGCTGGTCACACAATGAATCAACCGCATGCCCAGCCTGCAAAGCCCCCGTCGAGAATCTCCCTCACCTCTTTTTTGCTTGCCCCGCGTACACCGCCCCCCGTAGGAAATGGCTGGCCCCGGCATGCAGACTACTGGGAGTCCGCTGCTCTGCGCTAGCCCTGCGAATCCTCAGATCAGACACCAGGCCAACGCTAGTGATCGCCATCGCCAAATTCCTCGGAGCTAGTTGGCTTGTCAGAGGGAAAACTCTTATGGATAAAGACTCTAAATAAGACTGTCCCAACATCCTGCGCAGTGCATTTTATTTTATTCCATTTTTCTATTCCACTTTTATTCCACTTTTTCCATTTTCTCTTATCTTTTACTCCCTTTTTATCATTATATTTACCTGTAATTTTGATTATGTGTATTTATTTGTATTTATTACTGCTCGCGCTTTTTTGGCTCTTGTAGCCGCAATAAAGCTCTTTTGAATTTGAATATCTATGATATTTTACTGGTCGAGAAGGGTTGGCCACCTGAATTTGTCCATCCTTGCCCATATGGGGAAGAGGTTATCAAACCTTCTTTCTTGCTTCTTGTTCCGGAAGAGCTCATAGACTCCTATGCCATTGATTGGGCATTCGTGCAGGCACCCTCGTTATACTGCAACCACGTAGGATAGGATAAAGATTCCCCCTATGATGTGGGTCCAATTAAAAATCAACCCCAATACCCAATAAAACATGATGCTAAAGTACCCGTGCGGGAAATCCTCACACAACTAGAGTACCAGGACGTAATCGAACCCTGTGTCTCATCAATGAATAATCCTTTATTCCCTGTAGTTAAACCGGACCATTCATATAGAATAGTCTTAGACTACAGACACTTAAACAGTCATACACGCACCTATGCTATACAAAATTCACATAGAAAAGTATTTATGAACAACATTGGGCCTCATTGTAACATAGGCGGTAAATCCCACCTACCGCCACAGTGATGGCCTCCAAAAGACCGTTGCCGTGGCTACCTACCATCCACCATAATATGACCATAGCCGGAATTCCACCAGAAGGCTGGCAGAATTCGGGCTACGGTCATGGCGGCAGACATCGGTAAGGTGGCGCTGCTGCCAGCAGCAGCGCCACGCCAGGAGAATGCCGCTGACCGTATCATGGCCCCTGATACAGCCTGGTGGTGCTCCACTGGCGGACGTTGCTGCTGGCAGCAGCGCCGCGTCCGTCTCCTGCCAGAGGACCTCCTGCAAGTAGGTAAGTCTGGTTCTCCAACAGGGGAGTGAGGTGGGGGGTGTTGTGTGTGTGTGTGTGTGGGGGGGGGGGGATGTGTGATTGTTTTTGTATGTGTGCATGCGGGTGTGAGGCGTGTGGAATGAGTGTGTGCATGAATGGGTGTGTGTGTACGTGTATGTTGTGTCATGTGAATGCGTGTGTGCTTTTATGTATGTTAGCGTGTGTTGCAGAGTGTGTATGAATGTATGCATGCGTGGGTGGCTGTTGGTATGCGTGTGTATATGAGTGTGTATGTCTGCGCGTCTAGGTGTGTGTATGTCAGGGGGTCAGAAGGGGGAGGGTGGGGAAAGACTCTGGGGAGTGGGGTGGGAGAGAACCCTATCAGGAAGGAATTCCCTGGCACTGGTAGTGCCTACCGCCTACCGCCATGGTTTTCATGGCGGTAAGATTGCCACGAAAACCATGGCGGTAGGCGGGGTCATAATCCCGAGGGTGGGATTATGACGGCCGCCTGGATGGAGACTGAAGTCTCCAGGCGGCGGCTGTACCCGGCCTGGTGGACGGAGTGGCTCAAGCCAAACCGCAATGTCATATTTTGGGGAAAGGTACTGCCAGCCTGTTGGCAGTACCTTTCTCCAAAATTACACCATCAGCCAGGGTCATAATGAGGGCCATAGTGCGCAAAAAATACAAAACAACATTGGATATTTCCAATGGCTTTTTCTGCCAAAATATAGCACCTGGGAGTAGAGACTTAACAAGTTTCAGCACCCTAGGCTCCCAGAACAAATTCTGTTGTTTACCACAGGGGTACAAGAACAGTCCAGGACTGTTTGCGGCTCATATAACTTCAATATTGCACGACATTGACCCTGAAGCATTGTCCTATGTAGATGATATCTCTCTTACGGACGATGAACTACTGCAACATCTAAGACGGGTAGTCTGCATTTTTGTAGGATTTGCTACAAAAACACAAAAATAGTCTTCCTTTGTGTCCTGTTTCTGGGGTATGAATTATCAAATGAAGGAAAGAGTCTAGCACTGCACTTCTTAGAAAAATTTCTATAAAATCTTCCACATGTAACCAGTCCATTTAAGGAAACAAAAGTGTCACTAAAATGTGCTCAAAACAAATACAGGTTAAAAGCTGTTTCTGTTAAATACTATGTAGCCCGACTAATGGGCATTCATTCTCATGTACCACTAATTCCTTGTCTGAATTTAGACCCCCCCCTGCAATAAGAGCCCAGATCAATAATGTTTATATAATGCAGACTTGTAAGAAATGTCATTATTGCCTCCTCAGAGATGGTCACTCATTTTGTTTATCCCAAAATATTTCAATTATTTCCAATCTGAACTATGTTCTGATTGGAAGTGCCTGCCACAGGATGACTTTTGCCCCAATGGGTCATGGTAGTTTTCTGTTCCAATATGCTTTGTGTCCACAATAAAAATGGTACTGACAATATACCACTTTAAGAATGGGAACTCCAAAACATAAACTAAATATTGAGTGTTAGCTATGATAAACTTGTTTATGTTACACATTTTGCCTGTCTTAGGGATCTTATACTCAAGTCGATCAGTATTGTATTTGCAAACCTTACAATGGTGATGTATTAAAACCTGACCAACTTGATGATAAAGTAATCTTTAAGGGAGCGTGCTCGCTGGAATTTTATCTGTCAATTTGTCTCCTGCTTGGAATAGACAATGATAGTTCAGTATACTCTTGCTCATCCCTGCAAGTCTCCTATATGTTATAAGAAATATAATCAGTTGCTCAACTGTTCTTTTCTTACCTTTTGTGAGAAAGTAGTTTTTCGCTTTTAATTTTAATTGTATTGCTATTGGCTTTAGGTTCTAATAGCACAGAATCTGGGTAACCGTTTGTCTGAATCTGGGAGGGGCTTAATTTCTGTTCAATCTCGAATGCAGAATCATCACTAGAGTCTCTTCAAGTGTGAATTAAATCCCCAAAGGACATATTCTACTTATGTTTGAGGCAAATTGTTGCTGGCAGTTGGTTTGCGATACAGTATTGTTTGTAACATGTTGTTCTTATTCACAACATATACATCAAGATAAGCTACCTCATAGTAGATCATTGGTATTCAATTTAAAAAGAAATCCTCTGCAAGTTTAACACATATATCCCTAATCAAGAAAAAGGCCAGCGACCTAAATTTGAGGTGTTTCAGACAAAAGCAGGTAGCCAAGATCAACAAAATTAAATGGGAGTAACTACTTTCTCCCACAAGTATGAAAAGAACAATGGTGTAATATGATGTGTTAAATGGCACAACTGATGACATTACTGATGATATCATAAAATCACTGTGAATCAGTCCTATCAGGTTTGTGGAATGAGGTAATTCCAAAAACAACACCTGTGTACTATTTTCTATTCATCTCAGTAGGAAAAGACAACACATGGCCCACAGGTTTAAGCCAAGAGCTTGAAAGGTATACATTTGCCAATGAAAAGACACCTTCTGTGAGGCCCTATGCACAATCCTCCATAATTTAATAAAATTTCCTTACACATGCCTGAGATGGACCGAGCAACATACGAACTTAGAGCGATGCCGGTAACACTAGTGAGAAAAAACACCTCTGAATGGCACGCTCCTGTAGTGAATATGATTCTACGATGTGCAAATTGCATTAAAATCTTCAGCAAAATTATGGAAATTAACATTCACACCTTATAAATGTCCGTGGTACAGAGGGATTGTGTATACCACTGTACTGGAAATACTTCACATGGGCACCTGGCCAAATATCCACTGGTAGATAGTGGATTGTTAACAGCAGCTTTAGCCTTTCTCACAACTTACTTTCAATCATAACTCTACAACCCACAGCAGATGTGCTCAGCCTTTACCTTGTTTAAGTTAGAGCACTAGTTCCACCCCGACCTTTAGTGATATGTAAACATGGTACGATATTACTTTCAACATGCACAATTGTAATTGTCACCAAGGTTTACGCTATTCCATACTAAGGATCCACACATTAACTCTCAATAAACTTAAATAAACTGAAAAGACGCATTATGTAAGGCACTATGCACAATCCTCCTTAATTTAATAAAATGCCCTAAGCACGTTCCTGAGATGGATCAAGTGGCATACAAACTTAGAGTCATGCCGGCACCACCAGCGTGATATAAACCACCTGTAAACGGCAAACTCCTGCACTGCATATTATTCTACAATATGCAAATTGCATTAACATCTTCAGCAAAATTATGGAAATAAACATTTACAGCTGATAAATGCCTGTGTCATGCAGTATTTGTGTATACCGCTGTATTGCAAATACTTCACATGGACACATGGCCAAGTATCCACTGGTGGATAATGTATTCTCAACAACATCTTTGGCATTTCTCACAACCTACTTTCAATCATGACTCCACAACCAACATCAGATGTGCTGAGCCTTTACCTTGTTTAACTTAGAACATTACTTCCACCCCAACCTTTAGTGATTTGTAAACAGCATACCATATTACTTTCAATATCCACAATTATAATTGCCTCCAAGGTTTATGCTACCCCACAGTAAGGATCCACACATGTACACTCAGTAACCCTATTATGTGAATGACTATAGTGTTATCAGTAATGGCATTAGTGATGTCATCAATGAGGTCCATTGAGATGTCATCAGTGCTATCATCAATGATGTCATGTAACATACCATGAATGATGTAATATGTAAAGTCATAAGCAGTGCATGGAGGAGGTGACGGTTACAATTAGCTCAGTGAATTATAACTGATGAATTTTGCGGGGTTTCGGTTTCTCCATATTAGTTTCTGTGTTGTTCAACACCTAACTATAAGTATATCAGTTTAGTTTTTTTACATTGAATTTCAAAAGTTGTTTAATTTAAGCTCAAATGTTATGCCCATACCGAACTATATCAGCACTTTAATTTTTGCCTTACTCAAGGACTTTGACTTTTCTTTAACGTAAGGTGAGATGTTGTTACCATCCCTAACTATAGTGTCACTTTAACCTTTGCTTTTTTCATTGAAGCAATGTTACGTGGACTCTGACCCGTTTTACCTCACTGCTTTTACATAAGGATAAGTTGTAGGCCAATGACTAAATTCTTCTTGAAACAGACAGAGGAGTTGTAATCCCAGCTTTAGCTCTTCACTCAATCACCACTTAATGCTGCGCAAATCACCTCACCTTCATGTGCCCAAAACGGTGAATATGTATGGTTGTGACATGGTATTAACACATATGTAGTCACTGTTACTTGTGCACCTATGAGTTCATATTACATCATGTTTTCAATAAGCTGGTATCAACCTTACAACAAAACCATAATATTCAAGGTATATCATAGCTAGGTTAGGACAAAAACATTTGTTGGTAATATTGCTGGTATTTCACTCTTTTGGGAGAAAAGCTATTTGCAGGCATGCTATACTGCATTAGAAAGTATGATTGTTAGATTGTCTTACGGCCTAAGCTCTTCAAGGTGAAAATACTTGTGCATGTATCTTTGCTTTCTAGACAGCACTCAGGATCAGTGTGGTAGTAATTGGCCAAAGGAATGGCAGTGACAGTCAAATTGTTAAGTTCTGGTATTGCAACACAGAGGATAGATTGTGTTTCTAGATCCCAAAGTCCAAATGATCAGTCTGAAAGGCAGGAATGGATGGTACTAGATGCATAAACCATAAATCCGTGGTGGCAAGAGTTTTTCAAGTGTTGTATCTGATTTTGCTCAGTTTAATTGTTCAGTGAGTTTTTATTTAAATTGTGGTTTATTTTGTCACATGACACACATTTACGCTTTATCTTTGATTTTCAGTGGAACAAAGGACAACGCACATCTTCCGATGGGATGATCCTCCCCCAAACTAGACCATGAAGGTACTTAATATATCATGGGTGCCCTTTCAAAATACCTCTAAAATGTTGGAAAATTGATTAATAATTAGTTGTAAGGATACCTTGGACGATTTCAGTTATAACATCGCTCGCAGCCTGGATTCTGGCCAAGGCACAATAGGGCAACACCGCTGCTGGTTTCAGAATTGATGAAATAATATGTAGGTCACAGTCAGAGTGTCGCCTTAATTTTGTTAGATCTTTCAACGGCGTTCAAAACAATATCACATCTGACACTGCTTCAGAGGTTAGCTGAAATCATCATATGTAGGTCAGCCCTTCAGTGGGTCAAATCTTTCCTCAGTAACAGAGGCCAATCGATTTCAATTGGCAATGCCCAATCTACCAAGAAAGCTCTTAGATGTGGGATCTTACTGAGGTCTTCACTGGGGCCTAAGTTATTTAATGTTTATATGGCCCCTCTGTCCCCAGTCAGAAAAATCTTTTGGCATGGAGGTCGTCTTCTCTGCTGACAACACACAACATATCACATCTATGGAAAAAAATTCAATACCTCACAACAGGCTTTCAAAAACTCCCTCGTTGATGAATACAGGCAGACAGAAACTATAACTCTTAAAAGACCACAATATTCTTATGTGGCCAGGTCCAAGATGATAGGTCCAATAATTGGTGGCAAAGGAGTTGGGCAACCCCGCCAAGCCCTCTTTTGTGGTAAATAATCATGGGTGAAATTTGAAAGTGAGCTCTTCTTTTGCCCTCAGATTATTTTGGTGGCAGGCATGTTCTTTTCTCTTCTCTGGTCTATAAGGAATACACCAGACTGCTCCTGGATGAGTCCAAGAGAACTATAGTACGCCTGTCGCTATTAAAAACACCAGACTGCTGCTGAAAGAGACCAGGAGAACCATGGTCCATCCCCACATCCCTTAATCACCTCGAGGCTTGGTTATGCTAATATTCTCTATTTAGTGCTCTCTCATTATTTGATAAACAGATTACAGATTGTCCAGAATGCAGCTCCTCGCCTTATTTTGAACATACCATTTAGAATGTCCATATCAGTTCATCAGAAAAGGCTTCTTTGGTTCCAGATAAAAAAACAGATACTTTTTAAGACTTTGATGTTGGCCCATTGAGCTTTTTTTTAAACAAAGGGCCAAAATATTTATGCAAAAGGCTCATTCATCACAGTGCTTCCAAAGAATTGAGTCCTCTCCAAGTAACTTTCTGAAAACCCAAAGGATCAAGGCGTGCAACGATCTTCCGACAGCTTTGCGGCTCACAGGTAAAGAACATCTTTTTAGAAGGATGTTGGAAACGTGGTTATTCTGTGTAAACTAAGTTCCCTTTGTGCTCTTTGTGTATGAATCATCTTACATATTTTGGTGAAGTAACACCTTTGGACAGCTGCCTTCTTTACAAATCTGTATTATTGTGATTAATATTCCACGGATTTTTAGCAGATTTCAATGAAAACTGGACTGTAAAAGGTACTATTTGATCCCATTTTTGGTCTGGCATTAGCCGAAACCTTCTGATTGCATTAAAAATATACATAGATTATACTTAATTACAGAACCTTTCAGCCAGTCTGCTTCATCCACAGGTCTGATGCAGTGTCATTCAGACTTTGCTTCCATCTACCAAAGAAGACAGAATGGGCAGTGGTCATCCCACTTCAGTACTGGTTCCCTTCTTTGTGAGTGGTGGCATTCTGCCCAAGCACAGTGTTGTCACCTACAAGGAAAATAGTTTACTTTTCTGTCAGGACTGGTTGCTGGTTGGCCAATGTATATATATATAGATATATATATGTGTGTGTGTGTGTGTGTGTCTATTGTGCATGAGAAAGAGCGCAAATGAAAGAATGAGTGAATGGATAGACGATGAGCCCCTGAGTGCATGCATGTGACTGAGTACCTAAATTCACCAAGTCACATTCAGTTATACACCCATCCTAGTGGCATTGCCAATGTTTGTTTAAACATTTTTGTGGTAAGGACACTTTGAACCCTCTTTGAGGAAAGCAGAAATGCTAGCTTAGCTAATCCAAGTCAAGAAGTGGGTGGTGGCCTCCTAAGAGTGACCACACCTTATTTTTTTGCAAATTAAATAAGCCCCAATGGTCACAAGAGCCAGGGATGGAGGGACTTCCTGTGGAAAACTGGCACTGTATTGCAGTACCCCCCCACACACACTTTTTGCCTGGTTTCTAGATGCAACTTGGACTGGAGTGCACTGGGATCCAGCAAACCAGGTCCTCATTGCCAGTGTTCTTTCCCTAAAACTGCAAAGGTATTTTTACAATTGGAAACATTTTCAGCTGCCACTCTAAGTCTCTAGTAAAAATGGTACTTTGGTACCCAGGGCATTGGGTGCTAAGGGTAGGCTCCTGAGGGCAGCAGGACAGACTGCGCCACCCTTATGGGCCATGCATCCACGTGCACCCAGCCCTGCCATTGCAGGCTGAGTGTCCTGGTGCAATCCTAAAACGCAAACTTGACATAGCACACAGCCTGTGTTCCCTGTCCCCTACACACTGCATGCAATACAGGTAAGTCACCCCTCTGGCAGGTCGTCCAGCCCTAAGGCAGCGTGCACTATATTGTATGTAGGGGCATAGATGCATGAGCAATATGCCCCTACTGTCTCCTTGCCAAGCCTGGAAAATAGTAAGTGAACAGAGCAGCCATTTTAAATGTATGTTCTGGACACTGGTCAGTACGAGTTTCACAGCTACACGATGGCTATTCTGAACCCTGGGTTGTTTGGTTTCAAACAACTCAGAATGATAAATCTAAACTGGTACCGGTATTGGATTTATTGCAAAATGTACCCAGGAGCCACCTTAGAGGTGACCCCTGTAAAACTAACTAACACTGGCATGATTGATGGCCTGCCACCACCAGACAAAATTCTGGAACCTTAGTGTGAGATCTCCTGCTCTCTGGCTTCCAGAAGAAAGCCCTTCGTGGGTGGAGGTGTCACACCTCGTGTCTCAGGAATGTGCACTGCCCTTCTAGTGAGCTTCAAAGGGCTTACCCCCTTTGAAACTTGACCCCCAGGCCTGCTGCTAGCAGCAGATGGCTGCCCCTATTGCAAACCCCCACTTTTGGTGGGCGCAATAGCAGGAAAACACACAAAGAACAGGAGGAGTGGCCACCACCAGCTTCCACCACCCCTAAGGTGTTGCACCCGAGTTGAATCCTCCATTTCATTTACCTCCATCTTGCATAGCAGGAAAACAGCCGATCAGGGATAGGGGAGTGACCTCTGCCCACAGGAAGTGGTCACATAGTGGGTGTAGCCACCCTAAGGTGATGACCCATTGATCACTATTAGGTACTCCCCTAACACCCACTAAATACAGTATTTAGTGGGCACCCCTAGACCAGAGATTCAGATTCTTAGGACACAAGAAGACATGCGACAAGGAAGACCCAAGGTGCTAGAACTGAAGTCCTGCTGCATCAAGAAAAAGGTGCCAAACCCTGCCTGCTGCACCCATGACTTGACAATCGCCCGAGGGGTTGCTCAGATCTCATACGGACTCCAAAAACCTGCAGAGGACCTCCACTCTTCTAAAAAGCACTGAATATCTCCCTTCATAGTGAAGGCATCACTCTTTTGCATCAAAACCCCAAAAGCCAATGAAGTCCAGTTCAGTGACCGGCTGCTGACCAAGGAACCCTACGCCACAGCTAGACCAAATTTCACATGGTGGCCCCGAAGGAGAAACACTGCAAGTCTGCCAAGTTTGATAACACTACACCCTCCACTGGCTGAACTGTGCAATAGCCACGGGTACTAAAACACCAAATTCAGACACCCAGAAGGACAGTCCACGCTGGAATGCAGAAGGACCTGGAGAAAGCCCCAGTCAAGGGACTATAGAAAACACCAGGACCTCCCACCAGAGTGAACCTTCTGACCTGCAAGCGACCCTCAAAGTGACCTACCTCCTGCTTCCAAGGGCACCTTTGTGAACAGCTTTTGGCTTACTGATTCGCTCTGTACCCGGCCGCCCTGTGCCCTGCACTGAAGATCCAGCTTTGTTTTAAGGGTCCCCCACTCCTTGTGACCTCGACACTCTAAGGGGACCCACCAGACTCACCTTAAAGTCCACCTGTGCAGTGCTTTTCGAAGTGGTCCCCCGCAGTGGCCTTGCACCAGCCCCAAAGGCTTTCTGCAGCTGCTCTCGCCAAAACCGGGAGACGCCTGAGCTTCTGCACCTGTCCCACAGGGCCCACTAATGACCTCAACCTACAACCAAGAGGAGACAATGGTAAACGCATTGCCTGATTTTATATGCATTTTAAAAATAGTTCTCCATTGATTCCTATGGTGCGTAATTACGCACAGAACTGAGACATTTTCTAAACTCTGAAAATTCATAACTTAAAAAGGACTTATCCATAGTTGATGATCTTGGTCTTAAAAGTTTTATAAAAATCTGAAGTATTTTTGTAAATTGGTCTCCAGTTATTCTACTGAGTGTGTGCTTTCATTTATTGATACTGTGAGCACAACGAATGCTTTGCACTTCTCCAAGGTTAGCCTAACTGCTCTACAAACCTATAATAAAAATTAGGGCACCATGTAGTCTAGTGCTTACCTCTGTGAACCAATGTGTGGTTGCCCGGACCAGCTGCACAGTATACAACGTTTTGCACACTACATAGAGGGTCAGCCTCCTACACTTCCATGATCCGGATGTCAGGGGGCTGACACCAAGCTGCAGTCTCCGTGGTCTAGCAAGGATGCCAAGGATCTTAAGCAAACAAGATATAAGAGCACCCTGTGCTATTGACTGGGTAGTAAATGACAGCAATAATTGGGACACAGTGGGCCCCTCACATCTCAGAGTCCCAGTGAAACTGCACCTGGGGTTGTCTTGTACATAGAGTGCCCTGTCCTTGTTTGCACATCAGGGCATCTTAAACCAGGCATGCTGGGCACAAGCAGGGAGTGTGCACCTTACTTCATATAATGCACCGCCCTGAGAGCAGTGCTTTATTGAAAGGCTCTTGAAGCATCCATTTTGTTATTCACTGTGGGGGTGGCAATCCACCTGTTTTACAAAGGGGCACAGAGATCTCCTTGCATGTGGGTGCAGTGAGTGAATCCCTTTTCTCTTTTCAACAGGTGCCCTAGGGATGCACTGACTGTGCACCTCTTCTTTGTGGCATAAAGATGTGAACCTTTTGATGCCCTTTTTGCCCTAGCACCCATGTCCATACTAAAGCACAGACACAAAGGGGCAAATTTATGAAAAGTGGCGCATCATGTCATGATTTATTTCTGATATGGCGCACCATGGAGCACGTTAGGGAACTAGCGCATACATTTTGATGCTAGTTTGGTGCTTTGCAGGATTAGCATCAAAAATATTGACGCTAATCTCGCAAAGTGACAGGAGGCCCGTTGGAAACAATGGGAGCGTTACTTTAATGCCTGCATTAGGCAGGCGTTAAAAATTACACGAGAAACCGCACAGAGGAATTGCATAGATTCCACTGCTCCATTTTCCTGGACCTCCAAACACCGGACTGCCTTCTTCCATACGTTATGCCTGGCTCAGACATAATGTGGTGCAAGGGTTTACACGCATTGTGCCACTTTGTAAATGTGGCGTTTTTGCCAACCTAACACCACATTAGCGTAAAGAAATGACTCTATTGTGGCACAAGGTGGCAATAAGGGGTTCTCAAATCTGGCTCAAAATGTCTCCGTCATTTGCATAAGGCCATGATTCCATGAATCAAGGAAGTCACCCTCATTGTCGTTCCAGCACGATCTCTATTAAAGGGGCCATGCAAGCATCTGCAGCTCCTTCTGTAATACCAAAGTGCAATGGGCACAGAAAAACGGGTGCAGATGTCTCTTGCGCTCCTGGGACACTTTACATAATATGATCCCAAACACACTAATGATAGCTGCACCCCTGAGAATCCCACTCTGGTGCCTTGGGGATGTAGACATTGACGCTGCGGCTATGATTCCCTTAGTCCTTTGGAATTATATACGTTGTCTTAGGTTGTATGACTTCAGATTGGCACCATTGTCAGGAACATGTGTATAATATTATCAGCAACGCTTAAATAATGGGTTGTTTTATTTTAGGCCCATCAAAATATAACAGGCTACAGTGCCCTGTGAGATTCAGTAAAGCCAGAACCTTTCATTAAGCCAACCAAGTCTTACAGATCCCGGCAACCTATACTAACCAAGCGTGCACTATTAACCTTCTTTACTGTGTGGCCTATTAAATAAGAACGTTCCTAACAGTGTTTTTCTGTGCCCTGTGAGTCCACAGCGATATTAATCGGTTCTCTCTTCGAAGATATCCCATTTCGCCTGAAGTACAAATAATGCACATAGTATTAATTATTTAGTCCAGTAGAGGGAGCCAAACGATTATATTGCTTGTATTCACTGCCACGCAATGGAAGAAAAGATAGCAACAAGATGTATATGCAGGAATAGGTTTCAGGGGTATTTCTCAAATGCTGTCAGCAGGACCGCTTCTATACATAGGCCACGCCGACTGCTTCCACGGCGCCCTAGGCTAATGAGAAACACAGACGCCAGTCATATGCTGCTGACCCGCAGCAATTCGGGACCCTCGTACACGATAACAAGCATTTACAATGCATCGGGTCTCGCGTTTGCTCGTGTTAGAGCCGATCGCGTTGTAAACTCCTAACCCGACTTTTCACCTATCGGGCAAAAGTGCATTTATACACGTAACCCGAAAAAGTGAAATCAAGTAGGTAAAGCGCTCGACTTCTGCCAAGCGAGATCGGGCTCGTAAATTAGTTTAAAAAAAAAGTCCACCAGCCGGATGGAAAACAGCGAGCCTCGCATGTTTTCTGTACTTGGTCGCTGCGCTCGAGGAGGGCTAGCCACCGGAAAAGGCATGACCTATGCGTGCCTTCGACTAATGAAAGCAAGCCAATTTAATTAGGGAAGCCCACGAACCAATAAAAAGCACTGACGTGAAGTTGACAGGGCTCGGAGCCCTTTTCTAAATACTAAAGAGTCTCCCTGCTATACGCATGCGCGAGCGCATGCAAAGCAGGCTCGACCCTAAAAAGGAGACATGGTCACAACAGGCCCAAGGTGAATTACATTGGGAGAGCCCTATGTGTCAGTGTATTACTCCTGTAGTATTTATTGCATCGTTCTAACTATTCCATTCCAGGCTGCTGTAATTAAGTAGGATCAGCATAGAATGAGGACAGTGCACGCCCTGAGGCATGGGCAGGGGTGGCTCCTCCGCTAAGGCGGATAGTGTGCGCACAACGTGCAACTCAGCCCCCCTTCTAGAAAGATTTAAGACAACTCAAGTATGTGGATCACCCACGCGCAGCTCCTTTATTCCAGTAATACACGTTTAAACATTATATAGCATATGCACCATGTAAACCATCAACCCGAAGATCCCCAACAGGGGCAGCAGAATTCTACAGACAAATACTTAAAGTATCTAGACATGAAAGACATGGCTTCAAGCATTTACAATTTTTTTACAAGGGCAGCAGCCAGGCGATTGGTTACAGCACTCGTGGAGGCAGTCTTTTGCCACTAAGGTGCAGTGTGCATTGTGCTGGCAGACACCCAACATGCACCGTGATCCGGGCATTTAAGTCAGGCAGCAGAGGACATCAGCACAACATCATTGGCACAACAATTTTTGCATCCCTTCAATCCAGAATGGTGGTCCCAGCAAATCCCAGAGCACCGCTTAGCGCATCATTCCCCCGGGATATCTGAACACAAAGTTCCAACCAGGCATCCAGGGCAGGGCAAGAAAGTCCAGGGCCACCAGCAGGTCAAATCCCCCCCCCCCCTTCTTTTGCCAAACCCAGTGCCCACACAATCACACCATGCTCATGGGTAATTCCAGCAAAGAGTCCATATTCAGAGTATTTCCTGCTATTTCCAGCCCTGAGGGGCGGGTGGGAGGGATCCGTTTCGTAGGGTGCGAAGTCTGGTACTTCTGGAGAACAGGGGGCAAGGAGGGTGAGGCGAGGGTCTCGACCGCTTAAGTATCCTCGCTGCCGCCGGTCCCCTACGCCTCTTGATGATGCAATTCTGTCGGACGTTGCCCCTCTGTTGTTCCCGCTGCCTTCTCCATAGCACTGGGGGAGTGCCTGGGTAGGAGCGTCGCCCCACAGATTTTTCCAAAAAGGAAAAATAAAATGATAATAACGTATGTTACATTAATATCATTTTATTTTTCCTTGCAGGGCGGGACGGGGCTTAGCTGGAGGGAGGGGACTCGAGGAGGACTGTGTGCACACAAAGTGCACATATTTTTTGGCCAGCCGTGTTCAGCCAGCCAAAAAGACATGCGCACTTTGCATGCTCTCTACCCGGCTGTATAGCACACCCGAGTAGAGAACATTGGCAGGCTCCCACTCCCAGTCTGAGCGGCAAAGCAGGCCGCTCCGACCAATCACGACACTGCTGTCAGCAGCGTTGTGATTGGCTGTGAGCCTGTGCAGCCAGGAAGAGGAAGAGATTGGAGGGGATATGAACGCGTCTTCCCTCTAAGGTAAGTGATTTTTTTTTTAATTTAGGTTTTTTTTTAAACACCCCCCGTGAACCTACACGCTCTGTCCCGCTCCACCACCCCTGTTCAGTGGCAGCCACCACTGGGCGTGGGTCCAGAGGGACCAGTCATAGCTATCAATAGTATAGCAGGATCAGAGTCACCGGGTGCCAAGGAGTCTTAGGGTCACATCAAACCCCTAATTAGTTGTTTTTTTACTACCAAAATAGGGGTTAGGTGACTCATTTTCCTTCCATACGTCTGCACCAATGGAACCTTTTCTACGTCACTATATGTGCTTGCTCTACACCTTGTCCCACAAAACAACAGAAGGTATTGCCTGATTTTGCCATTACTGATTTGTGTGAAAAACACAGAGGCTTTGGTTAATGACAAATTGACTGACTATATTACTTCTTATTCCTTATTTATTTTTGCCCAGGACTGTTTTCATTCTTATAATGATATAGATTTGGCACAAGTTGCAGTGCAAAATGATCTGCATGTAATTTTGGATCAAGGTGGCCCCATTGCCTTGATTCTTCCAGATCTTTCCACAGCTTTTGATACTGTAGGCCAGATTTACCATTCTTTAACGTGGGGCAGATTTACCATTCATTCACACAACTAGCGCAAAGAAGCATCCTTGCAGCATAGTGCAACGGTGTGTCTGCATTTTTGCAGCATTGTTTTTGTGCAGGAAGGAACACCTCCCTGTACGTAAAAAATCCAGGGATACCTTCCTGGATTAGAGGAATAGCGTAAATTTCCTTCTTATACGTGTGCTGCAAAATGCAGCATACATGAAAAGAGGAATAAACGAGGAGAAAAACAGATATTTCTCCTTGTTATTCCTCTGTTGGGCAGGCACACCATTTTGGTGCAAAACCGGGTTTACAAGCCTTTGTAAATCTGGGCATCAAAATACATGGATGGGTGCATGGGAACACCAATGCTCCACCCATGTAAAGCCTACCAACACAGAGTAACACAAGGCATTGATATGGCTGCCTTGCATTACATTGCATTCACCAAACCACACAAAACCACGCAAAGTAGCATTGCATGGCTCAGTAAGTCAGTTACAGGCTTGCGTTGCCTTGTGCCATCTTGTGTCAGGCACGGACAATGTAAGTCCTTAGTAAATTTGCCTTGTGTTTCAAAACATATTGTTGGCTAGGCTATTAAGAGCTAACAAAGACCTGGCTTCATTCTTTTCCTACTGGACACAATCAGTCAGTAGTCATGCCTTCTGTTAGAGCGTCTGCAAAACACAGTATGGAGCCCACTGGGATCATTCTTAAATCCCACATTGATTAATCTCTGTATGGTTCCAGTCATAGCATTTATTAGGAGTTATCAACGTTATGTATTTGTTACGTAGATGACACACAAAACATCTTAAGATTGGAGGTGGCTGGATATCTGAAGGAATCAGATTTGTAATCGCTAAAAGGCTTTGGCTGAAAAGTTGTCCAGCAAATATCCGATATTAAGTTTTAGATTAAAAAAAAAGTACTGACTTTATGACACTTCGTTCCTCTGGTATCTAGAATGGTGACCCAACCCTGGGTCCAATTCCAGAATCAGCTAAGACAGTTAAACATCTTGGGGTGGCATTTGATTCTAATTTATCTTTTCAAACACAGATCAATAAATTAGCTTCTTCCTGTTTTTCCAATTCAAACTTTTAAGAAAAATTCTCCAATATTTTCCTCAGTCTTGTCACTTCCCTATTATGCGTGCTACTGTAGGCTCTCTAGGTTATAGGAAAACTCTATAGTTAGGCCTTTGATCCTATCCTATTCAGCGTTTTTAATTAATTCACAACTGTGCACCTCAACTCACGTTGAATCTGTCTAAGCAAGCTTTGATTGTTCACCATGGGCAAAGATCACATTGGCTCTCAGTGGAGAAAGTATTTCAATCTAAGAGCTTGATTGTTTGCTTTAAGGCTATTAATAATTTAAGTCATTTCTTGCTATGCCAGCCTTTTCATCCTTACTGCCCACACGGGGAGTTACTCTCCTCTTCATCAAATCTTCTTCATGTCCAGAGAATTCGCAAAATGTGGAAAGGAGGCTTTCTTTTGCTTATCTAGTCTGGAAAAAGATCTTAATCTCCGCCCGTTCTGTAGCCACTATTTTCACGTTTAGGAAACAGTGGAATTAATTGCTTTTCTGACAATATTTAAATTTTGTTTTCTCTAGTAGTTTCCAGTAGTGAATGGTCTGTTTTCAGTGACATAACACCTTGTGGCAATCACATGCTTTACACAATTATGAATCAAACCAAATCAAAGTAAAATACTTAACCCAATCAGAAACTCAAGTAAGAATCTGGAAATGTATGGGCAAGATTATACATGATGGCAAAGCCCATCAAATTAATTGCTGAATCGCCCATTATAGAGTTAGGTGGGATTGACGACTGTGGGATACAGGACAATGGTGAGTTAGAACAGCAAGAGTGCTGACCAATCCCTGGGTGGGACTTCCTAGACTGAAGGTAAATTCAAGACCAGTGAAGGCAGAGTGTCTTGCAAATCTTTAGAGACTTAGCTCTGCTCCTGGCAACATCTCGAAGCTGTATTGACTTTCCATTCTCGACAGTTTGCAGAATGGCCTTAACATCCTCACGTACATATTGTTCTGTAATTTCAGTTCCCCTTTGCCCTAATAATTTGCATGGTATCTGCTGTTAGTTCCTTGTGTTGGTCTGTGGTGTTTGTGATCATTGGGCTGGAACCTGCTCTGTGTTGTCCTGGTTATCAGTGCTGGTATGCTGCTCGATGCTTTGACTCATCACAACATCCATTGCAGAGTGAGGTATGTGGAAGTCTTCTGTTTATTAGCCTTTCATTAACCTGTTTAATTTTATCTTTTAGATACATAAGAAAAGTTGGACGGCAATTAGACAGGAACAAGGTGCAGCATGTTGGTTTTTTTCAGCAAAATAATTTTAGGAAGATAAATCGATCGTACACAAATTTGTTAGAAGACTGAAAAATACCAGAAGCCTCGCCAATAATTACAAGATGAGATAAGAGTAGAAATAGAATTGTCAAGAGAAGCTGGTAAAGGGTGCGCAATGGAATTAGCCATATAAATGAGATATACCATTTTAGTGACGGAAAACAAGGAAAATTATGTAGTAGAAGTACCTGAGTATAGACAAAAACTCAGTCAATAGTTTTTCCAGCATGGGACTGTAAGTCAGATTAAGACAATATCAACAAAATGTAGAGGACGAGAAAAATGTATGAATACGTTTATTTAGAGATATAAAATGAAAGGCAAGGCAAAACCATCAGCAGAGAAACAAGGAGCAAGAGAAGAATCAGGAAGGATAGAAGCAAAATTACGATTTTTTTTTTAATGATTTCAAGTGCAATAAAACAATAATGTAATTGAAGTATCAGTGACACTTACAATTGTAATGGGGGTGTATAAATTGATGTGTGCAGTGCAGAGGACCAGGCCCATCATGCCTGCATAGATTCAGGCACATGCATGTTTCATTTGGGTGTAGCCAGCGCTTAATTTGAGCCTGTGGTTACCCGTGGGGACACCAGCACCTATTTTTGGGTGCCGACACTTATTTTCTGCCTCAGATATTTTCCGATTGCACAAGAGGGCAACCACACAGATTGGAAAGACGGAGAAAGACAAATCTGTCTTGATGGGAGAAAGAAGGAACCAGCCAGAACGAGAAAATGGGGCAAGGAGTGTGTGGTAGTGTATTAAACACTACCAGTCTTGATATTTGGTGTGCTGATGTTTAACTGCATCCGGCCGCCGATTTCTGAGCACAGCTTTGGGCACCAGCACCATTTTATTCACAAATTAAGTCTGGATGTAGCCCTCTGTGTATTGTTTGTTGTATTCATGTGGGGGTGAATTTCTGCACTGTATGTATATGTGTCATCAGAAAGTCAGGTCACTTTCACACACAAATGATTCTTCATTGTTATCCTGTATGTGTGTGTGTCTCTTTCCTCTGCATCGTTCACCGGTATCTGTGGAAGGCAAACTCAATCATCCATCCTCCTTTGGAGTTCAGAACACACTGGCCCTCATTTTGACTTTGGCAGATGGAAAAGTCCATCTGCCAAAGTTCCAAGGGGGAGGTTGCTGACATTGCGGCTGAATCCCCCCTGGGGCCATTACAAGTTTCCCGCTGGCACAGAGGGAAATGGCCTACAGCAATGTCTCTGGATCGTAATCGAGCCGGCGGTAATGATGTAGTGCATAGGGTACACCATCACCCATCACAATATTCGCTGTCTGCTACACAGACAGTGAACACTGCAACAGAGCTGGCCAGGGGGGCCTTTGCATGGGCAGTGCAAGGGCCCCCCTGGGGCACCCTGCACCCTGTCTTCGCCAGCCTTTTTCATGGAGGTGCTACCACCATGAAACTGCTGGTGGAAAAGGAGGTCGTAATCCCCAGGGCAGAGCTGCTTGCTGCACTGCCATGGCAGAATAGGACTGCCAGTACCGCCAGATCATTGTGAAGATGAAAACTGGCAATGGTGGCGGTTCGACTGTGGCGGTACCGCTGCAGTTGTAACGTGGCAACTGTCCGACCGCCACCGTGAATGTCTTAATGAGGGCCTTTGTCCTTAAATTAGGTAATATAACCATGTGTTATTTAACATGCTCAAAAACAGTAGGTGTATGGAAGCTTTATACCAACAGTAGTAATAATAATAATATTAAAATAGAAGTTTGGGTCAAAAGTTATATAAAACAAATAATAAGTGTAGGAAATTGGGTTACTGGTTAATGACGGTAAAACCCTACTTAAGCAGCAACCACAGTTTTTGTCCAGATGAAACACATGCAAACTCCAAATTAACCTGTGCTCAAAACTCTGGTAGCTTGGAACAAGAGGAGTCAGCCTTAACTTGGAGACAATGTGTAAAGTATTTAGCAGCACTTTCAAACAGTAATAAAGTGAAAACACAACACAAGAAAAATCCAACGCAAATTTGGAAAAAGAGTGAAATTAAAAAACAAAATTTGACACCAACAACAAAGATCCCATAATAGAACCAGAGATATGCAATTTTAAAGGTTATGTGCAAATCAAGCACTAAGAAGAAAAAAAACACCAACCCCTGTTATCAATCTATGTAGACCAGGTCCAAGCCACAAGTTCAGGCCAACAGCAATGGAGGACGGGCTGGAAACAGAACTGACTTCAGTCTACTGAGAATGTACCTCATGGGCCTGGGCGACAAGATGCAAAGTCCTTGTGCTAAGATGTGTCCGTCAGCATCGAGGATGCATCAATGAGAAGCTACGATGTGAGGTCCAGGGTGAGATACGTTGCTCACAGGCAGAGTCGATGACTGTCAATGAGGGGCAGTGATGTGAGGTCTTTTGTCATCATCGAGGAAGCCACTTGGGCTTGTGAAGACTTCTATGATGTGGTGGCACAGGGGACGAGATGCATTGAGCTGAGTCGGTGTTGGCTTCGGACTGCTTGGAGTCAAAGAAACAAACATACTAGGGAGGGATTGGGTGGAGATGCATCAGTGTCAAAGAAGCCTGTTATGTACCTGAGGCTTTGAAAAGGGGTCCAGGCCACTGGCTCTTTGAGATTTACTGTTGTTCTAGGTCCAGACAGGCAGGCTGGATTCAGCAGAGTAGCTCACAGCAACAGAAGAGTCCTGGTGCAGCAATAGCAGGCCTTGGCAGCAAAGCATTCCTTGGTCAGCAAACAGGTCAGCAGGGAAGAGTTCACTGCTGGGGAGTCCTTCTTCCTAGCAGAATCCACAGATCCAGAAGTGATCTGAACAGTTGGGTCTAAGGGTTCAAAATGTATATCTGTGCCCACTTTGAAGAAGGAGAAACCTCTAGCTGTTAACTTCTAGCTCTCAACACTCTTTTACTATGCTGAAAGGCCCTCTGACAGGATGACTGTACAGAATTTCAAAGGTGCTGAATCTAACCCTCTGCTGTAGTACCTCCCTGTAGCAAACAACAGGCATGGCAAGAGGAAGTCCCACGACTGCCTCAAGCGTCTGAGCATGCTTTTTAGAGTCTTGTTGAACCTTTCAACAAGCCCATTGATTTGAGGATCATAGGGTATGGAGACCTCATCTGTTACCCTGCAGTCATCCCACACAGACTTCATGTACACTGACATGAAGTAGATACCTCGGTCAGACACTACCTCCAAGGGGAACCCCACACAGGTAAAGATCCCCATCAGTGCCCTGGTCACCGTGGGAGCGGTCACAATCCTCCAAGGTATAGCCTCCGAATGTCATGTGGCATGGTCCACCAAGGCCAGAATAAATCTGTTGCCAAAGGCTGTCTTGAGGTCCAGAGGCCCAACAAAGACTATGCCTACCCTCTTAAAGGGGTGCCAATCACTGGAAGGTAAAAAAGAGGAGCCTTGGCTATCCTCCTGACTTCCCACTGGCCTGGCAGGTGGGACATGGCCTGCAGAGTTCATTTGAGGTCATATTCATCCAGTCCAAATGAAAGTGGGTGACAAGCCTGCCAAAGGTCTTGTCTTACCCTAGATGACCTGCCAGAGGAACATCGGGAACCAGCTGCAGTAGGAAGGTCCTTTAACACTGGGGGACCACCAACACACATTTTGCACCAGGCACAGGAACCTTAGTCTCAGTGTACTGGATACCATTCTCCCAGTAAGTAAGGTGATCACCAGAGGTGTCACCAGCTGCCTGGGCCTGGAAATGCCAATATAGGCCTTCCAGTGTAGGGCACTCCTTCTGTGTGTTCAGAACTCCTCCCTTTTAGCAGCTCTTACCTTCTGCCAATTAACCACTTAAGGCAGGTTTCCCAGGGTATCAATGTCCTCCCCTGTAGGTTCTGGAGCATCAGTGCATGGATAATGTGGTCTGGCACCCCCACTCAGGCAACCTCCGCATCTCCAAGTGGAGCCGGAGCCCCAACTCTTTCCAAATGGTGTGCTCCATGTGACTACAGAGCGGAAATTCACAGGTGTGGACAGACTCACAGCTACCCTCAAGGATCCTGAGACAAGTCCTCATTCAAAGAGAACCAGAGCCATCTGGTACTGACTCTTAAGGTCAGCTAATATAACCTGGTGAAATACATTAGGGACTACCTGCTCTGAGGACACCATCTGACATCTGACAGTTGTTATGCGGGCTCCTGTGTCTCTCAGAGCCTCCACCAACTGCTAATTGATGGTGACCCACATCCTGCACGTTTTAGCATTGCTAGGCATGTGGGAACGTGGCACCATCTCTCCATCTCCCAGGGGCACTATGGTAACATCTGCACTTTTCCCAACACTAACTGGGGCAATCTCCTCCCCAAGTGATACATGAGCCAGCCCAGTGTCTGCCCACCAATGGGGGGCTCTGTCCTCTTGGGATACTTGGCATCACGCTTACCTGATGATACTCATTCCACTTGTGGGTGAACTTCCCTAAGGACGTACGATCAGTGCATCTATGTTGTTTCTGCTCGGGTGGAGATTGGGAATCCTGCCCCTGGAAACTGTTTTGGGGACCTTTAGAAAGCTCTTTGTTTTGTTTATATCTCCCCCTGTCCTCTTCTGGTGGGGAACCCGCCCACTCTCATGGTGATTCAGCCTCCTCCCCCCAGATGCCTTCTTCTGAAGCCTGGTGTTCAGCCAGCGGCCAGACTCGTTAGCAATCTCACTGGTTTCACTGCGCTTACTATCACTCAGGCTTTGGTCCTGCTGTGCGAGAGAAAGAGCTTGTAGAGGCCTTGGTAATCTTTCACTGCCCTGCCCTTCACCCTACTATCCAGTGCCTTGCAAAAGGAATCCACACAATCTACCCAGAACTGATGGGACAGTTTCTGGAGTGAGGCCATACTCCCTGATAAGAGTATCATTTTTATTGGGAGGTACCTCATCCTGTCCCCCCTTCTCAGAACATCCCTCCATTCAAAAAGTATGTGCCACTAAATACTCCCCCCTGTCCTCTTCAGATACCCTATGCATCTCCAGAGCTTCAGACAACTTATCTGGCATTCCCCTCAACAAAGTTAAGGACCACATCTTTGGGAATGTGGACCCTCTTCTCTCCAGAGGGTACTGTGTGTATTCTGCCATCCTTATTACTGGACTCTGCCTGCCTCTGATGTCCAGCTCTCTGAGACTTAGCTCATAGTCCATTCTCTTCTACTCTATGGCTAATCTATTTTCCTCCAAGGCTCTTTCAGCCTCAGCCTTCTCCCTTGCCAAGGTGGTCTCTACCTTCAAGGCCAGTTTCTTTTACCCCCATCTTCAGTTTGGCCATCTGTAGCCTAAACTCCCTTTCCGCTTTCCTGTCCACCAGCTCCTTTGAGAACAGGCCTTTTGAGGACACACTGCTTTCCGCTCTGGGAGGGAGTTCCAATACAGGAGACAAGTGACCCCCCTTCCTTGAGTATTGCACTTCTAGACTTGTGTCCAGGTCTTACACTTGCTCCTCCACTTGTCTGGGGTGCACAAAATACTAGTGTGACACCCTCTTTGAGTTAGCTGACGCAAAGACTTTTTGAGGTGGAAGTGTGGTAAGAGACAGGTCTGCCCCCCATCAAGTCAGAGATAGCCTATCCTGCCAACACCTACAGCCCTTTTGTCTTACTGTCTGGAAGTAATACACAAGGACCAACTACCAGCTACACCTAGTCATGTGACCCAGGATGCAGGCTTCAGGCACCAAATGTAGGCTGCAGGCACCAAAGAATGGGTTGGACAAGTGAATGGCAACTTTCTAAACGTGGCATGTTTAGAAATGTGATATAATATCCAACCTTACCATTAGATACAATACTTTAGAGACCATACTTGGTATCCCTACCTGCCCCCAACTGAACGTTATATTTTATTACATGTAATAAGGCAACCCAGTCAATATTCTTTATTTACTAAAATCCATTAAAGTAAAAACATACTATGTACAGTTCATAAATCCAAGCATTAGCCATTAAAAATATTGAAATAATACATTTTCAGACATTGCATGCAGTAAGCAAAAACACATTTAAAATAACTCAGTGAAGCAATTCCTCATAAAAGTTAATTCTAAGGTTAAGCATTGAAGTCCTCAAATGTTTCCTAATTACAAGTGCAATTTTTATAAAGTTTATATTTGCATGACAATTATCTGGTGTATGTAGTTGCTGTAAATCCACCAAACCATCCTTACTTTGTCTTATATGAGTTCTACGTAAGATAGGAGCCAAAAAGGAAATCCGTAGGACTGAATACAGTGGACAGCATAAAGTGGGTCAGGATTTGATTAGATCTTGTTGTCAGGTTCCTTGCGAAAGGAAAGCTACCATACCGTGCACTGTGCCTAATCTCAAATGAGTCACATAAAAATGACAAGTGGGGTTCATTATCCAATCTAAATAGAGTTCTATTCTTCTTATAGTTGACACAGAAATACCTAACTACTATTTACAAAAAACGGGGCCCTTTCCAACCGCAACCTCATACGATGGTTAAGGTACAGCTGTTTGTGTCTTTACAGCTGAGGGTTATGGATTACGTATTCCTAAAAAAGTCATTGTTACTCATCGATTAAATCGTTTTCCTTATTTAAACAAACCCAGGGATCCGCTCTAATCTGTCAAGTGTAAGGCAATCGTTAAGAAAAATTCTAATCACTCCACCTCCGGTTTGCCCTAGCAATTTATCCATAACATCAACAGTGTTAACACAATAACATGCTCCAAATGCGTTAGCCCTAATTCCTCATGGTAAATTTAAGTAGCTATAGTGTGTGGTACTGACAATAGTCTAAAAATTAAACCATTTTCAGCATGTTGGAACGTTCCCACATTACTAGAACCCACTCCTCAAGTCCCTACTGGGATAAATTTGCTCTTATAAATGTTTACCATTTCCGTCACAGTTTTATGAAGTAATCTTTGTTCACACCTAAAAATTGCCTCAATTTTATGCTCAGTTATTGTAAGCTCAAAGTTAAAAGGAGGGTCCAGCTTAAAGGTGAATTAAAAAGAATTCCCAGATAAGTAAAGGTCTTCGTCTTCTCAAGCTGTACACCCCCATTCGATGGGCCTATTTGAAGGCCTACAGGTGATTTTGAAAAATGTAACTTCTAATCTGGTTCTTCCATAAAAGTTTGAAAAGAGTCCAACAAAACGAGTAGGCTGTTAGCTCTCCAGGCAATGAGGACTGCATCGTCTACATACAATAACATTTGTATGGAATGGTTCACCATCCATAGCAT
The DNA here is from genome assembly GCF_031143425.1 of Pleurodeles waltl. Taxonomy (NCBI): domain Eukaryota; kingdom Metazoa; phylum Chordata; class Amphibia; order Caudata; family Salamandridae; genus Pleurodeles; species Pleurodeles waltl. Next base: position 763,896,595 of record NC_090445.1, read on the forward strand.
ATCGTTTCCCTCACATAATAAATGGCTATTAATCACATTGTTAGAAATGTGTCTCTAGTTGGCAGGGGTATGCACCCAGTCCAAGTAGAAACCACCACTCTTGTCAGGGTAAGTCACAAACACAATAAAAGATAACCTGTGTTCACCCTATGGTAGCCTGGCACAGAGCAGTCAGGCTTATCTCAAGAGGCAATGTGTAAAGTATTTGTGTAACGCAAACAGCAACACAATGAAAACACCAAAAAAAGACACAGGTTTAGTAAAACAGACAATTATTTTATAGATAAATCAAGACCACAACAACAAAAATTAAATGAGTGAAAATCGGGTTGTGAATTTTAAGAACAAATAGCGCTTTAGAGGTTACTTGAGGTTGCGCTGGATCAGGGCAAAGTCAAGAGTTCAAGCTGACCGCGATGTAGCATGGGCCAGGTACAGGAGCCACGCAGGCCCAGGGAACAGAGTACCTTTTTCCTGGTCGCAGACACGATGCAGGGTCGATGCAGGGTCGATGCGTCGGTACATGAGTCAATGTCACTCCCATAGTCGAGGGATCCGTTGTGTTGGTAGCAATGCATTTGTTTCTGAAAATGAGTTTCAAAGCCGTAATGCATTGAATCTGAAGCCCATGCACCGGGTTTCTCTGTGCCGTCGAAGGAAAGCATCTATCGTCCTTCAGTGATGGCAGCAATGCAGCGGTTTCAGTGCTACATTGATGCCTATGCACCAGGTGTCGCTTCCAGCACACAGGTGATGTGGCAGTCGATGCAGCAGTTCCAGAGGTGCTGCTCAGGCCCCAAGTGCAATATGCTGGTTTCACTCCTGCAACAGGGCTGATGCATCGGATGCACTTCCAGCAGGCAGAAGATGTGTCAGTTCCACTGGAGTAAGTATCTGGGTCCACTTCCAGCAAACCAAGCACAGGAGTAGTAGTAGTAGAGACTTTGAAATCCCTGAGATTCAAGCAACAGCAGGCAAGCCAAAAAGCCCTTGGAGATAACTTTGGGGTGCAACGCAGAGTCCAGCTCTTTCTCAGCAAGATCAGAGAGCAGCAGGCATCAGGCAGCAGGCAGCACAGCAGAAAAGCAGTCCTTCCAGGTTAGCAGTCCAGCAGAGATACAGTCCTTGGTGCAGCACAGCAGTTTTTCTGGCAGAGTCCAGTTGTAGGTCCAGAAGTGCCTGATTGGTGGGGTCAGAGACCTAGTGCTTATACCCAAATGTGCCTTTGAAGTGGGGGTGAAGTGCACAAGTATCCTTTATTTCTCAGCCCCAGTCCAGCCCTTTGTGTGGGGCCCTGTGCAGTCTATTCAGGTGTGTTATCCCCTCCCACCTTTCCTGCCCAGGAAGAGCCTTCAAAACACAGATGAGCACTCAGACACACCTAGCCTTCCTGTGTTTGTTGCTGTCTAGAGGGAATGCACAAAGTGTAGATGTGTATTGGAGACAGGCTGAAGGCACACAGAGCTGTAAGAGCAGAGACATGTGGCATTTCTACAATAGCAATGTTAAATCCAACTTTACCAGTAAAGAAGATTTATGATTACCATTCCAATGATATGGAACATGACATAGCTACTCCTCCTCAATCAGGAATTTCAGCTTAAATGTGGACATATGTTAACCTATGAGAGGGGTAGTACTGAAAAATGACTTTGGGAGTTTTTCACTACCAGGATATGTAAAACTAAAAAGTACATGGCCTACCGTTTAGTTACATAGCACCCTGCCCTATGGGCTACCTAGGGCCTACCTTAGGGGTGAATTATATGCAGTAAAAGGACATTTAAAGGCTTGACAATTTATTTAAAATACCAAGCTGAAGTGACAGTCAAACTGTGCACTGAAGCTGTGCAGTGGCAGGCCTGAAACATGTTTAAAGGGCTACTTAATTGGGTGGCACAATCAGTGCTGCAGGCCCCCTAGCAGCATTGAATGTACAGGCCCTGTACCACTTTACAAGTGAATTACAAGTAAAGTGAAAATGCCAATTGTGTATGCACCACTATTATCATGTTTAGGAGAGAAGAACATGCTCCTTAGCACCGGTCTGCTGTGATAACGTGCTCAGAGTCCAAAGGCCATGTTAGACACGCGACCCTTCTTAGGGGACTCTCTATTTGTGGCCTTAGGACTCTTGGTACTTTCCCACTGTACCACAGAGGGAAAGTGCATGTGCCCTTCTTACTCATGCCAGGAAGAGGCATTACCTGATTGACTGAGGGGCCCTACTCAGAAGTGCCCTGTAAAAAGATGCACCACATACCCAGGGTGGGTATGGCCCTGGCCACTAGTGGGACATTGCACAGAGTGTGCCAACCATCAGAATAGCCTGACCAACATGTAGTAGGCCTGGCAGTGTAGGCCTGTGGAGGCACGGGGGCTCCTTCACTCAGGGAGGCATCTTCCCTACTGGGGCCAGCCCTCAGTAGGCCTTCCGATACCCCAAGAGCACACTCTTCCCAGAGGGCAGAGCAGGTGGCAGGTTGGAGGCAGAGAAGTTACACAAGAGTGTCCCATGCCCTGGTAGGGGCAAGCCCTCACAGTTGTTTCCCATTCGAGGAGATTGGCTCTTCCTTGAGGTTTCACTGATCCTCACTGAGTGGCCTTTGGGCCCTGGGCACGTTCCTACTATAAGTACAGTGTGAAAGTGCATGTGACCCTTCCCTATATAAGTTAGGAAGTGGCAGCTACCAGTATGTGCACACTTGCACATTGGTGCTTGTACATACTGAGCCTATCATGGATTGCCAGTATGTGCACACTTGCACATTGGTGTTTTCATGTATATACTGAGCCTGGCATGGCTTACCTATGTTTGTACACTTCCACATTGGTGTTTTCCATGTATACACTGAGCGTGGCATGGCACGCCCAAATGTGCACACTTGCACATTGGTGGTTGCATGTATGTACTGTGCCTAGCCTGGCCTGCCGGAATGTGTACACTTGAACTTTGGTGTTTTCATATGTTTACTGAGCCTGGCACAACCTGCCAGTATGTGCACACTTGCACATTGGGTTTTTTATATATGTACTGAGCCTGAAGCAGCAGGCCTGTATGACAACACTTGCACCGTTGTGGTGTTCTCAAAGCTTGTGTCCAGCCTGCCCCTGCAGTCTTCTACGTGCACCAGGGTGCATGTGCTCATGGAGTGAAGAATTCCCATGTGTGTTTTCACTGCCATTGAGAGCTGCTCTGCCCATAGGTTAATATGGGGGAAAGTTTATAATTAATATAGCTGCAATAGTGGACTGCAGTGAGCAGCCTCACCAAGTTTACTATCATTAGATTCCCCATTACATTCCCTTTCCAATGGTGAAGGTGGTTTTGTCAGTAATGCCTTGAAAATGCCAGTCCCAGAGAGTGGGCATTCCCATGTTCCTTTTGTGTACCTTTTTAATTCAAGCTTCATTCCACTGGGGGCTGGCAGAAAACACATGTGTGCATTCTGCAGCGACAGCTATAAAACTTGGACACCCAAAGTAACTGACCGCTGCCATCTGAGTGCCTACCTGGATAAATTAGAGCAAGAGGTTTTGATAATTGGCCTCTCAGAGTCAGATCATGGCACCACTAAAGATAGGGATCTACATTCCAGAGCCCCATGGTAGACAGGACTGAAATTAAGGGGAAACATTTGTGGTTCAGAGGGGAACCCTTTTAATTACCCCCAACTTCAAGGGCCCACTTCAGTATAACTAGTGGATCACACTTCCGCAATTTAGAGATAAACTTGCAGAAGCAAAGGACAGAGTCCCTGTACTGGGTGGTGCACACTTCCAGAGGATTCTGTTGTGCTTACTGTCCTTGAAAGGGATCGCTCACCCTTCTTGCATCGTGAACGGCCTGGGTACACTGCTTGCTGCAATGTAACAGTCTGAAGCGTGCTCTCCAAGGGCTTGTTGGGTTGCCCCCTGTTCTGCGTGGAGGACTCAGGGACATCAAAGACCTCCTGCGAGGGACCTACACCGTCTACTGTATCATCCAGAGAGTGGTTCTGTCTTACACACCTAGGCCATTTTCTGGATTCCACCTGGTAGCAGCGGTGTGGGCTTTGAGCTAAGTTACAGACCTGGAGACCGGATATGCCTGGTGTGGGGTATGCAAAGTACTGTCTCCATTCAAGAAGTGTGACCCTTCATTGTGGGGCCACATCACGCATAAACGTTTGGTTGGTGTTGAACGGATTACACTGATTGTGACCCTCAGAGGTGGGGGCATACTTGGAGCAGTGCCACATTCTACCTTGTGCAGCACTACTGAACTGGTGTCTCTGTGTGTGTGACCAAATTTGTCTGGTGCAGCTCAAGTCATCATGCATCAGATGTTGTGCCTCATTCCAAGGAGGTCTGGAACGGGCACTGATTGTGTGTTCAGAAGTGCCTTATGCAACTCAAGTCATCGCACACCAGACTTGTTGTCTCATTCTAGGGAGACGCTGTATTGTTCACTTTTAGTGAGTAGCAGGACTGTCTGGTGCGATTTAAGCCACCGCACACCAGATGTTGTGACTCATTCCAGGGAGGTTCAGCAGTGGTAACGTTTTGTGCTCAGTGGGATTGTCTTGTGTGACTTAAGTCATCGTACACCAGATGCTGTGCCTCATTCCAGGGAGGAATGGCAGTGGTAACTTGTGTGCAAGTGGGATTATCTGGTGTGACTCAAGTCATTACACATCAGACTTTATGGCTCTCCCGAGGGAGGCCGTACATTGAGCACTTTGCATCTGTGTTCGGAAATGTCTGGGGCTACTCAGGTCATTGAGCCCCAGACCTTGTGCACATACCAGGGATTTAGTAAACTCTTTGTGTGCAACCGGGATGCCTGGGGCGGTCCAAGTCATCATGCCCCAGACGTGGTGCCTCCTCTCCTGGGAGGTGCTGAATTGGTAACTATCTGTGGAGTGTCCTGCTTGGCACCACTCTTAATAGCATGCCCCAAGGCTACCCTCCCTCTGTGCTTTGCAGACAGTGGCCGGTGCCGGCAGGCTGGTGTGGAGACCCCTGAGTGAACTTCCCGAGTGGGGGCCAAACATCCATTTGCAGACTGTAGCCTGATTAGCCATTCTCTTTTCTTTCCCTATACTTTTGCCACCAGGATCTTGACTAAATGCAACCACGGACCGCAAGTGGCCTAGTATCCGGAGAAAGGTTGCTTCATTTCTAACTCTGAGGGGACGAGAATTGGTTGGAGGGTGGAGGAAGGTTTGGGTCCAAGAGGGGTCTTCAAACTCATCTACACCTCACCAGCCAGTTGTCAAAGCACTGCCTTAGGATGCTGGAAGTGAGTAAATGCGAGTGCGTGTAGGCGAGCGTGGCTGATATCTGTGGCACTGCGTAGAGGTGCAGAGTGAGTGTGTGAGTGAGTGTCAGGGCTTGATTTCACTGCCCTGTGGCACTGCAGCGCAGGTTGTTCCATATTGTGGTTAATATTTACGTTGACTTGTGCGGCCTAGGATGCGGAGCTATTTCAAAAGTGCCATAATTCTCTGTATGTATACATTAGTGCTATCGTTGGGAACCGGGATGCATCCTACAACTGTTTTATATTGAATTGGCTTGATCGCTGCTGTAGCAAAGTGGCAGTATTATGTGGTATGACTGGGGAGTCTTACCATGTAATAACAACAGAAATTCCCAGAAGTAGACCTCTGCTTCACACCAGTAAACCTTTGCTCAGTTCTCGTAGTGTGACAAAGAGCAGTCAGGCTACTTAGAGGAGCATGTGTAAAGCACTTCACATGGACGGTAAGTAAATGACACAACTTGAAAGAAATCCACCACCAATTTAGAAACATTAAGCAGATTTTTATCTTAATTTAGACACTAAAACAAATGTTTTAAGTTATACACAACTGTAGGAGGCTGGACTGGTTTGTAGTGAGTACCAAGGGGTACTTGCACCTTGCACCAGGCCCAGTTATCCCTTATTAGTGTATAGGGTGTCTAGCAGCTTAGGCTGATAGATAATGGTAGCTTAGCAGAGCAGCTTAGGCTGAACTAGGAGACGTGTGAATCTACTACAGTACCACTTAGTGTCATATGCACAATATCATAAGAAAACACAATACACAGTTATACTAAAAATAAAGGTACTTTATTTTTATGACAATATGCCAAAGTATCTTAGAGTGTACCCTCAGTGAGAGGATAGGAAATATACACCAGATATATATACACAATAGCAAAAATATGCAGTATAGTCTTAGAAAACAGTGCAAACAATGTATAGTTACAATAGGATGCAATGGGGAAACATAGGGATAGGGGCAACACAAACCATATACTCCAAAAGTGGAATGCGAACCACGAATGGACCCCAAACCTATGTGACCTTGTAGAGGGTCGCTGGGACTATTAGAAAATAGTGAGAGTTAGAAAAGTAACCCTCCCCAAGACCCTGAAGAGTGAGTGCAAAGTGCACTAAAGTTCCCCTAAGGACAAAATAGTCGTGTTAGAGGAATAATGCAGGAAAGACACAAACCAGCAATGCAACAACTGTGGATTTCCAATCTAGGGTACCTGTGGAACAAGGGGACCAAGTCCAAAAGTCACAAGCAAGTCGGAGATGGGCAGATGCCCAGGAAATGCCAGCTGCGGGTGCAAAGAAGCTTTGACTGGACAGAAGAAGCTGAGGTTTCTGCAGGAACGAAAAGGGCTAGAGACTTCCCCTTTGGTGGACAGATCCCTCTCGCCTTGGAAAGTCGTGCAGAAGTGTTTTCCCGCCGGAAGAACGCCAACAAGCCTTGCTACACGCAAATCGTGCGTTTGGCGTTTTTGGACGCTGCTGGGTCCCAGGAGGGACCAGGAGGTCGAAAATTGGACCTGCAGAGAGAGGGGACGTCGAGCAAGACAAAGAGCCCTCACTGAAGCAGGTAGCACCCAGAGAAGTGCCAGAAACAGGCACTACGAGGATGCGTGAAATGGTGCTCGCCGAAGTTGCACAAAGGAGTCCCACGTCGCCGGAGACCAACTTAGAAAGTCGTGCAATGCAGGTTAGAGTGCCGTGGACCCAGGCTTGGCTGTGCACGAAGGATTTCCGCCGGAAGTGCACAGGGGCCGGAGTAGCTGCAAAGTCGCGGTTCCCAGCAATGCAGCCCAGCGAGGTGAGGCAAGGACTTACCTCCACCAAATTTGGGCTGAAGAGTCACTGGACTGTGGGGGTCACTTGGACAGAGTCGCTGGATTCGAGGGACCTCGCTCGTCGTGCTGAGAGGAGACCCAAGGGACCGGTGATGCAGCTTTTTGGTGCCTGCGGTTGCAGGGGGAAGATTCCGTCGACCCACGGGAGATTTCTTCGGAGCTTCTGGTGCAGAGAGGAGGCAGGCTACCCCCACAGCATGCACAAGCAGGAAAACAGTCGAGAAGGCGGCAGAATCAGCGTTACAGAGTTGCAGTAGTCGTCTTTGCTACTATGTTGCAGGTTTGCAGGCTTCCAGCGCGGTCAGCGGTCGATTCCTTATCAGAAGGTGAAGAGAGAGATGCAGAGGAACTCGGCTGAGCTCATGCATTCGTTATCTACAGTTTCCCCAGAGACAGAGACCCTAAATAGCCAGAAAAGAGGGTTTGGCTACCTAGGAGAGAGGAAAGGCTACTAACACCTGAAGGAGCCTATCAGCAGGAGTCTCTGACGTCACCTGGTGGTACTGGCCACTCAGAGCAGTCCAGTGTGCCAGCAGCACCTCTGCTTCCAAGATGGCAGAGGTCTGGAGCACACTGGAGGAGCTCTGGACACCTCCCAGGGGAGGTGCAGGTCAGGGGAGTGGTCACTCCCCTTTCCTTTGTCCAGTTTCGCGCCAGAGCAGGGGCTAAGGGGTCCCTGAACCGGTGTAGACTGGCTTATGCAGAATTGGGCACATCTGTGCCCAACAAAGCATTTCCAGAGGCTGGGGGAGGCTACTCCTCCCCTGCCTTCACACCATTTTCCAAAGGGAGAGGGTGTCACACCCTCTCTCAGAGGAAGTTCTTTGTTCTGCCATCCTGGGCCAGGCCTGGCTGGACCCCAGGAGGGCAGATGCCTGTCTGAGGGGTTGGCAGCAGCAGCAGCTGCAGTGAAACCCCAGGAAGGGCAGTTTGGCAGTACCAGGGTCTGTGCTACAGACCACTGGGATCATGGGATTGTGCCAACTATGCCAGGATGGCATAGAGGGGGCAATTCCATGATCATAGACATGTTACATGGCCATATTCGGAGTTACCATGGTGAAGCTACATATAGGTAGTGACCTATATGTAGTGCACGTGTGTAATGGTGTCCCCGCACTCACAAAGTTCAGTGAATTGGCTCTGAACAATGTGGGGGCACCTTGGCTAGTGCCAGGGTGCCCACACACTAAGTAACTTTGCACCTAACCTTTACCAGGTAAAGGTTAGACATATAGGTGACTTATAAGTTACTTAAGTGCAGTGTAAAATGGCTGTGAAATAACGTGGACGTTATTTCACTCAGGCTGCAGTGGCAGGCCTGTGTAAGAATTGTCAGAGCTCCCTATGGGTGGCAAAAGAAATGCAGCAGCCCATAGGGATCTCCTGGAACCCCAATACCCTGGGTACCTCAGTACCATATACTAGGGAATTATAAGGGTGTTCCAGTAAGCCAATGTAAATTGGTAAAATTGGTCACTAGCCTGTTAGTGACAATTTGAAAGTAATGAGAGAGCATAACCACTGAGGTTCTGGTTAGCAGAGCCTCAGTGAGACAGTTAGGCACCACACAGGGAACATATACATGCACACCTATGAGCACTGGGGCCCTGTGTGACAGGGTCCCAGTGACACATACATATAGGTCACAAACCTATGAGCACTGGGGTCCTGACCAGCAGGATCCCAGTGACACATAACAAACATACTGAAAACATAGTGTTTTCACTATGAGCACTGAGGCCTGGCTATCATGATCCCAGTGAGACAGTGAAAACAGTGACAAACACCCTGACATACACTCACAAACAGGCCAAAAGTGGGGGTAACAAGGCTAGAAAGAGGCTACTTTCTCACACAACCCCCCCCCAAACGAAGGACAATAAGGCTAACCTTGGCCAGTTGAGACTTTATTGTCTAAGTGGTGATAAGTAGAGAGTAGCTCTGCAATAGACTGGTTACTCCCTTTATCATCCACTATATGGTTACTTCCCTGTGGGGATGTAAACCATCCTGTTTGAAGTTTTTTAGCTAAGCAACAATGTGAAGATGTATTTTCAGAGTTTCTATCAGTAAGTTTTAGTTTAGAGCAGTGGGAATTGTCCACTGAACCTATTTGTAGTGATGGAAATGCCAGACAGGGATGCTGTCTCAGAAAAGCCATAGCTGGGCAAAAACTTTGTCCATATGGCTGGAAGAGAGAACAGGGATGCTGTTTCTCTTGGGTTGGAGCAGGGCAGGGATGCTGTCCTATCAGCTCCACACTAGGGCAGGGATGCTGTCCTAAGTGTTGTGAGGCAGTGCAGAGTTTCTGCACTAAAGTTTCTCTGGGAGGGTTGGAGGGATGCTCCATGTTAACTAAAATGGTGCTCTTTTTCTCACCAATGTTAGTTATCCCACAGAGAGGTACTTCCACCTCAGGGAGTACAGTTTTGCCAACTGATGATTCCCTTGGAAAAGGTGCCACCCCAGGAGAGGTTTCTCCCACCACAGGAATGGTATCCTGAATGGTAGGGTGGTTAGGGGATACTGTGATACCCTTTTTACCTGTTGATGGAGAGGGTTCCTGAGTTTTCAGGCCTTCTCTCCTTTGCTTTTTCATTTCAGTAGAAATGAGAGGGAACAATTCCTCAGGGATGCCCAGCATGGCTGCATGGGCATAAAACTCTACATCAGCCCAACCTGAGGCCTCTAGGTCATTACCTAAGAGACAGTCTACAGGTAAGCTAGGTGATACTACCACCTGCTTAGGGCCAGTAACTCCACCCCAACTAAACTGAATTATAGCTAAGGGAAGAAACTTAGTGGAGTTATGGACATCAATAATTTTATACTGTTGTCCAATGATGTGTTGTTCAGGAGACACTAGGTTTTCAGTCACCAAAGTGAAACTGGCACCTGTGTCCCTGTAGGCCAAGGCCTCAACACCATTTATTGAAACTGTCTGCCTGTACTTATCCATTGTAAGGGGACAAGCAGCCAGTGTGGCAAGGCCCATGCCACTAGGTGTGACAGAAACTGTCTTGGGACTGATTACATCAGTTTCCACTATGGACCCATAAGTGAACCCAACTACACCCTTTGCTTGACTGTTGCCAGCAGTCCCACCACTAGTACCACTACTGCTAGGGGCACTAGAGCTTGATGTATTAGTGGTGGTAGGCTCAGTGGGTTTACCTGGACAGGACTTATCCCCTGGCCTATGGCCTCTGTTTTTACACACAAAGCACCAAGGCTTTTTAATGTGTGCAGGTTGGGAAGAAGAGGAAGAATTTGTTTTATCCCCACCCTCTGAAGAGTGTTTAAGATTTGAAGTGGGATCTTTGGTTTTACCCTTATCCCCATGCTTATCTTGAGATTTTTCACCATCTTTCTTCTTATTGCCATCTTTGTCACCCCCCGTATGAACTTTTCTGTTCACCCTTGTTCTGACCCATTTGTCTGCCTTCTTTCCCAATTCTTGGGGAGAGGTCAGATCAGAGTCTACCAGGTACTGGTGCAACAAATCAGACACACAATTATTAAGTATATGCTCTCTCAGGATTGTGTTATACAGGCTTTCATAATCAGTAACTTTACTGCCATGTAACCACCCCTCCAAGGCCTTCACTGAATGGTCAATGAAATCAACCCAGTCTTGTGAAGACTCCTTTTTGGTCTCTCTGAACTTTATCCTGTACTGTTCAGTGGTTAAGCCATAACCATCCAGGAGTGCATTCTTAAGAACTGTAAAATTATTGGCATCATTTTCTTTCACAGTAAGGAGCCTATCCCTACCTTTTCCACTAAATGATAGCCATAGGATAGCAGCCCACTGCCTTTGAGGGACATCCTGTACAACACAGGCCCTCTCAAGTGCAGCAAACCACTTGTTAATGTCATCCCCCTCCTTATAAGGGGGAACTATCTTGTGCAGATTCCTGGAATCATGCTCTTTTGCAGGATGACTATGGGGAATACTGCTGCTGCCACCATGGGTATCTAAACCCAACTTCTGTCTTTCCTTCTCTAATTCAAAAGACTGTCTATCCAAATCCAGCTGTTGCTTTTTAAGCTTCAGTCTGGTTTGTTCCACCCTCAACTTATTGAGTTCCCTCTCTAACATTCTGTCATCAGGGTTGGTGGGAGGGACATTTCTAGAAACAGAGCTATGATGGGAATGAACAGAAGGAGACCTGTCCCTTACAGAAGCCAACTTAACAGCTTGGTTTACAGAAACATTACTACCAGTATGGTGAGAATAAATGCTTTTGCTATGATGTAAGACAACACTATTTCTATGGTGTGGCTCATCATCATTACCATCTATGCTAGATTGTCTAGTAATGGGCAGGCTAGGAAGTTTCTTTCCTGAATCTTTTCCTGGGGGAGTCCCTGAATCTGATTGGGAACTATTAGGTACTTTTTCAACAGATGGGGCACCTATGGCCTTATCCTGTTCTCTAAGCATGTTAATTAATAGTTCTAAGGCAGGATTCTTCCCTACACTCAAACCTCTCTCTATACAGAGACTCCTTGCTCTTTTCCAGCTAAGGTTGTCATATGCAAGTTTGGACAGATCAACACTTTGGCCTGTGCCAGACATTTTTTAGAGAGAGTAAAAGTGATAGAGAAAGAGACAAAAGTTTTCAGAACTTTTTGGAAAGACAGAAAAAAACTTTTTAAACTTTTAAGAACTTTTTGAAAGTTTAGAAGTACTTTTCAGCACTTAGAAAAGAGTGAAAAGAGGAAATGCAAAACTTTTTGGCTATGTGTATATACACTGACCTTGTTTTGTATATTTTTCTCTTATGAAAAGTACAATGACAAGAGTGGTAAGTAGTCTCAAGCACTTATCCCACCACTGCACAACCAATGTAGGAGGCTGGACTGGTTTGTAGTGAGTACCAAGGGGTACTTGCACCTTGCACCAGGCCCAGTTATCCCTTATTAGTGTATAGGGTGTCTAGCAGCTTAGGCTGATAGATAATGGTAGCTTAGCAGAGCAGCTTAGGCTGAACTAGGAGACGTGTGAAGCTACTACAGTACCACTTAGTGTCATATGCACAATATCATAAGAAAACACAATACACAGTTATACTAAAAATAAAGGTACTTTATTTTTATGACAATATGCCAAAGTATCTTAGAGTGTACCCTCAGTGAGAGGATAGGAAATATACACCAGATATATATACACAATAGCAAAAATATGCAGTATAGTCTTAGAAAACAGTGCAAACAATGTATAGTTACAATAGGATGCAATGGGGAAACATAGGGATAGGGGCAACACAAACCATATACTCCAAAAGTGGAATGCGAACCACGAATGGACCCCAAACCTATGTGACCTTGTAGAGGGTCACTGGGACTATTAGAAAATAGTGAGAGTTAGAAAAGTAACCCTCCCCAAGACCCTGAAGAGTGAGTGCAAAGTGCACTAAAGTTCCCCTAAGGACAAAATAGTCGTGTTAGAGGAATAATGCAGGAAAGACACAAACCAGCAATGCAACAACTGTGGATTTCCAATCTAGGGTACCTGTGGAACAAGGGGACCAAGTCCAAAAGTCACAAGCAAGTCGGAGATGGGCAGATGCCCAGGAAATGCCAGCTGCGGGTGCAAAGAAGCTTCGACTGGACAGAAGAAGCTGAGGTTTATGCAGGAACAAAAAGGGCTAGAGACTTCCCCTTTGGTGGACGGATCCCTCTCGCCTTGGAGAGTCGTGCAGAAGTGTTTTCCTGCCGGAAAAACGCCAACAAGCCTTGCTACACGCAAATCAAGCGTTTGGTGTTTTTGGACGCTGCTGGGGCCCAGGAGGGACCAGGAGGTCGCAAATTGGACCTGCAGAGAGAGGGGACGTCGAGCAAGACAAAGAGCCCTCACTGAAGCAGGTAGCACCCGGAGAAGTGCCAGAAACAGGCACTATGAGGATGCGTGAAACGGTGCTCACCGAAGTTGCACAAAGGAGTCCCACGTCGCCGGAGACCAACTTAGAAAGTCGTGCAATGCAGGTTAGAGTGCCGTGGACCCAGGCTTGGCTGTGCACAAAGGATTTCCGCCGGAAGTGCACAGGGGCCGGAGTAGCTGCAAAGTCGCGGTTCCCAGCAATGCAGCCCAGCGAGGTGAGGCAAGGACTTACCTCCACCAAACTTGGGCTGAAGAGTCACTGGACTGTGGGGGTCACTTGGACAGAGTCGCTGGATTCGAGGGACCTCGCTCGTCGTGCTGAGAGGAGACCCAAGGGACCGGTGATGCAGCTTTTTGGTGCCTGCGGTTGCAGGGGGAAGATTCCGTCGACCCACGGGAGATTTCTTCGGAGCTTCTGGTGCAGAGAGGAGGCAGGCTACCCCCACAGCATGCACAAGCAGGAAAACAGTCGAGAAGGCGGCAGGATCAGCGTTACAGAGTTGCAGTAGTCGTCTTTGCTACTATGTTGCAGGTTTGCAGGCTTCCAGCGCGGTCAGCGGTCGATTCCTTATCAGAAGGTGAAGAGAGAGATGCAGAGGAACTCGGCTGAGCTCATGCATTCGTTATCTACAGTTTCCCCAGAGACAGAGACCCTAAATAGCCAGAAAAGAGGGTTTGGCTACCTAGGAGAGAGGAAAGGCTACTAACACCTGAAGGAGCCTATCAGCAGGAGTCTCTGACGTCACCTGGTGGCACTGGCCACTCAGAGCAGTCCAGTGTGCCAGCAGCACCTCTGTTTCCAAGATGGCAGAGGTCTGGAGCACACTGGAGGAGCTCTGGACACCTCCCAGGGGAGGTGCAGGTCAGGGGAGTGGTCACTCCCCTTTCCTTTGTCCAGTTTCGCGCCAGAGCAGGGGCTAAGGGGTCCCTGAACCGGTGTAGACTGGCTTATGCAGAATTGGGCACATCTGTGCCCAACAAAGCATTTCCAGAGGCTGGGGGAGGCTACTCCTCCCCTGCCTTCACACCATTTTCCAAAGGGAGAGGGTGTCACACCCTCTCTCAGAGGAAGTTCTTTGTTCTGCCATCCTGGGCCAGGCCTGGCTGGACCCCAGGAGGGCAGATGCCTGTCTGAGGGGTTGGCAGCAGCAGCAGCTGCAGTGAAACCCCAGGAAGGGCAGTTTGGCAGTACCAGGGTCTGTGCTACAGACCACTGGGATCATGGGATTGTGCCAACTATGCCAGGATGGCATAGAGGGGGCAATTCCATGATCATAGACATGTTACATGGCCATATTCGGAGTTACCATGGTGAAGCTACATATAGGTAGTGACCTATATGTAGTGCACGCGTGTAATGGTGTCCCCGCACTCACAAAGTTCAGTGAATTGGCTCTGAACAATGTGGGGGCACCTTGGCTAGTGCCAGGGTGCCCACACACTAAGTAACTTTGCACCTAACCTTTACCAGGTAAAGGTTAGACATATAGGTGACTTATAAGTTACTTAAGTGCAGTGTAAAATGGCTGTGAAATAACGTGGACGTTATTTCACTCAGGCTGCAGTGGCAGGCCTGTGTAAGAATTGTCAGAGCTCCCTATGGGTGGCAAAAGAAATGCTGCAGCCCATAGGGATCTCCTGGAACCCCAATACCCTGGGTACCTCAGTACCATATACTAGGGAATTATAAGGGTGTTCCAGTAAGCCAATGTAAATTGGTAAAATTGGTCACTAGCCTGTTAGTGACAATTTGAAAGTAATGAGAGAGCATAACCACTGAGGTTCTGGTTAGCAGAGCCTCAGTGAGACAGTTAGGCACCACACAGGGAACATATACATGCACACCTATGAGCACTGGGGCCCTGTGTGACAGGGTCCCAGTGACACATACATATAGGCCACAAACCTATGAGCACTGGGGTCCTGACCAGCAGGATCCCAGTGACACATAACAAACATACTGAAAACATAGGCCCTCATTCTGACCCTGGCGGTCGGTGATAAAGCGGCGGCCAAGCCGCCAACAGGCCGGCGGTCTAAAATATGCAATTCTGACCCTGGCGGGAACCGCCAACACAGCCCGCCAACTTAACACTCCGACCGCCACAGCGGTACAAACAAACAGCGCGGCGGTTCCCGCAAACAGCCCGGCGGCAGACAAAGTACCGCCCACCCTATTACGACCCACCAATCTGCCACCTTTTCCGGGGCGGGAGCACCGCCGATAAGAACACGGCGGAAACAGACTACGAACGGGAAAATGCTCACCTCTACGCACTCCACGCGAGATTCCGGCAGTATGGAGCCAGAGTTGCAGGTCATCCCCGCACTCCTATTCCTCCTCATATACCAGGAGCACGCCCGGCGGCGCGGAAGACATCGGTGAGTACGGCACCTACGACACAGGGGAGGGAAAAGATTACCGGCACACACCCACCCACCCACACCCACTACAACACACACATCAATGCATTTCCACAGATCACTGTCACAACCCACAAACCACCCCCCTCCGAAATAATGCAAAGACCAAAAGAAGAGATCATAAACGGGCAGATATATTGAAATATGGACACCAGTAATCCCAATAAATAAATAAACTATGTACAAAATATATACAGCTACTAAATGTAGTCCAACCACTGTCCGTGGATCACAGGGGTCCTGTGCAAAGGGGCAAGGCCCAGTCCCACGACAAGAACTCCACGGAGAGAACACTGCAGGGGCATCAGAAAGAAAATAGGACAGGCACCTCAGGGGGAAGGGAAGGGGGGGCACCTCAGCCACTTGAGTACACGACGCCAGATCCACGAGGGGACTCCATGACCACTGGCCCATCCTGGGGAGAGCAAAGCCACAGTCCAAACAGTCCATACAGTGGGTGGCCTGCCCACTGGGCCATCCTGGGGAGAGCAAAGCCACAGTCCAAACAGTCCATACAGTGGGTGGCCTGCCCACTGGGCCATCCTGGGGAGAGCAAAGCCACAGTCCAAACAGTCCATACAGTGGGTGGCCTGCCCACTGGGCCATCCTGGGGAGAGCAAAGCCACAGTCCATACAGTCCATACAGTGGGTGGCCTGCCCACTGGGCCATCCTGGGGAGAGCAAAGCCACAGTCCATACAGTCCATACAGTGGGTGGCCTGCCCACTGGGCCATCCTGGGGAGAGCAAAGCCACAGTCCATACAGTCCATACAGTGGGTGGCCTGCCCACTGGGCCATCCTGGGGAGAGCAAAGCCACAGTCCATACAGTCCATACAGTGGGTGGCCTGCCCACTGGGCCATCCTGGGGAGAGCAAAGCCACAGTCCATACAGTCCATACAGTGGGTGGCCTGCCCACTGGGCCATCCTGGGGAGAGCAAAGCCACAGTCCATACAGTCCATACAGTGGGTGGCCTGCCCACTGGGCCATCCTGGGGAGAGCAAAGCCACAGTCCATACAGTCCATAACAGACCCCACTGCCACTGGAGGAGGCAAGTTGGCCAGAGGACATCCTGCAGCCCTGCCCGAGATAGATCCTGCCCTGCCACGTCTGCCAAAGGGCCAGCGGTTCTTGCCTTGAAGGGCCCAGTTCAGCGGTTCTTGAGACGGCGGGGCCCAGTTCAGCGGTTCTTGAGACGGCGGGGCCCAGTTCAGCGGTTCTTGAGACGGCGGGGCCCAGTTCAGCGGTTCTTGAGACGGCGGGGCCCAGTTCAGCGCTTCTTGCCTTGAAGGGCCCAGTTCAGCGGTTCTTGAGACGGCGGGGCCCAGTTCAGCGGTTCTTGAGACGGCGGGGCCCAGTTCAGCGGTTCTTGAGACGGCGGGGCCCAGTTCAGCGGTTCTTGAGACGGCGGGGCCCAGTTCAGCGCTTCTTGCCTTGAAGGGCCCAGTTCAGCGGTTCTTGAGACGGCGGGGCCCAGTTCAGCGGTTCTTGCCTTGAAGGGCCCAGTTCAGCGGTTCTTGAGACGGCGGGGCCCAGTTCAGCGGTTCTTGAGACGGCGGGGCCCAGTTCAGCGGTTCTTGAGACGGCGGGGCCCAGTTCAGCGGTTCTTGAGACGGCGGGGCCCAGTTCAGCGGTTCTTGAGACGGCGGGGCCCAGTTCAGCGGTTCTTGAGACGGCGGGGCCCAGTTCAGCGGTTCTTGCCTTGAAGGGCCCAGTTCAGCGGTTCTTGAGACGGCGGGCCCAGTTCAGCGGTTCTTGAGACGGCGGGGCCCAGTTCAGCGGTTCTTGAGACGGCGGACGGTCTATGGCCAACTGCTAATTGCCTGGTGGTGCCCTCCTGGGCAGCGGGGACGGTGCTCCTTCACTGCCCACCTGGGCTGTGGGTGGTGGGGCCCTCCTGGCCAGCTGGGCTGGGTCCTCCCTGGGCAGCGGCTATGGGGGTGGTGGGCTCTCCCGGGGCAGCTGTGCCGGTTCCTCCCGGGGCAGCGGCTATGGGGGTTGTGGGCTCCTCCTGGGCAGCAGGCCTGCTGCCTGACCTCTCCAACTTGCTGCCCTTGCCCTCCTTAGTCGTCGGCCTGTGGCCCTTTCCTCCCTTTGGAGCTGTGGCTGGTGACTGTCTCTGGGTGGTGTCCGGGGGGGATGTAGAAGGCGGGCTCCTGCGGCGCCCCTTCCGCCTTCTGCTCCTCTTCCCAGGGGGTGGGCTGGCTGTCCCCTTGCTGCTGGGCGAAGATCCAGACATGCGGGCTGGCGGGCTCCAATACCCCTGCACCCTTGTCAAGGGGGCTGCAGGGCTGGTGGTGGCTGAGGTGCTCTTCTTACCCCGACGAGAAGGAGGGGGGGGCTCAGGGTCAGGAAAGAAGTTAGTAGTGGCGAGGAAGAGCTTCTTGGGACAATGGAGAGTGGTAGGTACAGTGGGAATGGGAGTGGAGGGAGAGGATGTGGTTGTAGGTGAGTCACGTTTGCTGTCTTTGGGTGCAGGTGCAGGAGGGATAGGCTGTCGTGAGGTGGATGGCTGTTGGGTGGGTGGGTGGCTGCGTTTGTGTGGTGTGGAAGAGGGGGTGACAGACACAGTGGGAGAGGACACAGGGGACGTGTAAATGGCAGTGGGGGTGGTGACTGCACGTGTGCGGACTGGAGTGGAGGGTGTGCTGGTGATGGAAACACTGGCTGATGGTGAGGTGAATGGAGGTGTGAGTGTAGACGTCACAGGGAGGGAGGAGGGAGACGAGGAGGTGGGGGTCACAGAGGTGGTAGTGACTGTTGGCATGTCTGCATCGGAATGTTGCGTGTGTGAATGTCTGCGTGATCTGTGGTGCTTATGTTTGGATGAGCTTCTCTTGGGTGTTGAGGTGTGTGCAGGCTGGTCTGATGGTGTGGGTGGGACAGGCAGAGGAACAGGAGACTGGGAGGAGGGAGTTAGTAGAGGCAGGCAGGAGACAGGGACAATGGCTGCCGTCAGTGCTGAGGCCAGAGCCTGGAACGATCGCTGATGGGCAGCCTGACCCGAATGAATGCCCTCCAGGTACGCATTGCTGCGATGAACCTCCCTCTCCACCCCCTGGATGGCATTCAAAAGGGTAGTCTGCCCAACAATGAGCGTTCGGAGGAGGTCAATGACCTCCTCACTGAGGGCAGCGGGGGTAACAGGGGCAGGGCCTGAGGTGCCTGGGGCGAAGGAGATGCCCGGCTTCCTGGCAGAGCGGGCACGGGGCGAACGCGGAGGGGCTGCTGGGAGGGCGGAGATGGTGCGCTGGGTGGCGGCTGTACCTGTAATGGCGGGGGGCACGGATGGTGCCACCCCCGCAAGGGAGCCCCCTTCCGAGGACGTGTCCGTGTCGCTGCAGGCTCCAGTCGTCCCCGTCGTGGAGCTCCCCTCGCCCTCCGTCTCACTGGTCCAGTCTGACTCTGTGGCATGGCCCTCCTGGGCCATGTGAGATGCAGCTCCCTCCTGCCCCGATGCCACTTCTCCTCCGCCTGATGATGCTGATGTACACAAGCACAGAAAGACAAACAAAAAGGGGGGGGGAGAGAGAAATAAAGGCATATTGAGTACATGGATCTCCGGGACAGTTAGCGGACATGACAGACACAGATGCCCCCTGCACTAAGTTGCGCACTTGGGGTCCGCTACGCATTCCGTGGAACATGGCCTACACGCCTAGAGTTGACAACTGCACCCATGGATGACACGGCCCAGGGATGGCTGTACTGACAAACTACTGAGGGTGGTGGCTGGGGACACAGGGGCTTACGGGGGTGCCCAGCCTACAGATATCGCCCTGGCCTAGGGGGACCCCCAGCCCTCCTCCCCCACCCAGACACCTCCACTGCGCGACAACAGAGTAGATAATGCTTGTACTCACCCCCTTGTGCCTGCTGTGCTGCCCTCACGCGCCCATCCAATTCAGGGTAGGCCACCGCCAGGATCCGGAACATCAGGGGGCTCAGTTGACGGCAGGCACCCCGCCTACGTTGGGAGGCCATCCCCAGCAGAGACTCGGCGGTCTTCTTGGTCCCGCGGCGGATGTCCTCCCACCTCTTGCGGCAGTGGGTGCCCTGTCGATGGTGGACCCCCAGGGCCCGGACTTCCTTGGCGATGGCACGCCAAATCCCGATCTTCTCATGGGCGCGGACCTATGTGACACGTACAGGGAGGGAGAAATACCACGTTCAAGTTTCTCAGCATTTTCCTTTCCAGTGGCCCAACGCCTCCCATCCCCGCCAGGCCCCCCGCCATGCCCAACATGCCCCCCATCCCCGCCAGGCCCCCCGCCATGCCCAACATGCCCCCCATCCCCGCCAGGCCCCCCGCCATGCCCAACATGCCCCCCATCCCCGCCAGGCCCCCCGCCATGCCCCCCGCCATGCCCAACATGCCCCCCATCCCCGCCAGGCCCCCCGCCATGCCCCCCGCCATGCCCAACATGCCCCCCATCCCCGCCAGGCCCCCCGCCATGCCCCCCGCCATGCCCAACATGCCCCCCATCCCCGCCAGGCCCCCCGCCAGGCCCCCCGCCATGCCCAACATGCCCCCCATCCCCGCCAGGCCCCCAAGCCAGCCAGTGGCCCCAAATCCATATTGAATTAAACTCACTTGTTGGTCTGGAGGACCGTAGAGTAGCGCATACTGGGGAGGACCCCATCCACAAGTTTCTCCAACTCCTCTCCAGTGAAGGCAGGGGCCCTTTCCCCAGTCGCAGCAGCCATTGTCCCTTCCAGACCGAGGTCACAGCAACACTTGCAGTATAGGTCCTCTCCTGTGAAAGTTCAAGTCGCAAGTGGATAAGTAGATAGAAAATGGCGGTCACGTCCGCGGCGGTGCGTACCGCGGCGGTGCGTCCCGCCACCGCCGGCGCCCTTCGCCATTGGCTCCTGAAACCCATAGGCTTCAATGT
The DNA here is from genome assembly GCF_031143425.1 of Pleurodeles waltl. NCBI lineage: Eukaryota > Metazoa > Chordata > Amphibia > Caudata > Salamandridae > Pleurodeles > Pleurodeles waltl. Next base: position 763,916,948 of record NC_090445.1, read on the forward strand.
TAACCAATGCGGCTTCGCGCCGCGGTCTTCGCCCGCCGCGGTGTGCCACACCAGCGCATTGACCTCACATCCCATTGTCACACTTCACAGGTCAGGCAGCCGCCATTTCCAGGGCCCACATGGCTCAATTTCAACTGCGTAACACAGGCCTAGGCCTTGCATAGCCACTCAGACACGCCATTCACTGCATAGAGAATCGTATACTGTGCTAGCTGTGAGTACGTACCTGTGGGTTGCCTGACTGTGTGCTCCATGTTGTCCTTCCTAGGCACCGTCCGCTGGGTTGGGCGAGGAGACGGATGAATCCTCCCGTGTAACGACCGCTGGTGGACCTGTCGACAATGGAAGAACGCCACATTATCCTGACCTACCGTCTTAACCGTGCCACTATCCATGAACTGTGTGCCCAGCTGGAGCCCGACCTGATGTCCCCCATCCGCCAACCCACAGGGATTCCCCCTCTGGTGCAGGTCATGTCAGTACTACATTTCTTGGCAAGTGGGTCATTTCAGACAACCGTGGGAATTGCTTCCGGGATGTCTCAGCCCATGTTTTCGAAGGTGTTATCCAGAGTGTTGTCTGCCCTGATGAAATCCGTGAGGAACTACATCATTTTCCCTGAGGTGGGCGAATTGGCTACAGTGAAGGGTGATTTCTACGCCCTTGGACATATTCCCAACGTAATTGGTGCCATTGATGGGACCCATGTGGCTTTGGTTCCCCCAAGAGACAGGGAGCAGGTGTACAGGAACAGAAAAAATTACCATTCAATGAACATCCAGGTGGTGTGTTTGGCTGACCAGTACATCTCGCATGTAAATGCCAAATTCCCAGGGTCAGTGCATGACGCCTACATCCTCAGGAATAGCAGCATCCCTTACGTGATGGAACAGCTACAGAGACACCGTGTATGGCTAGTGGGGGACTCTGGGTACCCCAACCTGTCGTGGCTACTGACCCCAGTAAGGAATCCCCGGACCAGGGCAGAGGAACAGTACAATGAGGCCCATGGGCGTACTAGGAGGGTGATCGAACGCACCTTTGGCCTCCTAAAGGCCAGGTTTAGGTGCCTGCATATGACCGGTGGATCCCTAATGTACTCACCTAAGAAGGTGTGTCACATCATCGTGGCCTGCTGCATGCTTCACAACCTGGCTTTGCGCCGCCAGGTGCCTTTCCTGCAGGAGGATGGTCGAGACGGTGGTGTTGTGGCAGTGGTGGAACCTGAGGAGAGTGACGAGGAGGAAGACGACGGGGCTGAAACAGACAACAGGGACAGAATCATTGAACAGTACTTCCAATAGGACACAGGTAACATTTCAAAGATAATTTAGTAAATGTTAACTACTCTGCAGCATCTCTGCTGCCTGTCTATTTGCCCCAGTGTATGATGACTGAGTTTTGGCTTTTCCCTCCCGATTTCAGATCTGGGGTCCCCACTACGAGTCCTGTGCTTCGTTTCCCCATGGACTACAGCTTTGTGGCAGCTGTTTGTTGACTTCACCATGTACAAGGACATATTTGCACTGTCATGTCAATTACAATCTATTGAAATCACAGCCAGACTCCTGATATTTTGGTGCAAAATAGGTGTTTATTGAAGTGCTCAAAATGGGATGGGTGGTTTCAAGTGGATGGGGGCTATGGTGAAGGAATGTCCATGGCAGAGTCCAGAGTAACAGTCACACAGGTGCATTGTCCAGAGGCCTGTGGAGAGATGGAGCATGGGCAGTTCAAGGATGGACAGGGTGACAATGTGGGACAGTGGGATGACATCAGGTGGTATCCTTTGCTGGCGGGGGTCTTGACATCCTACTCTGTCTTCTTGCGAGATCTCAGGGCCCTCTTGCGGGGTGGTTCTTCTCCTGCAGGAGGTGGGGGTCTGGTGGGCTGCTGCTGTGCGGGGGCCTCCTGTCCACTAGCGCCGGCGGAGGTGGATGGCTGTTCTTGGTCCAGGCTAGTGGCATGGGCCCTTGGGTGTTGTTCAGTGTCCGCCCTGCTGTTTACGAGGTCCTGCAGCAGCCCTACCATGGTAACCAGGGTGGTGTTGATGGCTCTGATGTCCTCCCTGTACCCCCGATAGTGTTCCTCCTGCAGCACCTGGATCTCCTGGAACCGGGCCAGTACCGTCGCCATCGTCTCCTGGGAGCGGTTGTATGCTCCCATGATGGTGGTGAGGACCTCGTGGAGAGTGGGTTCCCTGGGCCTCTCCTCCCCCCCCTGTCGCACAGCTGCCCGCCGAGTTGCCCTGTTTCCCTGGGCCTCTGCCCCCTGGCCGGTGTGCCCACTACCACTGCCCCCAGGTCCCTGTTGTTGTTGGGGTGGTGGGTTATCCTGGGTGCCCTGTAGTGGTAGACACACCGCAGATTGACGCGCCCTGGAGACAGAGGCATGGGCCCGCTGGGTGGGAGCTGTGCTGGTGTTCCCAGAGGGGTTAGGGTCTGTAGTGGCCTGTGCCTGTGTGAGGGGAACCGACTGTCCAGAGGTCCCCGATGGTCCGGGCTGGTCATCGGTGTCCAGATCGACAGAGCTGCTGTCATCGCTGACGGCCTCTTGGGTGGGGGGTGTGGATAATTCTGGCCCCTCCGCCGCGGTGTGTTGACGGTCGGGTCCTGCAGGGGTATAGAGGTATGGTTATAGTTTCAATGTGTGGCATATGGGTGTATCTGTGGGTTCTCGTGTCCCCAAGTGCTGGCATTCGTGTGTGGGGGCTTTGGTGAGGGTGGCTTGTGGGGGGGATGTGTATATGCATTGGGCATGCTTTGGTGATGGGTGTCCATGCTTAGTGGACGCATGCAGGCCTAGGTTTTGGGATGTGTGGGTTGTGATGGTGAGACATTGGCGGGGAATAGGTGTGCTGGGGGTGGGGGTGAGGATGGTGGTGGGGGTGAGGATGGTGGTGGGGGTGAGGGTGGGGGTGAGGATGGGGGTGAGGGTGGGGTTCGAGGATGGGGGTGAGGGTTGGGGTCTGATTTGGCATGCAGGTGGGGGGGAAGCAGTATTGAAGCTTCAACTTACCAGTATCCATTCCTCCGCCGACTCCTGCGAGGCCGTCAGGATGCAGGATGTTCAAGACTTCCTCCTCCCATGATGTGAATTGTGGGGGTTGAGGTGGGGGTCCTCCGCCAGTCTTCTGCATGGCGATGTTGTGCCTGGATACCATGGAACGCACCTTCCCCCGTAGGTCGTTCCATCGCTTCCTGATGTCTTCCCGATTTCTGGGGTGCTGTCCCACTGCGTTCACCCTGTCGACAATCCTCTGCCATAGCTCCGTCCTCCGGGCAATGCTGGTGTATTGTATCTGTGTGCCGAACAGCTGGGGCTCTACCCGAACGATTTCCTCCACCATGACCCTGAGTTCTTCGTCTGTGAAGCGGGGTTGTCTTTGGGGTGCCATGGGGTGGTGTGTATGATGTGTGGGGTGGAGTATGTGTATTTAAGTGAGTTGAGTGTGGTGGTGTGTGTTGTTTTGTGTGTGGATAGTGTGTGGGTGATGGTGTTGAGTGGCTGTGGCTGGTATGTTTTGGATGCTGGTGTCTCGCTCTTGTCTTCTTTACGAATTTTTAAGCGTAGGGGTTTGTGGGTGATGTGGGTGTGTGTTTTATATTGTATTGTGTGTGTGGGAGTGGTGTGTGTATGTGTATCAGGTGTGTGGGATTCAAATCGTCCAATGTGGCTGAGTTTTGTTCGTTTGTGTGTATTCTGACCGCGCCGGTGTGTCCCGCCAATGGAATACCGCGTTTGAATGACCGCCGCGTGGATTCGTGGGTCGTAATGGCATGGGCGTATTTCTGTTGGCGTGACGGTGGAGGTTTGGTCACCTCCACCTTTCCGCCGACCGCTGGTCTGGCGGTCTGTTGTGGCGGTCGGATTTTCGGAGGTTTGCCTTCTGCGGGTCAGAATGACCGTGGCGGGTTTCCGCGACCGCGGCGGGATTATGGAGGATTTCTGACCGGCGGTAGGCGCCTTTTACCGCCGAGGTCAGAATGACCCCCATAGTGTTTTCACTATGAGCACTGAGGCCTGGCTATCAGGATCCCAGTGAGACAGTGAAAACAGTGACAAACACCCTGACATACACTCACAAACAGGCCAAAAGTGGGGGTAACAAGGCTAGAAAGAGACGTTGAATTTTTAAAGCATTGGAAAATAGTGTATTTCTACTTGTCAAATGGCTCCCATTGAAGTCAATGGAGAAAATCTTAGTGTGCAATCGGTGACTTGAAGGGTGAGCTCCGGGGAACCCACTGGAGCGAAGGTCTTGCGGATCCCCAGACTAACTTTCAACAGTCAGTTCTTAGTTACCTGCTCAGGGGGGTCTAGATGCAGAGGTGCTGTGGCTGTCTTTGGTGCTGACTGGATCCGCAGGGGCTGTCAAAATGCAGCACTTGACAAAAGCCCACTTTGAAGTGGATTCACGCTCTACCCTTGAAAAGTAGATGCCTTTGGAATCCCCGGGCCTGGATTCCACAGCTGGAACTTCCCCACCACATCTGACAGCTCCTGGTTCAGAGGTGGCCTTTCAATCACGGGGCTGTTTGTGCCAAAGATGCTTTGCTGCTCCTCTCGAAGTCGCCTCCTTCAGGGTGCAGGATCTCAGGAGAAGGGTCATTGCCGATGTTTGTCTCTATGCTGGGAACTGCTCTTGAGTCAGTGATATCTGAGAAGCCGTTCATTGCCGGGCTGGCAACAGACAAGCCTTGGCAGCGGCAAAAGTAGTCTAAGGGCTGGAGGTGGTCCAGAACGGTCTAGCGGATTGAAAGTTGGGGAGAGCCTCACTACCACTCTGGGGGTGTAGGTCACTGATCTTCTTTGGGCTAACTCAGGGCGAGCCAGATGGGTTGCACTTTTCTAAACACAACACGTCATTATTTCTGCAGGTTGCAGGTGACTGGTCCCACCAATCAGGGGAGTCTTTCTTGGCTTCTCAGTGTCCACTGGGGTCCCTCTTACTAGGATCAATGAGTTTTCACCAAAGGCACATGTTGACCAGGCAGTTCCAGTAGTAGTCTTATTTGGGCACTTAAGTATCCTCTCTTTGCACAGCAGCAGAGTCCTAGGTCCTGTTGTTGGTGACAGGGTCTTCTTCGTGCCCCTTCTTAGTTGCAAGTCAGAACTGGGGTCTGGTGTCAGGTGAGCCTCCAAAATCCTCAATTTAGGGAGGAGTTAAGGGTGTGAGGGACACTGGCCAATGGGCTACTGGTCCCTGCAGCTAGTCCAGCCCTGCAGTGCCGTCTTCTTGGGGGAGTACATCACTTTTCTATCCAGAACCCACTATCCCTAAGGTGTGCCAAGACGGCAGAAACTTCCCTCGGCTGTACAGACCTCATAGCGCACCTTAAAGGCTAGTCTTTTGGAGGTGTACGCCTCCCTCAGAGCTAATTTTCCCGCCTGTCAACCTGGACAGGGTGATAGGGCTTTGTCCCTGAGTGGGGCTCAAGGATCTGCACATCAAGGGTGGTGAAAGCCTTTGAGGCTCACTGCCTTGATTACTATCACACTAGCCATCCTGGAAGGGAGGAGGTGAGACCGCCTTCATGCCCAGGCCGTTTGTCTCCATCCTGTGGAGGTGCTAGGACAACCAGGGGGAGGGCAGACTCTTATCTGTAGCAGCAGATGGCTTGGGAGAGCCTGCCAAAGCCAGAGACTGTTGGCAACTTGGTGGGCATCCTCTAAGGAAGCCACCAGGGTATATGCTAATTAATCCTGGGCACAAGAAGAGTGTTTTATACCAAAGAAGAGGAGAATTGGCCTGGCCATCATGAAGCTGGACATCTGAGGTTTGCATGGGTGCCAGCCTATGGTATCCTATGGCCTGCTGGTTACTAGTGATAGCATTTCCTTTTAAATGTGACCACAGGGTCCTATATGCTCATGCATATATGTCCACACACATATACCACAGTGCACCCTGCCTCCTGGGCTATAGGAGGCCTGCCTTATGGGTGACTGACCTGTGCTATGGGCAGTAAGGGGGACTCTGACTGCACTTGGTGTGAGCAGAGCCAAACTTGAGCAGACAAGCTGCTTATGCAGGCTGACATGGAATCTCTGCAGGCTTCGCTTTCACTTGGGTTGCAAGGGGCGGCACAAACAGCGCTGCAGCCCTGCTGACCCCTTTACCATCTCTGCACTGGGCTCCACTGATACCATTTACTAGGGACTTACAGGGGTGGTAAAGTCCTTGCCAATTAGGTTTAAGACATTTTGGTACAATTTGAGCGAGGGATCACTGGTACTGGGGCCTGGTTAGCATGCCTCAATATACTTGCAGGTCAAAAGCAACAGCATCCAGCAGCAAAAAATTGGGGGGTGACCATCCAAAGAGGGGGCTTTACAAAATTTGGGGTGGGTCTTTTGCTGCCAATGAGGTAGTACCACATGTGGCTAGGGGAAGGAAAGTATTATTTTTCTCACATGTGCATACTTCTGATTTGGTATTAACACTGTTGGGCCTTGTACTATTAGTGATATTTCTGAATGTGATTTATGCCAAGATTTACATGATGTTCATGTGGTGTTAATTCATGTGTGTGTTGAATGCATAATCTGTTTAGATACATCTCGTGTGAAGTCTTGTTTGTGATGCTCAGTGTACTTATTTTGTGGATGTGCTGTGCCAATGCTTTACACATTGCCTCTCTGATAAGACTGACTGCTCTGTACCAAGCTATCCAATGGTGGGCGCAGGATATACATTGAGGGGAATGACACACCTCTGGTGGGAGTGGTAGGTTCTGCCTGGCTAGGGCCTCGTCTCAGCCAACCAAAACGTGCTGTCTCCAACAGGCCAAAAAAAAGAATCAACAAAAATATGAGGCAAGCAGGCAAAAAGATTGGAGGAAGACTACCCCAATGCTGACAGGTCTAACACCTATTTATATAGAGTTAAAATAGAAATAGGGCCAAAATGCACCCCGTCTTATGCCGCAAGTGTTTGTAATTTGAGAAGTACACTCACCTAATAAACCATAATGGACATAAATCAAGATGCAGACGTCTTATTAAAATGCGCAATTCTTTTTCCACCCAAATCTGTTCCATTAAAGCACAGAGTTTCAAGCAGTTTACTAATTAAACAGCACTGGAAATATCCCTTAAAGCTAGATATACTGCACCCTCCCTGGCCATCACATATTTCTCAGCTAAAAGATAAAGATTAAGACACTGTTCTACTGTGCCAATTCCTGGTCAATCAATCAATCAAACATTTGTAAAGCGTGCTACTCACCCGCTAGGGTTTCAGGTGCTGAAAGGGGGGGTGGGAAGGAACTGCTACTGCTCGAATAACCAGGTCTTGAGGTGTTTCCTGAAGGTCAAGAGGTCCTGGGTCTGTAGTAGGTGGCCAGGGAGGGTGTTCCAGGTCTTGACGGCGAGGTGGGAAAAGGATCTGCCGCCGGCTGTAGTTCGATGGATGCGAGGGACGGCAGCGAGGGTAAAGTTGGCGGAGCGGAGTTGACAAATGGGAGCGTGGAAGGTGAGTCGCTCGTTGAGGTAGGCAGGGCTTGTGTTGTGAAGAGCTTTGTGGGTGTGGATGAGGAGTTTGAAGGTGATCCTCTTGGTGACGGCAAGCCAGTGTAGGTCTCTGAGGTGGGCTGAGATGTGGTCCGGCGTGGGATGTTGAGGATGAGGCATGTGGAGGCGTTCTGTATACGTTGTAGTTTCTTCTGGAGCTTGGCTGTGGTTCCTGCATAGAGCACGTTGCCTAGTCCAGTCTGCTACTGACGAGAGCATGGGTGACCGTCCTTCTTGTTTTGATGGGGATCCACCTTAAGATCTTGAGAAGCATGTGGAGGGTGTTGAAGCAGGAAGATGAAACGGAGTTGACTTGATGGGTCATGGTGAGCGATGAGTCTAGGATGAAGCCTAGATTGCCTGTATGGGTGGTGGGTGTAGGTGCGGTTCCTAGGGTGGCTGGACACCAGGAGTTGTCCCATGTGGAGTGGTTGGAGCCGGGGATGAGGATCTCTGTCTTGTCCGAGTTAAGTTTGAGGTGGCTCATCTCCATCCAGTTGGCGATGGCATGTAGTCCGTCGTGGAGGTTGGTTTTGGCGGTGGGGGGGTCCTTGGTGAGTGAGAGGATCAGCTGGGTGTCGGCGTAGGAGATGATGTTGAGGTTGTGGGATCGGACGATGTTGGCGAGCGGTGCCATGTAGATGTTCAAAAGAGTTGGGCTGAGAGAAGACCCTTGGGGAACGCCACAGATGGTCTTGGTGGCTTCTGACAGGAAGGGAGGGAGGCGGACTCTCTGAGTTCTGCCGGAGAGGAAGGATGTGATCCAGTCCAGGGCCTTGTGGCAGATCCCGGCATCGTAGAGGCAAGTGCATAGGGTGTGGTGGCACACGGTGCCAAAGCAGCCGAGAGGTCCAGGAGGATGAGGGCCGTGGTTTTTCCTTTGTCTAGCATAGACCTGATGTCGTCGGTTGCGGCGATGAGGGAGGTGTCAGTGCTGTGATTCCTACGGAATCTGGATTGGGAGATGTCCAGCGTGCAGTTGTCCTCCAGGAAGCGGATCAGTTGGCCCTTGACGATCTTCTCGATGACCTTCGCCAGGAAGGGAAGGAGGGAAATGGGTCGGTAATTCTTGAGGTCTTCGGGGTCCGCTTTGGGTTTCTTTAGCAGGGCGTTGACTTCGCCATGCTTCCAGCTCTCCGGGAAGGTGTACGTCTATTAAAATATTTATTTTCTCAGCCAGCGTCTCCAACTGGGACAAGAGTACTTGACCCAGGAACTTGGCACTGGAATCAATTAAGGAAATAGGTTGATAGCAACAAGGTGAAGATCGATCACCTTTTTAAAAAATAGGCACAATAGTGGCCGACCTCCATGATTCAGGTATTGGGCCTATAACTACAGTTCTTAAAACGTTTGTTAACAATGGTGTCTATGAGATCATTTTTGCTTTAAAGATCAAGTGGGACACCATCCGGCCCAGGTGCCTTCTCTGAAATACTCCTTTGGATCACAGGAGACACATCCTGGACTTCTAAATGAATTAAGAAAAGCCTGCAAATATGGTGACTCCATGTGTACCTCTCCGTTGTGCTCAGCTAGCTTCTCCTCCCTCTTTTCTGATTGAACATTGTTGAAAATGGGTCAACCATGAGTCATGTCAGAAAAAAAGAATGATTAACTACTTCCCAACATCTTATATTATTCCTCACCCTCCCTGCCTCTAATACGTTGTCCCATGCCTTGTGTCTTATCTCCATTTTTCTTTCCTCTAGTGTACTTTCATATAATGACCCAACATTTGCAACTCTCTGAATAGAACATGGACGAGTCTGGAAGGCTGCTTTCAGCTGCTTGTGAACAGTCTAGGAAGCTGCATTTAACGAGCTGCAGCAAGGTGCTGCGGTTGGTAAAGAGTTGGGGGTTAACATGTCTAAACTTGACACACATATACCTTTAAATCCATCTTGTATAATACTTGGATCAGATTCACAAGATAAACAAGCTAAAATAGAATGCATATTTTCACTAACTACTTTTTGAGTAGAAACTACTTGGTCAGTCTTCTTTCATTTTATCCTGAATCATTTATTCTCCTAATACCATATATCACATGTTCTTTTTGATCATCCCCAGATTTCAGAATTAAGTTACAGGCAGCATCAAGGTGATTGTGATCACTAGAACGTTTACTAATAATTTTAAAATCCACAAGCAAATGGCAGAGCTCAGCCAACATCATAATGAAGTCAATAGTACTCCCTTTAGAGTTCCTGATAAAAGTGGGTATTTTATCATTCTCCCTATAAATTATATCAGTAGTAAAAACTGAATTATATATGAATATGTCTTTTTAAGGCCTCTCCTTAAGCAGTATGTTTAAAATGTGTCATATTTTCATTCTTCAGATGCTTAAAACCACACACGCAGGCCACTGTGCTCACATGTAGAGCTATTGAACCCCCCACCCAAATTTTTTAAAAATATGATTATTGTCAAAGCAGATTTTTTTTTTAAAAACGATCAAGTTGATCTATCACAATGTTAATGCTGTGGTTATAAATATTATAATAAAAATTAATCAGCAGTATATCGAATTCTTCAAAGGAGGAGAGCAATGTAAACAAGGAGTATGGCAAAGACCAAACTTCTGTTACTCACAGTGTAGGGATTCTAACTGAACTAAATGAGGCCAGACCCTTCTTAGCCCTACTCACAACTGATGGAATGTTTTGCTGGGTAAAAGCTTGAAAACTCTCAATATAGAATTTCTCTTTCATCCAAGTTTCTTGATAATATATAGGGGGTCATTCTGACCCCGGCGTTCCTTGACCGCCGGGGCCAGGGTCGGCGGGAGCACCGCCAACAGGCTGGCGGTGCTCCGCAGGGCATTCTGACCGCGGCGGTATGGGCGCGGTCAGAACAGGAAAACCGGCGGTGTCCCGCCGGTTTTCCGCTGCCCTGCAGAATCCTCCATGGCGGCGCAGCTTGCTGCGCCGCCATGGGGATTCCGACACCCCATACCGCCATCCTGTTCCTGGCGGTTCGTCCGCCAGGAACAGGATGGCGGTATGGGGTGTCGTGGGGCCCCTGGCATGGCATGGGAATGGCATGGGAACTGCAGGGGCCCCCGTAAGAGGGCCCCACAAAGAATTTCAGTGTCTGCTTGGCAGACACTGAAATTCGCGACGGGTGCAACTGAACCCGTCGCACCTTACCCACTCCGCCGGCTCCATTCGGAGCCGGCTTCCTCGTGGGAAGGGGTTTCCCGCTGGGCTGGCGGGTGGCCTTCTGGCGGTCGCCCGCCAGCCCAGCGGGAAAGCCAGAATGGCCTCCGCGGTCTTTCGACCGCGGAGCGGCCATATGGCGGTCCCCGCCAGGCGGGCGGCGACCGCCGCCCGCCAGCCTCAGAATGAGGCCCATAATGTCAAAATTACCAATAAATGACAACAAGTCTGCATTTGCACTTTTAGTATGTGCACCCGCAGTAGTCCATGTAAGAAGACTCAGACCCTAAAAGATGCAAGGGCCTTTTTAACCAAAGGATACTCTGTTGTGGTTATGGATAAATGAGAGTTTCTGAGCAGAACATCAGCCTTACTTTCTGTCTGAAAGACGGATTGATTAGTCTTTGTATGGAATAGCAGTCATTCATTAGCGTTTAACCATTCAAATAGCTCAAAACGGTTCCTAAGAGGAATGTTATATCTATTCTGTATTCCAACTTGAGATCTTTGATCCAAACCATATTTAGTGCAATAATGTATTAATGAAAGGTTTGGTCTATAAAAGACACCCAGAGCTGTGTCTGTATTTCGTCATGTATTCTTCTGAAATAGTTAAGGCTTTGAGGTAAATGTTCAACAAGTATTCGGTTTTTAAAATTTATAACGCAGAGTCCCCTTTTGTTTTCCTGCTAGTTGGACCCAGCCATCCAACTCTTCATGTTAGAAGGATCACTTTGTATGGATCATCATGATATCCCGCTTTGGACCTTAGCCAGTGAGCTGATCGGTGGATGTCTGGATCAAGGACTTTATGTTCCAAACTACTGCTGGTCTAGGAGGCAGGGCTTCACTTGGAGTACCGAGCTGGCACATTTAATCAGCCCTCCATGCCCACAGCTTGGGAAGCACCAGGGCAAAGGCCAGGTCAAGAGTGGGACCATCTGTGCCTGTCCATGCCTGTACGAGGCTGCACTGGGCCACCTCCCTTTGGTCCTGATATTCAGATTCATATGATAACCACCACAACTCCAAGATAGGTATTTTAGATTGTTCTTAGTACACTTATGGGAATATAAAGGGAACATCTTTAAAATATAGAAAGGGATAAATCTGTTCAAACATCCTCTATTGTTAATCACCTTACTACCATTATAGGAGTGATGACATCTGAACTTGAAAATGTGGAGGAAACAATTGATGCTGCAAAGCAGCAATCCTGAAATCCCCCTTGCAACCAGAAAATATAGTAATTAACCATGATTAGAGTTCTCAGATAGGAGATTGAAAGTGTTAAATCTGGTGAAAAGCCAGGCACTAAATTGTTGCTGAACATAGACCACCTACATTTAGTACTATACTTGATAATGAGGCTGATCTGGGGGAATGTATTTCAATTTTATCAAGCCCACCTCCTTAAAAAAGAAGACAAGGGAGGATAATGGTACAGCGATTAAGAAGTCAGCACTCTTACAATGCCCATCTGTCATGGCTGCAGCTGCATAGACCAACTCCTAAAGGAGATAATGGAGAACAATGCCAGACATGGGGCAACAAAGGACATCCAAAATTGTGCCTGGAACTTTGTAACTAATTTTTAATGAATACAGAATCTTTAATTAATGATTTTTGCACTAAAATGGAAGCCAGAGTATAGATTTGTAAAAGCAGTCACTCGTTTAATCCTCCAACTAATAATATTCATTATAGTGATGATGTTGGTAGGCTTCACGAAAAGGAAACCAGAGACCATGCAATTATAACTGGTGGACTAAACGCATAAAATGCCATCAGATATATAATACAGAAAATACCTGCCATTGCATTAGAACCAGTTGGTGAGAGCAGCCAAAAGGACCCACTGCATATAAAAGGTTCTAGTTTAATTAGTCAATATCTGGGAGTGGAAAATTTGAGACATTCTGCTTGCAAAGAAACTCTGCAATTACTGTCAGGTTGTACCCCCTTTATGATTGTTGTTGAGGATGTGCCGCTGCTAACTAATGGGTCAAATGTTGATGGATTAGCACTAAAACGCAATAAGGCAACAGAATATTATCCTGTTGAAAAGGCAATAAGAGTTTTTCAGTACCCAGACTTGTAAAAGTACAAGTCCGCATTTTTTTTAATTACACTTGCTATTTAGGGTCTACCGTAGGGGCGACTTATATGTATTAAAAGGGAGTTGAAATGGCAGTTAAAAACTGCAAATAATGACTGCAATAGCTGGCATGAGGCGTGTTTTTTAAACAGTTACTTAAGTGGGTGACAAAATCAGTGCTACAGGCCCACTAACAGCATTTCATTTACATGCCCTGGATATAAGTAGTACCACTTTACTAGGAACTTATAAGTAAATAAAATGTACCAACTCGGTGTTACTATGTTTTGGGGAGAGAACATAAGCACTTTAGCACTGGTTAGCAGTGGTAAAGTTTACGAAGTCCTAAGGCCAGTAAAAACAAAGTTGACAGACACAGGAATGAAGGAAAAAAGTTGGGAGAAAAACACACCAAAAATGTCAGGCCAAAAAATAAAATAATAAATATTACTAAATTTTTTTAATTAAAAGTGTGACTAATTTATTTTTCTAAAGTTCTTGATTCGCACTTATATTTGTAAGCACTACAATTTACATATGCTACTATTATCCAGTACGTGTTACTCACTTTATTGCCCTTAGTGGGACCTTAAAGTTAACCTTAAGGGACCGCAAAGTTAACCTTGATTCGTATTAGAGCATTCATCTCACAGATTCTTTTAGATTCTATACACCTGCCAGCATTGAAAATTCTAACTCGTGTTCAATACGGTCCTCAAAGCAATTCGCAATCCATACCCACAATTTCTCAGTATGTGCATGGTTGTGCCACAGCTGTACAACACAGGCTGACTCAATACTGTCAGCCAAGACACACAGAAGACTTCTTCTCGACCGTGGGGCGACGGTTTTTCGGCACAGGAACACAATCTAACTCAGCAAATAGCTATTCCAGTCAGAAAATAAAGGTAAGTGTAGGTCATTTTTCTTTTCTATCTTTAGGCGTTGCTACCACATGGAAAAATGCTGCCTTTTTATATATAATTGTAAGGTTCACAATAAAACAACATTTGATCACTTATGATTTTTTGATAGGGTAACCTCTGAATAATTATGTGTATTTTTAAGTTATTCATGCATTGAGAGCATTTATTGTAAAATTAAATTACTTATTGTGTTTCTGATGATCAAAGGCATCTTTATGTCTACCACAGGCATGGTAACGGAGAATGTGCATGTTAAAAAATGATTCAGATATACATATGCTTAGTTCATACTTGGCAACTTATTTAGCACTGACTAAGAATTAATTTTGCTCTGGTTACAATAGATCCAAAAAAATGTTGCTCAATGTTTGCGGCTCACTAGCTGAAGAATGGAAAAAACAGATTTCCCCCCGATCTTAGGCGTGTATTTTATACAGGGACTGGATAGCAAAAGTGGTGGCGAATCAAACAGTTTGACTTTTAATGGCCTGGCAGTGCTTTTGCCCACCTGTAAATAAAGATGCTCGCCGACTGGGACGTTCTTGGCAGTCACTGCAACAGTTGTTCTTCCTCCTAGGGCTCTACTGGCTGACTAAGCAGAACCAGAGGTGCTTTGGAAAAGATTCTTAATGATCTGAGCCAGCCAATGTTAGCTGTTGAACAAAAAAACACAAACATTAACGCCATCTGCAGCAGGCTGTGGTCACAAAGGTGCAATCATTTCATGGCAGCTTCACAGCAGTCCTTTAGCTCTTGTGTATCTGCGTTTTGTTTTGCTCTGTAAAATATAGATTGACAATGCCATGAGCGTCTTGGAAAACATTTTTTATCAATTTACTCATCATTATTTTATAGGGAAAAACGGTTATTCACATAGTATAAAGTAGTAGACGAATGTAGAGAGAGAGAGAAATAGCACAGAAGTATAAAAGTACAATAGAGGCATTAAAGGCAACCTCTGACATAGTGTCTGGGCTTTCATCACACGAACTACGCACAGAACAGAAACAGTATGACTTCAGAAAAGGTGCGTTGATTTAGGGAAAAGAGCTGACGAAAACAGAGCCATATTTCCCCCCAGAAATTGCTAAATTGTATCACTGTTTGCATGTCAAATAAGCATTGGCAACATCAATAGAACTGGCCTCGCAGACATATGCAATAGGCATTAAAAGTTTAAAACGTAATAAAAAATAAGTGTGCTGCCACATAAAGTGGTGGAATGCATGTCTGCATAAAAATACAAAAATAAAAACAAAGGGAAAGTAAGTAAAAGAAAATATGATATAAAAACATTGACTAACCCACCAGCCTAGGCTCAGATGTACACTGTGCACCAATTTTATGACAAAATGCCATCACTCACACAAAAGGTAGCCAATGGCTATTCTGTGGAGGGTGGAAGCAAAATGTGAATTGCACTTAAACAGACCAATGGATGAAGAGGGCTAACTGAAAGCCCCTTTATGTCTAAATTTATGTGTGTATTTGATCAAGATATTTTTATTACATCAGGCTGATGGTGTACCTAAAGCTGAATGATTAGATAAAGTTTCAAAAAGTAGGTGGTGACTTCCGGGTAATTGATTTGCAGGTGGTAATGATGAATAAATTACGATTATCAAATCTGGAGTAGAGACAGCATTTATCATCTCCAGTGCCACATATTGTATTTTTTATGTTAAAAGATGTCGAATTACTGAGCATTCTGGCTGATCAGAAGAAAGCATCAGAACTCTGGTTACTGTTCCTTGGCGGGTACCTAACATAAGAAATAAAATGCAGACCTGCTCCGAATGCAAAAACCCTTAGCAGCTGGCATGTACAGACTATTGGAAAAGAGAAAGTTATTCATTCTCCATTTTAAAACATGGAACCAGTATGGTGAAGCAGATATTGTTAATTATATTATGGGAATACATTTAGAGTAGACACACTCCATCTATCGTGTTTTAAAACGATCTCTAAGGTTATTTTTCCAGTATGTTAGATAGATTTTAAATGCTTGTACTTCTAAACAGAATGTAATGGCACGTGTAAGAAAGTAGGTTATTAGTTACAAATTATGTGAGTCCTTCACAAGTAACAAGTCCACAATTTCCTCTTTATTGTGAATCCACATAGCCCACTGTTTCACTTGGCTCTCACAGGAATATGAGGCAGAGCAGTCCAATGGCCTACGCAAGTGAGGTAGTACCAGCTACTGTGCAATTTCACTGGTTTGCAACAACACTCTATAAGAAATTGCCAAAACAGTGATTTTTCCTTAAGAAGAAAACATACTTTATTACAGACCCTACCAAATACTACAAATGAATTACAAATATATACCGCCAGTAAAATAGAAATAATGTTGGTGATGCCCTCAGAACAGTTTATACCCCCAAGAAGCCTAGAACCCCAAATCATAATCCCTCCACCTATGTTAGGTACAACATCACAATATAAGGTGATGCCAATATCAATAAGTCAGGCCTACTGGATTCGTCAGGGTTGCATCACATTAATAAAAGCAGAAGACATGTCATAATCCACCATTGTATCACCATTGAACTCAAAGGAGATAGTGCCAACATTTAATACTATTAATTGTGATGTAAATCCTTGTATTGTCAACTATCAACATTGTCATTAAATCACTGTATTAAATAGCATGTGTCCTGGATTCTTATTTCTACTTTCACACTGCTGCCCCTGCAGCTTTAGGACCAACCAACAGGGATTCCCTCACTCCAGAACCTGTTTGTAAAAACACAAGCTCAAAACCTCAAAGACGTCTCCCAGGGTCTTGCCTATAACCCCCAGGAGATTTATTGTGGGTTTTGGTGGGTAACCATCTAGGGGTTTCTTCCTTCCTGTTAGCCCAACAAACACTAAACGCATCAGTTGCTAGTTCCTCCTCTGGGGCAGAAGATTCTGGGGAGCTACTTTCACCCAAACAGTCAATATTTTATTAGCAGCTTCCTACTTTCCAGATGTGGGAAGCAGCAATCTTTTTGAGTGCAAATGGGTTTATGCTACACTTCTTTATTTTGTTAGGCCATCTGGACGCCCCTGCCTCTTGGACTAGGCACCCATAGTATGCACACATTAGGGAGCCCACTTCCACGCAGCCCACCATCACCCACCATGGGCACAGCTGTTGTGTGTTGGTATGGAACCGGCTTACTCTTCTTTCCACCAGCTGCAAGCAGCACATACCGATGGCTGTGTGCCTCCCACTCCCCACAGACCTGAGCAGAGGGAGTGGAGAGGCACCAAGGAAAGAGTGAGCAAAGCAGCCCTCCAATTCTATGAGTCCCGGTGGGGGGTGAGGTACCTGGAGATGGATCTCTCATTGTGGCAGGCCCCAAACCCACACATTTTTTTTAAAGAAGGGGCCCTAGGCATGGCCCTCCCTCTTGTAATAAGTTACAATGAGGATGTGTTATCCCCACACACCTGGCTCACTCTGGGAGTTGTTTTAAATTTGGCATTGGAATGCTAAGTGATCATTTTCCTGCCCAGTCCCACATGGGACCAAGCTTTGCAGGGAGTTTTTTTTTGGCCCCATTTAGACGTCTCTTCTGATCTTTATCTATATTTTGCTGCTGGGGACCATCTCTAGTTCTAGGAGCTTCAGACTCCCAGCCTGTTTTGTTCAGGAGCTTGAGTTTGGTGCTTCTTTGCCAGGTCTGACCTATGCCCACGCACCTGATGTTCTACCTGCTTGTGGATGCCTGTTCCACATCCATCTAGAGGAACTCCCTCTTTGGCACACTCCCCCGGTTCCACACCCTTCTGACTACTCGTAGGGCATCTGTGTGCCAGAAGAATCAAGGGCCAATTCACAGAAGTCTAAGGAACCATCTAAGGTCCTCCAGTGGGTCAATTTCCCCAACTGTTCCTTAGGAGGGAAAAGGGGACCAGTGCCACCGGTACTAGAGAGACATACGGCCTCATTACAAGACTGTCTTTCCTAGGACCACCAGCCTTGTGGTGGCAGTCGGACTGCCGCACCCTAGGTGGTCCGACTGCCAGATTACAACCTTGGCGGGCGGACCCACCTAAAGACTGCCATCCCTGTCAGGAGCATCGTTCCCGAACTGATGACAGCAGTTCAGATTGTAACCATCCAGGGTGTTGTTGAGCTGATTCCAACCCCACGTTCCACCAGCCTTTTCATTTCTGGGACCAAGCCATGAAAAAGCTGGCAGAAACCCAGTGCCGGGGGCCAAAGGGGGCCCCTCCCCTGCCCAGCACCGTTGCTGCTGTGCAGACAGTGCACATTTTGAGGGTGTGGGTCGGCCCCTCTATGCTACAGTATAGGACTTGGCTCCCTTAAGGGAGACAAGTATTATATCATAGCATTGTTCCAGCCACACTTACCTTTCGGGAACGAGTTTTACAACTTTCCCGCCTGTCAGCCCGGTGGAAACGTTGTGATACGTTTGGGGGGCGTCACCACCATTGCAGTGGCATCCTTCCTGTGAGTTTGGTGGTCCTGCGGTGGGACCGCCAAATTCATAATGGAGTTAATGTCTTTCAGCCCATCTTCTTAGTGGGGTTAAGTGGCTTATTCTTCTAGCTCAGCATTCTTTCGACATTGTCTCTCCCAGCTCCAGTGTCTTCCTAGGAGCATCTAGTTTGTGCAGGGGTTTTGAAGTGGAGTGGAAAATCTGGGAGGTATGTACCTCTACCCAATCTTCGGGTAATTCATCACCACTTCACCCTTCTCCAAACCCTCCTGCACAGCAATAAGGAACATTTAAACAGTGACTTCAAGTGGTCTATGAAAAGCTCTTCCTAGGGAGCCTCAGCCCTGTCCCCAACTTGATACAACTGACTGGTCCTTTTCCACTGAAACTTCAAGAGGGAGCTCCTGCTGCATTTGGCTCTAGAGGTATGAACTTCTTCTTTTGTTTCTGTGGGCTTGGGCTCACCCAGCTCAGGTTAAACGTGAGCAGTTAGTGTGTGCATGCAGATTTTCCACCACCTCTTCCTTTCCCAGGAACTAAGCCAAACACTGTTAATGTCTGTGTGGTGTGGGGATGGCTTTGGTCCTTCTGCTAGCCAGTTGAGTAATCAACTTGGTCCAGTAAAAGGGAACAAAGGCA
Organism: Pleurodeles waltl; assembly: GCF_031143425.1. Lineage (NCBI taxonomy): Eukaryota > Metazoa > Chordata > Amphibia > Caudata > Salamandridae > Pleurodeles > Pleurodeles waltl. The sequence continues at coordinate 763,935,747 of NC_090445.1, forward strand.
TAGCCTCTGGTTATTGCTGAGCCAGGGAACTATGGCAATTTTTGAAGTGTCAAAAAGAGTAAAGTTACCACATTTCAAAAGAAGGGTTGAACTTATATATCAAAGGAAGGACTGAAAATCCTTCAGTGGTGGCACAAAGCAAACCTCAAGATGGTTCTTCATCGGAGTGAGAAAATTCTGTTTTTTTTAGTAGAAAATGAGATAGTAGAATACTGGACTAACCTGCATAAAGATGTTTTAGGGATAAGTTAGGGAAGATTAAAGGCTATAAGCATTTGATTAAGATCAAGAAAGAACATGTACCTGTGAAACAGGTTGCACAATGTGCCATACAGTGTTTGAGGAGAACTAGATAACCAAGTTCAGATGATGTTAGAGCAGGGCAGCAGGGCAGCAGGGCAGCAGGGCAATATTGAACCTGTAGATTTAACATCTTGGCTGTTACCTACTATGGTGGCTCACAAAAAACTGGCCCATGTGCTCATCTCAAGTGCCTTAAAAAGTCACTTGAGTGGGGTGATTTCCTCGTCCCAGGACTGATGATCTTTCAGCAGCAGTGGGTCACACAAAATGTTATAAGAAAGTGGTTCTCAAAGCTACATAACATCAAGTGGCCCTGAACCCAAACTCCAGATATTTCATCACCTTTGTCTCTCCTAGTGGCACCTACCAACTGTGCCATATGCTATTTAGTCTGGTGTCTGGCATCAGCTTTTCAGCAAGCGAAAAGGAGATACAAAAATTAATTGCAGTGCAAGATGCCACATGGATTTTCACCAATGATTTGCAACAGCATTACTGTGTTATGGAGAATGTGCTTAGTTGTTGTGAGAATGATGTGCAACTTGGCAGAAATGCATCTTCAGCAATGATGAAACTGAGTGCTTGGGACAATTCCTGTTCAAGTGTGATGTTCACCTTAGCCCTGGTTCAGTACACAGTATTGTGAAAGAAGCTGTACCCAAAGATAAACCAAACAAGTCTGTTCCTTTCTGGGTGTGTGTGAGTTTTATTTAAACATTCAAGAAGAGGTTTGCAAGTATGATTAAAGGCTTTAGACATTTTCTTTAAAAAAATTCACATTTTGTGGACCATACCAAGTGTGATGAAAATGTTTTCAAGGTAGAAAAACTGACCACAGAAACACCTGCTTTGCAAAACTTTGAGGAACAATTCCAGAGTCAGATTACTGTAAATACCAGAGCTTATGGTCTTAACCCAGATTTCAGCCCGGTAGAAGGCTGAGAAGAGTTTACCATAGAGTTTGCATCCATGGCAATCACACATGCTGAAGGTTGATATTCAGTAATGGAGAAAGAGCTGTAGGCCTCCATGTGGGATGTGGAGAAATTTAAAGCATATTTATGTGGTAGGCCTCATCAACATTGATTAAAAAAAAATTAGGTAACAAAATAAACATGGCCATTGTGCAAATAGCAAAATTTAACAGAAAATTGTTGGAGTTTAATTTCACAATTTAGTACATTCTTAGGTGGTAGATATATAAGGACTGATTTTCGGTTAATGTAGTTCTTATGGCTGATTTAGAAATAAAGGCTTTAATTTGCAGCAGTATTGATACATAGAAGAGAAGGGCAAAAGATGGGCCAGAGAAAGAAGTTCTGACTGTAAGATCCCAGGTTGGCGAGAGGTAAAAATACTCAAATGTGAAATTCAAAATTTTTCTGGAAAATTGCTAACAATCTCTCCAAAGAAATGTGATTACTTTTGCCTGGTGATAAATTAATACCCCCAGTTGGAAAAATATAAGAGATTTTAGAAGTAACCCATGAGGGCCTTATGGCTATTGGTTTCGCTAAGAGACCTATAAGGAAGAACTTTTGGCTGCCTTGTGATGATGGTGATGTTGAAAGAAAGGATAGAAATGATAGCCCGTGGACTTTAAGTGACAAACAGCTGATTACTGGGCCACTGCCTGAAACATGTGTATGTTGCCCTGAGAGAGCATGGCAGAAGATGGGCCTCAGCTTTTTTCTCCTTCAGAGCCAGTTTCCTCTACTTGAAGACCCTTTCAGCCTCAGTATTCTCCTTTGCTAGAGCTATCTCTACCCCAGCTCTTTTTTTCTCTGCAGCTGATTTCTTTTCCTCTGCCATTGCTTTCCTTTCTTCTGCAGGCAATTACAGTTTGGCCAGCTGCAGTTTTAGCTCCCTTTCCGCTCTCTTGTTTTCCAAATTCCAAGGTGACAGATTGCGGAGGAAATACTGTTGTGAGGACCATTAGGACCTGGGTTGGTCACACTTGTTTTAGCTTAGTTTTACGGTTCATGTTTTATTCACATTTTATTCATTTTAGTAAGGCTGCTTCTCGGTTATCAGTTTTATTTTATTCTAGGAATGCAAGGAACATGCTGCTTGTTTAGTTAACCTTAGCACAACATATAATCAATACTTTGTCCAAGGGCACAGAATGCGGTACATGATATGCTAGCTTGTGTTGCCCATTCAGGAAACAGCTTCTACCACCTAGAGACAGCATTGCATCAGAAATACATTTTCAACACGGTTCTGCTTATTATTATATAAATAAATGGTACACTGACCAGAGGAGAGTAGAGGGCATTCCAGCCACAATGATCCTGAAATGCATGCTGTGTGATATGCAGCATGGCTGGCTATGATCTGCCAGGTTCCCAAGAGGTTTGCCATCTACATCACAGACTGATTCTTGACACTCTTTTCAGGTATGGTGCTGGGCTAATTCCTTAGAATGGGCCAGGCAGAGGTTTACAACTGAGAGGCTCGCAGAACAGACATAGGGATGGGTAGGAACCTCTAGCTTTGCTGGTGGAATTTGAAAGGGGCAGGGAGCCGCTTGTTTGCTTTTAAAATGCAGGAGTGTTTCACTTTAGTACGTCACTTTATGTCACTATATTAAGAGATATTTACTAAAGCTGTTAATAAATGCCTCTCAATATAGTGATATAAAATGATGTACTAAAGTGAAACACTCCTGTATTTTAAAATTATACAAGAGACTGGAGCACTTTTAATATGTAAGTTTAAGATGCACACATCCTGTACTCACATATTTAAAAGTGATGTATTGTATGCTTTTAACATGCAGGAGCATTTCACTTGAGTACATCAGTTTATATTACTATGCTGAGAGGCATTTATTAACAGTTTTAATAAATGTCTCTGAATATAGTTACATAAACTGATGTACTAAATTAAAAGGCCCCCGTATAATAAAAGCACACCAAGGGAGCAATTTTAAATACCTGAGCTCCAAGTGTGTGCTCAACTGTGCCAGCCTGGGGTTTGTTTTTATTGTTTCAACAGCAGTAAAAATGAACCAGAGGCTGGCAGGTATGATGGCAGGCCTCCATTTCCCCCCAACCCCCACTTACCTGCAAATCCTGCTCTGGAACACGTACAGCAGCTGGCAACAGGGTGTGCTGCTGCTTTTTAATTCCAGGATGGGAGGCCTGAGAGTGCCAAGATTGCCCTCTCGGCCTCCGATGGCTAGAGGTCACAGAGCCTTGTAACTCTGTGGCCTCAAGACACGTTTCCAATCTTTCACAGGCTGCAAACAACATCCTTTCTCAACACGTCACAGGTGACGAGCTGGGAAAGAATGTTGCTTGCAGCCTGTGAAAGTGATTGACAGGCAGTCCTGGGAATACAGGGCTTATGCCCTAGACACCTAGGACTGCTTGTAAATATGACGCTGTTGGCGTCATGAATGGGAGGTCTCTTCAGATACCCTAACATTGCAGGCTAGGGCTAGTGCTAAGACAGCCCTTAGCCTACGTAGGATTTTTTTTAAGAGGAAGATGCTGAGGGACACATGCTCTGTAGAGCATGTGTCCCACTTGAAAGTGCCTGGCTGCCTGACTCACCAGAGTAAGAGCCAGCCAGGCACTTAATTAAGCAGCATCCATCATGGGAATAAAGCCCTTATTTAATAAAAAATAAAAAAACAACATCTGTGGATGGTAATTGCTCATTGCAGTTACCATCCACATAACTTGAAAAACAATGTAGGTGGTGCCCTGCCAACCCCTTAGAGCAGGCGCTGCTGCTCTAGCAGGTCTAAACCACATACATCATAGTTGGATTGTTTATCTTCTTTACCATGTTTGTAATGCTGATTACCTTGCTTTGTTTCATCTGCTTAATTGTCGCAGCTCACTCTCTACGTGCTAGATTGTGATTGTTTCAATAAACATGCTGAAAACATATCTTACATCTTTTTATCTCACCTTAGTATGCATGAGTAACAATACGAAAGGGGTGCGATCTGTTTCCACGGTCCCTTGGGGAGTTGAAGGGTCATGTTCAGGTTGCCATAATCACCTTTTACCCCATTGAGTTTTGAGGTTAGGGTGAGACTCTGTGAGCTAGCCAGGAGTTAGGCTGGCAGTTACTAACTGCGTGGATAGACTCAGTCTCCCACACTTTACCGTTCTGCTGTCCTAAACATGCAGTCCTATTACCAAACGTAGGAACTGCATAACAACACTGCTTACTGCTCTAGATCCAGAAAGTGACATCAATCTTGTGGGCCCTTCTCTCCTCTCTAGGGCTGTAGCCAGGAGGATCTTTCCTCCTCTTTAATTTCATTCTCCTCTCCCACATCCTCCTAATCCTCCTCCTCCTGTGTAGTAGATTGCAGCAACTGGACCTCTTCCCAGGCCCTAGGGTGTATCTGGAGCTTGAATTGTCATTCACAGCCTCCACTCCCTGCACAGCAGTTTCAGCATCACCACAGTGTACTCTTTAATGATGCTTAGGACTCCCTCCATTTTTGTAAACAAGTATCTCAGGTACACATGTATGAGGCAGGAAATTAGTTTGGAGAAAAGAAAAAATTGCCTTTTTTTTAAATGCTTATTTTACAGAAATGACTGTGGCACTGCACAAACACAAGTACTGGATCCTGCCACTGAACACCTATGGAAGAAACTGAGTTGAGAGGGGTGGAAGCTCTTTTCAAACAGTAAACACAAGTCTTGTCCAGATGTACCACAAAGGCTGCTAAATAAACTTGTGCTTACCCCTTTTGTAGCTTGTCACAAAAGCAGTCAGTCTTAATTTAGAGGCAATATAATGATAATGATAGAGTTAATTTTCATAAATAAAATGAGTAAAATGATACCAACCTGACAAAAATCCAATTAGTAGAACCAGAGATAGAAGTTTTTTAATGTATTAGGTTAAAATAGTGCCAAAAAGCACAAAGTGCCACTTGATGTTATCTGGTCTCACTGGAAAGGGACAAAGCGACCAGTTCAGGCTGACCACAATGGAGCACAGGTTGAACACAGGGACCAGGTTCATCCAGCTGAAGAGTTTATTTTCTCAAGTCCACGTGAGGAACTGCTGTTCACTTTGATGGGGGCTGTGAGGAGGTCCTGGTTTGCTTGAGGAGAAGGTTGGACATGGCAGATGGTTACTGTTTAGCCATAAACAGCCGGTCATCATTAGAGCTTTGCATTGGCAGTCAACGCAAACTATCACTGTCAGTGCGAAATGCAGGACCCACTGTAGATTCACATTGGCGGTCATCGCAAGGGGTTGTTTTTCAATGCAAAGAGACCACCTTGCTGTATCAGGGATGTTGGCTTTTTCCCTTAAGCAGGGTCATCCCCAATCTTTTTGCCTACTGCCTCCTATTTTTGCTGACCTGTTGTTGTTGGCTTTTGAACTCTGAGCACTTTACCACTGCTAACCAGTGCTAAAGTGCATATGCCCTCTGCGTAAATTGTATTGTTAATTGGGTTTCCATGATTAGCACATTTTATTTACTGGTAAGTCCCTAGTACAGTGCACTAGAGGTGCCCAGGGCCTGTAAATCAAATGCTACTAGTGGGCCTGCAGCACTAGTTGTGCCTCCCTGTCAATGAGACCAGATCCTCGGGACGTGTGCATGTTCCCAACATGTCCACCTCTTGGCAGCTCCAAACTCCACTAATTATACAGCACAGAGTTAAAGAATGGCCAAGTGGGGGAAATGGGGTTTTGGGTTGGGAACAGCGGGGAAGGAGACCTGTGGAAGCTAGAGTTCAACAACACAATTGCAAGATTAATCACAATGACTTTCAATAAGTATTGTTTCAAATAAACACTTATGCCTAAGGCTTCACAATAACTAGGCATCAAGAATCTAGGTAACTGGAAATCAAGAAAGGTTATGCAAGGATTTTCTCATGAACATCCCAGAATTAGCATATTATATTTTGGAACAATAAACTCTCTCCAAAATACTTCTCAGAACAATCACTGCATCGTAGCAAGAATAAAAGAGCACATGTTTTTTTCTCTGCACGAATGAACTGTACAAATACCATGAATAACACTTCTATGTCACTCTCTGATTAAGAGTTTCAAGACTTAAATGTTCAGGGAATATTATGCACTTTAATCAAACCTGCTAATATAAGTTTCAATGTCTAGAAATGATTGCGCACTCCGCCAATCTGTATTTCAAAAGTTAAACACCAGGAAAGAATTGCGCATTCTGTTGCCGATTTGAACATCTAGATTTACATGCAATGAAACGATCGCGCACACTGCCGATCTGAATGCCAAGAAGTAATTGCCTGGAAGAAATCGCGCACACTGTTGCCGATTCGGATTTCACAATGTAAATGCCATGAAATGATCGCGCGCACTGCCGATCTGAATTCCGAGAAGTAAGTCCCTGGAATGAATCGTGCACACTGTTGCCGATTCGGAATTCTCGATTCAAAGGCCTTGAAATGATCGCGCACACTGCCGATCTGAATGCCAAGAAATAAATGCCTGGAAAGAATAGCACATTCTGCCGATCTAAATGGCAAGAAGTAAATGCCTGGAAAGAATCGCGCACACTGTTGCCGATTCGGAATTCACAATACAAATGTCATGAACTGATCGCGCAGACTGACGATCTGAATGTCAAGAAGTAAATGCCTGGAAAGAATCGCGCACACTGTTGCCGATCTGGAATTCACAGTGTAAATGCCATGAAATGATCGCACGCACTGCCGATCTGAATGGCAAGAAATACATGCCATGAAAACAATTGCACACGCAATTTCAAGTTTAGGCCCAAAACTCGAGTGTCACTGGAAAACTGAGTCGGGGGCCTAAACCGACCTCCGCCTTACCGCCCTGCTTGAAGATCACCAAATAAGCAAGTGCAGGCCTGGAAATGACTGGATAGGCCTCCGGGACAGGAGCTCTGGAAAATGCTGCTGCAATGCACCGGGACCTCTGAATAGTGAGCTCGTGGAGCTGGGCTGGCTCCCTTATATAGAGTCAAGCCCCGCCCACGAGTCACACCTAACCATCCTGCAAGAAAGGCTTCTAGAAAGTTTTAGAATAAAGGACCACACCCTGTAGTCCTGCAAACAAGCCTTGCAAATGAACAATGAATTACAAACAGCATTAATGACTTTTCAAGGTGAAAGCTCTGCAATGCAAAAGGTTAACATACTGCATAGAAACACAATGTATGAAATATGCCTCTGCATAAGGACTGGGTTTTTGCATTTACGTCGCCCGTAGAGCGCGCACTGTCCTGATGTTTACACTCCCACTTTAATAGCCCTGTAATCATGGCTCAGACTTGCCACTTTAGTGTCTGTGTGTGCAGTTTTAAACTGCCAATTCGACTTGGCAAGTGTACCTACTTGCCAGGCCTTTTCTTACATGTACGACACCCCTAAGGTAGGCCCTAGGTAGCCCCATGGGCAGGGTGCAGTGTATGTTTAAGGTAGGACATACTAATGTGTTTTATATGTCCTGATAGTGAAATACTGCCAAATTTTGTTTTCACTGTTGCAAGGCCTGTCTCTCTCATAGGTTAACATGGGGGCTACCTTTAAAAATTATTAAAGCGTAGATTCCCTTTGGAAGCAGTAGACAAGTGGTGTTGGGGGTCTCTGAGCTCACAATTTAAAAATACATCTTTTAGTAAAGTTGGTTTTAAGAGTGTGTGTTTGAAAATGCTACTTTTAGAAAGTTTGCATTTTCTTGCTTAAACCATTCTGTGACTCTTTGTGGATTTCCTGTCTGGGTCAGTTTGACAGTTGGGCTGTTTGCACCTCTCTCTAGACAGTGACACAAAGGGAGCTGGGGTGTAGCCTGCATATCCTGATGAGCCATATGTGCTAGGAGGCAGGGGAGGAGTGGTCACTTACACCTGAAAGGGCTGTACCTGCCCTCATTCAATGCAGTCTCCAATGCCCTGGTGTGTGTCTGGGGCCTGGCCTGGGCAAGGCAGGATTTCACAAACAAGGGAGACTTTCCTTTGAAGTAAGCCTACTTCAAAGGCCAAAATGGGTATAAGAAGAGCACCCAAAACCACTGACTTTAGATCACTTCTGGAAATCAAGAGGAACCTCTGCCTGGAGAAGAGCTGAAGTGCTGAGGAGAAGTGCTGCCCTGCCTGTGACTGTGCTTTGTGGAGCTATCCTGCAGTTGCTGCTTCTTCCTGTGCAAGGGGACAAAGACTGGACTTTGTGTGCCTTCCTGTTTGTGAATAAATCTCCAAGGGCTTATCCTGAGCTTGCCTCCTGTTGTTGAAGTCTCAGGGTCATCAAAGACTTCTCCAGCCAGCACCTGGACTCTCTGCTGAGACTCCTGCCCTGCCAAGTGATGCCCTATACAGTTACTGGGGCCTTGGAAGGTGAAGTTGGTAAACCAAGACTCAAAATCCACATACAGACCCCCGTGTGGGGAACAATTCGACGCACCTTCCGAGATGTGGCGGAAAAATGACGCGCCGCCGGCTTTGCAGCAGAAATCGACGCTCCACCGGCATTGTGGATGGAAAATCGACGCACCGAGCTGGTGGATGCTGTTAACGTCACAACCCACATTCCGCAGTTTTGCTGATATTGTGCAGCAGGATTTTCAACGCAAACCTTGCTGGGTGCAGAAAAACAATGCACTGCCTGCCCGGACCCGAGTGCTGACCGGATCGACGTATCGCTCCCCTGCGGGAAGGGAAAATGACACACGCAGACCCGACCTGAGAAGAAGAAACGACGCACGGTCTTGCATGCGTGTGAGAAATCGACTCACTGCTTACCTTTTTCGATGCACACTTGCCTGTGCGTGGTAATTGTTATGCTACCCAAGTACTTTTCAGCGCTAACAGTGTTTTACCTGTTTTCTCAAGGATTTACAACTCTTTTTGCTGTTTAATTAATGACTTGTGTATGTTGGATTTTTGTCATTTTCGTCTTGTTTTGTTTAGATAAATATTTTCTATTTTTCTAAACCTGTGCTGTGTCATTTTTTAGTGTTTTCATTGAGTTACTGTGTGTGTTGGTATAAATAGTTTACACCTAGCACTCTGAAGTTAAGCCTGCCTGCTTGTGCCACGCTACCAAGGGGGTGAGCGGGGGTTAACTAAGGGTGATTCTCCTTTACACTGACTAGAGTGAGGGTCGTTGCTTGGACAGGGGGTAACCTGACTGCCAACCAAATACCACCATTTCTAACAAGGGATCACACAACGTCTGTATCTTTACCTTGAATTCAGGAGGAGTGCACTCTGATACCAGACAAGGGTCCAGGACCTGGGGAGCACCTCCTGGTATTCAGGATTCACTCCAGCAGACACCAACAGCCAGGCTCAGGCAGGTCCAGGCAGGTCCGTTTGGTGCTGATCAGCAAGGAAGTTGTAGGTAGGCCTCTGGAAGCTTGTTGTGGCCCTGTAGCTCAATCGGGAGGTCAGTCAAATGAACCTTACTGTCACTCAAGGGAGCCTTTTTTCAAGGCAAGCATGTCCAGTCTTTGTTCTTCAGACAGCAGGGTAGTCCTTTTCTTGAATCTTCCACATCTCTAGGAGTGTTCTGATGACAGATTCTGAAAGTGTCATTTTTATGCCCAGTGCCAGCCTGTGGGAGGGGATATCCCCTTGGGCTAACCTTCCTGTGTTTGGCTACAGACTTTCAAGAGTAAAAAGGGGCAGGCAGGCAGGCCCAGGTGTGTCATGCATTTGTCATGGGCAGGCAGACCCTAGATGTCAGGAAGGCTGAGGCTAACCTCTGAAACTCAGGAAGGCTGAGTATAACCCTCTTTGTCATCTTGCTCAGGAAGTGAACACCCTGCCCCACACCCAAACCCATTTTGTCCCTATGTCTGGAAGGAGTAGACAAAACACCATAGGAGAGCCATTCACGGTCTTGTAACCCTGGACACTGGCAGAAAGGAGCATTTGGTATAGGCAGAAAAAATTTAAACTTTAAAAGTGACGTTTTCAGAATAGTAACTTAAAACCTTGCTTTACCATAAAAGGGGATTTAAAATTACATTTCATTTGAGTGAAGAAAGCATTTCTGTATCTTTTCCCAAGCTGACATTATCATTTATTAAGTATAGTGAGATAATCTAGTGCTATAAGTGCAAACAATTGACCTTCAAAAAATGATAATGTTTTCCAGCTCATTACTGGACCCAAAGCAATAGACCTTGGACTTGTATTATGAGACAAAGAGAGGCTGCAATCAAAAACATATAGCAACTTTCAATATATATGAATGACATTTCTTTTAGGAGTTAATGATGAGACTTTTGTAGAAGGTTTAGTAATTTTATTTTCAATTTCTTAGTTTCTCATCTTTATTGACAAAAATCATACCTTAAAGATTAATAGATGAAATATAAACAGAACAATACATGAAGTGTGTCCCATACAATTTCTATTTCCTAGTTTAATCTAAAAGATAGTTTTAAAAAGGAAGACAAATCAATGTGTCAAAGAAACCCATCCATAATTGAAAGATGAGAAAGCATTTAGAAACTCAGTAGAGTTTAGAGCAAATACGTTTTAGGCAAAAGTCCCGGTTTGAATCTAAGTATTAGAATATAAGCAGCTCAAAATGAGATTGAGTAGTATCTCAGAGAACATCTGCAAGAAGTTACAGAGTATGAGAACAGAGGAAGGAATCACTGATGAATGATCCCAAGCCTCTAAGGCTTCTTTGCTAAAATCTCTCAAAAAGCATTTTCCTAAAAGATGGCTAATGGGCTTCCCCCACTTTTCTAGGAACACACATTTTATGATCACACAATTTTGTAACATGTATCTTCTTTCTTCATCTCCACCACTCACTCAGCCAATCAAAAGTGATGTCTTCATGAGCATAGGACAGTTTCAGTCGACTAATCTGTCTAACAAAACAGCTAAATAACATTTTTTATTCATTTTGTTCTAACATTGAAATTAAACTATCTATTGGTTGCAGGTTCTCAGCCATACAAGACAAAAGAGAGAAAAAGTCCATGCTTAGTGTAATGCATTTGTGCAATTTCGCATTTCATACCCATACGTTCTTTTCTATCCGGTCTATCCATAAAAATAATTGTGATATTGATAACAATTTTATTCATTACATAAACTTATGAACATGTGAAGGTTGAAAGAATTATGCATTTCATTGCATGGTTCATTGTTAATGATGCTACACAAATTCGAAAATATGTGCTTGATAGTGCATTCTTTAACTAAAGATTACAATTATTTCTACTACATGTTTTTCAGCTGCTAAGTTGTGCAGAAATGAAGAAAATAAATGCTTTTTATTCTCGTTTTCAGACCTACATGTTATTCCGACTAATTTTATTTTTTCACATAATTTTTGTTACTTAGAAAACTCTCTTCCAGCAGTGAAAACTAATTCAGGGTTTTTTCCCTGCCATGACATGTAAAACTTTGGTATGCATATTCCACTTTTTAACTACTATGCATCCTGCCCATGAGCCTGTTGGACCCATCATAGACGTGAATTTTAGGTATTAAAAAGGAAGGTATAGGCCGGGCAAAAGGTTTATTTTGCCATTTCTAAATCTCTGTTTAAAACTGCAGTACAGGCTGCAGTGGCTGGCCTGAGACATTTTTCACAGGGCAGCTGTAGAAGGTGGTACAATGAGTGCTGCGGCACACAAGTAGCTTTTAATTTACAGGCCCAGGGTACATCTGGAGCCAGATGTAACAAAAAAGGCATTTGCGATTCGGAAATAGCGATTTTTATGAAATCGCTATTTCTGATTCGCAAAATGCAATGTATCATATTTGCGATTCGGTATTAGCGATTTCTTAAAAATCGCAAATGCTATTCCCGAATCGAAATTTGCGATACTGGCCCCATTCGCACCTATGGGCCTGTAGGCCCATACTTGTGAATATTTTGCATTTTCCAAATTGTGAATTCCTAACTGGAATTCGCAAATTTGGGAAATGCAAACCCCAGGGTGCTGGGGGCCTAAGGCCCCCTCTGCTGCACCCCAATAAGTTTTTAAGAACATGTAAGGCACACACATGCCAAAGGGGCATGTGTGAGTTACATGTCAATTTTAAAAATGCATTTTTAATGCATTTTTAAAATATGCACATGGTTACCACCAAGTTCAACTTTGTGGTAATAGCGATTCCTTAATGCCCAATTTGCATTAAGGAATTGCTTGTTACATGTGGTTTATACATCGCAAATAAGGATTCCTTATTTGCGATTTCTTATTTAGAGAATCGCAATTTGCAATTCTCTAAACAGGCTTGCAAATTTAAGGAATCTCTATTTTAGCGATTCCTTAAATTTGCGTTGGTAATGCCTTTCATAAATACTGAAAGGCATTTTTGCATTCGCAACCGGGCATACGCGCCGTTTACGAATGCAAAAAGGCTTTATACATCTGGCCCATAAGTATAATATACTAGAGACTTACAAGTAAATTAAATGTAGCAATCAGGTGTGTTAGTTTTACCATGTTTAAGGTGAGAGCACAAGCACTTTACCATAGATTATTATTATTATATTATTATTATAATTATTATTATTGTTATTATTAATATTATTAAAAGTTAAAAAATCACTCAGCTACACACATGGGGGTTTCCCGGTGCTAAAAGACAGCTAGGGTTCCTGTAAGCTTACTCTCTTAAAACAACCAGATCTTCAATTGCTTTCAAAAGGAATAAGCAGGTAAAAATTGCACAGAGTCCTAAAGCTAACAAAAATGGGTTTAGCAAAAGAAGGCAAAAATCTGGGATGGCCCTGTAAAAAGGCCCCAACCCAACAGCTATTATTTATCCACTTCACCATCCAACAAAAGACAATGTAACTCATTAGGGGTCTACAGAGGACCTTTCAGTTACCCAGGGCTTGATGCCATTCTCCTTTTGTATCCTTTCAGCCCTTTGAACTGTTCTGGTGTCACTGTTGTCTCTGACGGTATCCTGTTTTCCTGGTGTCTAGGTTGGTCACATTCCTCCCCTGTGATCTTGTGCTACTACCAAATCATCTCACATTCAATTTGAATTTGAAAGATTGTAAGACCATTTATTTATTGCCTTTTACTCAATATCTAATGTACATAAAGAAATAACATGGTATTCCCTAGACAAGATATAACCTATCACCATCCCCAGGGTATGGGATTTTGTGTAGAGCCCCTTTGTAGTTTAGCAGATTGGTGCATTAGTGCTACCTCCATTTATGGGTGGTAGAAAAGCATAGGATGGAACCTCCATTCTATACGCTTCCATTAACTGTGAAATATATTGTGGACCCTATATGTTTTTCAGTCGCTCTGTCTCTCTGACTGTGACATACCTCAATTAAATGAACCTAGATGTGTTAATCATATGTTCTCAGAATTTGCCCACTTAAAAGCTTAGAGTGCACCAACTGATGTGGACTCTTAAACTTGATGGAAACCATGGACAATTGTCAATAGAACTGAATCATCGAATTTCCCAAATTAATTTAGGGCCCGATTTCAAGTAATGCACTTGTAGTAAGGCAAATTAAATATTCCTCACATTTTTTGGAGTACCCATCTGCCTCATTTAGAGTTTGGCAGACATGCACGCTGTTAAAAAAGGGACGGATATCCCACCTGCCTAATTACAAGCACATTATATACTAATGCACTTGAACTAAGGCACCAGGATATCCATTACGTTTCTGACAGAGTACCAGTCAGCCAAACTGTAAACCTAGCCTTAACACTTTTCAGAGATTGTTTTAGAGTCTAATGGACAGCACTTATCTTTAGCCCCTATGCCACTTGATTCAACCTAGGTTTTGTATTGCAACAGAATGTATTCGCACTTCACCAGTAGGGCACAGCAACTCCATTGCAGCCTGAGCATAAATTACATTTCAGTTCTCTCTGAAAAGTAACTACATTTACAAATAAGATAGAAGGTGTATCTTGTAAATTAAATCTCCTTATGTTCCTACAATTATCCCCTTGTGGATGAATGGCTATTGAACAATGTTGAATGTATTCCCTTCTAATAGCAGTTGCATTGATCCCACTACCGTGTACTTGTACCCTTTAGAATCAGCACGTAGAATGAATCCTCAGGATCCACTATTGTTTATTATTATTTTCCAAACACAGACTGTTGATGTTATAGGATTCAGGCCTTTTTTTGCTTTACTTTAACTATATGATGGTGTCAGGACTAAACGTTTGAAATGTGCAGAACTTGGCCATAGTGTCACTCACGAAATATCGCGGGAACAAGATTTAGATTCTGAAGCTGATAAAGGAGGGAGCAGTACGTTGCTAGTGATAGAATGCTGAAATGGGAATGTGCTTCGGGGCAGCTTACTATTCTAGTTTTAGGCAAAACAACTTGTTATGGTCTTGACTGATTTTCCTTTTAAGGAGCCACAAATTAACAGTTACACAGAGAAATCTACAAGAAATGATATCATTGATTTTATGGTGGTGATAGTTTTGTGTATCTTTCAGGAAGGTATTCTAAGACGTTCTAGTCACAAACAATACAGCTAATTTTACCAAGAGATGAGTGAATTCGTAGTGCACTATGGTGTAAAACATAACTACTTCTTTTTATAACCTGCAGTATAAGGGATAAATGGAACACCTTAACCGGAGTTGCAAACAGATTGCTTTAGCTAAATGAAACTGTAGCAAATGAAACACGTTGGTTTTGTGGTTACTCCCATATTGTTACTTCTGTTAGTCCTTTTCAGTTGGTAGCCTGTGACCCTGATGGTTGAAGAGGAAACTTACTGCTTATGTAAAAGTTTAGGAATCGAAAATGCGGTAGGTGCAAGAGTGGGGAAAAAACCGAGGCACATCCCATAGTGCTTCATCAGTGTCGGACTGGGACAGAAATTAGGCTTGGGCACAAAAGTTAAAGTTGCCCCCATTAGTGAACCAGATAAGCAAAACAATAGCTCATATTTGCAAATCAGAGTAGTTTCCAACTTTTGAAGACCAGCTGTATAGGCATTTTAAAAGGGATAGGAGACTGCATGCAATCTACTTACCTCGTCACTGCGCTGCTCCCACGTCGCTGCCATCGCACTCCAGGCACAGGCTCCCAGCCTGTCCTGCACCAATCATGACAGTCCACAGAGCAGTATTATGATTGGCTGGAGCACCCTGGCTGGGCGCTCCAACGCAGACTGGGAGCCAGTGCTGGCTCTCTCCAACTCGGCTACACAGTGCTGGGTTGGAGAGAGCCCTTGTGTGCATGTATGTTTGGCCGGCCCGAGGCGGCCGGCCAAACATACATGCACACTGAGGGGAGTGACCTTTACACTCCCTCCATGCTCGTCACCCCCATGGCTCCGCCCCTTTTGAAATAAAATGACAATAAACAGTGTTTATTGTCATTTTGTTTCCCAAGGTTTGCAGCTCCTGCTGCTGGCGCGGGGCCGACACTCCTCCCTAACGGAGGAGCCGCCCCTGTTCATTATGGATCCAGATCTGGAAGAAGCTGCACGAATCTTCTTGGTACAACTACACAAACTCTTTTCTTTATATAGAACAGATTATTAACTACCAGGCTCCTTACATAAAATTCGTCCCTCCATGTCATATAATTATTGGTCATGTGGTGCTCCTAACTCACATTTAACACATGCTCTTATTGTACGAATATCTCAGTTTTTTTACATAAAGTTTGGGATCAAATTAACTTGTTCTTTCAAGTTAACATGTTGTTCAAAGTTGCCAATACATTTTTATGTCGCTTATCGTGACAATTTCATTCTTATTCATTTAATGTTCATATAGTTGATCTTTTGATTGCTGTTCCATTCCAAAAAATTATGAAACACTCAAAAGTTACTTTTTTTGCTTGGTGATACGGAGTATGCTACATTCATAGGTTAGATAGAGCACATATAACACCTTTGACTCTCTCCATCAAGCAAGAGTTGTTATGGTCACCTGTCAATTACTTTCTTTCCAAACCTTCAAACGACTCAACAGTGCACTCTAAGGGGCATATTTAAAAGCCCCTAGCACCACGTTAGCGCAGCAATAGTGTCTTTTTTTACCGCTAAAGTGGCTTTTCTGCCATACTATATTTATAAAGTGGCGCAAAGCATGCATGCCACTTTGTAACCCCTTGCGCCACCTTATACCTGTGCCACGAATAATGTATGCAAGGTGGGCGTTCCGCGCTAGGAGGCCCACAAAAATGGCTCAGTGAAATTGAAAAGATTTCACTGAGACATTTTTTGTGTCATTTTTATTGCCTGTTGAATTTTTTTTACGCTAGTGTAGCAAAGCGCCACAATAGCATCAAAAATGTTGACGCTATTGTGCTAACGACCACCATTGTGTGCCGTATCATAAATACGGTGCAACCATGGTGTTGTTAGGTGCAGGTAGGGGGGATCAAGAAAACTAGTGCATCATAGCTGATGCACCAGGTTTAACTTCACATGTTCCTTGTTTTCCTCCTCCCTCATTCTTTCCTACCTCATTTATACACTAACAAATTTGCTGTATTGTAACTCTCATGTTATACAAATTGTGTTTGATATGCTACATTATATATAAACTCTTTTTAAAACTAAAAAGCAGATTGAACTTTGGTATGTCAACTACGTTTTACAAAATAAATTATAACAGTACTGCGATGGAGGATGACAAAACACGGAACATTAAAAGGGATTAAAGTGTCAAGGTTACAGGGATCATATCAAAAGTAAAAGGATGGATGTTACATGGGGTGGCTTGGATGTGAACTATTTTAGGATTAAGGCAAGTGACACTCGTTCTTGTTGCTGAGAGTCTTGGGGAGCGACTGGTTTTGTTGGTGACAGTGCTTCAGGAATGCATGAAGAAGGCGAGACTAAGCAAAGTCATTTAAGGTTAAATGTCTGGGTGGAATGCGTAAATTAAACAGGAAAATTTACGGATTTTGAAAAATGTCTTTGTTCTGTTTTTAAAAAGAGGAAGATGTGTAATATAGATTTTTTGTTGTGTTATGAGGCATGTGTTGTGTGCATGTCGGATTGTATGTCATTTGATTGTGACGTGTGACCCTCATGTCTGTGATGTCCCTGAGAGTCGTCATATTGGAATTTCAAGGAGGTAAATGTTCTTTTCTGGTTGGATGGCTAGTAAACAGTTAAGGGTAATTGTTTGGGCAGACTTGAAACAAGTGGGATGTACCCTCTATATTGTGCTGAATAACCTTATATTTACTTTTCCCCGAGACTAGCATCATTTTTGGATTGTAAGACCCCCTTTATGAGTGACATGTATGTGGGCTGTGTCACAACCCAGAAGTTCATTAGACTTGTGGTTCGGTTAACTCTAGGATCTCAGAATTAACTTGTTTCTGAGTTCCACTATTGGAATCCACTCATTTTTTTACCCGGGGAATAGGTGATTCTGAGTCTAACTTCCCCAGTAATGTCTCATTCTTCCACAAATTATCTCTTGCAGGTCTCAGCTTCTTTCAGCATCTGCAACCCTCAAGGGCATATACACAGGTCTGTGATCTCAGAATCCCAATGAGGCAGGTAACCACTGCTACTGACGTCACCAATATTCAGAGAAGCGTATATTAGGAGCTTCAATGTTTTTTCCAAATAACTAAACATATTCCAAGTTTTCATGAAACACACACCCTAGCCTTTCATCAGCTAGATGTGACTTAGCTACTATAGGCAATAAGTGTCCAGTGGAATCTTAAAGTGACACTTTTACATTAATTCGCAAAAGTATGTGTCATCTGCATATTGGTTAATTACTCATTTTTCTTCATTCCTGGATTAACTGGACGCTACTGGTAAGTAGGGCCCCTATGTACTAAAGCATTCTCCCATTGACAGAGGATGGGAAACCCCCTTTGACGCCCCAGACCCTAACTTCTCTCACGAATAAGGGACAACTGTTGAGTTCTTTAACTAGTGGTAGCAAATCAGGTAGCTAGGTTCTGTGTCACACTGGCCTTCCCTGCTGTCAATGCCTTCCAAACCATAAGCACAAGGACATTATGACCCTCATTACAACCTCAGCGGTCTTTCCTAATGACTGCCGAGTCTGCGGGCACCAGAATACCGCCATTGCTGGCAGTATGTCTGGCTTCCTATTTCGACTTTTCCGCTGGGTCAGCAGAAAAGTCACATCAACATTGCAGCCGGCTCATAATAGAGCAGGAGGCAATGCTGATGTGCAATAGGTGCAGTAGCACCCGTCGCACATTTCACTGCCTGAAATGCGCGATGGGGCTATGCCTGGGGGCCCCTGCACTGCCCATGCCAAGTGCATGGGCAGTGCAGGGGCCCCCAGGGGCTCCCCGAGTCTCCTTACTGCCAGCCTTTCCATGGCGGTGTCTACCGCTATGGACAGGCTGGCGGTAAGGGGAGTCGAAATCCCCAGGGCAGCGGTGCTTGCCGCCGGGGCCGCCATGACAGTATACCACAAGTCCCACCGGTGTTACCATGGCAGAACCGCTGCGGTCAAAATAAGGTGACTAGTACCACCAGCCTGTTGGCGGTACTAACGCCACTATAATGAGAGCCTTTGTCCAAATATGGTGCTGTTTCTGCTTGAGAGGAGACTTTGGTCCTGCAGGGCGAGCATCAGAACAATAAGTCCATTCTATGCTCCTCCTCAAACCTACACATATCAAACCAGAAAGAATTCTAAAGAAAATGGTCTCTCTAATGGAGATCCGCTTGCCAAAGCAAAATGAACCATGGATTCCCCCTGAAACCAAGAACAGCCACCAATTCTATGCAAGTATTCTGGGGAGGCTGCATATCCTAGTCCCAGGCAAGCCTTCCTTAAAAGAGTGGACTGCACAGAAACCTGGCAGATCTAGCTCCTTTATCAATAAGTATTCAGAGCCTCTAAGTTAAATCAACAAGAGTTTAAAAAACTATGGACATCATGCCCTTTCAAAATGAACATCTGTCTTTATACAGAAAAAAAAGCACAATGCAAACAGTGACCAGAATGCCTGCAGCGCCTCTGTGAAGAAGGGAATAAGGCCTCTTTGCAAGCTCTTGTGTGGCAGAACTAGATACCTGCAACCAACTTAACACAATTCTACATAATCAAATATTGCCTATTGTATAGTTGCCAATACAGGCTCAAATTCTACACCATGGAACATTCCAGTGATTGAATGGATTAGGTTCCTGTCTCGTATCACAGTCAGAGAAGTGGGAATGGGTAATGCCTCGAATGGGGGCGGGACCACAATTTCACTGTCAGAATTTCGTCTGACATAAATATTGTGTCAAATATGATCTACAAAAAAGCCACACCATTGGAGTTAACAACAAAATCCACACCTAAATGGACCATATTTTTATAAACAATATGTAGGACACAACCTTTATGTTAAAAGATATATCAGTTTATGAGATTCTGATAAACAGGCCTCCATGCATCCTCCATGATAACCCTGGACATCTCTAGTAAATAGTTGGTTGTATAGCATTGCCACATTGAGACATGTTGTCAGCCTTAAGCTCCACATCTATATTCTCCCGGGGGGGTGCAGGGGTTCACATATGTTGTGAATAATTGACTAGAGTCTCTTATCAATGTGCATGCAAACATCATCTCAGAGGTTGTGCTGGGCAATATCAAGACCAAAGTAGTGTGACTGAGAAATCTAAAATGGGGATACCTGAAAATGAACGTAAGCGAACACATGGAAGGTAAAATGCTACCTATTAAATTAGATTCTTAGGTTCATTGTCATATGCTGGCTATCAAAGAGTTCCATTGCTGACTTACATTGAGGAAATTCCAGGGCCTAATTCAGATTGTACCATCAACTATGTTTATTTGCAATCTTGTATCTTGTTTAGGTAAAAACTGAAGCCCCCTAGAAACGAATCTAGTTGCCATAGGGTTCTGCCGCCAGTGAAGACGTAGAACCAATTTAAGAGTTTCCTCAAGAGGACAATCTACTGTTGTACATAAACTAATACTTAGATAGCTGTACCTCTTGCTCTGCTGCTGTGAAGCTAGCATCCAAAGCTAATACTTTTAACAGAGACTTATGTGCAGCTCCTATTCTGTCATGATGTTGCACATCTGTATATTGTCCAGGCTGATAGTAAATGTGGGGACTAAGGTTGTAATTTAAAAACCACGTATAGTTATGTTTTAATATGTGATTGGTCTGCTTCTTAATATGTATCCTTTGTCATACAGCAGCCTCCCTTCCAATTGGGTGGTAAGTCGAATCTCTGCCCTGACCTGAGGATGTATGGATTTATGTGACGTTGAATGCAGGCAGCCTGCTGAGTACTGGAGACGTTGCATTCAGAATTAGTTTGTGGGGCTCTCTCAAAGCTGCAAACGTTCTTTCCTCTATGAATGAGTACATTTATCCACTCCCAGTAGTGCCTGTGGGTGTTTAGGGGCTGAACCCAAGAGTGTAAGCAATGTTGTAAGAGGTTGTTGCAGCTAGACAGCTAGAGTAGCGAGTTTAGTTTTACTTTTTATTTACTGTGCGAGCCAAAGACATTCTATGGCTTGAAACGAGAAGGGATAACATGTCAAACGCATACTGACAAATCAGTTGACCCCCTAAAAGTTAATTACTCTGCAATTGTGAGTGTTTATGATTGATATGATGGTAATCAATCTACTGGCAAAATGCAACTATCCTACATTTCCAGTGTTTTGTGAGATAATATCATTTTTAATATATATTTAAACCTACCCATTAAAAAATTAACAGCACTAAGGGCCAGATGTATCAAGCTCCCGGTTTGCATTTCTTAAATAGCGAATTTTAAGAATTCGCTATTTTAGAAATGCAAAATGGGATGTATCAAAATTGCGAGTCAGTAATAACGATTTCTTAAAAGTCGCAAATGCAATTTGCGATTAGCAAATACTGAATTGCAAATAAATAGTGATTCGGTATTTGAAAATCACAAATTGCAAAAATGGCAAACCGGAACAGCCTGATGACATCACAACCAGGAAGTGGGTCAGCCCATGCTGTTTCCACAAGCCACACCGACAGGAGCAGGTAGAGAGACACAGTCCAGCACCAGGTAGCCAGCTTTGTGAGCCAGCCGGGACCAAACTGAAACATGTCCAATGATGGGAATGTGAAGGAGAAAGGAGACAGGAAGCGCAAGCTCAAATTCAGTGAGCAGGAATTGGAGGTGCTCACTGAGGAGGTGGTCAGGAACCATGACAAACTGTTTGGGAAGAACTCACTCCAGGTACCTGAAAGTGAGAAGAGGAAACTGTGGTCAGAAATTCCGACCAAAATATGCACAGTGCTCTGTTGAGGAGATACGCAAGCGATGGTATGACTTGGATTCCCAGGACAAAAAGAGGGTAGCCAGCAGGCTAAAGGAGGCAAGGAGCACCGGAGGAGGACCACCCACCCAGACACCGTCCACACCAATGGAAGACATGGTGGAGTCCACACTGCTTCCTCAAGCTGCCAGTGGTGTCACTGACATTGCCACTTCAGGGACACCCAGCACCAGCAAAGGTAAGGCCAGCATTGATGTGTATCCCCATATGTGCATGTAAAAATGCCCCATAGAAGATAGCTATTAGTTAGATGCATTGTGATAAGTAGTCCTTGCCACATCTTACATACAATGCAACTATGCCTTATGGGAGTGGTAGTCCACAACCCTAAAGTCAAAATACCATATAACTAGCAAGTTAGTGTTCGGCCACATAGAGAAACAACACACAAAGCTCACAGTGATGCAATGTCAGTGTACATTTATTACTATTGTGCATAAATGACATGCTGCACATTGTCGTTGCAGATGTACTGGGCCCTGCTGCAGCAGAATGTGGAAATGTGGGGGATGTCGAAACACAGCCACAGTCCGACTCAAACACCAGTGAGTCTTTCAGTATTGCACCAACTAGACGCAGGTCAAGGGTGTAACCTCTCCCAGAGTATAACCTGGACTCAGATGAAATGCTGGATGAAGTCCCCACACCACCCCCAGAGGCTAGATCCACAGGAAAACAGCAGTCCCTACCCCAGCGTCAGTCTACTCCCCTCAGGAGGCATCACAAACTAGGCAGGCAGTGCACAGATGAAGGAGTAGGCCCATCAATCTTTGGCAGCCTTGAAGCTTCCATGCTGAAAGTGCAGTGCCTGCAATGCAAACACATGAAGTCAATGCACAGTCAGTTGGTGTCAATCGATCATAACATGGGTGCAATGCACAGGCAGTTTGAGTCTCACAATGACAGTAAGGGAGTACTGCACAAGCAGATGGATGCACTCAATGAAAACACAGTATCAATGCACAAGCAGTTGGAGTCTCTGAATGAGGGACAACAAACAGCAGCAGAAGACACAAAAGAGTTTACAAACGCCATTAGGGACCTCTGCACTGAGATTCAGCAGGAGCGTGTCAGCCACCGTAGGTACCATCACCAATTTATGGGAAGGTTTGATGGGTTCTGCAGATCGGTCATTCGGCTTCCTAGCTCAACTGCCTTGATTTTAGGACGTGCTGTGGGCATACAGGTGGAGATGGCACATTGCAGTCGGGATGTTGCACAGGGATTGGTGCAAATAACATATGTCCTGGATGCAATGCAGACAGCATGCAGTGCTACAAATAGCGAACTGGGTGGTGGGGATGGTGAGGTGTTCTCTAGCCTCAGCAGTCTTACAGCCCCTGTGATGGATCCTAGGCGTCGCAGTACCAGACACAGTACTGCCGCTACATGAGGTGCCAGTGAGGCCACTGAGAACTCAAGTCAATCAATCAATCAATCAAAGCAATTTATATAGCGCACTACTCACCCGGAGGGTCTCAAGGCGCTAGGGGAGGGGGGGTCCGCTACTGCTCGAACAGCCAGGTCTTGAGCTGCTTCCTGAAGGCAAGGTGGTCCTGGTTCAGGCGGAGGTGGGTCGGGAGGGAGTTCCAAGTCTTGGCGGCCAGGTAGGAGAAGGACCTTCCTCCTGAGGTGGCTCTTCGGATGCGGGGGACGGCGGCAAGGGCGTAGCCGGTTGATCGAAGCTGGCGTGTGGGAGCGTAGAAGTTGAGGCGGCTGTTGAGGTATCCTGGGCCTTGGTTGTGTAGGGCTTTGTGTGCGTGGGTGAGGAGACGGAAGGTGATTCTCTTGTTGACCGGGAGCCAGTGCAGATCTCTCAGGTGTTCGGAGATGTGGCTGCGACGGGGTATGTCCAGGATGAGTCGTGCTGAGGCGTTCTGAATCCGCTGGAGTCTCTTCTGGAGTTTGGCGGTGATTCCGGCGTAGAGGGAGTTGCCGTAATCCAGACGGCTGGTGACGAGGGCCTGGGTGACCGACTTCCTGGTCTCGGTGGGGATCCACCGGAAGATCTTACGTAGCATGCGCAGGATGTTGAAGCACGATGAGGAGACGGCGTTGACTTGTCTGGTAATGGAGAGGGAGGAGTCCAGGATGAAGCCCAGGTTGCGTGCCTGGTCTGTTGGTTTGGGTGCGCTGCCCAGGGCGGGGGGCCACCAGGAGTCATCCCAGGCCGAGGGTGAAGATCCCAGGATGAGGACTTCCGTCTTGTCCGAGTTCAGTTTCAGGCGGCTGTTCGTCATCCAATTGGCTACGTCTGTCATCCCTTCGTGTAGGTTGGCTCTGGCGGTGGCGGGGTCATTGGTGAGGGAGAGGATCAGCTGGGTGTCGTCGGCATAGGAGATGATGTTGAGGTTGTGTTGGCGTGTGATGGCTGCGAGGGGGCTCATGTAGACGTTGAAGAGGGTAGGGCTGAGCGAGGAGCCTTGAGGAACGCCGCAGATGACTTCAGTGGCTTCTGATCTGAACGGGGGAGGCAGGCTCTCTGTGTCCTTCCGGCGAGGAACGAGATGATCCATTCCAATGCCTTCTCCTGGATTCCGACGTTGCTGAGGCGCTGCACTAGGGTACGGTGGCAGACAGTGTCGAAGGCCGCGGAGAGGTCAAGGAGGATGAGGGCCGCTGTTTCTCCATTGTCGAGCAGGGCTCGGATGTCATCGGTGGCTGCGATCAGGGCGGTCTCGGTGCTGTGGTTGGCCCGGAAGCCAGACTGCGAGGGGTCGAGGGATCCGTACGTCTCGAGGAAGGCGGCCAGCTGCTTGTTGACGGTCTTCTCGATGACTTTTGCCGGAAACGGGAGCAGCGAGATGGGTCGGTAGTTCTTGAGGTCGGTGGGGTCGGCTGATGGCTTCTTTAGTGGAGCGCTGAGTTCGGCGTGCTTCCAGCTCTCCGGGAAGGTACCGGTGTCGAAGGAGGTGTTGATGATGTCCCGTAGGTGGGGTGCGATGACAGCGTCGGCCTTGTTGAAGACGTGGTGAGGGCAGGGGTCGGTCGGAGATCCGGAGTGGATGGAGTTCATCGTGCGGACAATGTCTTCGGTGCTGATTGGGGTCCAGGCGCGGAGGGTGGTGGAGGGGAGTGGTGGTTCCGTCGTGGCGTGCGTCGGTTGAGCGCTGAAGCTGTTGTGTATGTCTGCAATCTTGTTGTGGAAGAAGGAGGCGAGGGAGTTGCAGAGGTCTTGTGAGGGGGTGATGTCGTTGTTTCCGGCGTTGGGGTTGCAGAGCTCTTTAACGATGTTGAAGAGTTCCTTGCTGTTGTGGGCGTTGTTGTCCAGTTGTTCCTTGAATGCAGTTTTCTTGGTGGCGTGGATCAGTTGGTGGTGTTGTCGGGTGGCGAGTTTGAGGGCAGTCATGTTGTTCGGTGTTGGGTCTCTGCGCCAGGCTTTCTCGAGGGCTCGGCAGTTCGTCTTGGAGTGTTAGGGTTTGTACACAGCAAAGAGCATGTCCCCTCTCACTGCACTAGTGGGTTCTGTAATAGCTCCCTTTTAAACTTACTATTGAAAGCCTTTCTTGTTTTCTCACCTATCCCCCCCCCCCTAGGCTTCTGTGTATGTTGTTTAATGTGCTGTTTGCTTTTACCAAGGCTTCTTTAAAATACTCCTCCCTAGGCCATGTGTTAATCCAATTCATTTGTATAATAACTGAAACTCTGCACACCTTTCAAGAACATGTGCAGCATGTGAGGACCACACCCAGCTCTTCAAAACACACCCAGCTCTGCACACCTTCCAAGAACATGTGCAGCATGTGAGGACCACACCCAGCTCTTCAAACCACACCCAGCCCTGTCTATAAAAGGCATCCCCCGAGCCTCACCCAGTGCTTGTGCTCCTCTACCTCCTGCTTACCTGAGAACAGATCCCTCGGCGCTGGCACTCCTGCTCTTTACAGACTTTCATTGACTTCAATGGGCGCAGCTTCTGGCTCTTCCTTCTTCCGGTTTCCGGTTCCTCCTTGCTTCAGCCTCTCTCCTATGAGTAACCTGCAAAAGAGAAAGAAGACAAGGTTAGACTGATCAGTATCTCTTGCCAGCAACAAGTAAGTGCAAAACCTTTTATTACCTGAAAGAACTTTGACAACAATTTCTGGATTCGTGTATAGACAATTTGAAACGAAATACCTTCCACGAACATTGTGATTCAAACTCTTTGTTACAAGAATATTTTGCAGAACTTTGTGAAGCAAACATTGTTTTTTCTCATGGAACTTTTAAGAATCGAACAGTGGAAACCATTAACAGCAAGGCAAACAGTAAATCAAGGACTTGCACAAATTACATGCTGTATTTTGATGTAAAAGTACAGTATTTGTTTTATAAAAGATTCTGGAAATATGGGAAAAGTGAGTCTGCTATTGGGAATTTAGGCTTTAGTTATATTATGATGAATGTTTGATATTGGTAATTCTGATAACGGTATTTGTTTAATGTTTTAGAAGCTTTACAGTAATAGAAAACACATCCCAGAGCAGTAACACATTCCAAACCTGGAAACTAGAGACCAGGATCCAAGAGGTACTTTTAGAAGAGAATTTCTAATAAAATAAAGGGATAGTCAGGAACACATTTAGGAATAGGTTGCACTTATCTGTTCTTTGTTTATGTTTCATTAGGCACCAGTTTCTACAGAAGTCAGAAAGGGCCGCAGATTTGTGCAGCACTTCAACAGTGGAAACGCAAGAACGGTGTTGTCTCTCTTTTTTATTTTATCCACTTCCCCCCTTCCCTTGAGCTTCTGTTCTTAGTGCACTGTTTTAAAAACTAGTGTGCTGGAACAAGCAGTTTCAGGGTGGGGTCGGATTGTCTTCAACCTCCATCAGAACTGAACAAGAACTCAGGTGAGCTGGGCTTTGACAGAAGCACAAGCCTTAAAAAATTTAAGTTCTGGTGGACGATGAATACCGGGGAAGAAATAGAGGGCATTGACGTCACGGATATGGCGCAGGCCCTAAATGAGGACTTGGCTCATAATGAATCAGTGTCTGGCATCTTGCAACATATGCAAGAGGAAATAGAGAGATTAAAGATGGAGAATACCTCTTTAAAACAGGGTTTAAGCAGGTATAAATTTAGGGGATCTCAGTGGAACACAGCTTCTACGCCTTTGTTTAAAACCTCCTCAGAGACAGGGGCGCCATCAAAACATACAACTTTGCCTTCCCCAGTTGAGGTTACTGTTAATGTTCCTAATGTTGTGCCCTTAGCAGCACCTGAACGTTTTCATGGAGATAGTAACAAATTCCATGTTTTTATCAATCAATATCAATTACACTTCATTTGTAAGCCACAACAGTTCCCTACTGATGATACGAAAGTGGCATTCGTCTTGTCTTATTTGGGTGGCACAGCAGCCAATTGGTCAATTCCTTTCGTGGATAGAGATGATCCCATCCTCCATAATTGGAATCAATTTAAACGTACCATGACCAGCCTTTTTGCAAAACACACTTTCATGCAGGCAAGTGATAATGAGCTTTTAAATCTTAAACAAGGTAACAAGGATTTATTGACCTATCTCACTAGTTTTAATCGTTTACTCACCGAGACACAGTGGCCAGAAGAAAAGCGTGTCTCCCTTTTTTATAAAGGTTTGAGAGACGAGTTAAAAGACGCGCTGGCTCATATCGTTGATTTGCCAAAAGACTATTCGGACTTTGTAGATTTAGTTCTGAAATTAGAACATAGACTAGGAGAAAGAAAGGGAGAAAAATACAAACTGGAATCACGGTTAACTTTTATTAGACACAAGAAGAAAGACACAGATAATAAACTCCCTGAACCAGAGCCTATGCAAATAGGGACACTCAGAGGTCCACTCACATCAGAGGAAAAAGAAAGAAGGAGAAAATTTCAATTATGTTTATATTGTGGCAGGGCAGGTCACTTTGCCAGAGAATGTCCAGTAAAGCCTAAAACTCCACGAAAGGGTGCTGTTTCCTCCACCTCCTCAACTGAATCGGGAAACGATTAAGCTCGACAAGGGGAGAGGTTACTTGTTCGAGGAAACATCTTAATCAAACCTCTAATGCTGCAGCCTTCAGGGTACCGCACATACCTAGACATTTCATAATTCAGGTCGTTTTAATTGTTACTACCCAAGTGAGGCATTCTCTCCCTGTCCTACTGGACTCAGGCGCGACAGGAAATTTTGTGGATAATAAGTTAGCTGAAATCTTAGGACTTCCTATGTGCCTAAAGCCTTGTCCAGAAGCAGTATGTGCAGTGGATGGGTCAGAATTGACCTCTGGATTAATCACAAAACAAACAAGTCCACTTGTTATGGTCTGTCAGAACGGGCACACAGAGGTGATTAGCTTTGATCTGATAGATACTCCTAATTTTGGTTTGATTCTCGGGGTACCCTGGTTAACAACTCATAACCCAAAAATTGATTGGGTGAATAGAACTGTTACTTTGGATTCCTCTTTCTGTAGAACCAATTGCTATCAAGAAGCAGGTACAGAACAGAGCACAGTATTACACTGTGCTAGTGTTACACAAGATGAACCAAGTCTCCCTCCTGAATATTCTGACTTTAAAGACGTCTTTGATCCAGTAAAGGCTAGTGTGCTGCCCCCACATCGGTCTTATGACTGCCGTATAGATCTTATCCCAGGGGCCCCTTTACCTAATAACAGAGTATATGCTTTGACTGACGAAGAAACCAAATACTTAAGAACCTACCTAGATGACCTACTACAGTCTGGGTTCATCTGTCATTCCACATCTCCGGTGTCATCTCCACTCTTTTTTATCCCGAAGCCGGATAAATCCCTGCGCGCGTGTATCGATTATAGAGGACTAAATAAGGCTACAATAAAGAATAAATATCCTCTTCCTCTAATACCTGTGTTGTTGGATCAATTAAGACATTCTACTGTATACACTAAACTAGATCTGCGGGGAGCTTACCACCTGGTCCGAGTAAAAGAGGGGGATGAGTGGAAGACAGCTTTCAAGACAAAGTTTGGTTTATTTGAGTACACAGTAATGCCCTTTGGGTTATGTAATGCCCCTGCGGCCTTTCAGTTCTTTATAAATGAGGTTCTACACGAATTCCTGGACGTTTGTGTCATAGTATACATAGACGACATCCTCATTTACTCTAAGAACTCAGAAGAACATACCCAACATGTTCGTGCAGTATTATCAAAGTTAAAAGAAAATCATCTTTTTGCTAAGTTAGAAAAGTGTACTTTTAATGTCAACAAGGTGGACTTTTTAGGATACTGCCTGTCACCTCAAGGAATAACTATGGATGTAAAGAAAATCAGTGCTATTGCTGATTGGCCAGAACCATCCTCTGTAAAAGATATTCAGAAATTTCTGGGTTTCGCCTTCTGGGTTTCGCCAATTTTTATAGGAGGTTTATTGCACATTTTGCAGACATTGCGGCCCCAATAACTACCTTGTTGCGGAAAGGGCAACGATTTCTTTGGACTGATGAGGCGGCACACGCCTTTCAACTCCTAAAACAAAAGTTCACTTCAGCCCCAATTCTGAAACATCCTGATCCTGACTTGCCTTTTTTTGTTGAAGCGGATGCTTCACAAGTAGCTTTAGGAGGAGTTCTCTCTCAACGAGATGCAGTAGATGGCCAGATACATCCTATAGCCTTCTATTCTAAAAAGTTATTGCCAGCTGAACAAAATTACACTGTGGCTGAAAGGGAACTACTAGCTATCAAAGTAGCCTTTTCAGAATGGAGGCACCATTTAATGGGAGCCAAGTACCCAGTTACAATCTTTTCTGACCATAAGAACCTACAGTTTTTTGGATCACTTAAAGCACTAACACCACGTCAGATGTGCTGGTTAAATTTTTTTAGCACATTTGACTTTGTTATAACCTATTGACCAGGTGCACAACAAATTCAATCTGATGTGTTATCTAGATACGGACATACCTAAGACATGAAACAAGATAAAATAGGAGAACCCATTATTCCTCCCCAAAAGTTGTTGGCACCAGTACAACAGAAGGACTTCATCACAGATCTATATAATGCACACATGCAAATAGCACCTCAGGATTGGTTAAAGGATTCCCATAACACAATACAACGAGGTTTATTGTATCACGACAACATGCTGTTAGTGCCCACCTCTGAATTACAAACACAGGTGATAATTTGGCATCACGCCTCACCGTTGGCAGGTCATCCTGGTTGGGTAAAAACCCTGGAAAATGTGCAAAAACACTTTTGGTGGGACACTATAAGAAAGGACATTAAGCAATTTGTCACTACCTGTCCAATTTGTGCAAGACATAAATCTTCTCATAAGGCTCCTGACGGCTTGTTAATACCAATGCCAACACCCAAACAACCTTGGCACACTGTGAGCGTAGACTTTATTGTAGGTTTACCACCTGTAAAATCCTTCACAACAGTGTTGGTTATAGTGGATTTTTTATCTAAAATGGCACATTTTGTACCATTACGGAAATTACCCACGGCGGCAGAATTTGCCGATATTTTTATAAGGGAAATTGTGCGTTTACATGGTTTGCCAAGCAAAGTGGTGTCAGACCGAGGGAGCCAGTTCAACTCCAGATTTTGGAAAAAATTATGTGAAAAACTGAAAATAGATGTGGCCTTATCCACTGCTTTCCACCCAGAGACAGATGGACAGACTGAACGACTGAACCAAACCTTACTTAAAACGCTACGTTGTTTATTGGCTGATTATTCTAGTGAATGGTTGGAAGCTCTCCCTGTAGCAGAGTTTGTTTATAATAATACTGAGCATTCAGCTCTACTTTGCTCACCATTCTATTTCTTGCAGGGGTATCATCCAAGAGCTATACCCATTTTGTTAGAAGATTCCCTGTTGCCTACAGTAACGGATAGACTAACAAGGTTAGGTGACATACAAGACAAAGCCAGGAAACATTTATTAAAGTACAAGGAAAGCATGAAAAGACAAGCAGACAAACACAGGTCTGAGGCCCCAATGTATAAAATTGGTGACAAGGTATGGCTCTCCACAAAGAACCTAAACATAGAGGGATCCCGAAAGCTGCAACCACGTTTCATTGGACCCTTTAGTATAACTGCCATAGTAAACCCGGTAACAGTAAAATTAGATTTACCAAAAGAATATCCAGTACATACTACATTCCATGTGTCCTTGCTTAAGCCGTACAACTCAAAAACCCGACCTGAACCACCACCTCCACCCATACCAATTAAGGGAAATCTGGAATATGAAGTGAAAAGCATAAAAGACTCAAAAAGAATTAGTGGACGTCTGTTTTATTTAGTAGAATGGAAAGGATATGATGAATCTGAGAATTCATAGGAACCAGCATCATATGTACATGCCCCACAGCTGATTAGACGGTTTTATTTAAAAAATCCAGGAAAACCCCGTCCTGTAGGAGGGCCTTTGAGGGGGGCAACTGTTAGGGTTTGTACACAGCAAAGAGCATGTCCCCTCTCACTGCACTAGTGGGTTCTGTAATAGCTCCCTTTTAAACTTACTATTGAAAGCCTTTCTTGTTATCTCATCTTCCCCCCCCCTAGGCTTCTGTGTATGTTGTTTAATGTGCTGTTTGCTTTTACCAAGGCTTCTTTAAAATACTCCTCCCTAGGCCATGTGTTAATCCAATTCATTTGTATAATAACTGAAACTCTGCACACCTTTCAAGAACATGTGCAGCATGTGAGGACCACACCCAGCTCTTCAAACCACACCCAGCTCTGCACACCTTCCAAGAACATGTGCAGCATGTGAGGACCACACCCAGCTCTTCAAACCACACCCAGCCCTGTCTATAAAAGGCATCCCCCGAGCCTCACCCAGTGCTTGTGCTCGTCTACCTCCCGCTTACCTGAGAACAGATCCCTCGGCGCTGGCACTCCTGCTCTTTACAGACTTTCATTGACTTCAATGGGCGCAGCTTCTGGCTCTTCCTTCTTCCGTTTTCCGGTTCCTCCTTGCTTCAGCCTCTCTCCTATGAGTAACCTGCAAAAGAGAAAGAAGACAAGGTTAGACTGATCAGTATCTCTTGCCAGCAACAAGTAAGTGCAAAACCTTTTATTACCTGAAAGAACTTTGACAACAATTTCTGGATTCGTGTATAGACAATTTGAAACGAAATACCTTCCACGAACATTGTGATTCAAACTCTTTGTTACAAGAATATTTTGCAGAACTTTGTGAAGCAAACATTGTTTTTTCTCATGGAACTTTTAAGAATCGAACAGTGGAAACCATTAACAGCAAGGCAAACAGTAAATCAAGGACTTGCACAAATTACATGCTGTATTTTGATGTAAAAGTACAGTATTTGTTTTATAAAAGATTCTGGAAATATGGGAAAAGTGAGTCTGCTATTGGGAATTTAGGCTTTAGTTATATTATGATGAATGTTTGATATTGGTAATTCTGATAACGGTATTTGTTTAATGTTTTAGAAGCTTTACAGTAATAGAAAACACATCCCAGAGCAGTAACACATTCCAAACCTGGAAACTAGAGACCAGGATCCAAGAGGTACTTTTAGAAGAGAATTTCTAATAAATAAAGGGATAGTCAGGAACCCATTTAGGAATAGGTTGCACTTATCTGTTCTTTGTTTATGTTTCATTAGGCACCAGTTTCTACAGAAGTCAGAAAGGGCCGCAGATTTGTGCAGCACTTCAACAGTGGAAACGCAAGAACGGTGTTGTCTCTCTTTTTTATTTTATCCACTTCCCCCCTTCCCTTGAGCTTCTGTTCTTAGTGCACTGTTTTAAAAACTAGTGTGCTGGAACAAGCAGTTTCAGGGTGGGGTCGGATTGTCTTCAACCTCCATCAGAACTGAACAAGAACTCAGGTGAGCTGGGCTTTGACATGGAGCTCTTGAGTTCGTCGGTGAACCATGGGGCTTTCTTGCTGCCGGGTCTGCTAGGCGGGGTCTTCAGAGGGACGAGGTTGTCTGCGCAGTTGCTGATCCACTTCGCGAGGTTGGTGGCCGCCTGGCTTGGGTTCGTTGCGTTGGTGGGAGGGTTCATGCTCAGGGAAGTTGCGAGTTGGTCGGCTGTGACCTTGTTCCAGCTTCTGCGTGCAACCTGTTGCTGGTGGTGGTGGATCGTGGTCCTTCTGATGCTGAAGTGGACGCAGCTGTGGTCCGTCCAGTGGAGTCCGGTGGCGTGGCTGAAGGCGATGTCCTTGCTGGATGAGAACACGGGGTCGAGTGTGTGTCCGGCGTAGTGGGTGGGGGTGGTCACCAGCTGCTTGAGACCGAGGTTGGCGAGGTTGTCCAGCAGGGTGGTGGTGTTGCGGTCGCTGTTGTTCTCCAGGTGGAAGTTGAGGTCCCCGAGGAGGATGTAGTCAGCGGAGGGGAGGGTGTGCGGGCTGATGAAGTCGGCGATGTCTTCGCTGAATTGTGTGTGTGGTCCCGGGAGTCTGTAGATGAGGGTGCCTCTGAGGGTGGTCTTGGGGTTGATGTGAATCTGGAAGTGCAGGTGTTCGGCGGGTGCGAGGGCGTCGTCGGTGTTGGTCGTGATGCGGATGGAGTTCCTGTGGATGATGGCGATGCCTCCTCCTGTCTGGTTGACGCGGTCCCTCCGGATGATCTTGTAGCCGTCCGGTATGGCGATTGCGATGTCGGGCGCTGAGGAGGTGTTCATCCAGGTTTCCGTGAAGGCGACGTCCGGGGCTATGGTGTCGAGCAGGTTCCAGAGCTCGACGGCGTGTCTGTGGATGGAGCGGGTGTTGAGCAGGATGCATTTGAGGTGGTTGCTGCTGGTGCTTGGCTTGGTCGGTGCTGGCGTAGTGCAGGTCCGGTTGCAGGTGAACTTGCAGGAGTGGCAGCAGAAGGGTCCGTGGGTACGTTTTGGGGTGGCTCGATAGCAGCCCGGGATTCGACCGGCGGTGAGTGCGTGGAGGTCGGTGGCGTCGTAGGTCCGGCGGGTGGGCTGGTGTCGGCGGGAGCCAGGGATCCTGGCACTGGGCGCGGGCCAGGCGTGGACGGGCGCAGACGGGCTTACCTTTGGCGCACCTTCGGCGCACGTTCGGCGCGCCCGCTGCGTGTTAACGCTGCGCGTGCGCACGGTCGCCATTTATGGCGAAGTGCAGGGAGGGAGGAGCAGCTGGGAGGCGGGAGCGGGGAAGGCACAGAGGGGAGGGGGCGTGTCCACACTCCCGGCGGCGGGAATCGGGGAGCGGGGCGGGTGGGCGCAGGGGAAACAGCACAGGGGGGGCGACAACACAAGAAAAGGCAGAAAGAGGATAAAAAACAATTAGAATACCAAAATATAGTACAATATCAAACAAAAGCGGGATAGCATCGAGCGGCGGCGGGGGGCGTGGCCAGAGGGAAGGAAGGCTTCAGCGAGGCTGAGAGCAGCGGCAGGCGGGGGCACACGCGACAGCTGGTGGCCGTGCGGCGCGGGGGTGTCCTAGGAATAGGTCACACTCACCTGTGCCGCACGGTCGCCATTTATGGCCAAGTGCAGGGAGGGAGGAGCAGCTGGGAGGCGGGAGCGGGGAGGGCACAGAGGGGAGGTGGCGTGTCCACACTCCCGGCGGCGGGAATCGGGGAGCGGGGCGGGTGGGCGCAGGGGAAACAGCACAGGGGGGCGACAACACAAGACAAGGCAGAAAGAGGATAAAAAACAATTACAATACCAAAATATAGTACAATATCAAACAAAAGCGGGATAGCACCGAGCGGCGGCGGGGGGCGTGGCCAGAGGGAAGGAAGGCTTCAGCGAGGCTGAGAGCAGCGGCAGGCGACAGCTGGTGGCCGTGCGGCGCGGGGGTGTCCTAGGAAGTAATGTGGAGGGGCTACAGAGGACTACCATAACATGTAGCTATATAGTTATACTATGATGCTAATAGAGTGACACTGTTAGTCGCACATGTCTGCCTATAGTGCATGGCTATGTCCTATTGACACATACGTTACCTGAAGTCAAGGTAATAAAGTTGTTAACTACAGAAATACATAATATTGAAGTGGTGTTGCCATTACTTACATCAGAAATGGTTGTGAGTGATGTCAGCACGTCTTTGCCTGCCCTCTGCTGCACTGGTCCTGTCTACTGGGTGATGGGGTAGTAAGGGATCACCATCTTCATCTGAGTCTGGCTCCATTGGTTCAACTGGTATGCCCCTTCTCGTTGCAATGTTGTGCAACATCGCACATGTAGCCACAATTTTGCAGTTCGGCTCTGGGCTGTATTGTAATGCACCTCCACTCTTATGGATGCACCGGAAGCGGCTCTTCACCAAGTCCTAAGGTCTGCTCTACCACACTGCGGGTTGCCCTGTGTGCAGCATTGTACCTCCTCTCTGCTGGCATTGCAGGACTCAGGTAGGGCATCAGTATATAGGTAAACACTGCATAAGCACTGTATCCTGGAGTGAACAGAGAGTAAAATGAGTACTGTTGATATCTGACATCACAATAACATCAATGCAACATTGTCAACTATTACTATACTCAGTGGGTATCGTTTGCCAAGCTCCCCCAGCTAGCAGTCTTGTGTGAATCCCGCTGTGGAGATAGATGTATGAGTCATGTGTGCTACCTTGGTATCGGGCTACGTGATTGGTTATGATGTTGGAGGCAATGCTAATCACCTGTATGTTCATGGAATGATGGTTCTTAAGGTTACGATACACATATTCAGTGGCCGATGGTGGACAGAATGCTACATGTGTCCCATCGATGGCACCTATGACATGTGGGAATTGTGCAATCCGATATAAATTTATTTTCGTCTGTTGTAATTCCTGTGGGTTGTTGGGGAATCTTATGTGCTCTTGTATCTTGCTCATCATGGCATTGAGAAATGCATTGAAGAAGCATGAGAGAGCACTCTGTGAGACCCCTCCTGCTGCTGCTATGACCCCTTGATATCTCCCTAAGGCTAATAGGTGCAGGGAGCATAATACCTGCACATGGGTGGGTATACTATTGGTCCTGTGGGTGGTGCACTGCAGTATGGGTCGTAGATCTGTTATCAGATAAAGTATCATGGCTGAGCTTAACCTGTACTTCTCATAAATTTCCTCCTCTGTCTAGTGAGAAAGGGTTATGCGCACTCTGAAAAAGCACTCCTGTCTCCTCCTCCCTTTCCTCAAACCTGCCAAGATCCTCATTCTCCTCGCCATCACGTAGAGTGCAGCCATTGTGGAAAAGAGGGTGAGTCATTCTGGGCCTCTCTATATAGGTTGCGCCTGGTTACACCTGATTTCACTTTGTGGTAAATTGCATGTGCAAAAGTCTATTCTGCGAATATTCGCAATTTGCGAATTTTTGATGCATCGCATTGCAACATGGTTTTGCATGTCGCAATCAGCGTATTGCAAATTACGTCAGGATTTTGCGGATCGCTATCTACGATTCGCAAATCTTTGTCGCAGTTTGCATCACACATATAGCAATTTGGTAATTCATGTCGCTATTGGCGATATACTGTTTGCGACATGCAAAACCATGTCACACTCGAATTTCTTTTGCTATTTTAGTGATTCCTTATTTTCACACTGCGAATGCCTTTTATACATCATGGAAGGCATTTTTGCATTCGCAAATGGCCAAATTTTGCGATTTGCACCATTTGCGAATGCAAAAAAGTTTGATACATCAGGCCCTAAATGTTTTGCTAGCAAGAGTAGGTTGTGATTCTCTTGTTAGCCTTGAAAACCACACAGAATCGGGTGGCAGGTTATTAAAAACAGAATCTATCAAAATGTATACAGCTTTGTGATTCTTTCAAACATGCATAATGGTGGGACCCCCATTGCAGAATCTGATATATGGTGCTATATCTTACAGATATTCACTTACAGATGACAACTTCAAAATTCACCAATGTACTGGTGATACAAAGTTCTTCTTGAAAGTCTCCTCTGCTCCAGACATCCAATGCCTCAAATGCAACTTGCACAACATCCAGACCTAGATGTCCAGTGCCTACCTGAAGCTCAAACCAACAAAGACAGAATTCCTGCCATCTGCCACAATCAAGACACCGTACAAACCTGTCTCAGTGACATAAACCTTACCTCTTCGAAACATCAACTTTCACCCAAAGCCAAATCACTTGGATTGACCCTCAAGGCTTATCTTTCTTACTTGCAAAAAACAGTTTGAAAATAATGAATATGCAAATATCTAGATTTTTACATTAAAACCCAATTTACATGGAAAAGTTTGTAGTTTTTTTAGAAATATATGAATTTCATGAGAAAAACGTTGGATCTACGCATACCATTTGCCTTAATGCTGCGGTATAAAAGCCCTCTTAACAATATCTGATCCCATTTCAGTGTGTTGGTTAAAAAAATACCATACCACAAGCATGTGGCACATATATTATCCAACCTTGACCATTAACCAAATTACTTCATGCTCTCTCCTCTCTAAGACCTGCTTCTGTGTCGTGTTCCATTTGGTTGTGATAGGAATGTTTTAATTTTAGGTGATGGGTTATTGCAAATAATCATCAGTACCGATAATTATTGTTTTTTGTCAAACTGAGGTTTCATGTAGAGCATTGTTTCAATGGATAAGTGTGGGTGTAGGAAATTCTGAATTTAAGGGTACATTGTTCTAACACTGTAACTACTAAGTTTGAACAGCCCCTCTGATGATGAAGTAACTCAAAGGACTGTGAAAATAACCTGAATTAATGAAACAGAAACAATCAGGAAATAGGTACAAGGAGAACAAGTGAAAGCTTTTAAGGTTCATAAGTATAGTACCAGGGCCACACAGGCAGGCAAGATCTCAGTAACAGACCACTGATAGACTGCTGCATATTATCTTACATAGGGCACAAGATTAGCCTTCCGACAAATAAAGGCATGGAGGAAGAGAAGAAAATGTAGGACTCCTTTTCCCTCTCAATCGATCATTAGTGGGCAAGGATCGAACATCAAAAGAGGGGCCAGGAAGCTGTGCCACTCACTAAAAAATGGACACACCACTTGGGAGGACATGTCAGGGTCCTGGCATAGAGAACGTGCACACCAACCCTTATGGTTTGCTAGACCTGCAAGAGTCCACCGACAGTTACATAGGAGCTACGTATTTAAAGCTATATGAGCTATATATTTGAAGCACCTGCTTCCTATTATTTTTGATAAATCATGTAGGTCAGTTTCAGCAGCCCTCTAAGGGTGTTAGTAATAGTAATTGCATCTAGGTAGTGAGCATTGTCAATATATTCAGTCCATTATTTAGGGGATGTTACAAATTGTTTCTAACACAGTCTAAATACACTGCTCCGAATAATTTGGTGTTGCGTTATTTTGCCTCCAAAGTGGGGGAAATAAATTGCTGAGGTCAGCATCATGATTATTATCATCTCAGAAGTATCTTCCAGACGATTCTAATTCTTCTGGGCTTCCTAAATATCTCGGCCCCTTATGTGGTGCCTCTTAGGCAATCATCTGCAGTTCAGTGAGTCTACTGCTGCAACATGTTTGTGTGTATTTTTTTTCCGTCAGCGCAATTGTGAACCTCTTCTTGATGGCGTTTCATATATACTGGGTTTCACCTTCTTCCAGATACATTAAATTGGGGAGAACTACTTATTTGTAGATTGTGTTGCCTTAACTTAACTGTAGACTTTTAATATGATCTGCACTGGTACTTGGTGCATCAGGTATCTGCAGACTGTGGGCAATATGGGCCTACGAGGCACTGCACGATCAACAGCGAAATTTAAAAGGATAACATAACCTTCCATGATTTATCCTCATTTGTAAAACTGTCAAAACAGTTTAATCTGATTGATATTAATCAGTATTGTAAAAACATTGACTCAGCTCACACTCGGTGGCACTTGAGTGATGGGAAAGGGGTTTGTACAGTATTTTGAAGGACTTCTTTAATTGTGTACATAAAAGGTTTGTGTTAGTGCATGGGAATAACGCTGCAGACGATCAAGATACAAAAAGCTGACATGAGAAGCACATCCAAGCACCAAGCTGGAGAATGCATAAAAGGTGTTATGTACTGATTAGTGCCCAGTTGAAAACATTATTTATCTCAGATTGTTGTATTGCCTCAGCTCTAAGGGTACCTGATGAGTAGCCCCCTTTTACTTTTTAATTGTTACTTTTTAAATGTGTCTAAGAGGATATAAAGACTGAATATAGAATTTTATGTTATTTGATGAATTAATACCCAACTGAAATAAATAACTGAGGCATTAACTGTTTCAAACAAAAAAATTGGGTTCAATATGTCTGAAAACGTATGGGTAATTTAATCTTAATGGAAGGTCTGCTGGTCCACAAGGGGGGATGGAAGCAGGGGTGGCTACTTCGCTATGGCGAAGGAGCGTCGCCCCACTGGCTGTGCCAGAATCAGACAAATAAAACTATAGCTTGTTTTATTTGTCTGCTTCTGACTCATTCAGCAGTGCAGGGAGGGTGGTGGGAAGTTGGATGAGGGGAGAGTGCACCCATGTGCACATGTGTGTTTGGCTGGCTGTCTCAGGCTGGCCAAAAACAAATACACATGACTGTGTAAACAGCCAGACTGGAGAAACTGCACAGACCCCAGGGCTGTGTCTGACCACCACTCAGACCAATCCTGGCACTGCTTTCATGCAAGGTTTTGAAGCACAAGGATTGCTGTGAAACCTGTGCTGGACACCGGAAGAGGAGGAGCGCGGGGCAGCATGAGGCAGAAGGGACGGAAGCAAGGTAAGTTATTATTATTTTTTTTTCATTTTTACCTTGTCTCCATTCCTATCCCCCCCCCCAATCTCCCTTGCGTTATGCGGTGGCCACTGCTGGATGGAGGCCAAAGCTGCCACCATGCTGGAAGAGCACTGTCTGCCCTATTTAGAGATCACCACCTGTCTGGCAGAAATATCTGTGCTGCAAAGACAGATCCTTTTACAGGACTCCAGGTTTCCATAGTTTGCACCGTATTTAAAGCGCCTAATCAGCAAAACGTATGGGTAATTTAATCTTAATGCAAGGTCTTCTGGTCCAGAAAGGGGATGGAAGCAGGGGTGGGTACTGCACTATGGCGAAGAAGCGTCACCCCACTGGCTGTGCCAGAATCAGACAAATAAAACTACAGCTTGTTTTATTTGTCTGCTTCTGACTCATCCAGCAGTGCAGGGAGGGTGGTGGGAGGTTGGATGAGGGGAGAGTGCACCCATGTGCACATGTGTGTTTGGCCGGCTGTCTCAGGCTGGGCAAACACACATGCACACATAGGTTTCTCCAGCCCGGCTGTGTGAACAGCCAGGCTGGAGAAACTGCACAGACCCCAGGGCTGTGTCTGAGCGACAGTCACTGCCACTCAGACCAATCCTGGCACTGCTTTCATGCAAGGTTTTGAAGCACAAGGATTGCTGAGGAGCCTGTGCTGGACACCGGAAGAGGAGGAGCGCAAGGCGGCATGAGGCAGAAGGGACAGAGGCAAGGTAAGTTATTATTTTTTTTTTTTCATTTTTACCTTGTCTCTGTTCCTATTCCCCCCCCCCCCCGCCACTCCCCCTTGCGTTATGTGGTGGCCACTGCTGGATGGAGGCCAAAACTGCCACCATGCTGGTAGAGCACTCTATGCCCTATTTAGAGACCACCACCTGTCTGGTAGAAATATCTGTGCTGCACAGACAGATCCTTTCACAGGACTCCAGGTTTCCATAGTTTGCACCGTATTTAAAGCGCCTAATCAGCAAACTGTTTTGCTTAGAGAAATTATACTGCAACACAACAAACGATGTCTCAGCATGCACAAAATGTTCTACCTTCCTGTGGGGGTATTCTATATAGTACGGATATCCCACAGTCAGACACACACACAAACTAGATTACACAAACTGGATTAGTCCACAAGCAAAATGGCCACACCATTTTATTTGGAGGATACATTGCAGATTTATTTGGAAAGGTAATGGGTTAACATATGGTTGATGCAAGGGCATCCAATAATGATATGACTTAAGTTGGCTAGCTGTCTTATTATCCAATGAGGATCAGGAATACACAAAATCTAGGGTTGGTGGACCTTTGGGGTTTCACCTCACATCTGGACACCATAGTCCAGGAAAACAATCTCATGGGCAGAGGTGAAACGTCAATAGACAATCTCTCATGCGCTCCGCCTTTCAACTGCCCATGGGAATAATGGGCTGTTGTTGCTTTGATCATGGGGCCCTGCCATATGGATGTGTAGAATATTGGCATGAAGCCCCCATGGGCTCTCTCATGTTGGTTGTTGTTTTGCACCAAAGTCCTTTGGATTGCCCTGTAAGTCCACCTACAACACACAATAAGTGAAAATAAAACATCACAACACTTGCATTATATCAGTAATCACAAACATGTCAATAAGATTAAGTGGTAGGGTGGTTTTCACTGTGCAATCACCAAAAGAGGACAACAGTTGACGCCATGAAATTATGTAAAGGAAGACCCTCCCCACCCCTGGAAGTGATATAATTGGAGGGGGTGTAGCCATGCCCTCCCCAGTGCATCAGGGGGATGAAGTGAATGCTGAAGGTGTCCAGCCTAGAACGAATGCTACACTAAGTTGCTGCCTGCCAATATTGTCTCTCTGCGTGTGATGCAGGAAGCCACAATTTCCCTGCCAGTGTCCACCATGCCACACAGAATGGATACAATCAGGGAAAATCATTGATCTTTGTTCTTCCCTCAATTGTACAGGCCAGCTAGTCACTAGGCCCTTTGGTGGCAAGACTGGCAGTCCAGAGGTTATCATCAGATGAGACAGCTAAGTCTCTGTCAACAATAACCCAGTAGTTTCCCCTCCTCTCAATGGGCCATGGGAATCACTGATTTGGTAGGGTAGGAGTACCACTGCTTTTTGCTGGTCCTCATACTCTGCCTAAAACCTAAATGAGACACTTTGGGCCTCATTTACAAGGAGCTGGTGCATCAGCTCCAATGCACCTGTTTCCTTGCGTCACTCTACGACCCCCCTAATAACACCATGGTAGCTCTGAATTTATAATACAGTGCACCATGGTACTCATTAGAACAACTGCATCAAAATTGTTGGCACAGTTGTGGCTCTTTTCTGGACTAGCATCAACATTTTTTACACTAGTCCAGCAAAGTTCAGGGAAGCCAATTGAAAAAAGCCTAGCATCATTTTAATGCCTGTCCTGGGCAGGCGTTAAAAATGATGCTAGAGTGGTGCAGTGAAATCTTCCAGATTTCACTGCACCGTTTTTTTGGGCCTCCTTGTAGGGGAACGCCTCCCTTGCATACATTATACCTGGTGCAGTTTTAATGTGGCACAAGGGTTTCCAACTGGTGCAAAGGTGACATTGCACCAGTTTGTAAATACGGCGCAGGATGGGGGGCTGTTTTGCATCACCTTAGCATCAAAAAAATGATGCTACAGCGCCGCAAGCCCCTGGATCAGTAACTGTAGGAAAGTACCATCTTGCCTGGCATGTTACCTCCATATTTCACTGTATATATGTTGTTTTAGTTGTATGTGTCACTGGGACCCTGCCAGCCAGGGCCCCAGTGCTCATAAGTGTGCCCTGTATGTGTTCCCTGTGTGATGACTAACTGTCTCACTGAGGCTCTGCTAACCAGAACCTCAGTGGTTATGCTCTCTCTTTGCTTTCCAAATTGTTACTAGCAGGCTAGTGACCAATTTCACCAATTCACATTGGCATACTGGAACACCCTTATAATTCCCTAGTATATAGTACTGAGGTACCCCAGGGTATTGGGGTTCCAGGAGATCCCTATGGGCTGCAGCATTTCTTTTGCCACCCATAGGGAGCTCTGATAATTCTTACACAGGCCTGCCACTGCAGCCTGAGTGAAATAACGTTCACATTATTTCACAGCCATTTACCACTGCACTTAAGTAACTTATAAGTCACCTATATGTCTAACGTTTACCTGGTAAAGGTTGGGTGCTAAGTTACTTAGTGTGTGGGCACCCTGGCACTAGCCAAGGTGCCCCCACATTGTTCAGGGCAAATTCCCCAGACTTTGTGAGTGTGGGGACACCATTACACGCGTGCACTGTACATAGGTCACTACCTATGTACAGCGTCATAATGGTAACTCCGAACATGGCCATGTAACATGTCTAAGATCAAGGAATTGTCTCTAGCACAGACCCGGGTACTGCCAAACTACCTTTCCCGGGGTTTCACTGCAGCTGCTGCTGCTGCCAACCCCTCAGACAGGTTTCTGCCCTCCTGGGGTCCAGCCAGGCTTGGCCCA
The DNA here is from genome assembly GCF_031143425.1 of Pleurodeles waltl. Lineage (NCBI taxonomy): Eukaryota > Metazoa > Chordata > Amphibia > Caudata > Salamandridae > Pleurodeles > Pleurodeles waltl. The sequence goes on from NC_090445.1 coordinate 763,978,475, forward strand.
GGAAGGCAGAACAAAGGACTTCCTCAGAGAGAGGGTGTTAAACCCTCTCCTTTTGGAAAAAGGTGTCAGGGCTGGGGAGGAGTAGCCTCCCCCAGCCTCTGGAAATGCTTTGATGAGCACAGATGGTGCCCATCTCTGCATAAGCCAGTCTGCACCGGTTCAGGGATCCTCCAGCCCTGCTCTGGCACGAAACTGGACTAAGGAAAGGGGAGTGACCACTCCCCTGACCTGCACCTCCCCTGGGAGGTGCCCAGAGCTCCTCCAGTGTGCTCCAGACCTCTGCCATCTTGGAAACAGAGGTGCTGCTGGCACACTGGACTGCTCCGAGTGGCCAGTGCCAGCAGGTGACGTCAGAGACTCCTCCTGATAGGCTCTTACCTGTGTTGCTAGCCTATCCTCCTTCCTAGGTAGCCAAACCTCCTTTTCTGGCTATTTAGGGTCTCTGCTTTGGGGAATTCTTTAGATAACGAATGCAAGAGCTCATCAGAGTTCCTCTGCATCTCTCTCTTCACCTTCTGCCAAGGAATCAACCGCTGACTACTCAGGACGCCTGCAAAATCGCAACAAAGTAGCAAAGACGACTACTGCAACCTTGTATCGCTGATCCTGCCGCCTTCTCGACTGTTTTCCTGGTGGTGCATGCTGTGGGGGTAGTCTGCCTCCTCTCTGCACTAGAAGCTCTGAAGAAATCTCCCGTGGGTCGTCGGAATCTTCCCCCTGCAACCGCAGACAACAAAAGACTGCATCACCGGTCCTCTGGGTCCCCTCTCAGCATGACGAGCGTGGTCCCTGGAACTCAGCAACTCTGTCCAAGTGACTCCCACAGTCCAGTGACTCTTCAGTCCAAGTTGGTGGAGGTAAGTCCTTGCCTCCCCACGCTAGACTGCATTGCTGGGTACCGCGTGATTTGCAGCTGCTCCGGCTCCTGTGCACTCTTCCAGGATTTCCTTTGTGCACAGCCAAGCCTGGGTCCCTGACACTCTAACCTGCAGTGCACAACCTCCTGAGTTGTCCTCCGGCGTCGTGGGATCTTCTTTTGTGACTTCGGTGAGCTCTGGTTCACTCCTCTTCGTAGTGCCTGTCCCGGCACTTCTGCTGGTGCTGCCTGCTTCTGTGAGGGCTCCCTATCTTGCTGGGCACCCCCTCTGTCTCCTCACGCAATTGGCGACATCCTGGTCCCTCCTGCAGCCACAGCACAGCACTGATGCCAGTTGTCCAAAGAAAAGCACCAAGCCTCCCACTACCACAACCCCTACTGCTACACCTAGTGCCCCTAGTAATAGCAGTGGTGGTGGGAGCAAACCTACTAATAGCCAATCCAAGGGAGTAGCTGGGCTCACTTTTGGTAATTTAGTTGGGGTTGGTCTTGTTAGGGAGACCACAGAGGCTGTGCTAGTCTCTGAAGGTGCCTTTGATTTGGCCACCTTGGTTGCTTTTCCCCTTAATATGGATAAGTTCAAGCAACTTCCCCTAATAAATGGTGTTGAGGTTCAGGCCTACAGGGACACAGGTGCCAGTGTTACCATGGTAATAGAGAAACTGGTACACCCTGAACAACATCTACTTGGTCACCAGTACCAAGTGACTGATGCTCATAACAACACTCTTAGCCATCCCATGGCTGTTGTAAATCTCAACTGGGGGGGGTTACTGGTCCAAAGAAAGTTGTGGTTGCCTCAGATTTACCTGTAGACTGTCTACTAGGGAACGATTTAGAGACATCAGCTTGGGCAGAAGTGGAGTTGGAGGCTCATGCAGCAATGCTGGGCATTCCTGGCCATATTTTTGCTTTAACCAGGGCTCAGGCCAAAAAGCAAAAAGGACAGGGTGACTTGGATCCTGGAACAATGGACCAAGTGCTCCCTAAAGCTAGGGTTAGTAAAGGTAAATCCCTACCTACTATCCCTCCCTCTACAGTGGATTCAACTTCTGAGGAAGAAGAATTTCCACCCTGTGCAGAACCTTCACCAGAGGAGCTGGAAGCAGACACTGCTGAGCTTTTGGGTGGAGGGGGGCCTGCCAGGGAGGAGCTGAGTGTGGCACAGCAGACCTGTCCCACACTAGAGGGTCTAAGACAGCAAGCTGTCAAACAGCAAAATGGGGATGTCAGTGACTCTCACAGAGTTTACTGGGAGGACAACCTCTTGTATACTGAAGCAAGGGATGCAAAACCTGGAGCAGCCAGGAGATTGGTGATTCCCCTGCAATACAGAGAGTTCCTCCTAACTCTAGCTCACAACATTCCCTTGGCTGGACATCTTGGGCAAATTAAAACATGGGAAAGGCTTGTCCCCCTGTTTCATTGGCCTAGGATGTCAGAGGACACAAAAGATTTTTGTAAATCCTGTGTCACCTGTCAAGCCAGTGGCAAGACTGGTGGCACCCCAAAGGCTCCCCTTATTCCACTGCCTGTGGTTGGGGTTCCCTTTGAAAGGGTAGGGGTTGACATAGTTGGCCCCCTTGACCCTCCTACTGCTTCAGGCAATAGGTTTATCTTGGTGGTAGTGGACCATGCCACAATATATCCTGAAGCAATTCCTCTTAGGACCACTACAGCACCTGCAGTGGCAAAGGCCCTCCTGGGAATCTTTTCCAGGGTGGGTTTCCCAAAAGAGGTGGTATCAGACAGGGGTAGCAACTTTATGTCTCCATACTTGAAGGCCATGTGGAAGGAATGTGGTGTAACATACAAATTCACCACACCTTATCATCCACAAACAAATGGACTGGTTGAGAGGTTTAACAAAACTGTCAAAGGAATGATAATGGGACTCCCTGAAAAACTCAGGAGGAGATGGGATGTCCTGTTACCTTGCCTCCTTTTTGCTTACAGGGAGGTACCCCAAAAAGGAGTGGGCTTCAGCCCCTTTGAACTCCTATTTGGACACCCTGTAAGAGGTCCTCTAACACTTGTAAAGGAGGGTTGGGAACAACCTTTAAAAGCTCCTAAGCAAGACATAGTGGACTATGTACTTGGCCTAAGATCCAGAATGGCTAAGTATATGAAAAATGCCAGTAAAAACCTCCAGGCCAGCCAAGAGCTCCAAAAGCAATGACATGACCAGAAGGCTGTTCTGATTCAGTACCAACCAGGGCAGAAAGTGTGGGTCTTGGAGCCTGTGCCCCCAAGAGCACTCCAAGACAAATGGAGTGGACCCCACATTATTGTTGAAAAAAAGGGAGAAGTCACCTACTTGGTTGACTTGGGCACTGCCAGGAGTCCCCTTAGGGTGCTCCATGTCAATCGCCTAAAGCCCTACTATGACAGGGCTGATCTCACCCTGCTCATGGCAACAGATGAAGGACAGGAAGAAGAGAGTGACCCTCTCCCAGATCTCTTCTCTTCCACAGAACAAGATGCTCTAGTGGAAGGTGTAGTTTTGGCAGATTGTCTTACTGCTGAGCAGAAAGACCACTGCATAAATCTCCTGGGTCAGTTTTCTGAACTCTTTTCTACTGTGCCAGGCACCACTTCTTGGTGTGAGCACACTATAGATACTGGAGACAGCATGCCTGTCAAAAGTAAGATCTATAGGCAGCCTGACCATGTCAGGGACTGCATAAAACAAGAGGTTCAGAAAATGCTTGAACTGGGAGTGGTTGAGCACTCTGAAAGTCCATGGGCCTCTCCTGTGGTACTTGTACCAAAGCCTCATTCCAAAGATGGGAAAAAGGTAATGCGGTTTTGTGTAGATTACAGAGGTCTCAACCAGGTAACTAAAACTGATGCTCACCCTATACCCAGGGCAGATGAGCTCATAGATACACTGACATCTGCCAAGTATCTAAGCACCTTTGATTTGACTGCAGGGTATTGGCAGATCAAGTTATCAGAGGATGCTAAAGCAAAAACTGCATTTTCGACCATTGGAGGGCACTACCAATTCACAGTAATGCCCTTTGGTTTGAAAAATGCACCTGCCACTTTTCAGAGGTTGGTGAATACAGTCCTGCAAGGGTTGGAGGCTTTTAGTGCAGCATATCTAGATGATACAGCTGTCTTTAGCTCCACCTGGGATGATCACCTGGCCAACCGGGGAAAGTTTTGGAGGCCCTGCAAAAGGCAGGCCTCACTATCAAGGCTTCAAAGTGCCAGATAGGGCAGGGGAAAGTGGTTTATCTGGGACACCTTGTAGGTGGAGAACAGATTGCCCCACTTCAGGGGAAAATCCAAACTATTATAGATTGGATTCCCCCTACAACTCAGACCCAGGTGAGAGCCTTCTTAGGCCTCACTGGGTATTACAGGAGGTTCATAAAGAACTATGGCTCCATAGCAACCCCTCTTAATGACCTCACTTCAAAGAAAATGCCTAAAAAGGTATTATGGACAGCTAGCTGTCAGAAAGCTTTTGAGGAGCTAAAACAGGTCATGTGCTCTGCACCTGTCCTTAAAAGCCCATGTTACTTCAAGAAATTCATTGTTCAAACTGATGCATCTGAATTAGGGGTAGGGGCAGTCTTATCACAACTCAATTCTGAGGGCCAGGATCAACCTGTTGCCTTTATCAGCAGGAGGTTGACCCCTAGAGAAAAGCGTTGGTCTGCCATAGAGAGGGAGGCCTTTGCTGTGGTCTGGGCACTGAAGAACTTGAGGCCATACCTGTTTGGCACTCACTCCATTGTTCAGACAGACCACAAACCTCTACTTTGGCTAAAACAAATGAAAGGTGAAAACTCTAAATTGTTGAGGTGGTCCATATCTCTACAGGGAATGGACTATACAGTGGAACATAGACCTGGGAGTACCCACTCCAATGCAGATGGACTCTCCAGATATTTCCACTTAGACAATGAAGACTCATCAGGTCATGGCTAGTCGTATTGTCCTTCGTTTGGGTTGGGGGGTTGTGTAGGAAAGTACCATCTTGCCTGGCATATTACCCCCATATTTCACTGTGTATATGTTGTTTTAGTTGTATGTGTCACTGCGACCCTGCCAGCCAGGGCCCCAGTGCTCATAAGTGTGCCCTGTATGTGTTCCCTGTGAAATGGCTAACTGTCTCACTGAGGCTCTGCTAACCAGAACCTCAGAGGTTATGCCCTCTCTTTGCTTTCCAAATTGTCACTAAGAGGCTAGTGACCAATTTCACCAATTCACATTGGCATACTGGAACACCCTTATAATTCCCTAGTATATGGTACTGAGGTACCCAGGGTATTGAGGTTCCAGGAGATCCCTATGGGCTGCAGCATTTCTTTTGCCACCCATAGGGAGCTCTGACAATTCTTACACAGGCCTGCCACTGCAGCCTGAGTGAAATAACGTCCACGTTATTTCACAGCCATTTACCACTGCACTTAAGTAACTTATAAGTCACCTATATGTCCAACCTTTACCTGGTGAAGGTTGGGTGCTAAGTTACTTAGTGTGTGGGCACCCTGGCACTAGCCAAGGTGCCCCCACATTGTTCAGGGCAAATTCCCCGGACTTTGTGAGTGCAGGACACCATTACACGCGTACACTGTACATAGGTCACTACCTATGTACAGAGTCACAATGGTAACTCCGAACATGGCCATGTAACATGTCTAAGATCATGGAATTGTATCTAGCACAGACCCGGGTACTGCCAAACTACCTTTCCCGGGGTTTCACTGCAGCTGCTGCTGCTGCCAACCCCTCAGACAGGTTTCTGCCCTCCTGGGGTCCAGCCAGGCTTGGCCCAGGAAGGCAGAACAAAGGACTTCCTCAGAGAGAGGGTGTTACACCCTCTCCCTTTGGAAAAAGGTGTCAGGGCTGGGGAGGAGTAGCCTCCCCCAGCATCTGGAAATGCTTTGATGGGCACAGATGGTGCCCATCTCTGCATAAGCCAGTCTGCACCGGTTCAGGGATCCCCCAGCTCTGCTCTGGCGCAAAACTGGACAAAGGAAAGGGGAGTGACCACTCCCCTGACCTGCACCTCCCCTGGGAGGTGCCCAGAGCTCCTCCAGTGTGCTCCAGACCTCTGTCATCTTGGAAACAGAGGTGCTGCTGGCACACTGGACTGCTCTGAGTGGCCAGTGCCAGCAGGTGACGTCAGACACTCCTCCTGATAGGCTTTTACCTGTGTTGCTAGCCTATCCTCCTTCCTAGGTAGCCAAACCTCCTTTTCTGGCTATTTAGGGTCTCTGCTTTGGGGAATTCTTTAGATAACGAATGCAAGAGCTCTTCAGAGTTCCTCTGCATCTCTCTCTTCACCTTCTGCCAAGGAATCGACCGCTGACTGCTCAGGACGCCTGCAAAATCGCAACAAAGTAGCAAAGACGACTACTGCAACCTTGTATCGCTGATCCTGCCGCCTTCTCAACTGTTTTCCTGGTGGTGCATGCTGTGGGGGTAGTCTGCCTCCTCTCTGCACTAGAAGCTCCGAAGAAATCTCCCGTGGGTCGACTGAATCTTCCCCCTGCAACCGCAGGCAACAAAAGACTGCATCACCGGTCCTCTGGGTCCCCTCTCAGCACGACGAGCGTGGTCCCTGGAACTCAGCAACTCTGTCCAAGTGACTCCCACAGTCCAGTGACTCTTCAGTCCAAGTTTCGTGGAGGTAAGTCCTTGCCTCCCCACGCTAGACTGCATTGCTGGGTACCGCGTGATTTGCAGCTGCTCTGGCTCCTGTGCACTCTTCCAGGATTTCCTTTGTGAACAGCCAAGCCTGGGTCCCCGCCACTCTAACCTGCAGTGCACAACCTCCTGAGTTGTCCTCCGGCGTCGTGGGATCTTCTTTTGTGACTTCGGGTGAGCTCCGGTTCACTCCTCTTCGTAGTGCCTGTTCCGGCACTTCTGTGGGTGCTGCCTGATCTGTGAGGACTCCCTATCTTGCTGGATACCTCCTCTGTCTCCTCACGCAATTGGCGACATCCTGGTCCCTCCTGGGCCACAGCAGCATCCAAAAACCCTAACCGTGACCCTGGCAGCTAGCAAGGCTTGTTTGCGGTCTTTCTGCGTGGTAACACCTCTGCAAGCTTCTTCACGACGTGGAACACCCATCCTCCAAAGGGGAAGTTCCTAGTCCTCTTCGTTCTTGCAGAATCCACAGGTCCTACCATCCGGTGGCAGCTTCTTTGCACCCTCAGCTGGCATTTCCTGGGCAACTGCCCAATCTCGACTTTGTCGCGACTCTTGGACTTGGTCCCCTTGTTCCACAGGTACTCTCGTCCGGAAATCCACCTTTGTTGCATTGCTGGTGTTGGTCTTCCTTGCAGAATTCCCCTATCACGACTTCTGTGCTCTCTGGGGAATATAGGTGCACTTTACACCTACTTTTCAGGGTCTTGGGGTGGGCTATTTTTCTAACCCTCACTGTTTTCTTACAGTCCCAGCGACCCTCTACAAGCTCACATAGGTTTGGGGTCCATTCGTGGTTCGCATTCCACTTTTGGAGTATATAGTTTGTGTTGCCCCTATACCTATGTGCTCTCATTGCAATCTATTGTGACTGTACATTGCTTGCATTACTTCCTTTTGCTATTACTGCATATTTTTGGTATTGTGTACATATATCTTGTGTATATTTGCTATCCTCATACTGAGGGTACTCACTGAGATACTTTTGGCATATTGTCATAAAAATAAAGTACCTTTATTTTTAGTATATCTGTGTATTGTGTTTTCTTATGATATTGTGCATATGACACCAGTGGTATAGTAGTTCAGCCTAAGTTGCTCTGCTAAGCTACCTTTTCTATCAGCCTAAGCTGCTAGAACACCTCTTCTACACTAATAAGGGATAACTCGACCTGGTGCAGAGTGTAAGTACCCCTTGGTAACCACTACAAACCAGGCCAGCCTCCTACAGTAACATTTGGGAAAAGGCCCAGAGGATGCCGAAATCCGAAGTGCCTGATTTAGATCTTGGAGGTTCTGGTAAAATAATCTCATCTGATAGATACGGGACACCTAACTAAAAACAAATAGTGTAATAAAATGCACAAATTTGTGTACAAAAAAAGTCTGTATCATTCTCCATTTTTAGCGACATATTGTAAATTGATGCACAAACTCCGTAGGAATGCCACACAATCGTTTATGGATTTCATCATCTGCTTTTAGGTAAATGAAAATGTAGCCAGCTTGCCACGGGGCACATGAACAAAGAAAAACAGAAAGTGGTAGAGACCAAAACAACGGAGGGGTCGCCTCTGTGAATCTTCTCAGCAGTACCAGGCGAGACCAGCTTTACCTATCCGTGAAGGAGGTCCTGCAAGCTTTTCCTTTGTGGCCTTGCCCTTCAAAAACCCAATTAATGTTTTGATTTGATTTTTAGCCTTTGCCCTGACTGACAAATTAACGCTTGCTTATTACTTTTGTTACTGCATAATTTTCAGTGCCTTGTGGCACTTTTGTATTCTTCCAGTCTCAGTTTTCTCTGGTTCCTCCCCGAAGTATGACTCATGTTTCCCCAACCTTCCAAAATGGCTGAGTTCGCCATCTCCTCTCAACCTTTATGCTGCTTTGCAGTTTAGCACGTCTCTTATGTCCTTTGCTTAGGTACACACTTAGCATTTGTGAGGTGTGCTTAGACCAGCATCTCCTGGGTCCAAAGTGTACAATGCAAAGCTGCAGTTCTGTGAGAGCATTCTGGGACAAGGCCGACCGTGGAGGGCAAAGATGGGAACATTAACTAGGAGAACACCCAAGGACGGATAGGACAACGCAGTCTACCAGCAACGCCGTCCCCTTTCCCCTTCAAATGCTTTTCAATGTTTTAAACAGTGTGCATGTTCTTAAAGAAAATATAATACATAATTGTGCACATTATTGCATTGACGCATAAATACATTTAAATGCACGTTTTCGTAGCAAATACATTATTTTCCCTAGTTCAAAGGGGAATGTGAAATTCAACATGAGTTGACGGTTTTATTTGCGTATTAACTGCCCCTTACGACCTCCCTGCTTTCCTGGTTACAGCCCTTGCAGAATGAGTGTATTCCACCCACGACGTGCATCCATAACGATCCGTTATATAAACAAAAATGTTCACAAAAGTGTTAGGCATTTTTATTATTCCTCCCTATCCAGTCAGCGTCACTATAACGTCAGTGCACCTTTCAAAACCCATAATCTAGTCTTTTTTGTGTACGGCAGGTGCTGATGGTCATTGCTCCTAGTGCACTGTGTATCAGTTACGTTTTCAAGACATCTTTCTGGATGTAGAACCGTTGCCTGTAAGATTGAGAGCCAAACCACAATCAAAAGATGTAAAATAGGCAACTTATGCCCTGAAAAAGCACATATAAAAAGAATTTAAAAATAAAAAAATATTTTTAACATTTCTCAGTGTCTCAATTAAGTACATACAGTTATAGCAATGAATTAAGTAACATTTATTGAAAGTTATATTCGAGGATACCCCCACACCCAGATGACGTTGCCACAAATTACCCAAATTGTCATGCCCTCTATTTATAGTCTATATTGTTATTAAATGTGAAGCAAGACTATTCCTTATTTACCATATACAAGTGAGGTTTATGCAGCGTGCAGATCCTGTAGTGAGTTACTTCAATGTGCTCTCAAACTGGATGGTTAAGGGAAATGATTATTAGGGAATCCGGATTTGAGTTTAGGACCGCATGTTGTGCAGTTCAGAGACTGTCTAGTTCCATCCTTCGGTTTTCCGTTTAACACCAAAGGTCAATCCTTTGTGTTCAGTTATTCAACTATTCTTATTAAATTAGTGTTAGCATATGGTGCTCAATAAATACAATTATCACACCTTAAAATTACACTTTATACAACAGCATTTCCAGCCTTCTGTAACGCTGCTGGCTCCACTAACATCACAAACGGAACAATTTTCTTGTGATCCCTCCTTAAAACATGGTAGTGAGAGAGCGTAGCTTATATAATCAATATTAACATGAAATATTTATGAACTAATGTATAATAATGCTGCATAGAAAATGTACTAATGTATTTTGCAAAATGCATGCTTGAAATGTGCCCATGGGGAGTGGCCACCAATGTATACGGGAACTAATGAAAATGACTAACAATGATGAATTATTATATTAAGAGATAGTTTTACACTAATTATTAAAGGTTATGTTGCTGAAGTTCTGCTAATAAATCATTAGGCCTTAGTTAGCATGAGTCGAGGCCTAGCTGCCTGGCTCTCATATTAAATGTGTTTTTCTAACGTGCAGTGTGCTGACTCGCTGAAGGACATGAATTCTTGTTTTCCCAAAGCTAGAAGCTGAATGTAACTGTAGTAGATCCGTTCTCATGAATTTCGACTTGCTTACAGAAACATTTTAGCCGAATGCAATAGTATAGATTTATACCTGCTACAAGGTCGCCTGAACTGGTACAGACAATGGAGCCACTGACTAAAGATGTGCAAAGAATCACAAGAGGATAAAATCATACCGGACATTCTACCCCCTGAAGACGTCAATCATAAGGACCAATAAACTACGTGAGAACAGTTATGGGGTGACAAATTTGATGAAGTAATCGAAACTCTATTGGAGGGAGATAGTGGGGTGCAACCCCTTAGCCAATTAGATTTTAGGGGGATGGACATTGAAAAAGTGATAAAACTCCTTGACACAAGGAAGTAGCTTAGAACAGGAGAGATAGATAGATAGAGTGAGGGGAGATGCTGATGTGATTTGCTATGATCCAGACACTTTGTCACTTTGGTTAGTGACTTGCTAATTTTACTTAGAACCATCTTTGCCCTTAGATTGCCCGTTTATACTTTACCTCCTTATGAAGGAAGTACCCTTTGCCCTTCCTGCCTGAGCTGAGTCCTGGCTGATGGCAAATCAACTGATGTCCTGAGGACGAAGGCAGAGCCTGAGTGCTGATCAAACTTGGAGGGTAACTATATGACAATGATATTGTGATTGTCTGTTTGCTTTTCCTTTCTAGGTACCAACTGCTACTTTTGACAGAGACCATAGTTAGAGTTTTTTTCCAAATTGATGTTGCTAAATTATTTTGCATGAATACCAACATGCCAATGCTAATTCGTGGTTAGTTAAGGGGTTCACTAAACAGACGAAAATAGACAAATGACTGAATCTATACTTTGTTGAACAATGCGCTAACGTTACTCTACTGATGTTGATCCATGTTGACGACGTGCTAAGTTCTAATATTCGTGATACTTGCTTTGATTAAATCTTATCAGAGTTGCCATATTGTGATTATGCTATTATGCTTTTTGGTCTTGAGATTAATAAACTTGCTAGTAGAATTGTAATCAATAGGGAATAAATACCACAAAATCGTACTAAACTGGTGTGGTTATTCAGGACTGAAAGGTCATGGTGGTGTCCTGAGTCTTATTAAATGTCTTTGACTAAAGTGAATTGTCTTGTTATAATAAATATTGATGAGTTTATTGACATATTGATTGACATGTTGATTAGCTATCTCGTCCTAAGGTGTCTTCAATCACGGTCAAAAGATTAATTGGCCTAAAACGAGTCCCGAGTGTATAAATTAGTCATAAAGGGACGCGTTACCAGTTCGATTCTGTTGTATCCTAGAGGGAATGTTATGGAGAAATGCGTGAGGTGATAATGGTAATGGAACCTTAATCAATGTTCCACATCTGACTCATCCCAGGTTCTGAGGGTAACAGTTGGAGGCTTTGGGATGAGTGAAGTGGTGGCTCCTACTTGCATGTGAATAAACTCACATTTATTTTATCTCTTTCCTTCGCGAGTCATTTTAGACTGGACATAATATAATTTTGCGATGACTGTCTGGAGCCACCTGGAGAGCACACACAGTTTTGTTTCAGAAGAAATGCTCCATTTCCGCCCAGTAAGAAGATGAAAAGCTATGCAGCATTGTCATTGTTTTTTAAAGACACATACTTTTAAAGCGCCAATCTTTTTGGATATCAGGCACCTATTCTGACATCCTGGATTTAACTCCATATCTCCATAATTTTATTGGGAATGGCCTTGCCCGAGCTAAGCCTTCATTTCACAGACATCACTACACGTAGCATACGCAGCGAGTCCTGAATGCACCCCTCGTCATTGGTGAACGTGGTTTATTGAAGAGTTGCCTGGCAACACCCGATGTCTTTCACAGTATTACTTAGTGAGATTTCGGCAATGCATGGGTGTGCTCTAAATCATAGCCATACAGTCTCAGCGAATTGATCCCATAGCAGGATTCAAGCATGTTCAGTTCACCTATACTAAGCCTTTAATGGGACTTTTGCTACAAGTGTGCTTGTTTACGCTGACATACACAGCACTTACTGTAATAAAGCTTGTCACGTGACGAGCACATAACAGGGATTCTGGAACAACTGTATATATTTACCCTGATATGCACAGCAATCATCTTAATAAAGCATGTCAGTAACATTGAACCCAACATCTTAGACACGTTCGGCGACACGCACACCAATAAAATCAACACAAGTTGGATGTTGGATTATAGGAGTTTTCATGCTCTGATACGCACAGCATGGTAATTCAAGAGAGCTTGTCTGGTCCATTTGTTTGTATCTAGAAGGTATAAGGACAACATTTTCTGATTTAATATTATTCTTTATACCAAGTATGCAGTCTGTTAATGATCCACCTCAGTTCTTAGAGTCACCTGGCAACACCGAAGTTCTCTGGAAAAAATGGCTGGATGCATTTGAAACATACTTAGGAGTGATAGGCGCATCACGCTTCAGACCAGAAAAAAAAAATAGTTACTTTTGCACACCTTGGGATTTGAGGGCAGAGAAATATTCAAGCATCTACCTGATGTGGTGCTGGGTGAAGATGAGTAATTAGATGAATTTCAGGAGTCTGTAAAGAAGTTGACTTTAAGACCTAGCTTGGTAATACAGCAACATAAGTTCTTTAAAAGAGTACAATTACAGTATTAAAAGGTAGAAGTCTATATTAGTGCTCTGAGACAATTGTGTTCACAATTTCAGTTTGGGGCATTTCATGACCAACTTGTCAGAGACCAGTTCATTGGGCATTGTTTAGGCAAACATATCCAACAAAAATTGCTGACTATGGGAGATCCCTCTCTTGAAGAAGTCAATATAATGGCAAAGAGTATTGAACTGGTACAGGCTTCACTTAAGACACTCACTATACAAGCAACTGTAAATGATAATGTTAATGTAGTAACCACGTTGGCACGTAAAGATTACAAAAGTACAGATAAACAGCTTTATAAATGCACAAATATTTGTTTGAGATGCAGCAATACTCCTCATGGAAGAGATACCAAAGGGTGTCCAGCAAGGGTTGTAACTTGTCGTAAATGTGGTAAGATTGGTCACTTTGCAAAAGTGTATCAAAGTGGCAAAACAGAAACACAAAAGTCAATAGTGTCCTGGATGGGTACAGGGCAATTGACCAGCAAATGGTGAAGGATTTTCATGACATGATTATTGTGGTGTCTGATGTGGGGGTGGTCACAGGTGATCTGAGTGATTGTGTTGACCCTTATGTAGATATTGTGTTAGGTGATAAAACATTACATTAACTGGTTGACTCTGGGCCACGTATAACTATGGTGGCTTCAGAATTATTTAGAAACACATGGGGCAAACAGAAGATGTTTCCACCTGATAGGGCTCCAGTGTCATATGAAGGCAGGAGAACTGAAATGGAAGGACTTATTGAGGATGTACTAGAACTCAAAGGGCATAGAATTCAAAGCAAAGTTTATGTGGTGGTGAAATCACTCAGTATTTTAGGGTGGTTCCATCAGTGTCTTTTTGGGATGGTGCTCAAACCAGGAACGAATGAGCAGGTCATGGTAGTTAAAGAACCGGCAATGTCTGACTCTGACTTATTACAGAACGAATTTCCCAACGTTTTTTCTAGTGATCTGGGATGCATTGTGGAATTCCAATTCAGAATATAGGTTAAACAAGGGGCAATTCCTGTTAAACACAAACTTGGGTCGATACTATTCAGTCTGAGGGAAGATCTTAAGCATGAGTAAGAGAAGTTGCAGAAGAAAGAAGTGATTGAACCTAGTGAATCAAGCTTATGGCTTTCGCCCATTGTTGTAGCTTGTAAGCATAATGGGAATATGCACTTGTACATTGATTTGAGGAATCTCAATAACGAGATTTGGGTGGATTTGTTTCCACTGCCCAAGATTAGCAACCTATTAGAAGAGCTTAAAGGTGCTGAATTGTTTTCAAAGATTGATCTTGCATTAACTTACCATCAAGTTGTGCTCGAAGAGGGAACAAGGCACTATACCGCATTCAACTAACCTTTTGGAAGTTTTCAGTTTTGCAAAATGCTGTTTGGGCTGGCATCAGCAGCCTGATTCTTCCAGCGTATAATCCATCAGCTATTAAAGAATGTTCAAGGAGTCTTGGTATTCCAGGACCATGATCTTCGCAAAACACTTGGAAGACCATAACAAAGTACTTAGGTCAGTAGTGCACATCATTGAGAAGAATTGAGAAATAGTGAAAAAAGAAAAATGTGAGTTTTGGAAGAGAAGCATTGAGTTCTTGGGGCATTTAATATCCAATGAAGGTGTTAGTCCGAGACCAGGCTTGATCAATGCAGTGATGGAGTGTCCCAGTCCAAGGACGAATTACGATCCTTTATAGGGTCGTGTGAATTCTATGCTAGGCTAGGTATATTCCTTGATATGCCACCAAGATTAAGAATTTGACCAAAATGTTGAAGAACAATGTTTCATTTGTTTGGGACAATAGTTGCCAAGCCACATTTGATTTAGTTAAATCAGAGATGACCAATGCCAAAGTGCTGAGTGCTTCTGATCCGCAGGTGGCTTGTACCCTCATGGTGGATGCTACTAAGTATGGTTTAGGAGCTGTATTAACTCAGGATATGCCACAAGGAGAAGTTACCATTAGCTATGTCTCGAGAGTGCTCCATGAGGCAGAGATGAATTACTCAATTATTGAAAAGGAATTACTGGCGTGCTATTGGACATGCAAAAAATTTAGAAGTTATGTGTGGGGAAAGAGGTTTGTTATACAAATGGACCACAAACCACTTGTGTACATTTTAAGAGGGGACGGAGTCAGATACGCCACACTATGCATAGCTCAACTAATTATGAAGTTGCTACGGTATGACATGGAGATAAAATATATTCCTCATAAAAATAATATAAGAGCTGATGTTCTGTCAAGATTATCTATAAGTGAACCTGACACAATAAATTTAAAGGAGGATAAAGACGATTGTTTTGTAGCACTTATAGTTATTTCTCAAAATAAAGCATGTAAGGAGGTTGACTGGAGGAAAGCAGAAAAGCTAGATGTAGTGCTTGCAAAGGTGACAGAGTTTGTGGTAAATGGCTGGCCAAAAGAGAGAAATCTGGATGCTGAATTACAACCATATCGCAAAATTGCTGAGGAAATGTCTATAGATGGTAATGAGGTGTGAAAAATGTATTGCGTCATATGACCTTCGTATGGTGTTAATCAACAAAGCTCATGAGGGAGACCTAGGTGCTACTATGACAAAATGTAGATTAAGAGAACATTATTGGTGGCCCTCTATGGACAAAGATGTGGAAGCAGTGGTAAAAGAATGTGTGTTGTGTAGCAAATCCGAGAAGGGTTTTAAAGTTGCAACACCCCCCTTACAACCAATAACTATCCCATAAAATCCTGGGGTGAAAGATGGGACTGACATGGTGGGCCCATTTCATTTTCTTCCTTATCATTTACGCATTTGTACTGATGGATTACCATAGCAAATAGCCTGAAGTTCATTTTTGTTCCACACCTACTGCTTGCAATGCTGTGAAATGTTTGAAAGACATTTTCATGAGGGAGGGATTCCCAGAGTCCATCATTTGTTATAATGATGTTCAATTTGTCAATTATGAAATGGAAAGATTACTGAAAGAAATCAGGTTTAAAACATCTAAAGAATTCACTTTATCATCGACAAACTGATGGTTTAGTGGAGAGGATGAATAGAGTGGTAGGGGCCAGCAGAAGGTGGGCCAGAAACAACAATTATGTTTTAGAAGAGGCCGTTAAATCCATTTATGGTTTTACAGTACGACACCCCATTCGTTGATGAAAGTGTCGCCATTTTAAGCAGTAAGGGGGCACAAGCCTACATATATACTTTACACACCATAGTTATCCAAGTCAGTAAGAAATTAGATACAGTGGGTACAGACATGTTGGAATGAGTTTTGCAGAGACAAAATAGGATAAAGAACAGATATGATATTATAAAATCCCCCAAGCAACAAGATATTCATCCGGGAAATGTGTTAAATGTAAAAAACAGTACATTTGTAAAAAACAAAAAAGGGAGGCCAGTTATAGTGATCCTGTTAGGGTGAAGAAAACATGTGGCAATGCAGTAATGGTGGAAGGTGGTCAGTGGTTGAATGTTGCTAAGATAGTAAAGGTCCAAGAGAAGATTCCCACACATGCAGCAGGGAAGTTGGTGTCCAAGGGTTGCCCTGTAGAAGAATCTATGAAGGATCCCATTGGAGTAGGCGTATGCAGATCTACCTGTGAAAGATATGCACCTTGGAAGTTCAGACAAGACACTTAGATTTATGGTACTATTTTACAATGAAAATGTTACAGACATGAATTCTCTAGTATCTTGTGCCATAGGTTTCACTTATGCATCTCCTTAGTATCTTGTGGCACAGGTCTGAATTATGATTTGTTACAAGTTTTCCTCTTTGAGTTTAGAGCAAACGTTTATTTATTATGTATTTATATGAGATGATATGTATCTCCTTGTTTTTTTTTTTTTTAATAAATACAAATGAGAGATAATGCTGTATCCTAGAGGGAATGTTATCAAGATATGTGTGAGGTAATAAGCATAATAGAACCTTAAGCAATGTTTTACCTCTGAATCATTCCGGGTTCTGAGGATGACAGGTGGAGGCATCGGGATGATTAAAGAAGGGGCTCCTACTTGCATGTGAATAAACTCTCATTTACCTCTTTCCTTCGAGAGACATTTTTGACTGGCCATAACAAATTGGCTTCTACCCAACTGGCATATTTAATTTACTTGTAACTCAATAATAAAGTCGCACTTCCTGGGCCTATGAATTAAGGCTGCTAGTGAGCCTGCAGCACTGACTTTTAAACCCACTTAAGTAGCATTTTAAACATTTATCAAGTCTCTTATTGCAGCCTGTGTGCACAGTTTGTAAACCCCTGGAGTAGTCCCTGGACAGCTCAGGGGGCAGTGTATTTAAAAAGTTGGACATGTACTTATTAGTTTTACATGTCCTGGTGGTGAAAAACTCTCAAATTCATTTTTAACTACTGCAAGGCTTGCTTCTCCCATAGGATAACATTTTAGTTACCTTATTAGGTTTAATAAGCTGTGAATTCCAAATGGGAGCAGGTTATCAGTTCATTTTTGGTGTTTCTTGGGAATTTTAATGAAAAATCCTCTTTTATGGTACAGTTGGATTTTAAATTATAATTTTGAAAATGCCACTTTTAGAAAGTTGGCATTTTCTTGTCCTGCCTTAGCCATTTAGGTGGTCATTCTGACCTCGGCGGTAAAAGGCGCCTACCGCCGGTCAGAAATCCTCCATAATCCCGCCGCGGTCGCGGAAACCCGCCACGGTCATTCTGACCCGCAGAAGGCAAACCTCCGAAAATCCGACCGCCACAACAGACCGCCAGACCAGCGGTCGGCGGAAAGGTGGAGGTGACCAAACCTCCACCGCCACGCCAACAGAAATACGCCCATGCCATTACGACCCACGAATCCACGCGGCGGTCATTCAAACGCGGTATTCCATTGGCGGGACACACCGGCGCGGTCAGAATACACACAAACGAACAAAACTCACCCACATTGGACGATTTGAATCCCACACACCTGATACACATACACACACCACTCCCACACACACAATACAATATAAAACACCCACCCACATCACCCACAAACCCCTACGCTTAAAAATTCGTAAAGAAGACAAGAGCGAGACACCAGCATCCAAAACATAACAGCCACAGCCACTCAACACCATCACCCACACACTATCCACACACAAAACAACACACACCACCACACTCAACTCACTTAAATACACATACTCCACCCCACACATCATACACACCACCCCATGGCACCCCAAAGACAACCCCGCTTCACAGACGAAGAACTCAGGGTCATGGTGGAGGAAATCGTTCGGGTAGAGCCCCAGCTGTTCGGCACACAGATACAATACACCAGCATTGCCCGGAGGACGGAGCTATGGCAGAGGATTGTCGACAGGGTGAACGCAGTGGGACAGCACCCCAGAAATCGGGAAGACATCAGGAAGCGATGGAACGACCTACGGGGGAAGGTGCGTTCCATGGTATCCAGGCACAACATCGCCGTGCAGAAGACTGGCGGAGGACCCCCACCTCAACCCCCACAATTCACATCATGGGAGGAGGAAGTCTTGAACATCCTGCATCCTGACGGCCTCGCAGGAGTCGGCGGAGGAATGGATACTGGTAAGTTGAAGCTTCAATACTGCTTCCCCCCCACCTGCATGCCAAATCAGACCCCAACCCTCACCCCCATCCTCGAACCCCACCCTCACCCCCACCCCCATCCTCACCCCCACCCTCACCCCCACCACCATCCTCACCCCCACCACCATCCTCACCCCCACCACCATCCTCACCCCCACCCCCAGCACACCTATTCCCCGCCAATGTCTCACCATCACAACCCACACATCCCAAAACCTAGGCCTGCATGCGTCCACTAAGCATGGACACCCATCACCAAAGCATGCCCAATGCATATACACATCCCCCTCACAAGCCACCCTCACCAAAGCCCCCACACACGAATGCCAGCACTTGGGGACACGAGAACCCACAGATACACCCATATGCCACACATTGAAACTATAACCATACCTCTATACCCCTGCAGGACCCGACCGTCAACACACCGCGGCGGAGGGGCCAGAATTCTCCACACCCCCCACCCAAGAGGCCGTCAGCGATGACAGCAGCTCTGTCGACCTGGACACCGATGACCAGCCCGGACCATCGGGGACCTCTGGACAGTCGGTTCCCCTCACACAGGCCCAGGCCACTACAGACCCTAACCCCTCTGGGAACACCAGCACAGCTCCCACCCAGCGGGCCCATGCCTCTGTCTCCAGGGCGCGTCAATCTGCGGTGTGTCTACCACTACAGGGCACCCAGGATAACCCACCACCCCAACAACAACAGGGACCTGGGGGCAGTGGTAGTGGGCACACCGGCCAGGGGGCAGAGGCCCAGGGAAACAGGGCAACTCGGCGGGCAGCTGTGCGACAGGGGGGGGAGGAGAGGCCCAGGGAACCCACTCTCCACGAGGTCCTCACCACCATCATGGGAGCATACAACCGCTCCCAGGAGACGATGGCGACGGTACTGGCCCGGTTCCAGGAGATCCAGGTGCTGCAGGAGGAACACTATCGGGGGTACAGGGAGGACATCAGAGCCATCAACACCACCCTGGTTACCATGGTAGGGCTGCTGCAGGACCTCGTAAACAGCAGGGCGGACACTGAACAACACCCAAGGGCCCCTGCCACTAGCCTGGACCAAGAACAGCCATCCACCTCCGCCGGCGCTAGTGGACAGGAGGCCCCCGCACAGCAGCAGCCCACCAGACCCCCACCTCCTGCAGGAGAAGAACCACCCCGCAAGAGGGCCCTGAGATCTCGCAAGAAGACAGAGTAGGATGTCAAGACCCCCGCCAGCAATGGATACCACCTGATGTCATCCCACTGTCCCACATTGTCACCCTGTCCATCCTTGAACTGCCCATGCTCCATCTCTCCACAGGCCTCTGGACAATGCACCTGTGTGACTGTTACTCTGGACTCTGCCATGGACATTCCTTCACCATAGCCCCCACCCACTTGAAACCACCCATCCCATTTTGAGCACTTCAATAAACACCTATTTTGCACCAAAATATCAGGAGTCTGGCTGTGATTTCAATAGATTGTAATTGACATGACAGTGCAAATATGTCCTTGTACATGGTGAAGTCAACAAACAGCTGCCACAAAGCTGTAGTCCATGGGGAAACGAAGCACAGGACTCGTAGTGGGGACCCCAGATCTGAAATAGGGAGGGAAAAGCCAAAACTCAGTCATCATACACTGGGGCAAATAGACAGGCAGCAGAGATGCAGCAGAGTAGTTAACATTTACTAAATTATCTTTGAAATGTTACCTGTGTCCTATTGGAAGTACTGTTCAATGATTCTGTCCCTGTTGTCTGTTTCAGCCCCGTCGTCTTCCTCCTCGTCACTCTCCTCAGGTTCCACCGCTGCCACAACACCACCGTCTCGACCATCCTCCTGCAGGAAAGGCACCTGGCGGTGCAAAGCCAGGTTGTGAAGCATGCAGCAGGCCACGATGATGTGACACACCTTCTTAGGTGAGTACATTAGGGATCCACCTGTCATATGCAGGCACCTAAACCTGGCCTTCAGGAGGCCAAAGGTGCGTTCGATCACCCTCCTAGTACGCCCATGGGCCTCATTGTACCGTTCCTCTGCCCTGGTCCGGGGATTCCTTACTGGGGTCAGTAGCCACGACAGGTTGGGGTACCCAGAGTCCCCCACTAGCCAGACACGGTGTCTCTGTAGCTGTTCCATCACGTAAGGGATGCTGCTATTCCTGAGGATGTAGGCGTCATGCACTGACCCTGGGAATTTGGCATTTACATGCGAGATGTACTGGTCAGCCAAACACACCACCTGGATGTTCATTGAATGGTAATTTTTTCTGTTCCTGTACACCTGCTCCCTGTCTCTTGGGGGAACCAAAGCCACATGGGTCCCATCAATGGCACCAATTACGTTGGGAATATGTCCAAGGGCGTAGAAATCCCCCTTCACTGTAGCCAATTCGCCCACCTCAGGGAAAATGATGTAGTTCCTCACGGATTTCATCAGGGCAGACAACACTCTGGATAACACCTTCGAAAACATGGGCTGAGACATCCCAGAAGCAATTCCCACGGTTGTCTGAAATGACCCACTTGCCAAGAAATGTAGTACTGACATGACCTGCACCAGAGGGGGAATCCCTGTGGGTTGGCGGATGGGGGACATCAGGTCGGGCTCCAGCCGGGCACACAGTTCATGGATAGTGGCACGGTTAAGACGGTAGGTCAGGATAATGTGGCGTTCTTCCATTGTCGACAGGTCCACCAGCGGTCGGTACACGGGAGGATTCATCCGTCTCCTCGCCCAACCCAGCGGACGGTGCCTAGGAAGGACAACATGGAGCACACAGTCAAGCAACCCACAGGTACGTACTCACAGCTAGCACAGTATACGATTCTCTATGCAGTGAATGGCGTGTCTGAGTGGCTATGCAAGGCCTAGGCCTGTGTGACGCAGTTGAAATTGAGCCATGTGGGCCCTGGAAATGGCGGCTGCCTGACCTGTGAAGTGTGACAATGGGATGTGAGGTCAATGCGCTGGCGTGGCACACCGCGGCGGGCGGCGGGCCAAGACCGCGGCGCGAAGCCGCATTGGTTAACATTGAAGCCTATGGGTTTCAGGAGCCAATGGCGAAGGGCGGTGGCGGGACGCACCGCCGCGGTACGCACCGCCGCGGACGTGACCGCCATTTTCTATCTACTTATCCACTTGCGACTTGAACTTTCACAGGAGAGGACCTATACTGCAAGTGTTGCTGTGACCTCGGTCTGGAAGGGACAATGGCTGCTGCGACTGGGGAAAGGGCCCCTGCCTTCACTGGAGAGGAGTTGGAGAAACTTGTGGATGGGGTCCTCCCCCAGTATGCGCTACTCTACGGTCCTCCAGACCAACAAGTGAGTTTAATTCAATATGGATTTGGGGCCACTGGCTGGCTTGGGGGCCTGGTGGGGATGGGGGGCATGTTGGGGCTGGCGGGGGGCCTGGCGGGAGGCCTGGCGGGGATGGGGGGCATGTTGGGCATGGCGGGGGCATGGCGGGGATGGGGGGCATGTTGGGCCTGGCGGGGGGCCTGGCGGGGATGGGGGGCATGTTGGGCATGGCGGGGGGCCTGGCGGGGATGGGGGGCATGTTGGGCATGGCGGGGGCATGGCGGGGGGCCTGGTGGGGATGGGGGGCATGTTGGGCCTGGCGGGGGGCCTGGCGGGGATGGGGGGCATGTTGGGCCTGGCGGGGGGCCTGGCGGGGATGGGGGGCATGTTGGGCATGGCGGGGGGCATGGCGGGGGGCCTGGCGGGGATGGGGGGCATGTTGGGCCTGGCGGGGGGCCTGGCGGGGATGGGGGGCATGTTGGGCCTGGCGGGGGCCTGGCGGGGATGGGGGGCATGTTGGGCCTGGCGGGGGGCCTGGCGGGGATGGGGGGCATGTTGGGCCTGGCGGGGGGCCTGGCGGGGATGGGGGGCATGTTGGGCATGGCGGGGGGCATGGCGGGGGGCCTGGCGGGGATGGGGGGCATGTTGGGCCTGGCGGGGGGCCTGGCGGGGATGGGGGGCATGTTGGGCCTGGCGGGGATGGGGGGCATGTTGGGCCTGGCGGGGGGCCTGGCGGGGATGGGGGGCATGTTGGGCATGGCGGGGGGCATGGCGGGGGGCCTGGCGGGGATGGGGGGCATGTTGGGCATGGCGGGGGGCCTGGCGGGGGGCCTGGCGGGGATGGGGGGCGTTGGGCCACTGGAAAGGAAAATGCTGAGTAACTTGAACGTGGTATTTCTCCCTCCCTGTACGTGTCACATAGGTCCGCGCCCATGAGAAGATCGGGATTTGGCGTGCCATCGCCAAGGAAGTCCGGGCCCTGGGGGTCCACCATCGACAGGGCACCCACTGCCGCAAGAGGTGGGAGGACATCCGCCGCGGGACCAAGAAGACCGCCGAGTCTCTGCTGGGGATGGCCTCCCAACGTAGGCGGGGTGCCTGCCGTCAACTGAGCCCCCTGATGTTCCGGATCCTGGCGGTGGCCTACCCTGATTTGGATGGGCGCGTGAGGGCAGCACAGCAGACACAAGGGGGTGAGTACAAGCATTATCTACTCTGTTGTCGCGCAGTGGAGGTGTCTGGGTGGGGGAGGAGGGCTGGGGGTCCCCCTAGGCCAGGGCGATATCTGTAGGCTGGGCACCCCCGTAAGCCCCTGTGTCCCCAGCCACCACCCTCAGTAGTTTGTCAGTACAGCCATCCCTGGGCCGTGTCATCCATGGGTGCAGTTGTCAACTCTAGGCGTGTAGGGCATGTTCCACGGAATGCGTAGCGTACCCCAAGTGCGCAACTTAGTGCAGGGGGCATCTGTGTCTGTCATGTCCGCTAACTGTACCGGAGATCCATGTACTCAATATCCCTTTATTTCTCTCTCCCCCCCCCTTTTTGTTTGTCTTTCTGTGCTTGTGTGCATCAGCATCATCAGGCGGAGGAGAAGTGGCATCGGGGCAGGAGGGAGCTGCATCTCACATGGCCCAGGAGGGCCATGCCACAGAGTCAGACTGGACCAGTGAGACGGAGGGCGAGGGGAGCTCCACGACGGGGACGACTGGAGCCTGCAGCGACACGGACACGTCCTCGGAAGGGGGCTCCCTTGCGGGGGTGGCACCATCCGTGCCCCCCGCCATTACAGGTACAGCCGCCACCCAGCGCACCATCTCCGCCCTCCCAGCAGCCCCTCCGCGTTCGCCCCGTGCCCGCTCTGCCAGGAAGCCGGGCATCTCCTTCGCCCCAGGCACCTCAGGCCCTGCCCCTGTTACCCCCGCTGCCCTCAGTGAGGAGGTCATTGACCTCCTCCGAACGCTCATTGTTGGGCAGACTACCCTTTTGAATGCCATCCAGGGGGTGGAGAGGGAGGTTCATCGCAGCAATGCGTACCTGGAGGGCATTCATTCGGGTCAGGCTGCCCATCAGCGATCGTTCCAGGCTCTGGCCTCAGCACTGACGGCAGCCATTGTCCCTGTCTCCTGCCTGCCTCTACTAACTCCCTCCTCCCAGTCTCCTGTTCCTCTGCCTGTCCCACCCACACCATCAGACCAGCCTGCACACACCTCAACACCCAAGAGAAGCTCATCCAAACATAAGCACCACAGATCACGCAGACATTCACACACGCAACATTCCGATGCAGACATGCCAACAGTCACTACCACCTCTGTGACCCCCACCTCCTCGTCTCCCTCCTCCCTCCCTGTGACGTCTACACTCACACCTCCATTCACCTCACCATCAGCCAGTGTTTCCATCACCAGCACACCCTCCACTCCAGTCCGCACACGTGCAGTCACCACCCCCACTGCCATTTACACGTCCCCTGTGTCCTCTCCCACTGTGTCTGTCACCCCCTCTTCCACACCACACAAACGCAGCCACCCACCCACCCAACAGCCATCCACCTCACGACAGCCTATCCCTCCTGCACCTGCACCCAAAGACAGCAAACGTGACTCACCTACAACCACATCCTCTCCCTCCACTCCCATTCCCACTGTACCTACCACTCTCCATTGTCCCAAGAAGCTCTTCCTCACCACTACTAACTTCTTTCCTGACCCTGAGCCCCCCCCTCCTTCTCGTCGGGGTAAGAAGAACACCTCAGCCACCACCAGCCCTGCAGCCCCCTTGACAAGGGTGCAGGGGTATTGGAGCCCGCCAGCCCGCATGTCTGGATCTTCGCCCAGCAGCAAGGGGACAGCCAGCCCACCCCCTGGGAAGAGGAGCAGAAGGCGGAAGGGGCGCCGCAGGAGCCCGCCTTCTACATCCCCCCCGGACACCACCCAGAGACAGTCACCAGCCACAGCTCCAAAGGGAGGAAAGGGCCACAGGCCGACGACTAAGGAGGGCAAGGGCAGCAAGTTGGAGAGGTCAGGCAGCAGGCCTGCTGCCCAGGAGGAGCCCACAACCCCCATAGCCGCTGCCCCGGGAGGAACCGGCACAGCTGCCCCGGGAGAGCCCACCAGCCCCATAGCCGCTGCCCAGGGAGGACCCAGCCCAGCTGGCCAGGAGGGCCCCACCACCCACAGCCCAGGTGGGCAGTGAAGGAGCACCATCCCCGCTGCCCAGGAGGGCACCACCAGGCATTTAGCAGTTGGCCATAGACCGTCCGCCGTCTCAAGAACCGCTGAACTGGGCCCTTCAAGGCAAGAACCGCTGAACTGGGCCCTTCAAGGCAAGAACCGCTGAACTGGGCCCCGCCGTCTCAAGAACCGCTGAACTGGGCCCTTCAAGGCAAGAACCGCTGAACTGGGCCCCGCCGTCTCAAGAACCGCTGAACTGGGCCCTTCAAGGCAAGAACCGCTGAACTGGGCCCTTCAAGGCAAGAACCGCTGAACTGGGCCCCGCCGTCTCAAGAACCGCTGAACTGGGCCCCGCCGTCTCAAGAACCGCTGAACTGGGCCCCGCCGTCTCAAGAACCGCTGAACTGGGCCCCGCCGTCTCAAGAACCGCTGAACTGGGCCCTTCAAGGCAAGAACCGCTGAACTGGGCCCCGCCGTCTCAAGAACCGCTGAACTGGGCCCCGCCGTCTCAAGAACCGCTGAACTGGGCCCCGCCGTCTCATGAACCGCTGAACTGGGCCCTTCAGGGCAAGAACCGCTGGCCCTTTGGCAGACGTGGCAGGGCAGGATCTATCTCGGGCAGGGCTGCAGGATGTCCTCTGGCCAACTTGCCTCCTCCAGTGGCAGTGGGGTCTGTTATGGACTGTATGGACTGTGGCTTTGCTCTCCCCAGGATGGCCCAGTGGGCAGGCCACCCACTGTATGGACTGTTTGGACTGTGGCTTTGCTCTCCCCAGGATGGCCCAGTGGGCAGGCCACCCACTGTATGGACTGTATGGACTGTGGCTTTGCTCTCCCCAGGATGGGCCAGTGGGCAGGCCACCCACTGTATGGACTGTTTGGACTGTGGCTTTGCTCTCCCCAGGATGGCCCAGTGGGCAGGCCACCCACTGTATGGACTGTATGGACTGTGGCTTTGCTCTCCCCAGGATGGCCCAGTGGGCAGGCCACCCACTATATGGACTGTTTGGACTGTGGCTTTGCTCTCCCCAGGATGGCCCAGTGGGCAGGCCACCCACTGTATGGACTGTATGGACTGTGGCTTTGCTCTCCCCAGGATGGGCCAGTGGGCAGGCCACCCACTGTATGGACTGTTTGGACTGTGGCTTTGCTCTCCCCAGGATGGCCCAGTGGGCAGGCCACCCACTGTATGGACTGTATGGACTGTGGCTTTGCTCTCCCCAGGATGGCCCAGTGGGCAGGCCACCCACTGTATGGACTGTATGGACTGTGGCTTTGCTCTCCCCAGGATGGCCCAGTGGGCAGGCCACCCACTGTATGGACTGTATGGACTGTGGCTTTGCTCTCCCCAGGATGGCCCAGTGGGCAGGCCACCCACTGTATGGACTGTATGGACTGTGGCTTTGCTCTCCCCAGGATGGCCCAGTGGGCAGGCCACCCACTGTATGGACTGTTTGGACTGTGGCTTTGCTCTCCCCAGGATGGCCCAGTGGGCAGGCCACCCACTGTATGGACTGTATGGACTGTGGCTTTGCTCTCCCCAGGATGGCCCAGTGGGCAGGCCACCCACTGTATGGACTGTATGGACTGTGGCTTTGCTCTCCCCAGGATGGCCCAGTGGTCATGGAGTCCCCTCGTGGATCTGGCGTCGTGTACTCAAGTGGCTGAGGTGCCCCCCCTTCCCTTCCCCCTGAGGTGCCTGTCCTATTTTCTTTCTGATGCCCCTGCAGTGTTCTCTCCGTGGAGTTCTTGTCGTGGGACTGGGCCTTGCCCCTTTGCACAGGACCCCTGTGATCCACGGACAGTGGTTGGACTACATTTAGTAGCTGTATATATTTTGTACATCGTTTATTTATTTATTGGGATTAATGGCGTACATATTTCAATATATCTGCCCGTTTATGATCTCTTCTTTTGGTCTTTGCATTATTTCGGAGGGGGGTGGTTTGTGGGTTGTGACAGTGATCTGTGGGAATGCATTGATGTGTGTGTTGTAGTGGGTGTGGGTGGGTGGGTGTGTGCCGGTAATCTTTTCCCTCCCCTGTGTCGTAGGTGCAGTACTCACCGATGTCTTCCGCGCCGCCGGGCGTGCTCCTGGTATATGAGGAGGAATAGGAGTGCGGGGATGACCTGTAACTCTGGCTCCATACTGCCGGAATCTCGCGTGGAGTGCGTAGAGGTGAGCGTTTTCCCATTCGTAGTCTGTTTCCGCCGTGTTCTTATCGGCGGTGCTCCCGCCCCGGAAAAGGTGGCAGATTGGTGGGTCGTAATAGGGTGGGCGGTACTTTGTCTGCCGCCGGGCTGTTGGCGGGAACCGCCGCGCTGTTTGTTTGTACCGCTGTGGCGGTCGGAGTGTTAAGTTGGCGGGCTGTGTTGGCGGTTCCCGCCAGGGTCAGAATTGCATATTTTAGACCGCCGGCCTGTTGGCGGCTTGGCCGCCGCTTTATCACCGACCGCCAGGGTCAGAATGAGGGCCTTAGTGTCTATAACCTGTCTCTGAGTCACATGACTGGGTGCAGCTGACAGTTGGGCTTTGTGTATTCTTCCTAGACAGCCACAAAACAGAGAGCTTAAGTGTGCATAGATGGACCATCACTGGCAAGATGGGAGGGTGGAACTGGGCACAGCCCTACTTACACATGAATAGACTGTGTCCTGCCGCCACACAAAGGGCTGCATACCCCCTGTAGTTAGTGTGGAGCTGGGACAGGGTAGATATGGTGACTGGGGAGTTCAAGGTGAAACCTCTGGAAGCTTCTCCCACCTTCCAGAGGAAGGCCACAAGCTATAAATAGCGAACTTCAGACATCCACTCTTCAGTACACTTTTGGACCTTTGAATACTCCACAAGGGAGAAGGACTACTGTGTTGCTGAAAGGAATGCCTCTCTGCTGGGCTGCTGCTCTGAAGGAACTGCAGTCATGTTGTGCTGACCTACTGCCTGCTGCCCTCTTGCTTAGGTGAGAAAGACTAGACCTGCACCTGTTGAACCTAGGACCTCAGATTGATGCAAAGGGCTAGTTGGCGGGTCTGCTCACTTTAGCCCTGAGACAAGAGGCTCCAACAATCTTGACCCCAGAACCTGGACTCTGGCATCTGTGAATCTACCCTGCCATGTGGTGCCAACCACGTCCCGGACCTTTGGAAGGGGGCTTGAGGTGCCCTGCGAGCCTCTGTGGTTCCAATGAACCCAATGCATTTCTTCTGCTGCATGGAGTAATCCTGAGCAGAACTGATGCATTGTCACTGCTGTTTGGATCAGTTCCATTTGAAAGATCTGCATTGCAGCCCTTTGCCACATCAGAACCACTGCTGTGTGACACATGCTTTGTACAGGCTCTCACATCCCCCGTTGACAGCAACTTCAATAGCGAAGCCATATTCAGCATGCCAGCCTCGCAGGTCCTCGGAACCAGTTCTGACTGCACAACACATCCTCTCATCGCTAGCACTCATCAACGGGATCCAGGATGACAACAGAGGACATTGTATCACAGCCTCACTGCATCTCCAAAACAAATGCATCATTTTGGCTGAGTAATGCATCTTCGACACAGATCTTCACAACACTCTGCAAGCCAGGATTTAAGTACTCTGTTCAGTGGGACTAGCTGGGTCCCTGTAGCCGCTCCATTGCAGTCAGCCTGAACTTGTCACTTTGTCCCGGTCCAGTGACACCAGGCAAAGGCACTGTGTGCTTTTTGACTCTATTTTCACTGAAATCTTTAAAATTGCATACATACGGTTTTGTCATTTTGGTCTTGTTTTATCAATCTAACGTGGCGAGGGATCCTTTTTGTGTGGTGTTTTTCACTTTATTACTTTATTAACGTTTGAAATGGTGCAATACGTTACACATTGCCTCTAAGTTATACCTAACTGCGCCATGCCAAGCTACCTGAGGGTTTAGCACAGGTTAATTTAGGGTTGTCCTGCGCCTCTACAACCTAATTCCTTATAATCACCAACACCTCTAAACTGCCAAATGCCTAACCCTTTACTCCCACATTCAGAAGACGAAGAACTCCGCAAAAGAGATCTGTGCATTGTCAAAGAGTTCACACGCCCGCCGGCCAGCTGTACAGCCATCAGCCTCTTTCAACATACATGCAGCAAACTCTCCTTCCACTTCTCAGGGACAATGAAGACCATCTACTAATACACAAAAAGAGAGTACTGGGAGTATGTCAACCCCATACTATCTCCCTTATACATGAATGTATAACACACCCTTGTTCCCACACCTGAGGCAAATTGCCTCTACACCACAGGGCCTTGCCTCTATTCCCATGGCCTCAGCATCATCTCATATTCAGATGGCATGCAACTGATCCCCTGAGACACACCTACAACCCAATCCAACATCGTCACTTGCATGTCCAGCATAGTACACTGGATGAACAAGAGCTGCCTTAAGTTCAATGGCAACAAAACTGAAGTGGTACTGTTTGGCAAACACATCTCCCTATGGTCCCCAGTCTGGTGACCCAACGATCTAGGACTAGCGTTCATCCCCGCCAATGCCGACAGCCAAATCTCCAGGTCCAGCCAAGTCAATTTGGTAGTAGCAGTGTGCTTCATATCCTCAAGATGCTCAGAAATTATTTTAGCTGACTTTCACAGGACAGTAATACAAACCCTTATCACCAGTATACTAGACTATGACTACACCTTCTATGTAGGCATCTCCACCAAGCTCACCAACAGACTCCAAGTGATTCAAAACGTGGATTCTTTCCTCCATGAACTCTTATCCCCAGACACCTTAGAGACCTCTGCTGGCTCCTGATCCAGAAATGCACCGGCTTCAAACTCCTCACCTTCACCTTCAAGGCACAGCACAACCTAAGCCCAGCCTATCTCAACAACTACAAAAGCTTTCACATCCCCATCACATTCAGACACCTGACTTATACTAGCCTACTGCTAGGCCACATCCCCTTTATCCAGCTCGCCAAAATGGGAGGATCCACCTCCTCTCACATTGCCTCCAAGACATGGATCAATCTCCTCATCAGAGCAGGCAGCTCCCTTTTAGAATTGAGAAGGAAAGTGAAAACTTGGCTGTTCAAGTGGGCTCCACTCAGAGGCCTCAGTTCGCAACTTATAGGGTGCCTGGATAATGTCCCTGGTGATTTGCGTGCCTTACAAATCCCTATGACTTAACATACCTTAACATAACATATTGTTTTAGTGCCCTGGGTCATAATCGGGCTCCTAGCATTTTGCAATCTGTCCAGGTGCCAGCTGCCCACACTTCTATTGCTGCCAAGCAGGCATAGCACATATTGAACAATATAGAGCCATACTATGAAGACATAAGAAATTAAAATGGGGTACATGCAATAAGGTGGGATATTGTAGTGAAAATAAGTATGTTTGACCATTGACTTTGTGTTTCACCACTGTGCATATTAGTTGTTCAATGTTCACCAGTTGCAAATTACATTTCGTATTCAGTTTAGCTGCCTATTGGCTTTATCGTGGCGTTAGACATTGCAGTTGAGACATTGCAGATGAGCTATGTTTTTCCACATGGTAAACTAAGCCTGTGTTTTTCGTATTTTCTCTTACCGAACATGATAGCATAATAAGGAAGCGCATATTTTGTGTTTTTCTTTAGTGCAGGGAAGAACTCAGCCTTGGGAAAGAGAGCCTTGAAAACTTGTTCAACTTTCGACGTTGTTTCTTCCAACTCTGACCTACAGTAGCCAGCATGTTTTGAATATTCTATAACAGGTGTCCCTGGGCAGCAGCGAGGGGATTTTTCTGAGACTTCAGTCAGGAGCGGATGTCAACAGCCTGACCTCCCATGAGGGTGGAAAAAATCTTTCTCGTAGTTGAACAGGGGTCATCAACTTGCTGTCATGAGAAAGATGAAGAGCAGTGAAAGGCCCTACGGTGATGAATTTTGACTTTATTCTTTGCTTGGCAGTTATGCTATAATACAATCACATATATTTGCTGTGTACATTGCAGTTGAGAATCACTTTGCTATATTTTACTTTCATTGCTCTGACTATTTTTAAATGTGTGACTCCAACCTACTAATCTCCTGTCTCAGGAACCTCGTGGTGAAGTAATAATAAATGTCTGCTTTAAACTAAGAAGTGCATTCCAGAGATTTTTGTCAGCTCGGTCATTACTGAAAGCAAAATATTTTGGCGTAGGGTCGTCAGTCTGGGAGTGGAATTGGAGATTGGAAGTGCACAATTTAAAAGTGTAATTTTTTGTTGTTTAGAGAATTAAAGGAAGCACTGCAGACCATGTTTGAAAATGCATGTGAAATTAAACTACCTTATGGTGTTGTGAGAAACATGTTTTCTTGTTTATCAGTACTTTCTAAGTTTTGGGATGAGTGCTTGGATAAAACAAAAGTGTTTTCATATTTAGAAAAGGTGCTTTTTGAATGGAATGATGTCCCTTTTGTTCTTGACAGAAGGGTTTGGATACTTTTGTCTGCTTACAGAAAAATACATGAGAGATGTAAATAGTTAGAACATGAAAAAAAGAATTTACGTGAGCAAATTAGCCAGAACAATTTATTGCAAGATTAAACTGAAATCTACAAAGCCGTTAAAGGAGAATCTGGCTTTTCACACTCCAGTAATGAGGAAGTTAAAAAAGGTGGGGGCCAGTGTGAGCCTCATGAGAAGAGCATAGTTCTTCGTGCGCAGAGCAGCCCACAGTTTTTGACAGGAGTTGAAGTGCATTATTTAAAAGATTACACTGAGCAAGACGTTGAGAGTACGATGTGTATAATTAATTCAGACAAGACAGAGGAACTGTCACAAAATATGCAGTTTCTGGGAACTCAGTGGAATCCAGAACATAGACAGATGTTGTTACAGGTGAAACAAAAGATTTTAGAGTTTCTTACTATTTGCACTAAGCAAGAGTCACTGAGTTTCATGAAAATGTTTGATTTTTGGAAACAGTACAGCCCTCATCTGAGTAAAATCTTAACGTTTTGGTACAAAGTAACTAGGAAAAAACATGAGTTTGAATGGAGTGAGAAGCAGCTGCGTGCTTTTGATTTGGCAAATGAAATAATTCAACAGACTTCAGATTTGTGCACAGTGCAATAGGGAAACATTGAGTTACATGTAAATGTTCAGGAACAATATGCCAACTTAAGTATGTGGCAGAAATAGGTGAGGGCGAGGGTGCCCCTGGGGCTTTGGACTAGAAAACTATCTGACTTTGGGGAGCGCTATACTCCTTTTGAAAAACACCTTTTGACTTGTTATTGGGCTCTAGTGAATACTGAGCAAATCACACTAAATGATAATGTAATTCTTAAACCTGAACTACCAATCATGCAGTGGGTGATGAGTTCACCTAAATCTCACCGTATAGGACATGCACAAGAGACTAGTATCATATACTGGATCTGGTACATATAAGACAGGGCTCGAGTAGGACCAACAGGCACTGCAGCCCTACATGAACCGGTGTCACAAGCCCCTTTACAGGATGAGGAGAGGGTGCAGGGAGTACCACGGATAAAAGAAATGGAGTACAGCATTTAATTTCTTGTCCCCTGAGGATAGAAAGTGTGTCTGTTTTACTAATGATTAATTGAAATACGTGGGTACTAAAAGACAATAGAAAGCAGTATTATACAATCCAGTTACTGAAAAGTTGTTGTCTACCACAGGAGAAGGAAAAAGTAACCAATTTGCAGAGTTGTACCATGTGTGTCAGACGTTAAAGCAAGAGCTGCTTGAGACGTGTCATTTTCACACTGATTCTTGGTTCACTGCCAATCAATTAGCCATTTGGCTTTCCACATGGCTTGCACATAACTGGTTCATTCATTCAAAGGAGGTGAGGAGCAAAGAGTTGTGGCAGGAAATTTGGGAAATGTTAAAACAGAGTAAACTCATAGATGCTCATTGTCCTATTGACTCATTAGAACGCTGGTTCAATTCCCTTGCAGATGTTAAAGACAAAAGTGAAGAGACAGAAGTGTCAACCCAGAATTCTTACTTGGTGGGGATGGCTAAGTGGTAGCACCAGAAATGTGGCCCCCTGGGAGAAAAAGCCACTTACAGGTGGGCAGAGATGAGAGAGATACACATTACCCTAGATTTGATAACAACTGTGATTTTGCAATGTCCTATTTGTCAGCACACACAACAGAGATCTGTCCCACAAACAGACAAAGATCAGATGGGGAGAGGAAAGTTACCAGGACAGATATGGCAAATTGATCAGGTTTTAGGGGGAGTGATTGCTACAGATTACCAAAGCGAAATCAAAGTTATTCTGATAACTAGAAGAGAATCTGATCCATTCATACAGATTGGAGACAGAATTGCCCAACTTGTCATAAGTGCAGCGAATGGAGGTTGGTAAGGAAGGAGTCTGCCCCAGCCCTTCAGACAGTGCAAGGAAAGGGAAGCTGTGGTGCAGCAGATAAAAACCTCAGTGCTAAGGTGTGGGTTAAATCCCCAAATGGCCCTCCTTAACCTGCAGAAATCATAGCAAAGGGCCCCAATAACGTCCTGCTGATTATAAAACAAGGAAAGGAAAAAGGAGAGCACATTTCAGATGACATATGTTATTTTCAAGAAAAGTCATACTTTTTTCTTTTGCAGATCCTATTACGACTCTCCACTGACCATGAGTGTTCTGTGTGGTCTCCCTTTGGGCGTTTGCATGTGGGGTCAGGGGAGGGACCCCACCCCCAACCTGAACCTGATTGATTAAAGTACAAAACCCATGGATCCATTTTGCGCAAATTGCATCTTCGGTTCAAGTTTCGCATGGGATCAATACAGAGTACCATGGATGTTCTGTCAACTCGTTTGATTACATTCTTCCACTGGAACTAACTCATGGATTATTATCTGATGACTGCTGCCAGTCTCATTAAACAACATTGCCAGTTAGCTGTCTGTTTTTCGAGTGGAAACCTAACTTTCACTTACATTCCAGCAAACCTTTCAGGTGGACCGTGTACCTTTTCATGATTAGAACTCATGATGTTTCCATCTAATTCTACACCAACTTGCTATGTTAGAGACACTATTCAATCAGTTATTATACCAATCAGAATATAGAAGCTTCAGTCTTTTTATTGTAGGTGTCTCTGATTTGAAAGTTTATAAGATCAATATGTTAATCCACTTCCATTGCTTTACAGTGATTGCTTTTATCATTACATTATGTTGCTGCATACAATGCAAACCTGATTTGCTTATAATGTTTTTGTTTTTTCTTTGAAATAAGAGAAAAGTAAACAAAAGTCATTGGTCAGAGGGTGGAGATGTAGTAAAAATAAGTATGTTTGACCACTGAATTTGTGTTTCACCACTGTGCATATTAGTTGTTCAATGTTCACCAGTTGCAGATTACATTTCGTATTCAGTTTAGCTGCCTATTGGCTTTATCGTGGCATTAGACATTGCAGTTGAGACATTGCAGACGAGCTATGTTTTTCCACATGGTAAACTAAGCCTGTGTTTTTCGTATTTTCTCTTACCGAACACGATAGCATAATAAGGAAGCGCATATTTTGTGTTTTTCTTTAGTGCAGGGAAGAACTCAGCCTTGGGAAAGAGAGCCTTAAAAACTTGGCCAACTTTCGATGTTGTTTTTTCCAACTCTGACCTACAGTAGCCAGCATGTTTTGAATATTCTATAAAAGGTGTCCCTGGGCAGCAGCGAGGGGAATTTTCCGAGACTTCAGTCAGGAGTGGATGTCAACTACCTGACCTCCCATGAGGGTGGAAAAACTCTTTCTCGCAGTTAAACATGGGTTATCAACTTGCTGCCAGAAAGATGAAGAGCAGTGATAGGCCCTACGGTGATGAATTTTGACTTTATACTTTGCTTGGCAGTTATGCTATAATATAATCACATATATTTGCTGTGTACATGGCAGTTGAGAATCACATTGATATGTTTTCATTTCATTGCTGTGACTATTTGTAAAGGTGTGCCTCCAACCTACTAATCTCCTCTCTCAGGAACATTGTGGTGAAGTAATTATAAATGTCTTCTTTAAACTAAGAAGTGCATTCCAGAGATTTTTGTCAGCTTGGTCATTAGTGAAAGCAAAACTGATATCCAATACTCCCTTCCTGGCATAGGATCGTATTATTTCCGTAGTAGACGTTTCCTCATTAGATGTAAAACTTGAAAGGAAAAATAGAATAATAAAATACAGCAAATGTGCAAGTGGCTGGATGCACAGTGCAACTGCTAGTTTAATATGTGAAATAACTGGCCAGGCCCTTCTCATGCGAATTGAAACATTAGAGAGGTCTGTTTGTGAAGCTAAAGTTTGCATACCGGTGTCAAAATGTGTAACAATCATTAGGGAGTTCCTCTGCTTCTTATCTCATTGTGCTTTTTATTATATTTCCCTTTGAGACATTCTAGAGGGAATTTAACCCAGCACGAATAGCATACAGTCTGCTTTCTTTCACTGAAAGTTTTTTTTGTGTAAACTAACAGAGGCCTTGGCCTTTGTGTGCTCCAAATGTCATATGCCGAAAGCGATTCAATGAAACAAAACGAGGTATACATAAATACACTGTTGGGGAAATGCTGGTGGAAGCTAGTTTTACATGAACAAATCCTGCAGTGAATCCACTATTCAACAATGACAATGATAAAGGTTGAAATGCAATAAAATAGAATAAAGCACAAATAAATAATTAAATTAAATCATAGTGAAAGTATAACTAGAGCATTCGATTTTTTACTTCACTTCGTTCTTTTTTTAACACATTTTATTGAGGTTTTCAACAAATTAGACCTCGTTACCTTCTTCACAACCATCAGCACAGACTCACGTACTTTAAGAATCACTGTTTAGTTCAGCAGCAGAATCACTATGCCAAGCACTTGTTCGTACATTAGACTACCTCCAAACGGAGTGTGTTAATGTATCCTTAATATTGTAGGAGTTCCAAGAATTTGATCTAATGTGAGTACCAACTGTAATCGACGCCATGCTTCCCTAATTCTCTACTACATATGTGAGCATCTGAAAGGACACAGGTTCGAACCCCTGTTGGCTGTTTCAGCATTCATTTGATCTTGAAATGACTAAAAAGAGTAAACTGGAATTCTATGAGTAACTATTATTTACTATACTACAAAGACACTAAATCGTCGCAAAAAGAGTACATCATGCTGACACTCTTGGGTCAGTATGCTATAACAAAATGTAACAAATGAATACATATTTTAATACAACCTATGGGCGTGGCTTTAGTTCATGTATATGCAGACACACCAAGTGTAGGTACACTTGCACACAAAGAGCATGTGCATGTGAACGCAGAACAAAATACTTAAACCATTTGCACCAATGCGCACTGAGCAATAAACATACATTAGGTCACCCAACCCAACAATCATACATAACCCCTTGCACCAGGAGGCTCAGTGTTATTTGCATCAGTGGAGCACTGGATCATGCCAGCAGGGGTCACCTGAATGAGCTGCAGTTTGTATCTCTGCCATACTAGAAATGGTCCTACTCTTTTGTCTTGACTAGGGCAACCATAACACTGAGCTGAAATTGTTCTATTTGCATTTGCTTTGTTTTATGCTTGAGACATCAGGTGTGCTGTATGACACACGCTTTTACTGGACCAATACCAAGAGAGATAGTTTAATCTTTTTAAACACCTCACACCTACTTGTCATGTAGGCATTTTGTTTTGTTTCTGACCATAATGTACAGCATCCAAGCAACATGCTTGCACAAGCAGCGATATGGTACTGCGTTGCACAAAGATAAAGCATCCGACAGACGTTCTAAGGTCTCTGATCTCCCACCATGGACTTCTCCTTGGCATGCATGTCTTAGCTGGCAGCCAGAACTCACTGAAAATGAAAAGATTTAAAGTATTCTATTGAGGTCTACTACTTCCTGCATTACTGCCTCAAGCAGCACCCCCTGCTTGTACTGCAAGAAGTAACCTGTTATTGTTCGCACACAACATAACGAGGGCATGAGACACCAAAGAGATCCTGACAAACAGGGTCAGACTGGCTTATAGGGCATTCTGGCAATTCCAGAACGGCTTGACTGACAGATCAGTGTGTGGGTCATTTTGGGGCTGTTATTGGGCCCTTATGGTGCGTTGGGTCTGTTTTTACTGTGGATTTCCCTGATATTACCACAAACTGTGCCTGCAGCAAGCACAAATGCATGCAATTTCAGATACGTCGCAAAACACCTTTACAACTTGTCTTTACAAGTTCAAAGCTATCTTGATTTGCAAAAGTGGGGCACTATTTTGCTACCTGATAAGCTAGTTGGGGCCACTTTTATTTTCATGCCTGGGCCTATAACCTGTCCCAGTGCGACCCAGCTGACAGAAGACGAGTGTGGAATCTACTTTTGTGCAACATGACTGCATTCTTTGTCAGGATCCACCAGACAAGTTTATATAGACTAGGCATGTTATCTTTCGTTCTTCCCAAAGCAAAATATGTCCTTTCTCCAAATGTTACCTCCTCCGCAGATGCTTTCAAGGAATTGATTTTCCTTTGAAAGCCTGTATTCTACCCCATTCTATACCGCGTCCTATAAATCTTCACTGTAAAATCCATGAGTGCTAAAACCATTGACCCTTGCCTACTCGTTGACTAACATCAAGGCTAGGAGTCCAAGGCAAGATAACGCAAAGATAGCACTCAGGCTGATGTTTAGGCAAGGTATTAGCCACTTCTTTCTCTGGCCCCTCCAGCAGGGGGGGAGAGGTTGCCCCTGTTCCAGCGAATGGTATGTCAAAATGTCACATGAAATAAGGTGGCACACAAGTCAAGTTAAAAAGCTGAAGCTTGATTGATGTTGACCTTGTAAATGATATATGTAAATAAAAAAATCTTGAGAGCACTCTGACTAAATTCATCTCTGTACATAATTGAGGCTTGACCAAGCTGAAACAAGAAAATACACACATTTGGGAAAGCCAAAAGGTCCGTGCTCTGAAACCTAGTGACCTAGGCAATGCTTTTACACCACATAAACAGCAGGGTGTGGGGGGGAGATCCAGAGATTGTAGGTGATTTGGTGTCCTTTAATGTTCAGAAGCGTTTAAGATGGAAACGTCATCTTTGCACTCAAAGTACCCATTCACTGTTGCTCTGCTAACCAGAACAGGTTAATCAAGAAAATTGTATATTGTGTGGGAAGGATCCTAACTACATTACTGCCACAATGGATTCCTAAATACGTCACTAGTATTCTTAGAAACTCTTTACGAAAACTATTTATTATGTTCAACAAAATAGTGCAGTTAACCATTACTCAATGTGTTAGTACATTGTGTGTGAATAAACATTAAATTCCAAAAAGTTCAACACAGAAAACAAAGGAAAAATCGCTAATTTCCTGACTAAGACAAAACAAATGAGACAACGAAAGTATTACTCCAGTCTTTAAATTATATATTTCTAGAACATTCCACATTGGAAGTAGTCCATGGGATGGTTGCACATGGAAGACACTCCTGTTGTCTATTGTTTAATGTGAGTCTGAAATAGTAATGGATTTGTTCGTGATTTAAATGACTCATCCGTAGAAAAGTGTTGATGCGTTTCGGCCCTTGTTTGCTTTGGGCCTGCTCAGGGCTGTGGGCGAATGAAGTGCCCAGCAACAGAATGATACAAACACAAACAGTTAAAACTGAGGTGGTTTACTTGTTGTCACACTATGGGGGTCATTCAGACCTTGGCGGACGGCGGAGGCCATCCGCCAAGGTACCGCCGACAAATGACCGCACCGCGGTCAAAAGACCGCGGCGGCCATTCAAACATTTCCGCTGGGCCGGCGGGCGCTCTCCAAAAGAGCGCCCGCCGGCCCAGCGGAAATGCCCCTGCAACGAGGACGCCGGCTCAGAATTGAGCCGGCGTAGTTGCAGGGGTGCGACGGGTGCAGTTGCACCCGTCGCGTATTTCAGTGTCTGCAAAGCAGACACTGAAATACTTTGTGGGGCCCTCTTATGGGGGCCCCTGCAGTGCCCATGCCACTGGCATGGGCACTGCAGGGGCCCCCAGAGGCCCCGCGGCACCCCCTACCGCCATCCTGTTCATGGCGGGTTTCCCGCCATGAACAGGATGGCGGTAGGGGGTGTCTGAATCCCCATGGCGGCGGAGCGTGCTCCGCCGCCATGGAGGATTCAATGGGACAGCGGTAAACCGGCGGGAGACCGCCGGTTTACCCTTTCTGACCGCGGCTGAACCGCCGCGGTCAGAATGCCCTTGGGAGCACCGCCAGCCTGTTGGCGGTGCTCCCGTGGTTGGTGACCCTGGCGGTCACCGGCCGCCAGGGTCAGAATGACCCCCTATGTGATTTAAAAACCCAGACCAGGTACAAAACGGCCTAGACGAAGCAGAGCCAATCGAAAAATACAGCGTGGTAAATCTTGTAGCCTGTCTCACGTCGTTTGTACAGTAGACGTCATGCACACCGAGTGTCCAAGTAAGTGGAGCCAAATACTGTTCTTGTTGCCTATACAGCCTCATGTGGTAGTGACATGCACATTATCAAAATGATACTACCTATGTGCGTTTCTTAGCTGTGCCTTCCATGCTGCTCTAAGCAGCAATGGAACCCACTCCTGCCCACGTCAACAAAGCAAGCCTTGTCCCCCACCGCAGCGTGCAGGAAGTGCATCATAACTGAGTGTCCTCTCCCTTCCTACACTAACTTACTGAGGCCTCCGGAATGAGGTTACAACAGCGAACTCAGTCATCCACCAAATCCCTCCTCAAGGGCTCGTAAAACAATTAGATCTACGGTCCTACAGTCGCTCTGGCTTGATGAGGAGAGCCTATAATCGGCTGCACGAGGCAGTAGTGAAGTGGTCCCTGCTGTATATGGCACACCAGGAGCCGAAGGTCAGGGCTGGGCAGGGCGGGGAGAGAGAACCGGTGACAGGAGTAACTCTGTCGCTATCTCGGGAACAAGACAAGGAAGGAGTACACCATCTAGGGTTACGAGGCAGATTGTGCAAACATGCGGACTACTGAACAGCATGCGGGCTGCACTTACCCATCCATGTAAGGTTAGCCTCTTTACCAAGTTCATCATTCAGAACTGGGCCAAAAGGCAAGCGCTAAAAGGAGCTCTGGACTCTACTAGTGTAGCACGTGTGCTTGGTAAGCGGAATGGTGGGTTTAAGCAGGCATGCCCTGCCGGTCATGTGACACCTACGTGAGTTACTGTAACCACTGGAGGAACCGGCGGCCATTTAACAAAGTGCAGACATGCATTATTTGTGTGGGGACTACGGGCCCCAGGCTTGTGAAAGATTGCATGAAAAGTATCATGGTGCAAACTGGCAAAGACACAGCTAACACAGGTAAAACTCAATGAAAAATTCAGTTGTAAAAATAAAAATAAATATAAACCGGCCAAGGCAGGCCTACCACATTAATCCCTGGTATGGACAAAACGTGAAACATCAACAATAATGACAATGTTGTACCTGCACAAATGCACACATGGAGAAAACCTGATCATATTCTTCTAATGCATTGTAATAAATAAACATGGTTAGACCCTTAGAGCAATCAAAAACTGGAGGTGTGTTTCTATGTCTAAGAGAGTTGTTATGAGAGATGTGTGCTGGAAAGTCATAAGTATACTCTAATGTATTGCAAATAATACACCATTACACTGTTGAAACTTGTGTAAAAAACATCGCGTTACATTAAATTAGAGCCCACATCTCGTCTAGATCATTGAGCCTGTGGCTCACTGTCCCATACCTTTCAATCACCCTAGCTTCTGTTCTGTCTAGAAGTGCACCGGATCAATCAATCAATCAATCAGG
Organism: Pleurodeles waltl; assembly: GCF_031143425.1. NCBI lineage: Eukaryota > Metazoa > Chordata > Amphibia > Caudata > Salamandridae > Pleurodeles > Pleurodeles waltl. The sequence goes on from NC_090445.1 coordinate 764,019,206, forward strand.
AATTTGTAAAGTGCACTACTCACCCTTGAGGGTTTCAAGGTGCTGAGGGAGGTGAGGGGGTGATGCTGCTACTGCTCAAATAGCCAGGTCTTGAGAGGTTTCTTGAAGGTAGGGAGGTCTTTGGTCTGGCGCAGGCGGGTGGGAAGAGTGATGACTCCCTCTGCTGTTTCTCTAGGCCAGAAAGGGTACTCACCACCATATATCGTCTTCTGTGTGCTCTTTCTCTGGGCCACAAAGGGTACTGACTACCAAATATCATCTTCTGTGTGGTTAAGGTTGTTAAAGTGCTCTACTAGATGGATGCCAGGTACAGCGCATCTGATCCTTGATTTGTTTTGTAGACCTTGTTGTACCTAAAGGACAAGCAATGTTTCTCTTAGTGGAAACCATGCACGCTTAGATGCCACCTCCACAAGCTTTTTAGGATGTCCTGTACTAATCAATTTGTTTGTAAAGGTAGGTGCATTCTCAAAACAATCATTTCTATTCAAACAATTTCTGTGAGTAAAGAGGAATTGTCTACATTGCAGATTTTCTTTCAAAGTATGGGGGTGTCTACTTGAAAAGTGTAACAAGGTTTTTACGATCAGTGGGCTTGGTGTACATACTAACCACAATGTTCCCTTCATTCCCCATTATCCATAACTACAAGAAATTAGATTTCTTAGTATCAGTTATCATGGTGAACAATAGGTCTTGGGTCCTCTTGTTCAACCATTCATGAAATGCTGTCAAAGTGCAGTTCCCATACCATAAATACATCATCAATGTATCGAAACCAATGTGTTATGTTTGCTCCCCCTTCAGTGTCCATTATTGTAAACCCATTTATTTTCAAAACAGTCCATAACCAGATTCTCAACTTCCGTAGCGAAGCTGCAGCCCATCGCAATCCCTTTTATCTGTGAATACAAGTTTTCTTTCAATGCAAAAACATTATTTTTCAAACATAGAGAGGCCAGGGCTACCAGAAAATCAGGTGGTGTAGGTTTGGGTTCTAAAGTAGCTCTTACTACTTGTACAGCCTCATCCTGAGGGATGTTCATATAGAGTGCCTCTATGTCAAATGTTACCAAACTCTTTTCTGTTCATCAAAATGCAGACCTTTCACTTTATTGATAATGCCCATAGAGTTCCTAAAATAATCCTGTGTACTAGTCACGAAAAGCTTGACGAAAACATCTATATATTGAGCTAATGGTTCTAAAAGGGAACCACATGCAGAGATGATGGGTCTCCTGGGAGGCTAACCAGATCTTTGTGAATCTTAGGGAGGATGTATATTACTGACATTCTATAATCTTGTCTGTTTAAAAATTCAAATGCTTTCTTACAGAACCAGCCTATTTCAACTGCCTCCCTGGTAAGCTCATAGATTTTCCCAGTTGTCTCCCTGGTAGGGTCCTCTTTTATCAGGTGGTAGTGGACTTGGTTGTTCAATTGTCACCTTACTTTCTGGTCATATTTGATCTTATGCCATACTATTATACTGCCTCCTTTGTCTGCTGGTTCATTAACAATGGATTTATTATTAGGCAGATTACAGATGGCTGCAGTCTCTGCTTTAGTGCACTTCTGTTTAAAAAATATATTTTTGTTATTGAGTTGGTCTATTTCTCTTATGACACTACCTTCAAAAATAAGTACCTCTGGGAGCATGCTGTTTCTTTCCCGGCAGAACGAGGACTTACTCTTAAGTCCACTGATATTATTATCAGTTGTGTCAGTGTTTCCTGAGTAAAATGTCTTTAGTCTGATTTTACACAGAAAATGTATAATATTCCGTTTTGGTCTCTACGGGACCTTGAACCTTTAGAGGTTCAAATGATAAGCCTTTACTCAACACTTGATTTTCCACCTCGGGTTCGCCCTGTTTCGAATACTGGCCTCTCCCTCCCCCCACCTCTTTCTCTGTGGCTGCCTCTGCCAAAAAACGGTTGGGCCCCTAATGGCTGAACATTAGAGGTTGAGGGATCTGGAGTTTCTTGCTCTGTCTGATGAAGTGTTAGAACATTTTATGAACCCTCTCCGTGACCTTGTTTGCAATTGTATATTTGAATTGCTTGGATTATTATTTTTATAAAAATCCTCTTTTAGGAAGGGGCAGACATTTTCAAGTTTAAAAATGTTGATGTCCCTCAAAAGCTCAGTGGTTTTCTGATCGACAGTGTGTGTTTTAAGGACAGCTGTGGTCTTTTCTACAGTTTCTAACAGTTGCTTTGCATCCTGGATGGTTGATTCACTAGCTATTTCCCTTTCTAGTGCTTCGATCTCTTTCAGTTCTACTTCCCTAATGCATAAGGCTGTTTCTATAGATAGTGCCAACCAATCAGGGGAGCACTTTGTGCCTATGTCGCTGAACTGTGATAAATTTGTTAAAAAATAAAATAAAGATCACAAGTATGTTCTTAATCTGTAACCCAAGATGAATTGTGTTATGTTTAAGGTGCTCAAGCAGCACTTGTCCATGTAATTGTGTTTTTTTTCTTTTTTAGTTGTTACAATCTTTCTACTTTATCAAGGATTGTTGTTGCTGGAGTTGCCTGGTCTCCATTCAACAGGGAGGGATGTTCTAGTAGTCGGTTTATTTGAGCATTTGTATAACTGACCATGTGCAGCTCTAACATGTCTAGTACCCCACTGTGTAAGGTTATTTCACTAAGTGTTCTTCTTTTTTTTTTGGCAGAATATTCTTCAATCATATATTTTTTTAAATAAACCCACACACCTCACCAGGTGCAAATCTACTTGAATCAACATAAAAGGGTGTGTCCTAGTGACTCCGCAATACCCAGGCAAAAAAAACAGTTTAAGCAAGAAAATGGTATATTGTGGGGAAGGATCTTAACTATCTTAACTACATTACTGCCACAGTGAATACATAACATAAACATGAATATATATAAATATATGTATATATATATATATAGATGTATATACATTATAGACATAAATACATGTATATATACATGTATATATCATATTATACATGTGTATATACATAGACACATATATATATATATATATATATATATATATATATATATATATATACTGAAAAAAAAGTTTTAAGTGATGTTATAATTAGGTGTGATAACTAGATCTGGTTTTGTTGAATACAAATATTAAACATTCACTGAAAAAAAGGATAAAGTAGTGTAATAGTGATAGATGGCAGTTGAAGATGCACATGCATATTTGAATGGATTTGAGAAATTAATATAAAAACATTCACAGGGGTGCTTGCTGTGCGTGCTCATGCACACTCCTGGGCTGCCATCTTAAATATCTTAAAATGGAAACTGTCCCAAGGATGGGCTGGCACCCAACGAAATGCCAAAAGGGGCTCTAGTCGGGGAACAGCAGGAGAGCAATGGAGGAGTAGGGGATTGGAAATCTTAAACAAAAACACAAGAGGAATGGCTAGTGGCAGGGGAAGCGAAAGACGAGTTGGGAGGGGGAAGGCAGTGGCGAAGCAGCACGCATAGTGAGGCGGAGGTAAGTGAAGGCAAAAGCAACACTCTGATGAGACAGCAGAACAGTTGTGCACTCCTCTGGAAACACCCACCACTTGCCATTGTTTTGTGACATGGGTTGTGCGACCGTGGCACAATAGCAATGCTCCAATACAATACATCCCTCATTTAAAAAAAAAAGCCTACGTTGCAAAGTGCTAGAGCGCTAGCAGCAGGAGTGGATCTTAAAAAAACAAAAATCCTCCCATATGTGACTGGTGGAAATTAGCTTGCCAGCAAACAGAACTGTTTAACCCGAAAATACACCTGCCAAGAAAAGTATCTGACTATGGCAGAAAGGGTGTCTTTCCATGTGTCAGCCCTAAAAAGAATTTTTCATGTTCTAGTCACAAAGTGCACAAATAGAATCATACGTGTGCTTTTCAGGCCATACATGCCCCTTCTCCTTCAGATGTGTTTGTAACTCAGGAGGCCCAAGAGTAAATATCTGAAGAGACACACACTCATGACAGTATTATGTTACTCTGCACTATGGTGGGCAAATTGATTTGGATTTGGTTGATATTATTATTGAAACCTGTGTTTACATGCTGTGCTTTGAGCCAGACAGATGAGCTACTCCTGAAATTAAAACTTGCTGCTTGAAACTGTTAACATGGAGAATAAATACCTGTTTGGCTTATTTTAATATTTGTTTTTTTCCTGCAAGGAAGTGATGTAGCACAAAGTGATGAGGCCCCTCTGCAGAATGTGAAGAGGGGGATCCTGAATCTGCCATATCTCACAGACATTCATTAGTTTTGAGCTGAATGGTTCCTCCAGGAGGGGCCCTGAAGGGTTGCCCCCCCCCCCATGCCGCAGGGGCTGCAGGGACCTGCAATACACCCTTGCTACACATTCCCCAAGCCTTGTATGATCACACCAACTGACAACAGACAACATTAAATAATTCCTCAACCAAAGAATCAATATGTTTACTGCCCTCTCTTGGTCTCTTCAAAATAGTTTATTGTTTTTCAAATCCAGTGATATGTTGTAGAAGCTGCTGTCATGCGTCATGACATCGACACTCAGCACAGCCAACAAGGCCTCCAGCGTGCAACACAATGAGGCTGAGGACTCTCTCTAGCACTCCTCTTCCTTCAGTGTTGTCCCCTCCCCCTTCCCAGAAGCCATGTTGGGCATATTACAGGCTCCCAAGGTGCAGGATATAAGTATAACTTTCCTGCAATCAAGGATAAACCTGAGCATGCTGCTGTGTGTCACGCCTGTAGAATGGTTATCTGCGTCATTTTAACCTAAAGTCTGGTTTTCTGAGTGCTCATTCAGGAGTATATTTACTTGAAGAGTGGCGCAGGGCAGCGTAGCCCTGCGCCATAGAGAAAAGACAGGAATGCACCGTATTTAGGAAATTCCTGTCCCTTTTCCTCGCGCTGGTGCCATTTAGGCAGCCTAGCACCAAAGCAGGCACCCTTGCACCATGGTGCAAGATTGCCTCTCTTGCATGCAGGATCTTTTTTGTGCAGGAAGGAGCACCTTCCTGCATAGAAACAATCCATGGAGGTGTTTACTCTCTCTATGTGTTTTGCTGAATGCATCACACAAAGAAAGAGGAAAAAACAAGGAGAAATAAGGATATTTATCCTTGTTACGCTGTAAGATTTTGACACATTTTCAAGTTTACAAGTCCTTGTAAATCTGGGAATGCATCAAACTCTGTAAGTGTTCTGTGGGAAAATCCACCACAACACCCACTGAATGCCTCCCTGACGGAGAGTATGGCAAAGCAGCCACACAAAGTGGCTTTACATGGCCTCATAGATATGGGTCTGCAGTCTGTGCCACCAGAGCATCAAAAAAAGTGACGTTCCATGGGCACACAGGGTCGTAAATATGTCCCTCAGTCTTTTGGGCCCCTTTTTTGTTACTGCGCTTAGATGTATTAGAAGGTGGCTTAAAGGCAGCTACTTTCGTCCTGCATACTGTGATTTTGTGCAGCCTGTACTGTAAAAACAAAAACAAAAGTAAGAGAACACATTCACCAACAACGAACTATTCCCCCGGGTGACCTGCAAATTTACTTATTTAAATCAAAGGTATTTAGCGTCCATTTTGGAGTTCTGTTTCGAACGTTCTTGGCGAATAACTCAACCTGGAGTGAAAATCATTTGTACTTTGGAATCTAAAGAAACATGAGAAAGAAAAGAGACTTTGTTTAGGAAGTGAGACTGTTGAAACTGAACTTATATTAAGAGACTCAGGTTATGGATGTTTTGGATACGTCTATGAACCAGTATTTGTTTAATTTAAATTTTGGTTAGTCTTTTACTTTGTAAGAAGGAAGTAATTCCTTGCGAGTGAAGAATTTTCAGGGTATTGCAATCTGGAAAGGGGAGGTTTTACAGAGAAGGAACGTTATGTATGCATGTATGTTAGGACTGAATTTAACTTTTGTTTCTTAGGGTCCTCGCCTTGAATATCCTGGACATGGTACTTCTTGGGCGCTCTGTGTGTCAGCAGAGATTGATGGGTAAGAGTTTATAATCATGTGTGAATCATTTGGCTGATTATAGATATCTCCAGATTACTGATGCTCAGGATGTTGTGAATCAATTCAGGGTTACTAAGGACCCGGACACAGACCAGGATTCTTCATATGCGCCTTTTCACCAGTCCAGTTCCCCATCCCGCTTGAGGGCTGTTGTGACTTAGAGAGTGATGAGGCCTCTCGGCTGCTTCAGGGCTTGGGTGACGTTGTCTCCTACAAGATTTCAACGTGACAATTGTTTGTGGAGGGTTGCATTCCGACATAACATATTTATAACATCATTTCACTTTGCAGTATGTATTGTTTGCTAAACATCCAAGAGCAACTTTCGCCTGAGGCTGTTACTTCTTTTTAATAAATGCAAAAAATAATTATACAAGGCAATAAAACCACACAGACAGATCTTGTGACTATGTCATGTGCAGTGTGATAGTTAATTTATTCACTTTAACCCCTTCGTTGCCAGATCTTTTCCCCCTTAGGTGCCAGGCCTTTTCTTTTGCTATTTGGAGCAGTTCACGCTTAGGCCCTCATAACTTTTTGTCCACATAAGCTACCCACGCCAAATTTGTGTCTTTTTTTTCCAACATCCTAGGGATTCTAGAGGTACCCAGACTTTGTGGGTACCCCTGGAAGAGACAAACACATTAACCAAAATACAGCAATTTTTATTTTTTTTTAAACACGAAACAAGGGCTGCAGAAGAATGCTTGTAGAGTTTTTTTCCTTGAAAATGACATCAACAAATCATTTGTGGTGCTAAAATAACCATCTTCCCGGCTTTCAGGAACAGGCAGACTTGAATCAGAAAACCAAAATTTTCAACACAATTTTGGCATTTTACTGGGACATACCAGATTTTTACTATATTTTTGTTGAGAAGCAGCGGTTATTTGCACATCTCTGAATTCCGGGGTGCCCATACGAGCATGTGAATTACAGGGCATTTCTCAAATAGACGTCTTTTTTACACACTGTCTTACATTTGGAAGGAATAAATGTAGAGAAAGATAAGGGGCAATAACACTTGTTTTGCTATTCTGTGTTCCCTCAAGGCTCCCAATAAAAATGGTACCTCACTTGCGTGGGTAGGCCTAATGCTCATGACAGGAAACGCAACATGGACACCACATTTTTACATTGAAAACTGATGTGTTTTTTGGAAAGTGCCTAATTGTGGATTTTGATCGTTAGCTCAGCCAGCACCTAGAAAAACAGAACAAACCTGTGCATTTTGAAAACTAGACACCTAAGGGAATCCTGGATAAGGTGACTTGTGGGGCTCTCACCAGGTTCTGTTACCCAGAATCCTTTGCAAACCTCAAACGTTGGCCAAAAAAAACACTTTTTCCTTACATTTCAGTGACCGAAAGTTCTGGAATCTGAGAGGAGCCACAAACTTCCTTACACCAGCTTTCCCCTAAGTCTCCCGATAAAAATGGTACCTCACTTGTGTGGGTAGGCCTAGTGCCTACGAAAGGAAATGCCCCAAAACACTATCTAGACACATCAAAATGATCAAATACAAAACTACCTGTTTTTGCGGGGGAGCGAAGCACTTGCGTTTTTGGTCCTGGGCTCAGCAGCCATATAGGGAAGCCTACCAAACCCAAACATTTCTGAAACCTAGACACCCGAGGGAGTCCAGGGTGGTGTGACTTGCGTGGATCCCCAGTGTTTTCTTACCCAGAATCCTCAGCAAAGCTCAAATTTAGCAAACAAATCAAATTTTTCCAACATTTCTGTGTGGGATCACAGCACTGGGATAAATTTCCAACCACCCAACGTTCCCCTCAGTCTCCTGGTAAAAATGATACCTCACTTGTGTAGGTGGGCCAAGTGCCTGTGAAAGGGAAGAGCCAAAAACATGTTGAAATTGAGGGAGAACCAAAGCGGATCCAAAAGGGCAGTTTGGAAAAAAATATTTTTAGGCTGGCAAGGGGGGCAGATTTTTTATCGGCATAGATGTGACAATGCTGGACGGTAAGAATTTTGTGGACCCCTGCAGATTCCGTAAATTTCCATCACAAAAATGTGTAATTTCCAGCAAAATTGGAGGTTTGCAGGGCATTGTAGGTAAGAAAATGGTGCGGGATGCATGTGAAGCACACCACCCTGGACTCACCCAGATGTTTAGTTTTCAGATGTGCCTAGGCAGCGTCCCAAAGTCCAAAAAGTGCAGCCCTCACCATTCCAAGTGGGACGATTTTGAGAGTTAGCCAAGCTCTCATGGCCCAAATGTAAAACCAAAACCCAAAATAATCGAATGTCCTCTTGCTTGCTGTGGGATAACATGTTTTAGTGCACAGGGGAGAGCTGAAAGACTGTTACCTCCCTTCAGTTGGGGTGAAGGCATAACCAAGCCCATACTGGTTGGTAGCCACCAGCCACAATTCTTTTTTTTAATTCCCTCGCACCCTCTTTTTTGAAAAAAAATCTTCCCTGGTGTCTGGTGGGGTTTCTGCCCCCCTGGGGGGCAGATGAGCCTTACAAAAATAGGCTGATCTGCCCCCAAGGGGGACAGAAATGGCCTAAAATAAATTTGCCCCCATTGGAGCGACCTCTACCTAACGGGTTGTGTCCCTTGCGTGAATGTGGTGCAAAAAGAAAATCCCTGGTGTCTAGTGGTTTCTGCCCCTCTTGGGGGCAGATTGGCCTAATCCAAATAGGCAGATCTGCCCGCAAGGTGGGCAGAAATGGCCTAAAATAAATTTGCCCCCCAGAGGAACGGCCCTTGCCTAAGGGGTCGCTCCCCATCTATAAAAAAAAAAAAACCCTGGTGCCTAGTGGTTTCTGTCCCCCATTGGGAGCAGATTGGCCTAATCAAAATAGGCGAAAAGGCCTAATAAAAAAATGTGCCCCTGGGGAGCGATCCTTGCCTAAGGGGTCACTATCCTTATGCCAATTTCATTAAAAGAAATCCCTGGTGTCTAGTGGCTTCTGCCCTCCCCTCACCCCGGGGGCAGATTGGCCTAATCAATATAGGACGATCTGCCCCCAAGGGGCAGAATAGGCCTAATGAAATTATTGCCCCCCGGGGAGTCACCTTTGCCTAAGGCATCGCTCCCATTATGAAAAAAAAAAAAAACAACTGGTGTCTGGTGGATTCTGCCCCCGTGGGCAGATCGGCCTAATCAATATAGGCCAATCTGCCCCCAGGGGGGGCAGAAAAGGCCTAATAATTATTTGCACCCCTGGGAAATAGCCCTTGTCCAAGGGGGCGCTCTCCTTATGTAGTAACACACACAAAAAACAAAAATTCCTGATGCCTAGCAGGCATTTCTGCAGCCCGATCGCAATGCTTACAGAGGCATGAAAGGAAAGGGAAGACCTTTCCTTTCTTGCCTCTTCCTGTCCCCTCCTGCAGAGCGGAAGAGAAATGCACAGCATTTCTCTTCCGCATCGCCCTGGAAGCATGAGGTGACGCAATTGCGTGCTGACATCATCAGACGTCACTGGGGAGAACCGGGGGTTGGGGTGGAAGGGGAAGCGATTCCCCTTCCATTACTGATGGGGGTGTGGGTGGGAGGCCCCCGTGGGCCTAGTGAAGGACGAGCTGGGCCCGTCCTCGGCACAAGGCAACCGTGGCCGACGACGAGCCCAGCTCGTCCCAGGCATGCAACGGGTTAAAATCAGAATATTGCTCAGCAAGTGAGTTTTAAAAAAAAGACATCAAAACATTTTCAAGTTACATTTGAGATGTGTGGGGAGTGTCTGAGGTGATCAAGGTAAAGTCACATACCGAAACCCAGCTTCCTTGCTGGAAAGAAACTGAGGCTAGCCACCATACTTCAACTGCCGGCTTCAATTCATGAAGAAAAACAAATCTGCCTAAAGGGAAAAGCAGACTTTGATCTTATGAATCTCCTGAAGCAGCAGCTGTAACATCATCTGGAGAAAGGCAGGACAATAAGAAAGGGATGTTAGGAAGGTAACGAACATGGAAGCAACAATGGAAGTGAGTCTTTGATTAAACAAAGTATGGGAACAAGTATGGTGACACATAATATCAATACATGCTTCTCTACTTCGAGTATGGGATCTTTAAGATGAACCAAAAGATCATTTAAGATTTACAAAAAGGTAAAAAAGTATGTTTTGTTCATGTTGGTGTTGGCACTATCAGGGGCAGTTCTTCCTAAAGAGCAGATGAGTGTCACGCCAATACGGGCACACACAAATAAATTAAATGGCATAATAATGGCATTTTATTTTGTCATCAGCTCGTGCTGTGTACAGTGTGAGGGCAGGGGGCGGTGTTAAATCCTGCGACTGCCGGATGACTGCTGCCCCTGTCAGTGCGCATGTCGGATTGGCCGGCAGTCTTGCTACAGCGAGCCTGACATGCACCCAGCAATCCCAGGGCTGTCAAACTGCCAGGTGATTGCTGGCACAGGGCCCCAGTCTCAAAATGAGAACTGGGTTAGTCTGCTCCCACCAATCCTGGAGCTGCTCTCATGCGAGAACAGTACGAGGCAGATGTACTCCATGGGGGGGGGGACCGCAAATATTTTGAGTTTGGCGCCATCGTGCCCCACCATATTTTAGTCCTCCAGACCGCCACTGGGTAATACCTACAAGAGTTGCCACCTGGCAGGTCTTTTCTAGCGTGCTCAGTATTTTAATGTCCTGGCTGTACAAAAATTGAGAAAATCACCTAAAACTGGTATTTATTTCCCCTTATTCGTAGATACTTTAAATGGTAAATGTAAGGAAATGCCTCCTTGGCATGGTTACCCCCTGACTTTTTGCCTTTGCTGATGCTAAGTTTTGATTTGAAAGTGTGCTGAGGCCTGCTAACCAGGCCCCAGCACCAGTGTTCTTTCCCTAACCTGTACTTTTGTTTCCACAATTGGCACACCCTGGCATCCAGGTAAGTCCCTTGTAACTGGTACCCCTGGTACCAAGGGCCCTGATGCCAGGGAAGGTCTCTAAGGGATGCAGCATGTCTTATGCCACCCTGGGGACCCCTCACTCAGCACAGACACACTGCTTGCCAGCTTGTGTGTGCTAGTGAGGACAAAACGACTAAGTCGACATGGCACTCCCCTCAGGGTGCCATGCCAACCTCACACTGCCTATGCAGTATAGATAAGTCACCCCTCTAGCAGACCTTACAGCCCTAAGACAGGGTGCACTATACCATAGGTGAGGGCACAAGTGCATGAGCACTGTGCCCCGACAATGTCTAAGCAAAACCTTAGACATTGTAAGTGCAGGGTAGCCATAAGAGTATATGGTCTGGGAGTCTGTCATGCACGAACTCCACAGCACCATCATGGTTACACTGAAAACTGTGAAGTTTGGTATCAAACTTCTCAGCACAATAAATGCACACTGATGCCAGTGTACATTTTATTGTAACATACACCCCAGAGGGCACCTTAGAGGTGCCCCCTGAAACCTTAACCGACTATCCGTGTAGGCTGACTAGTTCTAGCAGCCTGCCACACACCAGACATGTTGCTGGCCACATGGGGAGAGTGCCTTTGTCACTCTGTGGCTAGTAATAAAGACTGTACTGGGTGGAGGTGCTTCACACCTCCCCCTGCAGGAACTGTAACACCTGGCGGTGAGCCTCAAAGGCTCACCCCCTTTGATACAGCACCACAGGGCACTCCAGCTAGTGGAGTTGCCCACCCCCTCCGGCCACGGACACGGCCCCTCTTTTGGCGGCAAGGCCGGAGGAGATAATGAGAAAAACAAGGAGGAGTCACTGGCCAGTCAGGACAGCCCCTAAGGTGTCCTGAGCTGAGGTGACTCTGACTTTTAGAAATCCTCCATCTTGCAGATGGAGGATTCCCCCAATAGGGATAGGAATGTGCCCCGCTCCCCTCAGGGAGGAGGCACAAAGAGGGTGTACCCACCCGCAGGGCTAGTAGCCATTGGTTACTAACCCCCCAGACCTAAACACGCCCTTAAATTTAGTATTTAAGGGCTCCCCAGAACCTAGGAACTCAGATTCCTGCAACCTAAGAAGAAGAGGACTGCTAGGCTGAAAAACCCTGCAGAGAAGCCGGAGACACCAACTGCTTTGGCCCCAGCTCTACCGGCCTGTCTCCCCACTTCTAAAGACACTGCTCCAGCGACGCTCTCCCCAGGGACCAGCGACCTCTGAATCCTCAGAGGACTGCCCTGCTCTAGAAGGACCAAGAACTCCCGAGGACAGCGGCCCTGTTCACCAAAGACTGCAACTTTGAAACAAAGCAGCAACTTTGAAACAACTTGCGTTTCCAGCCAGAAGCGTGAGACTTGACACTCTGCACTCGACGCCCCCGGCTCGACTTGTGGAGAACAAACACTTCAGGGAGGACTCCCCGGCGACTGCGAGACCGTGAGTAGCCAGAGTTGCCCCCCCTGAGCCCCCACAGCGACGCCTGCAGAGGGAATCCCGAGGCTCCCCCTGACCGCGACTGCCTGCTTCTCAGATCCCGACACCTGGTAAAGACTCTGCACCCGCAGCCCCCAGGACTTGACGGATCCGAACTCCAGTGCAGGAGTGACCCCCAGGAGGTCCTCTCCCTTGCCCAGGTGGTGGCTACCACGAGGAGCCCCCCCCCCTTGCCTGCCTGCATCGCTGAAGAGACCCCTTGGTCTCCCATTGAAAGCTATTGAAAACTCGGCGCATGTTTGCACACTGCACCCGGCCGCCCCCGCGCTGCTGAGGGTGTACTTTCTGTGTGGACTTGAGTCCCCCCCCGGTGCCCTACAAAACCCCCCTGGTCTGCCCCCCGAAGACGTGGGTACTTACCTGCTGGCAGACTGGAACCGGGGCACCCCCTTCTCCATTGAAGCCTATGCGTTTTGGGCACCACTTTGACCTCTGCACCTGACCGGTCCTGAGCTGCTGGTGTGATAACTTTGGGGCTGCTCTGAACCCCAAACGGTGGGCTACCTTGGACCCAAACTTGAACCCCGTAGGTGGTTTACTTACCTGCAAAAACTAACAAACTCTTACTCCCCCTACGAACTGTTGAAAATTGCACTGTCTAGTTTTAAAATAGCTATATGTGATTTATGTGAAAACTGTATATGCTATTTTGTTAATTCAAAGTTCCTAAAGTACCTACCTGCAATACCTTTCATTTGAAGTATTACATGTAAATCTTGAACCTGTGGCTCTTAAAATAAACTAAGAAAAGATATTTTTCTATACAAAAACCTATTGGCCTGGAATTGTCTTTGAGTGTGTGTTCCTCATTTATTGCTTGTGTATGTACAACAAACGCTTAACACTACTCCTTTGATAAGCCTACTGCTCGACCACACTACCACAAAAAAGAGCATTAGTATTATCTCTTTTTGCTACTATCTTACCTCTAAGGGGAACCCTTGGACTCTGTGCATACTATTCCTTACTTTGAAATAGTGCAAACAGAGCCAACTTCCTACAGTAAATATGAGGATATAAGAATTAAAAAAAGGTTAAAGGCTGCCTTAATGATACTTGACTGATAATTAAATTAAACAGAGACAGAAACGCCATGGAAAAAATGAATACAGATGATTTTCTATAAAGTTCTATTTAGTTATCAATTCGGGGCCTTTGCAGAATCTAAAACATGGACAAATGGCCGGTATTTCTCCTTGTGGAAAGGTGACAACCCCACCTGACACTCCTTGCATAAAGTCTGTTCCCCTTCAAGTTCTTGTCCTTTCCCTTGGACCTGGCTGGATGTGTAAAGGTACAAAGGTATCAAGGGACATGCTTAGGAAACTGCCTGGTGCGGCCTTCCAAAATGTTGCTACACAATCTTCTTTAACTCAAAAAAGTTATTTGTTTGGTGAGCGGAAGGTGCAAAAGCCACATTGTATACCCTGGAATAACCAGCTTTCAAAACAAACTGCAACTTTTTCATAAGCTTAAATGAACTGTATACAGGAACTCTTTTAACTACTCCCTTGTCAATCTCACACACAGCTAGCTATGTGCTGGCATAAGAGATAAAATGTTGTCACTCAAACAGCCTAACACTCCAGACACCAAATGGTTGTCTTGGGGTCTTCTTTAAAAAGTGAAGTGACAGCCAGGTAAATGACAAGAGGGTGGTCCCATTGACTCACAGAATGCACGTTGTGCTGTGTGCTGTTGGTTGAGCCATAATATGACTGACAATGAGTCAAGACAATGGCTGAAGGAGGCAGAACACAATCCCACTATATGAATATTTTTTGGGGAAAACATAAGGTCTTGGTGTACGCCACACCTCAAAGAGATATTCAGTGAATGTGGATCAAGTAAACCAGTGAGAACACTGTGAGAACTAAGGGCCATGTGTACCAATGTTTGGTTTTGTGACTCGCAAATTGCGAGTCAGAGCGACTCACAATTTGCGAGTCGCGAAACTGAAAGTTGCATAGTGTCAATGACACTATTAGTGATTCGCAAGGGGGTCGCAAATGCCCACCTCATGATTATACATGAGGTGGGTCGCAATTTGCAACCCCCTTGGGAATGGCGGCCCTCACAGGGATGGTGGCCTGCTGGAGACAGCAGAGCACCATGTCTGTGACTGCTTTTCAATAAAGCTGTTTTTTTGTTTTTTGAAATGCAGCCCATTTTCCTTTAAGTAAAACGAGATGCATTTCAAAACAAAAAATGAAACGTTTTTGTTTCATTTTTTCAGAGCAGGCAGTGGTCCTGAGGACCACTGCCTGCTCTGAAAAAATGTTTTCACTGACATTCATAAAGGGGAAGGGGAAGGGGTCCTATGGGGGACCCTTCCCGTTTGCAAATGGGTTAGCACCAGTGTGACACTGGTGCTAACTGAAATTGTTTTGCAACCACGTTCACAAAACAATCATACATGGGACTGCGAGTCGCAATTAGGAAGGGAACACCCCTTCCTAATTGCGAGTCGCAATCCCTTTTTGCGATTCGGTAAATAGTTTACTGAATTGCAAAAATGGGTTGGGACATGAGGAAGTGCATTTTGCACCTTGCAAACAGCCCGATTCACTGTTTGCGATGTGCAAAAGCCTTCGTACATGTGGCCGTAAATGCTCCTGTGCGTTATAAACATAATAATATGGAGGAAAATCATTGAATCAGTAGCAAGGGAGAGGGTTAGACAATGAAGCAACTCAATCATAAGCAGAGGAATGAACAAAAGGCCACTCTGTGTTCTAGAAACAACATCTAAGTAGTCAAAACCTAAAATGAATTATTTTTCATTTGACAGAGCAGACAAGAAAATGTATTTCTGCCAAGTACAGCCAAGTACTTCTAATTAGGGCTTGAGCCCTCCATAATAACATTCAACCACTAGAGCAGTGAAGCTGATTTGCCCTTAAATCTGAAGCCAAATTTTGGCATTCTTTGTGTTTTATATACACATAACCAAGAACATTCTTTAGGAATGTATGTATGTTTCTTAGTGCTATATCTGGGGTGCAATTACAGGATCAGAGTTGTGAGCCCTAAAACAAGAACTCCTTAGACCAGGGGATGTATATGAAGGCCTGCAACAATGTATCTGATATAGGTTTGCACTGGATGATTTGCCAAAATGCTTCTAAGCAGCCATCGCATCGTTTGTTACCTGAGCAGCATCAAGAATGTGAAGCTTTCTCTTTTCCAAAGGTGCTAAATTTGTGGCAATGCACAGGCGCTGGAAGTAGGGTGCAGGGGGTGCTGCAGCACCCCTTGAAAATAATCATGTTGTAGTTCAGAAGGTTAATGAGCAAATAAAAATGCATTTTAATACTTTATTAATCTTGTAACATTTTTTGTTCAAAGACAAAGGGCCTGATTTGGAACTCAGCGGACAGGTTACTCTCTCACAATGGTGATGGACATCCCCCACCAAAATCTAGATCCTATAGAAGATAAGGGAATTTAGATTTCGGTGGACGGAAGATCTGTCACCAATGTGATGGACTAACCTGTCCACCAAAATCTAAATCTGGCCCAAGCCAAATATCAGACTATGGTCATTATGACCCTGGGGGTCTCCTGACTGCCAGGGCAAAGGTGGCAGTGAGGTCCGCCACATTATGAGTGTGGCGGGTTGGCAGAGGCCAACCTGCCACATCTCCACTCATACCGCCATGGCAGTCGGACTGACTGGGCCCGAGATGAGCATCTCCCACCCGGCGGTATTAGGAGCCACTTTTCCACCAGGGTTTCTACAGTCGTAGCACCATCATGAAAACCCTGCCGCAAAGGCTACCAGTGACAGGGAATTTCTTCCCTGTCACCAGTAGATAACTCTCCACCCCTCCCCAGCAAGCACTAAACCCCACTACCTCCCTCCAGGCACAGCGCCCCCACACCTTCTCCAGGTATAGCCCCCCTCCAAGCACAGCACCCCCTCCCCCCAAACCATGCACACACACAGACACCCACACGCACCATGCATACACTCATACACCTACACTTACATACACGCATTCACTCAAACGAATCCATACTCGCATTCATCTCAGCACACATACATGCATTTAAGCATGCATAATCACACCCATTCAAACATGCATACTCACACACAGACAAACATGCATACTCACAGGCAGACAAACATGCATACACACATTCAGGCACACACATAGACAACACACACTCACACAGGCATACATAATTCCCCCCACCCTCCCACCCCCTTCCCCTGTCGGATGATCAACTTACCCGGTCCAGGGAGGAAGTCGTCCGGCAGGGAACGGGAAGGGACACTTCCACCTGTGGCAGCCCCCCCTTCAGTACACTGCCAGGCCATATTAGTCCTTCGGGAGGGGCGGGCTGTGGTAGAACCGCCCCAGTGCCTCTGTCCTCCAGCACGACTACTGCAAAAATGTGGCAGAAATCCAGCAGTACCTGTAATATGGTGGGCGGAAGACCACCAGCACTAGCAGTCTTCTGGCGCCCGTGGCTTTGTCGGTCTTCCAGGAAGACCGCCAAAGTCATAGTAAGGGCCCATTACTTTTGACAAATTGCTGCTTATTGCTTTTGTACTTTTATTTCCCTGACTACAACGTGAGAAAATTTTGTGAAAGTGTCCTTCTTGACAATCGTGCTGGAGAACAGGAAACTAAAGGATAGGTTTTAGCATGTCAGTTTTTTTTTCAACACACAGCAACGTTTAAATATTGGGAAATGAACTCTACACATATTTCAAATTAAATCAGCAGTTAGGAAAGCACTAATGAAGCACTTTTTTGTAACTCTGAAGTGTGATGGAAACAAAGATTTGAATAGGATCAAAACAAATCAAGACAATGATTGGTGATGAGCAAACAAAAAATATTTACTGAAACTCAATTTCTACACGTTATTGTTTTTGTGCTATATAGTTTTGCCTGTAAAACTGGATGTCTATGAAAATTTAGTGTCCATTTCAATTGGAAATGTCATCCTTCCTTGAGTCTATGCATCCACCCGCTCTTCACCATAAAACTATAAATTAATTGAGCCGAGCAACCATGTCTCCAGTCTTCATTCTTCCAACCATCCATCCATCCATCAATCAAGCAAGGTTTTATAATAAATAATTATTGTAAAAATTTACAATAATTGCAAGTTTTCAACATTTTCTTGGGGGTAAGAGAACCCCCCACACTCACCTTGCAGAGGTCAGGTTTCCTAACTGGCTACATGTAATATAGGGATTTGTCTGATAAATGTGCCACTGCAATAACAAGAACTACTGTGATCGTCGACATGAACGTCGACAACACCATCAAAACCATGAGTACCATCCATTTCGGCTCTCCGTCAGACCCATGCCCACACCACATCTTCAACAAAGCCAGCGCCACCATTGCACCCCACCTCTGCAAAGTCTTCAAGACTGCGACCTCCCCTGAGAGTTGGAAGCACGCCGAGATCAACGTCTTACTCAAGAAACCCAAGGCGGACCCGAGAGACCTCAAGAATTTCCGGCCCATCTCCCTGCTCCGGTTCCCGCCTAAGGTCATCAAGAAGATCATCAACAGACCACTGACCCAATACCTCGAAAAGAACAACATCCTGGACCCATCCCATTCAGGGTTCCGCAGCAACCATAGTACCGAAACTGCCCTCCTCGCCGCCACCAATGACATCAGGGCCCTGCTTGGCAATGGTGAAACCGCAGCCCTCATCCTCCTGGACCTCTCTGGCGCCTTCGACACTGTCTGCCACCGCACCCAACGTGCACACCTTCGCAATGCAGGGATCTGGGACAAAGCTCTGGAATGGACCACCACCTTCCTCTCCAGCAGATCCCAGGGTGTTCGCCTCCCCCATTCCGATCCGAAGCATCCAAGATTCCTCAGCCCGAGACTATTTAACGTCTACATGGCTCTGCTCACCCATGTCGCCCATCTGTACAATCTCAACATCATCTCCTACGCTGATGACATCAACTGATCCTCTCCCTCACCAAGGACCCCCTCACCGCCAAATCCAACCTCCACGAAGGAATGAAGGCCGTCGCCGAATGGGTGAAGAACAACAGACTGAAGCTGAACTTGGATAAGACGGAAGTCCTCATCCTCAGTGCCAACCCCTCAGCTTGGGACGACTCCTGGTGGCCGACCACACTGGGAGCAGCCCCAACACCCACCGAGCATGCACGCAACCTGGGATTCATCCTCGACTCAACACTCTCCATGAAAAAAGAAAGTCAACGCTGTCTCCTGCTTCAACACCCTCTGCATGCTCCGCAAGATCTACAGGTGGATCCCCACACAAGAATGTTCTGCCTTCCTACTTATCTCGTATCAGAGCTTACAGAACCTCTCTGGAATGCACTTCTGAGTTCAAAGAAGACCTTTATTGTTGTTAATTCTTCACCACCCACAAGTTCTTGAGAGACAAATTAATAGACTTCAAGCCCACGTTCAAAAGAGTAAAAGTAGTCGCAGCAATGAAAACAAAATGTATCACAGTACTCCTCAGTTGCAATGTACACAGCAGATTATATTGGCAAAGCATAAAAATTAAATTCTTCACCGTTTGAGCAAGGCGACAGGGCCTAACTCAGCTTCATCTTTCTGGGGTCTGCAAGTTGATGACTTCGGTCAACTGCGAGAAAGAGATTATCTACCCAAACGGGAGACTGGCAACTGGCGCCTAGTTCCAGCCTGAAGTCAAGCAGATTCGAATCTAAATCACTGAAGCCCCGAGTCATCCTTACTAAAGCGTGCCCCCTCCTCTCAGACTCGGGAAAACTATGCAAGCCTTTGGAGACTGGCCAGATCTCCTAGACTTCTCCTCTTCCCAAGCCTGAGCAGAAAGGAAAACACCAAATGTACTCTCTCTTATCAGGTCTAGTCTGGTGTGAAGAAAACAGCTTGGTTCATCTTGTGGAAAAACATAGCTTGGAAAAATACAGCTTGGATTCTCAACTGCAATGTCTAACTCCACTTTAAAGGCAATAGGCAGCTAACCTAAATATCAAATGTAATGTCTAATGTCAAGTCAAAGCCAATAGGCGGCTGAGCTGAATACAAAATGTAATGTCTAATATCATGTCAAAGCCAATAGGCAGCTAAACTGAATACAGCATGTCAAAGCCAATATGCAGAATACAGAATGTAATGGCTAATGCAATGTCAAAGCCAATAGGCGGCTAAACTGAATACAGAAAGTAATGGCTAATGCCATGTCAAAGCCAATAGGCAGCTGAACTGAATACAGAAAGTAATGGCTAATGCCATGTCAAAGCCAAAAGGCAGCTAAACTGAATAAAACATACAATGTGCTACTAGTGAGCACTGAGCAACTAATATGCGCAGTGGTGAAACACAAAGTCATTGGTCAAACACAATTAATAGCATCACATTCCACCCTATGACCAATTAATTTTTGTTTCACATATCTCTTGTTTCAAACAAGAACAAAAAAAAACATCAGCACAAAAAAAACATTATCAGCAAATCAGATGTTAATGATCAAAGCAATCACTGTAAAGCAATGTAAGTGGATTAACATATAGATCTCATAACCTTTCACATCAGATACATCTGCACAGAAAAGACTGAAACTTTTATACTCTGAAAGAGATAATAGTGTCTCTAAAATAGCAATTTGATGTAGCATGAGTACTACTCATGTGAAGGTGCACGGTCCACCTGAAAGGTTTGCAGGAATGTAAGTGAAAGTCAGAGTTCCACACGAAAAAACACAGACAGTTAACTGTTAAGGTTGCTTAGTTCCAGTGGAAGAATGCAATCAAACAAGCTGAACTTGAACTGAAGGCGCCATTTGCGCAAAATGGATCCATGGTGCTTGCACTTTACTCAGTCAGGTTCAGGTTGGGGGCTCGGTCCCTTCCCCGACCCCACACGCACACACCCGAAGGGAGACCACACAGCACACTCAGGGACAGTGGCGGTACGTGGTAGGATCTGCAAAAGAAAAAAGTATGACTTTTCTTGCAAATAACATTTGTCATTTGAAATGTACCCTTCTTCTTCCTTTCCCTGTTTTATAATCAGCAGGACGTTTTTGGGGCCCTTTGTTATGATTTCTGCAGGTTCTGGAGGGTAACTTAGGGCTTCAACCCACACCTCAGCACAGAGGTTTTTATCTGCTGCGCCACAGCTTACCTTTTCTTGCACTGTTAGAAGGGCTGGGGCAGACTCATTCTTTACCAAACCTCCATTCACTGAATTTTTGACAATTTGGGCCATTCTGTCTCCAATTTGTATGAATGAATCAGATTATTTTCTAGTTATCAGCATAATTTTGATTTCTTCTTGGTAATCTGCAGCAATCATTCCCCCTAAAACCTGATCAATTTGCCATATCTGTCCTGGTAACTTTCCTCTCCCCAACTGCTCTGTGACTGCTTGTGGGACAGATTTCTCTTGTGCGTACTGCACAATTTTTATCAAATCTAGGGGAATGTGCATCTCACTCCTCTCTGCCCACCTGTAAGTGGCTTTTTCTCCCAGCTGTTCACATTTCTGGTGCACCCAATTAGCCATCCCTACTAAGTCAGAATTCTGGGTGAACACTTCTCTGTCTGAATTTTTCTCTTTAACATCTGCAAGGGAATTGAACCAGTTATGCACAAGCCATGTGGAAAACCAAACGGCTAAACCATTGGCAATGAACCAAGAATCATTGTAAGAATGACACATCTCACGCAACTCTTGCTTTAAAATCTGACACACATTGTACAACACTGTGCCTTCTCCTGTGCTAGAAAACAACATTTCAGTCAATAAATCATTAGTAAAACAAACATGCTTTTTATCCTCAGGGGACACAAATTCAAATGGTGCACTCAATTTCACTAGTGACACTTTTACCTGTGGTACTCTAGCCCTGTCTTGAAGGTACCAGATCCAGTGTATCATCCTAGCTAGGGGCACTCTTTTCTTCCCCTGTTCCTGATTTACATGTACATCAGTGTTTCCCTCTTGCACTGCGCAGAAACCTAAAGTCTGAATTATTTCATTTGCCAAATCACAAGCGCGCAGCTGCTTATATTTTTTCCTAGGGACCTTATACCAAAGTGTTAGGATTTCACTCAGATGAGGGCTATTCTGTTTCCAAAAATCAAACAAGCAAATGAAACTCGGTGTCTCTTGCTTAGTGCAAACATTAAGAAACTCTAAAATCTTTCGTTTTACTTGTGCATTTTGCAATGGTACCTCGTACTCTGTGTTATCAGTTAAGGAATGCACTCCGACTGCCAAAAAACCTGTCTCACACGGAGGCTCAGACTGGCTCACAGCTGTCTTAACCCCCTCATTACTGGAATGGGAAAAGACAGATTCTTCTAAAACAGCATTTTTATACATTTCAGCATTATCTTGCATTAATGTATTCTGGCTAATTTGCTCACGTAAATTCTTATTTTCATGTTCCAACTGCCTACATTTCTCCTGCATTTTTCTGTAAGCAGATAAAAGTATCCAAACCCTTCTGTCAAAAACAAAAGGAACATCATTTCTTTCAAAAGGCACATTTTCTAAATATGCTTTATCACAGAAAGAAAACATGTTTCTCACAGCACCATCAGGCAGTTTAACTACACAAGCATTTTCAAACATGGTCTGCCTTGCTTCTGTAATTCTCTAGACAACAAAAAACAATCACACTTTTAAATTGCACACGTAGAAATCTATAATTCGACCCCACTCCTGGTACCAAAATGTCATGTCAAAGCCAATAGGCAGCTGAACTGAATACAGAAAGTAATGGCTAATGCCATGTCAAAGCCAATAGGCAGCTAAACTGAACAAAACATACAATGTGCTACTAGTGAGCACTGAGCAACTAATATGCGCAGTGGTGAAACACAAAGTCATTGGTCAAACACAATTAATAGCATCACAAAGAAGAACAGTCACCCAGGCCCTCGTCAGTAGCAGACCTGACTACGGAAACGCCCTCTATGTGGGAACCCCAGCCAAACTCCTCAAACGACTGCAACGTATACAAAACGTCTCTGCACGCCTGATCCTCGACTTACCCAACCACAGCCACATCACTTCCCACCTGAGAGACCTACACTGGCTCCCCGTCAACAAAAGGATAACCTTCAAGCTCCTCACCCACGCACACAAGGCACTACACAACACCGGTCCAGCCTACCTCAAAAGATGACTCACCTTCTACACCCCAAACCATCAACTCCGCTCAGCCGACCTCGCCCTCGCCACCGTCCTTCGCATCCGAAGAGTGACCACCGGCGGCAGATCCTTCTCCCACCTCGCCGCCAAGACCTGGAACACCCTCCCCTTGCTCCTACGACAGACCCAAGACCTGCTGACCTTCAGGAGGCTACTCAAGACCTGGGTGTTCGAGCAGTAGCAGCACCCCCTCCCCTCAGCGCCTTGAGTCTCTCACGGGTGAGTAGCGCGCTTTAAAAGTGTACTGATTGATTGAATATAGGCTAAGTAAGTCTGAGTCACATGCCTGCTGATTTGTTTGTTGCAACTTTACTTGTTTGAAGACTCATTGTCCAGGGAACTAGTGGTGTCATAGCTACGTGACATGCTACATGAAATAAAAACATCTACCCCTTAAAAAATGGGTCCAGGACATGCAACAGAAGTTTGTTGTTTGCCTTTATGGTAACAACCATGTGGCTTGAAGAGCACTACACTAATGACAAGTAAGTTAGCTACTCTTACCAGACCTCACCATAGAGTCTTGGCACTGTACGATTGTGTGGTGTGTTTTGTGTTCCACTTGGAAGAACAAAACTAAAGTTTCTTCATGCTCTTCATGCTTTTCCTACAGCCTGTGATGTTCCTTCATCTTTCACATCACTTTCATCACTATGTAGCTTACAAGACTCCTATTGCCCCTCATTTATCAACCTATTGCCATAGACCCATAACCCAGCACCTGTTGTGCTCTTGGTGCAAAAAACGTTAGGAACACAAGTATTTACCCCAAAATCTGTCCACGTTCCCCAATTTATTGATCCATTGAGCAGAGATTCAGTTCTGCTGTCCAATTAATCCTTGTTTATCTCCCTGTCGCTTCTCATCTATTTTAGTTTTGTTTATAAGATTTTGCCTTTGCTCATGGTTATCCCATTTCATCACCCACTAACCTTACCCTCTTCCTCACTTTGTTGTTCAAACTATTCTTAGAACCTGTTTATTAGTTATTACCATTCTTTCTGAATTCTTATTCAGAAGTGCTCTGCTAACCTCAGTTCAACTCCATTAGGCACTCTAATGCCCGACCTCCATTTAGCACCAACTGTTCTGACAACTATTCATCTTTGCTCATCATTCCTTGCCTCATCCTCATTCAGTACTTTGTTGACCTTAACCTTTTCATCCTTTTGCATATCAGTCATGATGTATGAAGTAAAGAAAGATGCAAGGCAAAACATGACATTGACTTTACACATTTCATTCAAATAATCAAAAATAAAAACAACCCCGCTATTAAGTAGGTAATTTCTCTCACTTCTATTTAGCAACCATTTCAACCATCACTGTGATACATGCTATCTGGAGAATATCACTTTAAACAGCCCTTATTTGGATTAAAACCTGGTTTCTTGTGTTATTCCCTCACCTCATGAAGCTCCACTGCAGCTCTGTACTATCCTTGCATCTCACTACACTGTTAAATCCACAACAGATTTGTTTTCTGGCACCCTCATATCTAATAAACACCTTAGCTCAGGTCAGTTTTTTATGCCATGTAACTCCTTTCCCATCTGGCACTTTGTCCCACATTCCCGTTCCACCCCAACAACAACTGAGTAATGCCACCTAACATCCCATCTCATAAACTATGTCATCCCTTGTTACCAATGCCTGACCTACGCCGGGGCATGGTCTAACCCCCCAGGAACCCCTGTCTGATTTGTATAATGATAATAATTCAAATCAGACAGTGTACATTCTACCCATGTCCAATGGAAACCTTGCTTAATTTGGGCCATGCTTCCTACCATCCACATTTGTGCTGTTCCTGGTACTTCATTATATGTCACCTTTGGAACACCTGTATGTAGCATGCCCATTAGGAATTTAAAACAAGGCCCACACTTCCCCAACACAGCCCCACACCAAGTTTGTGTTGTGGCACTCACCAGTTGATGACACACAAATTTTAACTCCACAGTTCATCTCCTCCATACAACCCTGTCAACTAACGTATGATTATAAAAAGGTCTGCTTCCCAGTGCTTTTTCCTAGCGCTCAATAGATCCAATTAGCCAAAGGCATTATTGAATATATTCACTAGTACACCTGTAGTACTAGTTCATATAGACTTAAAAGTGTTTCCCATAAGTTCAGGAGTAGATTAACACTTACACTTGTCCTATCTCTTATATGCAGAGTTCTCAGTGAGAGCGTATATAGACTCCACCGATGTGGTCCTACATTTTAAGTGTAAATGTTGGAATGATAAGGTGACTTGCTGAAAAATATGGAATATCACTACAAAGTGTGAGGAGGAAGGGTAAAGTTAAGGGGGGCAAAGGGAAAGACAGATAAATATAAAAACACTCCTAAAAAAGGAGTAAGGTACTTTTAATTCACTAAGTCAGATCCACATCTACTTCAGTAAGACTTCAACCCAAACAGACTAACGTCTACACAAGCCACGCCTTGGAGTAAGTCACATACCTAGGATTGCCTCTGACAGGGAGTGGTGAGGAATCACATATGAGTCAAAGGAGGTAGTGAATAACAGTACTGACACAGAGCTCAAGGCCTAAAAAGATAAATAAATAATACATAAGTACAAATGGTCATATAAGTGTAGACATTGCAGACACCTATGTACATCAAATGTACAAATGAAAAAAAGGGTAAAGAAATGTTCACATATATTAAAAAATTACAAATATTTAAATTATTAATGGTTATTTTAAAGATGATTCATCTCACTTCTAGCACTACTCCACTCACATTAAAAGAGACACCAAAACATCATAACTCCAGAACACTATAACACTGCAATGTCCCAAACAAATATCCCCACATAATGACACATCTATAGCAGTTGTCTAACTCAAGGTTATCTATATGGAAAAGGGAAGATATTGAAAGATTTTTTGCAAGTGGTAGCCCTTAACAGATCCCTTGTACCTTTAGGTCTTACAAAACACCTTTGCAGAAGTCCTGCATTTAATGGAACTCAATTGTTCCTACTTCACCTTTTCTCATCTCAGCTCTGCTACTACGTTTGGTGCTGTTTAACTAATCTTTCTGAAACCGTCCAAATAAGCCTCATCCATTTCAGCTTCCTTCTGAAAGTTTCAGGGTGACCCATCAAGCGGGGGTCAAGAAAAAGGGAGGGGGTCACAAAATGCATTTTCCGTGCAATTTTTCATTGGCAAATTAAACAATGATACCACAGAAATGGCTAAACAGAATTACACCAAACTGGTCAGAGGCTAGATCTTCATGAAGATAGTGTGTTTTTTTTTATTTATGTAATTTACTGCTTAGACATTAAGGTTAAAAATGTATGTCCATTCACACCATGGAGGATCCAGGCAGTGCTTAGTTTGAGCAGGTGGTTTTCGGTGCTCAGCACCGGCACTTTATTGTCCACACTTGCACTTATAACAACCTGCCACACGGTGGTGCTACTTATCTAATTTTGTGAGGTGCACACCAACAGTTGTTTGATAATTAAACACACATTGAAATCACTTACACCTGTCACCCAAAGCTAAAAGCATAGCAGGGGCAGCAGGTATTAGTTATTTTTATGTATATTTAAAGCCTAAATTGTCTATCTTGTATGAGAGTGATGGTTAGTTGTGATCGTACTTGTTAGACCTGACAGCCTTAGGGTGGTCTTCCCCCAATGTTTTCCCTACCTCCTCCACTTTTCTGACTTCATTTGTGCTGGTATTATGACTCTGTGCACTTTACCAACCAATGCAAAAGTGCTTGTGCAATATATTAAAAGGCAGGACATGTACGTTTAAGATTTACATATGGTGAAAAACTCCCAATGTAATTTTTCAACACTGCAGGGCGTATCTCTCCCATAGGATAACATGTAATAGGATTACCTTATTACGTAATTCATATCTGGAAGAGATAAACCGTTCAAGTTTGATTTCTCTGGAATCCGAATTTAAAAACACAACATATGGTGAAGTCTGATTTTAAATTGTAATTCTGAAAATGCCACTTTTAGAAAGTTGCCATTTTTTTACTTTAGCCACTTGGTGCATGCTGCCTGTCTCTGGTCACTTGTCTGGGGTGGCTGACAGCTGGGCTTTGTGTATTCCCTTTAGACGGCCATGTACTATGGAAGCTTAGGTGTGAACTGGTGGACCATACTGGCAGGATGGGAGGGAGGAGCTGGACACAGCCTCATTTACAATTGAATAGGTTGTTCCCTGTCCCCACACAAAGGGCTGCGTAACCCTATGCAGTGAGTCTGGGGAGAGACTCTGTGTACTTCAAATGACTGTCTTTGAAGTCTCCCCCACTTCAAAAGCCCCACTGGGCATAAGTACTGGACCTCTGATACCGCAACTTAAGTACACTTCTGGACCTGTGGATACTCTGCCAGCAAGAAAGATCTCTGTGCTGCTGAAGGACTGTCCCTCTTCTGGACTGAGGTCTGCTGGACTCCTGCTTTGCTGTGATCACCTGCTTGCCTGCTGCCCTCTGCCTGGGTGAAAAAGACTGGACCTGCATCACTTGACCCCAGAACCCAGAATTACTCCAGGGGCTAGTTGTCTGGCCTCCTGATCTGAAGTCTCAGGGACATAAAAGACTTCCAACCATGCTGCTTCTGCACCTAGACTATGAGGTGTAGCTACTGCATTGCCACCTATGGGACCTGGGGGGCAAAAATCTCACTCACGGTCCTAAACCATGCATACTTATCACCTGGCACCCTGAAATACCATACATCACCAATCTCAACAGCAGCATTCTTCCTGTAAGAAGATACCTTACAAATAGCAGACTCTCTTTTAGTCAAAACAGTCAAAGCAAACCTCACAACTAAGAAAATACCCCCATTTAGACACTAAACCAAAGTTCCTACTTTGAACACCTTGAAAGACCTCTCTCCATTCGAATGAGCACAGTTTCATTTAGATTGACTTGAGGCATCCTAACCTCCAAGTGAACAACGCAGCAATATCCATAGCCTGTGTGTCATGCTGCCACACAAAGGACTTGACAGCAGAATAAATCACTGATATTGTTCAAATCACTCTCCCATGTACGACTCTACTCTGGCATTACAAATCCCTCGGAGAAACCTTGCACTCTCAAACTAAGAACATTATAAAATCAAAAGGTTCACTCCATCCCCTAAAAACATTGATGAGACATAGACTGTAGGATGCTACAGAACGAATTGGTAAAGGAAAACAGAGCTATCACATAGAAACCCATTTCCTGAAGTAGGAACTAATACAACCTGACCAGTAATGGCTGCCTCAGAATGAATGAAAAATTTTATTTTGATTATAAAAATAATCATAAAAGCATAAAATCATATTATAAACATTCACATAGTAGAAGAAAAACACAACCTTAAAATCCACAAGCCTCATAAAAAAGAAACACCTATTTATAAAAATTTCATAAAACAGACATTATACTAAAAATTTTAAAAAGCAGTTACAATAAAAACCCATAATTCATAATCGTATTCCAATAAAGTGCGCTCTTCAAAAAAAGGTAAACCGCTATGGCGACAATATGTTTGTTCAACATTTGTAGATAAAGAAAGAAAATCAGGGCAATATTAGTAAAATCCCTTGGCTTTAAGGACGGGAAGCAGAAATCTCCTTCGGGGGGGTGTCGAAATAACTGCAAAACAGAACCAGGTGTTCTAAAGTCTGAATCGAAACATTATCGCAAGGACAGACCTTGATCGAGGACGGGTCATATTGCCCAGGAGGGAAACAAAGACTAAAACTGACATAACCTAACCTACACCTGGTGAGAAGTATTCTCTCCTATGGGTTTCTAACAAAAGAGAGATAGGGTTCTGAGACTGGTTTTTAAAAACAATAAAGCCCTTGTAGATTGACTACCCAATGCCAAGTTCTCTCTACCCCCTGTACCTAGCTGGAGAAATAACTCCTTCACAAGCTTTAAAACTGACCATTTCAGCGACTCCGGGTTATAAAATAATTTAGGGTGCCCCGGAGACAAAGCAATACATCTAATATAATTTTACCATGGGATTTTACAGCCTAGCTCACACCGAAGACAATCCTCAAGTATATCCCACAGTCCACAGCATCAGAGGGAAAATTTTGGCGTGATTGTCTGCAAAATTCTAGTCCAGCTCCTCATGCATGAACAAACTAGAATTGGCAATACCCACCCCCAATAATTTCCTGCAGAAGTATTTTCTTCACATTGAATGGCCTTACAGTTGCAATACCCCCAAATTGCTGCACCATATAACAGAACTGGCAAACACTTTTATTTGTATATCTGCAGCAGCGGCAGGATAGGTTTACTGCCAACCATTTGAGCAAATCTAAAAAAGGGAACTCACATCATTGATCGAAGCGCATACAACAATTTGCAAGACATGGGGTCCAACTGCCATGCTGGTCAAACGTAACCCCTAAATAGGAAAAAGAGGTCACCATGGTCACTACCAGCTCCTTGATGGTAATAGGTCTAAGTTTTGGATTCTGCTCCCCGAAGACTATAAATTGTGTTTTTGAAGTGTTTACATCCAATTCTAAGTCCCCCATAAAATGAACAAACAAATCCACCAAAGTTTTAAGCCCATTCATCGTACGTGAAAGTATAACTGCTTCATTGGAGTATAGTAAGAAGGGCACCAGAGTGGTCTTAACCCTCAAAAGGTCTTTACAATGGGCATACCTGAGTATGAATTCCGGCCATTAATGTATAGCAAAAATAAGATTGGCACCAAGTCACAACCCTGCCTAACTCCCCTTGACAATTTAAAGGTGTCAGAGAACTCCCCTGCAGAGCCCAACCTTACTGATGCAGTGACACCAGAATGAAGAGCTTGAAAAAAATTGACCAGAGGTTTAGGTAGCCCGAGACCCTCCAGAATAATCCAAAGCTTTGAGTGATTGACCCTGTTGAATGCACAACTCAAGTACATGAAGGCAAGATAGACAGCTCCCTTCTTTGCCACCACATATTTAACCACCAGCAGGTTAAAGTTTCAAGCCTTGTTCCATCATCCCCTTACCCTCTCTAAATCCATACTGGACGGGGCAAAGAATATTGTTCACTTGGATCCAATCTTCAATGCAGAGCAGAATGACGCGCCCCACAATCTTGACTGTAGAGTCAAGTAAAGAAATTGGGTGATAGCATCCTTGGTCTTGCCTACAATCCTTTTTTAAAAACGGAACTATAACTGCAGATTTCCAAGATTTGGGGATACCGATTTGTGCGGCAGCATTAAGCACATTAGTCAGCAGTGGCACCCACAGAATAGCATTGTCCTTGTACAGGTACTTAGGAACACCATCTGGGCCTCTGACCTTATTGGAAGGGCTACCCATAATGTCCTGCTGTACCTCCTCCAGAATTAAGTGTTAACCCATGGGGAAAGGCACTGCGTCTTCCCCCTCGGTCAATTGTTCCGCATTGCCCAAGAAGTAAACCCTCTGAAAATGAGCAACCCATTTTTGGGCGGGGATATTAAAACCTTCATCCTCAGGGAAGACTAAATAAACAGGCTTACCATTTACTATCTTCCAAAAGCATCTCACATCCCCCAGCTTGCAAGCGTCCAATAACTGCTCCCACCTTTCCGATTGCCTCTTTATATGCTACCCTAGCTGAATTGATAAACTGCTGGTCTCTAGGCTTGACCCTGAGGACTTCATGCAAATGCTTGCTTGCAGCACTGCAGTTTTTATCAAACCACCCTCCCAAAGTTCCTGAAAGATCCAACATAATGGATCTGAAGTTACTATTTACTATCTAAAAATCTGCCAGAAAAGCAGCCGGTGAAGCCTCAGACGATAAAAAAGAGCTTAAAAACATATTCCTGCTGGTCCTGACTACACTGACCAATAAAATCGGAATCAAGATTTTGTGCCAATTAATCCTCCAAACCCTGATCCTTTGAGGTCAGCCCAGCCACGCCTGAGGCCACAGACTGGGCACAGGGAACAGGGATTACCATCCAAGCTTCAATGGCACTGTGATCACTCTGCAATGAATCGTGAATTTGCCCGCTTATGAAAATATCTCAAAATCTATTGGAGGTAAAAATGTTGTTGATGGTAGTCCCCTTACCCCAACCTACAAATGTAGGTTTATATAGGTCAGGACTAGCCACCCGCTCCATCAAATTGTATAAAACAGCCCGACCCACTTCATTGATCAGCTGCCTACCTCTGAGGTCAGGCGGTACAGCATTCAGAGCTCCATCACCCAGCACAAAAGGGTCACAAATAGTGGGAGTTGTTCCCAATTTACCGTTAAAAGTCCCTCTCAAGGAAGACATTAAAGCAACCCAGCTTGTGAGCAGCCCTTTCCTTCAGAATTGATAATGCTTAAAACATGGTCTCAATCTGACATCCTGGATTGAACATTGAGTTATAAAAATTCACTAAAAAGAAATTGAAATATGCAGTAAAAAAAAATATATATATATGAATCACAGTGTGCCCAAAAAGGACTGCAACAGCTCATAACTGTGCAGATGCATGATGGTCGAGCCTCCCCTAGTTCTATGACCTAGAGAAGGGGTTGCTGGGACATCATAAGTCTTGAATCCCTCCAACAGAAAAAAGCTCCTGCAGCATGTTTTCTGGAGCAATATAACGTCAAACTGAGAAATAAACATTAGCCATTGAGGATCAGGGATCTTATCCCTAAGACCCACACAGTTCCAGGAAATGAAACTGAGATCCCTACCCGCACATATAGTGGTTCCTACCAGTGGGCAAACATCATGACTTTTACCTCCAGCTGAATCCCACATGGCCACAGTACTGAACTGTCAATCATTATTTTCCAGCTCAGACAGAGGAGAGAATCTATTATTTGTGGAGTCAGAAAAAAAACCTACACTCTGTTCAAGATAACTAATTGTCTCACAACAATAGATGGACCATCATGCAAGCACTCATCACCAGCGTGCTGGACTACAGCAACACTCCCTACGCTGGAATCTCCAAACAACACAGGTTCCAGATCATCTGGAACACAACCCTATGACCAATACTTGACCTCCCACTCTGCACCCACCTCACTTCGCACCTCATAAAGCTTCACTGGCTCCCCATTCACAAGTGCAGCCAATACAAACTTCTGATGCACCCAAAGCCCTACCCAACAAAGGACCAGAAAACCTGAACATCTGCACACACTTTGAACCCACCAGACACCTACCCTCTGCTTCACTGTGTCTCGCCTACCATCCCGGCATCTATAAAACCAAAGCTGGAGATCACTCATTCTCCTACATCACACCGAAGTCATGGAACGACCTCCCTCAACACATCAGTGCCTCCTCCTCACTTCTTGAGTTCAAGAAGCTGAAGACCTGGCTCTTCCTATAAGCACCTTGGGCCACACACCTACGCACCTTGCCCAAGTGCCTGGATACCCTCTCGGGTGATTAGTGAGCAATAGAAATCAACATAACATAGCTAAGGAATTGGTCAGAAATTCGAAAAAAAACACAAAGAGTGCTTCCTTTATTGTCTGTTATGGCATTTGTTATGAAGAGCAGTTGCAGGCCACATTTTAATGAAAAACAAGCTTTTGCAAAGCAATGGGTCTCGCATTTGCTCGAGTTAAAGCTATTAGCGTTGCAAACTTCTAACAGGACTTTTCTTGCCACATAAACTGAAAAATAAAACAATATAAGCAAGCAGACGGCCACCATGAGCGCAGAGCAAACACACAAAAGGAAACAGAAGTTTGCTCGCAGTAAAACGTATGGGCAGAGTGCAGTTATCCATGTAACCGTCAAAAGTGCAATTATCCGTGTAACAGGGTCGATGTCATGCAACGCACTCTACTAGCGCCCAGCGAGATCGCGGTGCCGACGAAATAAAGAGAAAAAGTAGTGCAGAAACCATACGGAAAACATGGAGCCTCGTATGTTTTCAGTAGATGGGCGGCGCACTCGAGGCAGGCTGAACATTGGAAAAGGCATGACGCATGCATGCCTTTCACTAATAAAATCAATCTACTTCTAAAAGGCAATCCCACTAACCAACCAATGATGATGGACTTGACATGGGCGTGGTTAAAAGCCCACAGAGAGATTACACCAGGGACAGAGCGCTTTGCGCGTTTTACCCTAAAGAAACCATCAGAAACGAGCTAACTTCCTATGATCTTCCAGCAAACCTTTGCTAACCGACACCAACTCCACACTTGGACTGAATAAAACCCCATTGAATGTTTTTTTTTAACACAGTAGGTAGGAAGACACTGCAAATATGAACAACAGTACTAACTCAGCACTCAGCACAAAACATTGTCAAATGCAACACGTCATCGAAAACTTGATCACATTCTACATCCCCAGGCAACAATTGTCCAAGTCGCTGACATAATGTGGATCCATAGAATCCCACCCGAGTTTATATTAAGTCCTGAGACTACTGTGATAGCCCCACTTGCACCATATGTGGTCCTATTAATAGAAAAAATAGCCACAGAGTGAGAGGTTTGCCTACCTCCGAGAAACGCTTCTATATTTAAAACAAATGGTCAGAGTTTCCCTTGAACACATTCCTAACTGGGCTACACACCTAATAGTTGAATCAACACATACTTGGGACTTGCCCCTCCCTGTTCTGCATCACCTTACGAACTGCGCCCCACTTCTTGACTTAGGTATGAGCAGGTTGTTATCTAGACGTACACTGCAGGAATAGTTAAGGGCGGCTAAAAAGCAAAGCTACAGAATTAAATAATAGTCATCGGGAGCTCCATTTTTGTAACGCCAATTATGTTACTCTGCGAACTCTTCCGCGGCTTGCCTTTCAAAGAGGCGTGCAAAAAACAGCCCCGCGTCTCAGGCTGTGAAGTGAGTCGGCGCGCCGTGGATCGAGGTTACTATAGAGCTTTTCCTTAGCATGCTCACCAGTGACCGGATAAGCCCTTTGAGCCTCCCGCGGGTACATCGTGTACTCTTCCTAATCTCTCCCTGTTTTTGTAGCGAAGTCCTTCTTTCTTCCCAGTTTTCAAGTGTTGAAGTGCCAGGTTGGCAGCGCTGGCGATGGCAGTGGTCCAAACTCGATTTTTTTGCGACATATCAGCCGTTATGGCTTCAGCCAATAAACGCTCTTGATGAAATCTGCACAATTGAAAATCCATTATAAGATTAACGGTCAGGTGTACGAGAAAATGGTCGCAAACTACTGATAAGAATTTGCAAACAGTATTTTTGAGACCAGGAAAGAATTTTAAGAACTGACTTAAGTAATAATCGTCTGTTTGTAATTCGGCCTCAAGAAGTGTCCTTTGTCCCTAAAATTTGTTTGAGAGTTGGTAGTTGTCAAATGGAGAACTGCTTTCTCACCAACAAACTTTTTAGGAAATACATTACTACCTCAGCTCGTGAGTCTGTAATTTCTTTAAAAAAAGTTTTGCACACGGATTTCAGCCGTAAAACACGGGTACATGTCAATTTTTATCAATTTGGTAACTGGAAAGTATACTTACAACACTCTCTTTCCAAATACCGATTCAGTATGGGGTTGCAATCCAGTTTAGAGGTCTGTAAAAGTAAACTGACTCTTAAAATGACAATGTGATTGCGAACTCTGAATGTGATCATTTG
The DNA here is from genome assembly GCF_031143425.1 of Pleurodeles waltl. Taxonomy (NCBI): domain Eukaryota; kingdom Metazoa; phylum Chordata; class Amphibia; order Caudata; family Salamandridae; genus Pleurodeles; species Pleurodeles waltl. The sequence continues at coordinate 764,053,389 of NC_090445.1, forward strand.
CGACTTAGTACATCTGCCCCTACTTTCCTTGCCCATTTTAACAGCAAAATAGGAACTTGGTGACAGGGAGGTGTCTAATAAGTCCAAAAGCCAGACCTATTTAGATGATGAAAACATCCAAATACCAATAATGGGCTGCACATTTGACAATTTCTATTGATTGGAAAAATATTGCAACATACATTTTATGCAGTTCTTGTGTTGTTTTAAGCCCTAGCATTGCTAAAGAAACACACAGCGAAGGGGGCTAAGAAAGATTACATATTAGATCCTTTCTGAAAGCAATATTAATGTCATGTATATAAGTAGAGATTGAAAAGCGATATTTACTCTTTCTCCTTGCAATTTACAGTGCTTCCCATGCTTCCTTGTGATACTGACCACTCTATGTTGGATCCAGATCCTTCCCTTATGAGCTGATCTGGACATATAAAAAGGAACACCTGCAATACAGTGGCATCCTATCTCTGTTTTGTCATGTTTTCTGTTGTTGAAACTTAGGGCCAGATGTAGCAAAGGTTTTAACCCATTCTGTGTCTATGGGAAAAAGTGTTCGTACATATGGCCCTTAGTCCCTGGGATACTGGGGCAGTTAGAGGTTATTGAGTACTAATTGGAGTTGATTACCCCTGGCATCCTGGGCAACTGTACTATTGGATCCCAAACTGGATACCCAAGTTTTCTACTTTCTCACTTGATTCTTTCTGGGTAATACAGTCTAAGGCTTACACAAGGAGGTGGTTGGGATTCAGACTCTCAGGGTAAAATCCTGTATGTATCAAAGCATTTCCCTTTGGACACAGATTAGGCAAACTTCTTTGATATATCAGGGCATGTATAGCTTAATATCCAGTCAGTGATTTACTTTATGAAAAGAAAAGCACATATAAGACAAAGTAAAAAAAACATGAAACCATGATAAAGAAGACAAGTAATCTCTAACTCCTTCCTAGCCACAGATCTGAACCTAAAAGCTAATAAACAGTGTACAAGCTTTTCGGTTGACATTGAAGTCTATCACCAATTTTGGCCAATGAAACTGTTCACAATAACCAACCAGACTTTGTGTGCCCTACACCCAGGTTTAGAGAATAATGATCATCTTCTTTAAAGGGGACAATGGAGTGAGCACGATTGCAAGCACAGATTTTCGAGTCAGCACCCATTTTCCACCAAAGACAGACATCCCGAAGAGTACCTGGTTTCATTGCCTGCATAAAGGATGCTATGCAAAGTTGTAACGGTTCATCTTGATACTATTCAGAGTCATATGCATCTTTAAGGTTACTGATTTCAGTTTTTGGGCGATGGTGTAGGTGGGTTTTGTAAGGTTTAGTAAACCTGCCACAGAACCTCTCTGGACCCAAAGAGCAAACTACAAACCCCTCCCAAGCACAAAGTGCCCACTCAAAACTATGGCAAGCAAAACCATGACTTCTCACATGTACAAACGGCTGTATCAAGTGCCTACTGCGGGGGTGTTTCGGTCTTTCTTGCGTCCCCTAGCCTATGAGCCAGTCATTGGAGGACTAACAGTATTTATTGTAATTATGTTTGTAAATTGGATTGATACATCGCTTACTATCCCTGTCAACGCATTGTAGCATTTTGTTGCCAGTAGCACGCTACTCCAGAACCCAAGTTTAGAGTTAATCTTAAACAATTAGTAGATTAGTAACGTGTGCTTAATTTTTACCTTTTGGACTAGTTATGGGTGGGATATTAAGTTTATGCTCTTGAGTTCTCATGCATTTAGCAGTGTTTTAAGTAGAGACAGAATAATGGAAGTAGATTTGGAAAAAGAAGTTGTGAGTTGTTCTTGGCATAGCTGGAATGCACACCTCTTAGTTGGGTGATTTGTATAAAAAGGAAGGAGAAGTATGGAAAGATGATTCGGTGTTCATGCTAGTCAGAACGTTTTGGGATGGGTCAGAGAGAGGCATGATGGGATATAGGGTTGAAGTGTTTTTTTGTGCATGTATATAGACTATATAATCATCAATTTTGTTTTTTAATATCAAAAATATTTTGTTGCACACTTATATTACAGTTAATTCCCTCTAATCCTATTTACATACTCTGACGTATATGTATTATCCTAATAGGAGCCGCATCTCATGAGAAGACACTTATCAGCATATATATTTTCTATATACAATGACATACTTATCGATGTAATGTATAAACATAAATGTCTTGTTATATACAGAATACTTGATTTTTAAAAAAATTTAAGGTAAATATATCTAGACATAGCACACATACTGGTGACCTAAGGTAACTGTAACTCGCACCCCGTCATGAACAGTTTTCTCATTAATAATTTCACTGCAAATGTTGCAGTGATGTTATCAATGATGTGATAGATGTCATGAATGACATATGTGAAGTAATTAGCAGTGCATGGAGAGGCAATGAGTTATAGTTACTTTAGCACACAATTTATAGTTTCTTCAGTTAAGTATAACTATAACTGCCAAATTGCTATGGTTTTGTGTGTGTAAAATCTGAAGCTAACTATAATGTCCCTGTAACCTTTTTTGTTTTTGGTGAATTTCTAAGGTTTGCTTAAAATTCGGTTTGCTAACTATAACATCCCTGTAACCTTAATTCTTTTTAGTGAATTTCTAGTTTGTTTTTAACATAGGGTAACATTTAATTACCATACATTAATCCAACTGCCACTGTGCACTGTCTTTGGCTGTGAGCGGGGGCGTTGGCCACAGGGCCTGGTTTGGTGCCAGGCCCTGGAGCCAACCTCAGCATGCAGCCAACCACGGCATGCAACCAACCCCATGCTTTTAGTCTGTGAGTGTGTGTGTGAGTTGTTTTCTGAGTCTGTGGATGGCTGTTGGGTGTGTGACTGGGTGTGTGTGGTTGTGTGGGCATGTATGTGGGTGTGTGAATGGGTGGGTGTGTGAGTGGTTATAAGTGTGGCTGTGTGGGTTTGTGAGTGGGTGTGCAAGTTGATTTGTGGATCTGTGAGTGGCTGTATGTGTGTCTGTGTGGATGTGTGAGTGGCTGTGTGGGTGTGTAAGTGGGTGTGTGAGTGGATGTGTGAGTGGGTGTGTGGGTCTATGACTGATGGTGGTAGTGTGGTAGTGGTTTTGTGGGTCTGTGAGTGGCTGTGTGAGTGGGTGTGTATGTGGGTGTATGAGTGGTTATGTGGGTGTGTGGATGGGTGTGCAAGTGGTTTTGTGGGTGTGTGAATGGGTGTGTGAGTGGATGTGTGGGTGTGTAAGTGGATGTGTGAGTGGGTGTGTGAGTGGCTGTATGGGTCTGTGATGGTGTGCGAGTGGCTTTGTGGATCTGTGAGTAGGTGTTTGAGTGGGTGTGTGAGTGGGTGTATGAGTGGCTGTGTGGGTGTGTAAGTGGGTGTGCAAGTTGTTTTGTGAGATTGTAAGTGGGTGTGGGAGTGATTGTATAAATGTGTGAGGGTGTGTGTGAGTGGTTAATGGGTATGTGAGTGAGTGGGTGTGTGAGTGGGTGTGTGAGTGGCTGTGTGAGTGGTTGTGTGGGTTTGTGACTGGGTGCGGTAGTGATTTTGTGGGTCTGTGACTGGGTGTGTGAGTGTGTGAATGGGTGTTTGAGTGAGTGTGTGAGTGAGTCTGTGAGTGGGTCTGTGTTTGTTTATATGGGTCTGGATCCATCATTGATTCACATAAGGGGCTGCACTGAGTGCCGCACAGGATCCTCGTATCCTCATGCACCCCAAAAAAAATTTTGGGCCAATTTCTTGCCTATGAGGGATCCCTCAGAGACCTCTCCATCAGTCCCAGGGGGATCAGGATACCTCTATTGTGACCCCCCTATATCCTGCTTTATGATTATTCTACCCCTCTCCCAGGAGCTGAGTCCCGTTTGATAAATTTGCAGCAGTAACTTTTCTCTTAGGTTGCGGCCAGCCAATTATGGCATTGCTGTTGGCGTATGGATCTGCAGAACCGCTGCAAGGGAACTGCATAAATCTAGATACACAAGAATCATTTTTTTCTTTAATAATTCCAAAACTACTGAATGGATGTACACCAAATTACAAAAAAATATCATGCTAGACTAAGAGTTAGCTTTGTGCCAAATTTCATATAATTCCGTTCAGCGGTTCAAGATGAAGCCATGTCTAAAATCCCTATGGGAAATTGAATTGAGAAAATGGTTTTTGGACCCCCCCCCACACCTTTTTCTCAGCCCCTGCTTGATGAATCACCCCTAAACTTTCAAGGCAGCAGCTGAAGTGAATGGCAAACTAGTTTTGACAATTTCATGCAGATTCAAATGCAACAAAGTTAATACCAAAACAAAGAACACTTTTCCTATGGAAACTAAGTCCTAACTATAACTACCTACTAGCGACTGCTAATAGGTGATAAACATAGATATATATGTACAATGCACATAATCACACACCCACACACTCATACTCAACAGAGGCTTCAATGTCTTGTACATAATCTTGCAGAACGCTGTTTTGTATAGGGGTAATGCAGAGAAGAGCCAGCTCTTGACTAATCCGAAGCTGAGATGGTTGGCAGTGGATCCTATATTTGTGGGAAGTGAATTCCAGAGATTGGATGCTTGAACAGAGAAAGATGTTCTACACATGATATTTTTCTTGTATGCACATGATATTTTTCTTGTATGCAGGAACATTGAGGTGGGGTGCAATTCTAGAGTAAATATTATTTTGTCATATGTATTTTAGTGTTTATCTTCCTGATGTAAAGTGGTCCTTTGCCTTGTATTGCTTTGGGGTGATACAAAACAGCTTTAAGGAGGATCCTATGGCAGACTGTAATGAGTGTAGGGACCTCAAACCATGGGAAATGTGTGCTTTACATGTATCAGTAGTCCAACTGCAGAATTCTGATTTTTCTTTCATCCTCTCATAGTTGATAACGGTGAGCTGTGATATAGGCCATTAGAGTAATCAAGTTTTGATGGGAGAAGAGAGATTGTCGCTTGAACCTTGTGGTGGAATCCTAGGTGAAGGATGCACTGTAACATTTTCATTGTAAGAAAGCTTGACTTGACAACCTTATTCACCTACACATTCATTGAGAGATTGGTTTCCATGAGAATTCCAAGGGTTCTTACCTCAGTAGATATTTCTGGCAGTGGTTCTAGATAGGTAGGCCATGGATAGAGAGGGTCATAATTGTTCTAGTTGCCACATGTGAGTATTTTAGTTTTGGATGCATTTAGTATGCAGCGGCTCAGTGTCATCCATTGGTCAATGGCCCAGAGGCAACTGAAGATGTTGAATCTTCCAATGTCCCTTGTACTTTCCAATTTCAGAAGTAAGTATGTATCATCTGCACAGTCATAGCAGGTGAAGTACAAACAAATGATTAGTTCCTGTAATTATTTCATATAGATGTTGAAAATAATGGGGGAGAGGATAGAGCCTTGAAGGACTCCTGCTTTTATGGTGTAGACGAGAATGGAGGAGTGCAGATGGTATTTGTTACTTTGTGTCGTAGAATATGATCCAAGCAAGAGCTGTGCCCTCTATTCAGGCCTCCTTGATTATTTGGATTAGTGTGTCATTATCACCTGTGTCGAAGGATGCTGAAATGTCCAAAATAATTAGGACAGCAACTCCATTCTGGTATTAGTGTGTTTTAATGTTAACCCATATTGAGATTAGGGTTAATGCAGTGTCTCTTCCTAGCCAGAATCCAATTTGGAAGTCAGAAAGTAGGAAATTGTACTCAAATAGGCAAAGTTGCTGGAAATGACATTTAAGGTGTGTCCTGCGATGTATGTGGATTGGTAATGAGCTGTTGTGGCTTGTGTGTGTCTAGGCCAGTGAGGATGGTTTTGCAATGTGTCTTGCTAGGTCTGTCAAACCATATGTCCAGATCATCCAGGATGCATAGGTTTGAATATGTTGTAAGAAGGTTGGAGATTGTGTCTGGAAACGTTCCTTGAAATGTTTCATTGCTAGGTGGTAGTCTGGAAAGAAAAGAAGGAGACAACTGCATGAAAAAGTTTGGGTAGGGTTGAATCTGACAAGGAGGGCCTCACAACCTTGCAAAGAAACATCCTCAGCTTTGGTGAGACTTGTTGCTCCCTTAAATATGATGGCTAAGCAAGTCTCTTGTTTTGCCTATGCAATTTTCTGCCCCAATTAGATAGTCTGGTGGAACTGCTTCATGCATACTGGTGCCATGCCTTTCACTAGTCGTGATTCAGTTATGAAAAGCAAGTCAGGTTCTGTGTCTTACAATAGGCCAAATATGTGCAGTCCAAAGAATGTTTTTGGGAGATGGTGTGAGTTTGTTCTGCTGGAGTATAAGTATTGTACTTTGAAGTTGGAGATGGTGTGATCTTGGTGATGATGCTAACTGTTGCAAGACAGAGAAGGTGTTGTTCTTTTATTGTTATCTTCCTCCAAAAGGCTTAGAAGACATTTTCGGGTCTGTGTGTGGCTGGTGATGAGACTGTATGAAATTGAGGAGCTGGCTGGGGAGTTGTGTCCAAAAGATAGGCTTGTTGTGCACTAGACAAGGGATGCAAGATTATGAAGAGTGTATGTTGAAGGTCAAATGTATATGGGTGGGGAGTGGTGGTGGAGCATGAGGATCTGGTTCTTTGTGTCTGAAGTATGCAATGGATGATAGATGTGTGCATGAGTGTTGTGTGACTGCAGACTGAGTGGTTGGTGTCTTTGTTGTTTGGAAAGTGTGAGGTAGATTTGGTATTGAACTGGTGTTGTTTATGTGGATATTCAGAGCAGAGTGGTTGTGTTATGTAATTTGGAATGGTTGGGTGTTCTGAATGTGTGAGATTTTTTCCAGATAAAGTTTGTATGGTTTTGGTTTGTAGGGATAGTATTATCTGATATTGTGGTGGTTACTTGCGGTGAAGGATTTGAATGTGAAACACTGGTGAAGTGTGAATGTTAAAGATGAGGGGTGGGCTTGATTGTAAGAGTAGAGTCTCTTTGGAGCATGAGGGTGTGTAAACTGGGGTTTGGAGTTGTGGCTGTAGGCTAAGTAGGGGGAAGATATTGCCTTATTGGTGGAAGAGACTGTTGAAAGAGTGTTGTAATTATTGACAAGAAGAGAAGGATTATGCGGTGAAACAGTATGACAGAGAGTTAAGGAGGGATTTGCAAAGGGTGGTACAGAATTGTAAGGGGTAGGCAGAGGGTAGTGGAATGGTTCTGGTTGGAAATAGTGGATATTTGTGAGATCAAGAACATGTACATTGTGATTTATAAGCATATTAGGAAATGTGCTTTTGATTGTGTTGTACAGAGTTTTGGATTGTATAGGAGTGTGTGGATGTAGAGGGTAGAAGGGTTTGTAGAAGTGTGTTTCATGAGTGGTTAGTCTTTGTTGAGCAAGTGGTGGGTGGAGTGACCATGTTTGTTGGGAACGAGAGGTGTGTGTTTATTGTGAATTTGTGTGTATGTTGATGTTTGCAGCTATTGCTGGTAAGTGCACATAGATTGTGAAGTAGGCAGCATTTCTGGCCCTTGGTCTTTCCCCACTTGAATAGGCCCAAGCAAGCAATTGGCCTTGTAATCTCTGCCCTTAGCCAGAACGCTTTGAGGGAGGGCATGCTACAGAATGGTGGAGATATTGCACAAAACAATTTGGGTATGGAATTCTTAGTACTAGTTAGCATGTGTGAAGAGAATGGCCAAGATAGGTAGGAACAGAGCCATTCATCGACAGACACTAAGACCCTCATTACGAGTATGGTGGTTTTAAGGCTGTCAGAGCCGCGGTGGCGGTTGGACCGCAAAATTATGACCGTGGTAGAGCCACTGCAGTCCGACTGCTGACACCGCCAGATTGCCACCAGTCGACAGCCTGGCAGTCTCAGCGGTTGTAATCTGCAAGGGTGGCGCATCATCTAGCGCCGCCTTGGGGATTACGACTCCCCAATCCGCCAGCCTTTTCATGGCAGTTGGACCACCATGGAAAGGCTGGCAGAATGGGGGGACTTGCACTGCCCATGCACTCGGCATGGGCAGTGCAGAGGCCCCATGGGCAGCCCCTTTGCGCTTTCCACTGCCTGAATTACGGGCAGTGGAAAGCACGACGGGTGCTGCTGCACCTACCGCTCTGCCACATTGCCGCCGGCTCAATTACGAGCTGGCATCAATGTTAAGGCCCTGCGGTGAACTTGTAACAGGGTCGACAGTGCTCTGCCCGCATTGGCGGTCACGTGGCAGTACGAGTTTGGCGGACGGCCTCCGCCACCCACCAAACTCATAATGAGGGCCATAGTAATGATTGCCTTTTATACACAGTTCTACTCTTTTTTACTTGTTTATAGAAGTTCACTGTTCAAGACTCCATGAGTTGAGCCAATAAAGTGAGAGATAACTTGAAACACTTCCCTGTCTCATCCATTTTTCATCTCCCTACCCTTCCTCCCATGTAGGATCCTGTCCCTTTCCTACCGAAGTACATGTACCTGTTGAACATGCTCCAAGGATGATATTATTTAAAGATTTTTTAGGACATGACTGCATGCCCTTAGCAGAACAGAAGTAAGGACTGTTTTTAGAACAGAACCTGATTAATTTTATTTTTTGGTTGTCAGACCATGTTTCCTTCTATTTCTTCAGAGGAAGGAGCTGTTGGAAGTCAATGCCTTGTTATTTTACATCTCCTTCTCCGCACCAACAACTGAGAACATTCTCTTTGCTGCTGTGTATGGAATGTAAATCAAAAAACTATGTCACAAAAAATAATGTAGAATCTCCCTCATAGTCGGTTAACCAACAATGTCCATTATCAAAGAAACATTGACAGAAGCTAAAGAAGTTGATGAAGACATTGAAAGCTCTGCAATATGTGAAGCCAAAATTACTTCCTAGTGTAAAACATGAGCTGATCAGCCACCAAACAAGGTCTGTGATTCACTTTCGTTCCTTTGACAAAATGATCAAGACATATGAAGAGTTTCTGAAAAATACACACAAGAAGTCTGATGAATGAAGGGTGTGGACTCCTCAGACTGTTACTCGTATTGTGTTTTGACTGCAAAACAACATCTTCAGATGGCCCATATATTTAGTAATCAGTAAATATCATAGATCTATGGGAACAGGATGTTAAATTCAACTACAGCAGTCTCAATGTCTGCAACTGAACAAATATTAACTCCTCAGTCAGTAAATGTGGTTAGTTTAGATTCACAGGTGGTTTGTGGGTTGCTTACATATGATTTCCCAATGAATTCCAGCTTTGGCGGAAGGACTTTCAGAAATTTGATGTGATCATTGACAGAAAACGCTGACCTGTAGGAAGTAGGAAAGCCTAAGAGAGGTACTTTGAGATCTGGGAAACCATTGAACATTTAGGAAGTACAAGATATGATGTGGAAATGTATTTCAAGAGGAGGCAAGGCTTTGATAAACAAAAAGGAAGATCTATATACAGATCTAACTGACCTATATGGTAGAAAGGAAGATAAAATTAATAGGATCTTGATTTTTAACTTCTTCCGTGAATCAGCGGTCTTTCACCATGTTCTTAACAGGGGTAACATTTTGCATTTCCTACCCAATGTCACAACTCATAGAACTATTATTAACAATAATTTGCTTTGTTGTCAAGTAAATTTATTAAGTCAAATGGTAGGGGCTAGGTGGAATCTACCAAAACCATGTAGGGATAACTAGTTAGTTCTTCTAGTCGTGATAGAGCACTGGGGTATCAAGATGCACAGACCAATCAAATCACAATATGCTTACTTCTTAAAAACTGTTAAGAGGTATATAGTGAAGTCACCGGCATCAACTGATGTTAAAGAAAACGTAATGTTCCCTGGTAAATGGTGGTATTAGCGTTGTTGGTATAGTAATGTGCATTAGACAAATAGGTAGGTGTAATTGTGAGATAAGGGGAAAGGGAATGAAACAGAGAAGTATAAAAGGCACTGATTGGAATCCAGCAAATATGCATGTTGTCCTGAAACATAGTTGTGGTTTGAAAGTGATTAATATAACTTGATTTGTTTGTTTTTTAATGAAAACTCCTTTGCTTGTTTTCAATCACCCTGGCTGTCAGAAGCTCTCTTTGTGGGCGAGTATAAGAGTCCTGTGTGCTGGTTGAACATACGCATATTTTGGCAGGGCAAACTTGAGGAGGCCTACTTTATACAGCATTACACCTGTCAATGACCCAATGGTCACCCTCAACTATTAACATTAAAGTTATATGAATTAGGAAATGGAACACATTGTAAATCAATCAAATCCTGCTACTTAATGGCTACATTTCATTAAAAAAAAACTGGGAAAGAACAAATAGTAAGAGTATCTGTTGCGCTCATTTGAGAAGTATCAGTTATTTTTTACAGATAAGTATATGGTAATAACTGGCGATTTTAATTTACTTTTGATGATCAGCAAAGGGTCTCAAATACATTTAGTGCCACATTTACCTAGACAGAGATAAAAGAAGTTAGGTGTTGGAACAGGACCTTTTTGCAGGGTTATCCCCAAACTTTCTGCCTTCTTCCTCCTATTTTTCCTGGCCTGTTTTTCTTGGCTTTAGGACTCTGGGCACTTTTCTGCTGTTAACCAGTGCTAAAAAACATATCCTCTCTTTTTGTCTAAGTTGGCGATTGGTTTATCCATGATTGGCTTATTTGATTTACTAGTAAGTCCCTAGTATAGTGAATCATGTGTGCCCAGGGCCTGCAAATCAAATCTTACTAATGGGCCTGGAGCACTGATTGTGCCACCCACATGAGTAGCCCTGCAAACATGTCTCAGGCCTGTTGTATGTTGGATTTTTGTAATTTTGGTCTTGCTTTACTCAGATAAATATTGGATATTTTTCTAAACTAGTGTGGAGTACTTTTGTGGTATTTTTACTGTGGTGCTGTGTGTGTGTGTATGTGTACAATACTTTACACATTGCCTCTGAGATAAGCTTGGCTGCTCATGACAAGCTACCAAGGGGGTGAGCATGGACTATCTTAGCTGTGAGGGTACCTACCTGGACAGGGTGCAAACCACTGCCAACTAGAGACCCCATTTTTAACATTAGGCATTTTACTGGCAAATGAATTGTCCTATCTGAGAATGCATATGTGGCACATGTGAAAATATTTAATAATGGCCTTCAAATAGCTATAGGTGATAAATCATGCTTCGACGAAGAGATAGAAGAAGGTCACAAGCAGGATCTGATTAGACATAGTGGGCCTTCAGAAGCTCTCGACCCCAATGAATTGCTGACTTTTCTTTTAGTAAAAGGTAACATGCTCTTTTGGAACTAACAATTTGTAGTGTACTAATGTAGCTTTTCATTACATAATGGTTTGAATGTTACCTGTTGCAGTGCCTACAGTTGGTTTTGTACTGGGACTGAGAATCCAGCACTCCTTGGCAGATCCTACAGATGTGGTAATTGGTGAATAAATATTCCATGTTACTAAACTTGTGCCAAGAGTTACCACACAATTATGTCAACTTTTCTGTTCTGTTATTTCTACTAAAATCATAATGGAATCTTGACATATATCAATTATCCATTCACATTACAAGAACGGATACAGAGTAAATCTAAGTTAGGAACTGAATGACAACTCTGCTGGGTGCGGAGGGAAAGCTTTTGGTAAGATTGTTATTGGAGGCACTCAATAATTGGGTAATGGATAACCAAATATTGTAAACAGGTTTTAGACGGGAAATGACGAATAATGTTTGGCTTTTGTCGATGGCAATTTGTTCAAGCATAAAGTAGTGACCTGTAGTACTAGACTAGTTACAAGTGTTTGATCATGATATCCTGAAGCTTTTCAGGTTGAAACTGCAAAGACTGAAGAAGCCTGAAGACTCAGATAGGTATTGGGAACTATAGTATGACAAAATATGTATAGAAAAGGAGAGCTTAAACAGGGGTTGCATAGTTACTCAACTGTTGTTTAGCCTATACTGGAGAGGAGACTGAACATAAGAGATCAGCATTACCTAATCTAGCAGGGTACCAGATTAGATATTTTCTGTATGCAGTTGTAACAATTATCCTGGATCAATCTGATTTTGGTCCACAGCATACTTTAATAGCATTGAATAAATAAGATAAACATAACCAGCTCTTAGTCAATTCTAGAAACACTATGATTTTAGCATGTGGTAAGAATGCATCTAAATGTCAATGTGAGTGAAATATAGACAAGAGGCTAGAACGAGTTATCTCTTATGAATATTTGGATGTATTTGTTTATGGAAAAGGTTGACATAAAATAGGTTAATCAGGAAAGCGTTGTTCAGAGGGAAAAGTCCTTTGCATGTACAGCACTGATATCTGGATCTCAAATGCAGGCTTTGTTGCCATGGTCGATCATCGGCATGCATGTGCTCCATGACATAGGCCTGTCTCATGGGTTGTGGCCTTTTTGGGCTGGGAGGGGTGCCCAAAGCACTACCTTCATTGGGGTGAAAGGCTACTGCCTTTGCAGTAGTTAAGAAGTATGAGTGCTGTGGTGACAACATACCATGTAGTAATCAGTAGGATTGAACAGGTCCTTTTAACCTGTGTCACTAGAATGAGGCATACAGGCAGACTCATTGAAAGTTCTGCTGCTGTGTACTTACCTCACCCTTGGTCTATATGGAGTTGGTGTGTAGTGCTGCATGCATGTGTGCTTGTGAATGGTACAATACAGGGATAATGCAGCGCTGTCCCTTGCATTTATATTATATGCATGTGCTGGGTGCATGTGTGATTGTGACTGGTACAGTAAATTGAAGACTCTTGGATCCGTTTTGGGAGACCTAGGGCAGACTGGAGGAACATGAGGAAAGGAGTTAGAAGAATCCCCATATACAGATTTGTGTATAACTGTATTCCTGTAAGCTTGGTGGGGCACATTGAAGGAAGAGAGAGCCAGGCTCTTCATACACTTTCAAATGGTGCTCTTTGATATAGAGATAAACCACAGGGAAGGGGGCTGGGCACATCTCAGGAAGCAGATGGAGCTAATAGATGAATCATGAAGAGCAGGGCTGGTACGCTGGAGTAACCTTTTCATAAAAATACAAGGTGGCTGTCATTCAGGTGTGAGCTTCTGTAACTCCCATCACCTCTGTTGTGGGGCTAGCAGATTTGTCACTACTGCTGTCGCAAACTGTTTCTGGAAGAAGAGAGAACAGAGGAGAGGGAACTTCAAAAGAAAGCAGTCCCTCAACATAAACATCAAAGAGTCAGACTCTAAATCACATTTGGTGTCTGGAAATGACCTATAAGAAGGAGAGATTGAGAACTCAATGTCAACTATCAAGCAGCCAGTCTGGCTGTGTGAGAAGAAACTCTACGAGTATTCTGCCAGTGAGCAGTATGGTCAGCCAAATCTTTTTAGTCTCCAAGTTTTGTGAGAGGACATCACCCATGGAATCCAAGGCTACCTGCCCTTGGAGCATGGAGCACCAGCACCTGCCTGCTTGCCAAGCTCAAAGCGCCCTGTTCGAGGGAGGGAAGCATTGGAGAAAGTGAAGTCCAGTGGGGGGATCCTAGCAAGTAGATCCCCCCTTGCAGCATTTAAGGGGATGGCTGCTGCACCTATTGGATCACTGCTCATGTGCAGAGAAAAGTCAGTGATCCCGTATGTCAGAGGAGGGCTGTGTTAAGTGAGCCATGAATGTGCCTGCAACGATCTGGTCGTCACTCATGTGCAGTCCCAATTTGTCAACCCCATATGCCAGGTGGGCCGCCATGAAGATTGCTGCTGGGTTGATGAAGCTGTAACCTGTGTGCCATATCAAGTCAGTGACCCCATATGCCATGTGGGGCTGCTGTGAACATTGCTGCCTTGCCAATCGGGCCATAGCACATGTGCAGTATCAAGTTGATCAAGCCTATTTTCTAGGTGGGTTCTTTGTGAAGTTTGCTGCTGTGCCAATTGGGCTGTAGCCCATTTACAGATGAGGAAAATTGGTGCTGTATGCCGGGGAAGTGGGGTACTGAGACAAAGCAAGAAGAGTGGTCTGGTAGAGACGTCAATGGAGGAAGGAGGCTGCCTTGGTGACCCAAGCTGGCACAAGCCTTGACTGAGGACCAGGATAGTCGCAAGGAACTCAAAGACACCCGACTGCGCAACCCTCCTGGGCTGCGTGTGAAAGACTTACCGGAGGTAGCCACTGAAGCTTAAGTGCCAGTGAAGGAGGTGCACTCAGAGACTCTGGTCGCTTGGATCCTGCTGGTGCTGGTAGGACTGATTTTCAAGCCAGATGCCCTAGTGCAACTTGCTTGTCAAATAACACTGTGGCCCTGGGACACTTTTGACTTTATTAGAGAATTTGGAGTGGGACACATGAGACTCAGACTACTAGTGGGGCTTAACCTGAATGACACCTATAGTGAATAGGGAATAATCACTACCTCTAGCTGGAGGGGAGTGGGAATGAATGAGCCACCTATGAAACACTAGAGCTCTGACTTCTGCGGACTATGTAGGTTGTTTTTGAATGCCGTATTTTACTTTGTGGTCATATATAAATATTCCTTTTCTCATAAAAGGAAGTTTTTGACTGGACAATTATTTATTGCTGCTGCTGCACCATTTTAGGGTGTGAGCCTGTGTTCACCCCCTCCTTTGTCTACCTCCCCTCCAAGAAGCCTTGGACTGCTCGACCCGCGCTACTTCTGAGAGCCTAGTGCTGAAGAGGTATTTGGCACCATTGCTCAGGATCTAACCATGTGTGGCTTTCTGAATAACCAGTCCCAAAACGAGCCATATCTTAAGTGTTATTATGTTTTTGCAGGTTAGTGATTTATAAAACACAGAGATATGACAAAACATGTTTTACAAGCTTATATAGTGCAACACTATTAAACATAGGTTTCCTTGGATGTCAGTTGGAACACCTAGCTGGCAGGTGACAGAATGGAGCAAGCTACAAGATGACCTTCACCCAGTGAGAAAGTGCCAAGTATACTTATATAGAGCAACTCCCTGAGCCATATCAACCATAGCTTCAGCAACCTGGCAGCTATTTTGTCAATGCAAACATCCTGCCTGGTTAACAAGTGCTGCAAAGGTCAGTAGGTAATTCAATTGTTTGGATGCTTTGCAAAAACGGACAACCAAGGAATGTAAAAGCAAGGCCTACGCATGCGTAATAGGCACAAAATGTATGTACCTTATGCACAGGTAACTTTGAACAGAAGAAGTGCCAGATGCGTGGACTGAGAAAAAAGGTGGCAATTAGACCAGGACCCACATGGGCCCTCTTTACAGATGGCTCGAGAAATCAACCGCTATTTCCTCACCAGGACGTTACTAATACCAGAATTACTGGTAACTCTGGATGCAGAGGAAATATGGCACATTACAAGTTGGACCTTGAGGATCCACCAATAAATGAGGAATTAGCTCGAATTGGTAACTCTGGGACTGATTCCCCCTAAATACCTCATTTTGGCCAGACATTGAACTGGAGATTTTGGATTGTTTAAGCTGCAGAAATCTCTAGGTGAAAGTAAACAGATCATTGATGCTACTGCTCAGCCCATAGTTCGCGTGGCACAGGTAACTGATGTTACCACCCCAACTGAAAGTAAGTGGCCACTCTTGAAGAAACTCAAATGAGTGATATTAAAGGATCTCACAAATGCTGCACTTCACATATACCTGATATGGGAAACCAAATGTGAATGGATGTATTTGGTGCAAAATGTGTGGGCATATCCACTATCTGACCTTTTTTTTTCAGGATCTGTGTACATTCAAGTGTTGGAAAATAACCAATACAATGGAAATTATTACTTACGGAAAGAGTATAGCCCACCTTCATATCTCCTAGCCCTGAAATTGTGTTTTATAGGCTTTGTGTACAATATCTTATCTGAAGGCTAGGAAAAATGGTGGAAATGGCCAAATGACTGGAATGGCAAACATTTAGGGCCTTATTTGAAAGTTATGCATGAGCTGCAAGTGGAATTTCGTGAAGACACAAAAAGTAAAAAAGCACGTGTTTTAACTGTAATTTACACTGTGGTGCTGATTCTCAAAAAGATTTGTATCTCTGCACCTGCAGGAATACTCCATCATATAGGTGAAGACTGAAAATGTGGGATAGACAAATGTTTCCATTTGTTAGCATGTGACAGATGCATAACTGCATTTAGTGTTCAACTAAAATGCATTTGCATAAGACCAATTGCATTTTTTTTAACTTATTTAGTTTTTCTCCACGGAGAACCCATTTCCCATGCTCTCTTTGATTTCCCGCTTTGGAAATTGAGTTATTTCTCCCTTGTCGGAGTAAATCTCCGGCTGTTTCGAGGATGGGAATGGGTTGCAGAGATGTTTGCATAAACGTTTTAATTCCGGGTATTTAGTAAACTTTGGCAGTGTTCCTCTCCAAAGTACCTAATATCCGAAACTGCTAGAGGATTTTCTCATGTTTAATAATACACCAAACTGAGGTAAATAATTCCCTTCACGAGTGCGCATTAAAATGTTGTGAATTACAAAGTTAAATTGTAATTATGAATGGAAGAATTTGCAATGTAGGTTGCAAAGCAATTTACTTTTTGAATTAGGCCCATTTCGTTTGCACATCTGTTTTTGCATATCTTTGTGCACCAGGTCTAGTGTTCCTTGTGGCCCATGTTCTGTGCATCGTGGGCATTGCTAAGCCACTGACCACATAGTGTCACTGACAGACTGCTCAACAGTCCACGTTTGTCCGTAGGCCACGCTCAATGTATTTATTGAATTAACATGGTAACACATGCCTGAATGCTCTCCGCCGTGCACTGAGCTCTTGGCCTGTAGCCTCTGCACGATTAAAGCAACTAAATTAATCAGAAAAGCATAGTTTAATTAAGAACACATTATAAACTGGAGCCCCAGCGGGACGCTTCTACAGGTGAGAAGGATATTTTAGCTTGTGTTGGTCCCTCAGCTGCTAAAATGCCAGATGCTGTTGTGTTTGTATATTAACCGTGGCCAGTCGCTGATTTCTTGCCAGGAATGGCTTATTAAAGAACAATAGATGGGCTGTTAAGTCGGTGAAAGGTGACCGGACTAGAAAGAGGCAAGGTTTAGCAAGCGAAAAAAGATCGTAAGCTCGGCTCTTGTGAACAGTGCGAGTCTCTTTCTCGTCACACTCCTCACATTAGTGGCTTGAATCATGTCCAGGAAAGAGGCAACTGCTAAACATTTAAACTTTAGTGTTGAAAAACTTTTTTTTCCCCATTACCTCTTGCTAAAATAATAACGTGCTTCAGGCTCCACGTCTGCCATTTCTCAGCACAGCAAATAGCAGATGTTACTGCGACCCAGCTTAATGGTGCTCAACTCACGGACCTCAGAAGGATGGAAGGATAAATCGGCCTTGCCTGGATGCAGCAGTGTGACTTCAGCTCATCATATTTGTCATCAGCAACAGCGTAAGACCCGGATCATTGCGCGAGCTGCTCTGTATCTCGCTGTGTTCTCCTTCTTGTGTTTAATGCCCTGCACTTCTGAGTTCGTTTGGATGTGCCAGAGATAGCTTTAATTACTTCGGCGCTCCAGTGTTTTTTTAATCTAAAATACTATCTGGTTTCTTTATTCTTTGTTTATTGGGAGTGGGGGGCGGGGGGGAATTGCAGGCCAATGTCCTGGAGGGCGGGGAACCCCTCAATGTGCGCTGGAAGTAGGAGTGCAGGGGATGCAACGCCCCCAAAATAACCATGCTGGAGCTCAGAATGTGTTTGAGCAATAAGGAGGCTTTTACATTTTCCTCTTATATTGTTACATTGGTTGGTTGCTCAAAGACAGAAATCTAGGGCCATATGTACGAACACTTTTTCCCATAGACACAGAGTGGGTAAAAACCTTTGCTACATCTGGCCCCTAGTGTCAAGCTGTGTCTTCTAAAAACTTGCTGAAATTCTTTCAACACCGAGATTGGTGTTCACTTTGCTTTTCTCGCTCTTACTGAAAATTGAGAACATTTTGTAGAGAGAACGATGTGACACTCCAGCTGGAAAGCTGTAGGATAATGATGTTATTCTAACCCACAACAACATTTAAATTCATGTAAATGAACTTCACAAATATTTCAACATTTATCAGCCTTTAGGAAAGCAAACATGCAGCACATGTTTTTTTAATTCTAAACTGTGATGGAAAGCAAATTATGGGAACTGACAGCCGTCTGTTCCTGGAAACATCTTTTACCCGCTCAATACCGGAAATAAGCTCAATGTTTCAGAAGAAAGAGTGAACCACAGCAGGCTTATATGGCAGGGTGGGAGAGATTAAAATCTTAGGAGAGGACACTCAAAGAACAGGAAAAGCATAGGAGAGATGATGATCTGATGAGAAAGGACACAGTCTCTCACAAGGGAACTGGCAGAAGAATATGTTCAAAGTCTTGCTGCAAGAAAGGTAAAGAAATATCAGCACATAGTCTTGCATTTGGTGCCATGGATGAGACTTAAATATCAGCCAAATATCCTGCGCAAGGGAAGATGTTGTTATGCTAGAGACCAAAGTGAACAGTTGTCTAAATATGTACTGGTGGAAATCTGCACAGCAAACAGGAGGGTTTACTGAGAAGGGCCTAGCAGGGGTGCAGGTGCTCTAGTAGCTTCCCGGCATATTGGAGATCATTGGAGAGTCTGGTGGCACGAGACTGCATGGCTGCCACATACAGGCTGGGGTGATGCTTATGGACTCACTGAAAGAAAGTGTTTCTATCCCATTTCAAAATGGTGACTGCAACAGTGCATTCAAGTG
Organism: Pleurodeles waltl; assembly: GCF_031143425.1. NCBI lineage: Eukaryota > Metazoa > Chordata > Amphibia > Caudata > Salamandridae > Pleurodeles > Pleurodeles waltl. Next base: position 764,072,100 of record NC_090445.1, read on the forward strand.
TGGGACAACCAATCCAACATGGTTCCTGGTGTTTTGAATCTTCTAGTTCAAGGCTACATAGGGAGCACCAGTCTAAAGGAAGCAGACTCTGTATAATCATTGCATGGAGACTAGCGAGCCTGTGGGTTAAGAAGGCATGAGTCTGTATACTTGATATCCTAATGGGAGCGAGCAGAGGGGAGAGGTACTGGAAAAAAAGACACAACATGAAGTGGGTCAGGATAGAAAGAACTAGGTGCAAATGGGAAACAAGGAGTACCCAGCAGGTTAGGGATTGGTCAAATGTTTGAGTGTTGTCACACAGTTACTGTTATAGAGGATGTCTCAGAATGGCCTCTGAACTGGAGTGATCAGTAGTTATTTGCCCATTCCTAGATCGCCACTATCATGCATGACCATTTTTGCATGTTCTCTTTGCTACCAGTCCCTTCCCCGTGGCATGAAGGAGGCTCCAAAAAACCTGGCCCTCCAAGAGGAATGAGGTAGGTACCAAACCCTCCTGCCATCTGGCAAGTCAACTACTTCCAGCAAATGCGGCCACTGCAGATATCTTGTCTACAAATCTAGGGGCACACAATACAGTGTAAAGAAATGGCTTCCTGTTGCAGTTACCCCCCACTTTTTGCCTGATACTGATGCTGACTTGACTGAGAAGTGTGCTGGGACCCTGCTAACCAGGCCCCAGCACCAGTGTTCTTTCACCTAAAATGTACAGTTGTCTCCACAATTGGCACAACCCTGGCACCCAGGTAAGTAAGGTCTCTAAGGGCTGCAGCATGTCTTATGCCACCCTAGGGACCCCTCACTCAGCACAGAAACACTGCTTGCCAGTTTGTGTGTGCTGGTGGGGAGAAAATGACTAAGTCGACATGGCACTCCCCTCAGGGTGCCATGCCAATCTCACACTGCCTGTGGCATAGGTAAGTCACCCCTATAGCAGGCCTCACAGCCCTAAGGCAGGGTGCACTATACCACAGGTGAGGGCATAGGTGCATGAGCACTATGCCCCTACAGTATCTAAGCAAAACCTTAGACATTGTAAGTGCAGGGTAGCCATAAGAGTATATGGTCTGGGAGTCTGTCAAAAACGAACTCCACAGCTCCATAATGGCTACACTGAATACTGGGAAGTTTGGTATCAAACTTCTCAGAATATTAAACCCACACTGATGCCAGTGTTGGATTTATTAAAAAATGCACACAGAGGGCATCTTAGAGATGCCCCCTGTATTTTACCCAATTGTTCAGTGCAGGACTGACTGCTCTGTGCCAGCCTGCTGCTGAGAGACGAGTTTCTGACACCATGTGGTGAGAGCCTTTGTGCTCTCTGGGGACAGAAACAAAGCCTGCTCTGGGTGGAGGTGCTTCACACCTCCCCCCTGCAGGAACTGTAACACCTAGCAGTGAGCCTCAAAGGCTCAGGCTTCGTGTTACAATGCCCCAGGGTACTCCAGCTAGTGGAGATGCCCGCCCCCTGGACACAGCCCCCACTTTTGGCGACAAGTCCAGGAAGGAGAGATAATGAGAAAAACAAGGAGGAGTCACTGGCCAGTCAGGACAGCCCCTAAGGTGTCCTGAGCTGAGGTGACTCTGACTTTTAGAAATCCTCCATATTGCAGATGGAGGATTCTCCCAATAGGATTAGGGATGTGCCCCCCTCCCCTCAGGGAGGAGGCACAAAGAGGGTGTAGCCACCCTCAGGGCTAGTAGCCATTGGCTACTAACCCCCCAGACCTAAACACACCCCTAAATCGAGTATTTATGGGCTCCCAGAACACAGCAAGATAGATTCCTGCAACCTAAGAAGAAGAGGACTGCTGAACTGAAAAAACCTGCAGAGAAGATGGAGACAACAACTGCTTTGGCCCCAGCTCTACCGGCCTGCCTCCCCACTTCTAAAGACACTGCTCCAGCGACGCGTTCCCCCGGGTCCAGCAACCTCTGAAGCCTCAGAGGACTACCCTGCATCTAGAAGGACCAAGAACTCCTGAGGACAGCGGCTTTGTTCCCCAAGGACTGCAACTTTGCAACAAAGAAGCAACTTTGAAATAACACACGTTTCCCGCCGGAAGCGTGAGACTTTGCACTCTGCACCCGACACCCCTGGCTCGACTTGTGGAGAACAAACACCACAGGGAGGACTCCCCGGTGATTACGAGACCGTGAGTAGCCAGAGTTGACCCCCCTGAGCCCCCACAGCGACGCCTGCAGAGGGAATCCCGAGGCTCCCCCTGATCGCGACTGCCTGCTTCAAAGACCCGACGCCTGGTAAAGACTCTGAATCCACAGCCCCAGGACCTGAAGGATCTGACCTCCAGTGCAGGAGCGACCCCCAGGTGGCCCTCTCTCTTGCCCAGGTTGTGGCTACCCCGAGGAGCCCCCCCTTGCCTGCCTGCATCGCTGAAGAGACCCCTTGGTCTCCCATTGAATCCTATTGCGAACCCGACGCTTGTTTGCACACTGCACCCGGCCGCCCCCGTGCCGCTGAGAGTGTACTTTCTGTGTGGACTTGTGTCCCCCCCCCGTGCCCTACAAAACCCCCCTGATCTGCCCTCCGAAGACGCGGGTACTTACCTGTTGACAGACCGGAACCGGGGCACCCCCTTCTCCATTGAAGTCTGCGCTTTTTGGGCACCACTTTGACCTCTGCACCTGACCGGCCCTGAGCTGCTGGTGTGGTAACTTTGGGGTTGCCCTGATCCCCAAACAGTGGTCTACCTTGGACCAAAAAGTGAACCCCGTAGGTGGTTTACTTACCTGCAAAAACTAACAAACACTTACCTCCCCCGGGAACTGTTGAAAATTGCACTGTCTAGTTTTAAAATAGCTATATGTCATTTATGTGAAAACTGTGTATGCTATTTTTGCTAATTCAAAGTTCCTAAAGTTCCTACATGAAATACCTTTCATTTGAAGTATTACTTGTAAATCCTTAACCTGTGGTTCTTAAAATAAACTAAGAAAATATATTTTTCTATACAAAAACCTATTGGCCTGGAATTGTCTCTGAGTGTGTGTTCCTCATTTATTGTCTGTGTGTGTACAACAAATGCTTAACACTACCCTCTGATAAGCCTACTGCTCGACCACACTACCACAAAATAGAGCATTAGAATTATCTCTTTTTGACACTATCTTACCTCTAAGGGGAACCCTTGGACTCTGTGCAGGGGAACATCCTTTTTTACAACTTTTTTTTTTCCGAAAGTCGTGGTTAACGAAAGCGCAACAACGCTTTTTTTAACCACGACTCCGTTTTTTTGTGCCTTAACTACGTATGTTCTGAACAACGAACATGCGTGGTTAAGGTACAAAGAAGTGAGTTGGCGAAGGTAAGTGGTGGGTTTAGGTTTTGGGGAGGGGGTGGGGGGGTCAGGGGGTTTTAGGTTTTGGGGTGGGGTTGGGGGGGTGGGGCGTTTTTGGTTTTGGGGAGTGGGTGCGGGGTCAGGGGGTTTTAGGTTTTAGGGTGGGGTTGGGGGGGTGGGGCGTTTTTGGTTTTGGGGAGTGGGTGGGCGGTCAGGGGGTTTTAGGTTGGGGTTGGGGGGGTGGGGCGTTTTTGGTTTTGGGGAGTAGGTGGGGGGTCAGGGGGTTTTAGGTTTTGGGGTGGGGTTGGGGGGGTGGGGTGTTTTTGGTTTTGGGGAGTGGGTGGGGGTTTTAGGTTTTGGGGTGGGGTTGGGGGGTGGGGCGTTTTTGGTTTTGGTGAGTGGGTGGGGGGTCAGAGGGTTTTAGGTTTTGGGGTGGGGTTGGGGGGGGTGAGGGATGTAGGGATGTAGGGTGAATGGTGCCTATTGCTAATGATTTTATCAGGAATGCCTTTACAACGAAATATCGTTGTTAAGGCATTCGTGGTAAAATCATTAGTAGTAGCAACGAGGTCGGTGTTCCGACCTCGTTGTTAAGGCAGTAGTTGTTTTTGAAGTCGTTGTTTTGTCGTACAGTCCTCTGTGCATACTATTCCTTACTTTGAAATAGTGCATACAGAGCCAACTTCCTACATACAGTGTCTGACTTAATGAAGAAACTAAACTTCCTATTGAAAATCACCCCGAATTTGTATCTCTTTATATATTTAATTTATTATAGCTTTTTAAACAAAGCACTATACATAAACAAATGTTACATAAGAAAAGGTCTGACAATTATAGCAAAAGCCAGGGTTTAGGACTGGTGGCACGAGAATAACAGGTGCTCTTTTAGCTTAACCTTAAATACACCTATAGGGACAGTAAGCCACAAAAAGCTGAGGCTACGCTGGTATCCCAAGTATTCTTAGATACATACATAGGGATGTACTAGTACACATGCTATATTTCTTTTTAGAGACAGAGGGAAAATGCATGAGCATCAATTATTGGTTCATTGCCAATCTTGAGCTGCACATGCCAATCCAAGTTTCAGGGGTCATGAACACTGCAAAAGAAAAAGTAAGCAGTGATCCAAGAGCTGGCTATACTTTCTGTTTGTGCTACTCCTTGCTCTTCTCGTAGAAAACAAGAGGCTGCTGGGCGGCTAAGAGTGCAACAAAGGTTAAATGCTGGGCATAGCTTTTGGGATCGACCGTGAACAATGCTGCTTTCATTTCTCTTAGCATCCCTCCTTACTCGACTCTAAGTTATCCAGAATCGCATAGCCAGCTTCAACCATGCCAAGCCTATTCTAAGAAAATTACACTACCTACCTACTTCTAACTATATCATCGTCAAAACACTGCATATTGTCTGTCAGTCTATCAATGGCAAATCTCCTAGATTAAATTCCATAAGACTTATCAGATATAGTCCAACCAGACGTTTCCACTTGGACTCATCATTGCATCAGATTGTTCTTTGGTATCGAAGAAGCTGTGTTAGTGGTAAGGCCTTTTGGTTTTAAACCCCAGAGATCTGAAACAAATCACTTTATAAAGTGCAACTCTTGACCAACCATATACAATTCAATAAAGCTAACAAAAGCTGGTAATTTTCAAGTCAGCAATAGTGCCAAGACAATGAAATGGTTTCGCACTTTACAAATGTAAATTCTAAATTGAAGAAACTGTACCCTTGGGATTGGCTGCAGTAGTTCCTCTTGGATAAAAGACCTGCTGTTGCTCGTTTTCATACCCTAAAGTTGTAGTTTGAGGGGCAAGGCACTGCCCAATGATGTTCTGTATGAGCCTGCGAAGAGCACGGTACCTCTGGGACTATCATTCTACAGTTACCTTGAGGCAACAATGAAATGTGCTTTATTTTTTTAAATACTTGGGAGCGTTGGGGCCCACAAGGGTCTCCAAGACCTATTGTCCTGCGGTTTGATTTTTTTCTGTGCACCTACCTATTGCAATATGACACTTAAAACAAAGGGGCAAGAGGAGATGAAAAACTTCTCTGCACCGCCGAAAGGGCATACCAGGGTGATTGTAGGTTAAGTGAATCTTCATATGTCTACTATGCCTCAAGAGGAAGCCCCTACCATTTGAACTTTTATGGGAGGTGAAGACCACAATGTCAGTAATCGACAAAAATTAAGAATGAAGCAAATTATGAGATGCAACAAAAATGATCCAGAAAGAGATGAGGGTTATGTATATGGGACAGACATTTGCAGATTGAATTTGCTAGGGGATGCGCTTCTGTTCTGTGATTGTGTCAGAAAATCAGTATGCCCTGTGGAATGATAGGAAGAGAATGCTCACAACTTATGAGGGGCTGCTTGCATCAGTGTATTGTAGTCCCACCCTTATTAGTTGACCAGTGTCCCTTGGGTGTGTGAGGTGTGTAGGACAGTGACACTTTTAACCAAAGGACCAGATGATGGGGTATGTGGTGCTGGGAGAGTTTTGGTTGATTGTGGTGACCCCCTTCACCATAAAGAAATGGTACCCACTGCTACAGTCAACAACCAGGACTTAAGGGATTCTAATGTTATCTGGCCTTTGTCAAGCAAGATACAAAAGGAGAGAAGAACTGCAATCCATCACGAAGGACATGTGGCTGTCAAAAGTGTGTTCCCCAATCTGAATGTGAATCACAAAGGTAGTTCCTTTTTTGGAGGTGAGAAATTGGAGTGAATTTTTGGGGCTCCATGGGCCTCCACCACTAGTGTCCTTATAATTATACGTTTTGTGTGATATCGCTTCTGGTTCCAAGACGTTTCTGATATGGTTAGTCTTTGCTACTCTTATGTTTGTTTTTCCTGATCCATTTTTACCCACTTTTCCTCTATGACCTTGAAATATTGGGTCTGAAGTGTACAATTTCAGAGTTTCCATTTGGAGATGGATTATTTGACGATATTGAGAACTGCAATACTTGATGATGGGACAAATACTTGTCTTTGTGTAGTTGTTCCCTCATCTCTTTTGGGCTAACAGTATGAAAATAACCCATTATTTGGCACATGAACAATTCCTCTGCTCTGTAAAAAGCTGAGGCACTGACTACGATACGTAAATGGAGAAGTCCATATGTGGGGCTATGATTTGCACTCAAACACATCAAAAGATGTACGGTCTATGTAGAAATACTTCTGATGCCCCACAATAAACAAGGATGGTCACAAAGAAAACATTGCGGACACAAGCTGGTAGATGCAGATCGTAATCTCAGTTAATGGTAAACAGTGATCCTCGGAGGGAACAAGGGGAATGGGATGATTGCTGTCATGGATTTGAGATGCGTAAATGATATTGCTTTGATGCCAAAAACTATATTATTCGTGATTGTGGTGTAATAGAATGCCTATACAGCTCTTTATAATAAATAAAGAATACAGTACCATCGTTACAGGTGGTTGGTTAGAGAAATGTAGTAGCATAAATCCTCTGAAATCCAACAGTTACATAATGTAATCCATAAATGTAATTTTTGCTGCATGGCCATGATAATTATGGTGAGAGGATCCTCTAATAGAAAAAGGACTTCCTTATGGATTGTTTTGCTTTCTGTTACCACCCTTCCCTGACTCAGGTACTTTGATAACCAAGCAATGATATCTAATGAAGCATTGCTCGGGTCACTTCTACGGCAATGAGTCATCTAGTGAAAACTACACATGTGGAGAAAATACATCGCCATGATTTGGGAAAAATATCTGCTTCCATCTCTGTATTAATGTGTGTGATGGGTTTTACAGAGCGGAAGCCTAGCTGGAGAGCAGGAGGCATCAAGCCTGAGGTACAATTCCAAAACAATGACAACGAAGCAGAATATGTGGGATGTGGTAGGCCCTCTCCCGTGCCACTTGCTGCTTATCACACGCCTTATGTTACAATAGAGGCTCGACCCCTGCGCTACTTACTTGGAAAGCCCACCTCAGTATTTCTACAACGTTGCATGTGTTCCCTACATATGTTTTACCTTTGTATTTTCCTTGATACATAACTGAGTATGTTGTGTTCCCCCTACACAGTCCCAACCTATTAGTCAGGCCTAAAATTGGTTCAGATTAAGGAACTATTCTGTACTGTTTCTTTGAGTTTAAGAATAGGGTTTATTAAGTGAGAATTTGCAAGCGTGCACATTCTTCCCGAAATAAATCCTTTACGAAGGCTGTATGGCACAGATGCTGTCTATTACTGCGAATGTCTGGTTGTACTTCTGTAAATTGCAGAAAAGCGCATTGAGGAGGGCCCTTCAATAACAGGAAGGGCATGCAAAGCTGCCAGATGATTTGAAGCGCACAATGTGGGAACTGCTGCTTCCTGTTGGTAAAAACAAACAGGACTGTAAAGAAGCCTTGAAACTGTTGCTTACATTACCGCGTAGTTTGAGCAAAAATCTACAGATTTAGGAACAAAATAACAAAGTCGTTCTTCTACAACAAAAGGCCCATTAATTCACGCAGACAGTGGCAACAGAGCTGGAAGTTGGGGGAGCATTTGCATGCAACTTGACACTTGCTCTCCACTTTGGGTGTTACTATAGTAGCAGCAGGCACAGCAGGACAAATTTTGAATACAAACTAGTTGTTTGGACTGGAATTTTACCAGAGTTAAGAAAAAAAAATTCACACTCTCCAAGGCTGCCCCCTTACTGCGATACGTGAACTAGAGCCTTTGAAAGTGTGTGTCCATGGTTGATAATAGCCATTTAGAACTCACAGATCGGAGCAGAAAGACCAAGTAACAGCGTCCTATAGAGCACAGAAATGGCAAATACACATTCAACTATAAAAAGTGCCAGAGTAAAAAAAAAACATGTACGTAAAGAGAGAAAGGAGATAGATTGCAAAGTTCCTGTGCAGAACAAGTGAACATCACAAACCCTCCACAAAGTCTAGGCACATATGTCTTGTAAACCAACAAACAGCCATCGAGATACATCAGCCAACACTGTCCCCACAGACTTCACACCATACATTGGTGCCTGTGCACAAATATGACCGCACCTGGCCTGGAACCAACTTAGTCAGATACACATGTATCCTGGTCACACACAAGTTCATGAAATTATGCACAAATACACAGAAAACGAAAAATACACAGCAGTTTTTATACATACCAGTCATATGGGATCGTACTGAAGGACCTAATACTACACATAGAGTATAATAGATTTATTGTGATATAAAGAAACATGTAAAAAGGTAAATGTTTGTAATAAACCAAGAAAAGGTGCTTCAGTGCCAGTAGGCATTCCACCTAGCTATAAATGAGTATATCAGTGAAGGACCAACCCAACACTAGTTTCAGTATAAGGTGTATACATATATGCACAGCTACACAATCGCACACATAGAAGCATTAGCTAAAGAGAAACGAATTCATGCACTACAGCACAATGTAACTGTCAGCCCAGATCTAAATCCAGGTGGGCATTCTGAAAATAACCCTCCAACAAAACCTTTGGAGAAAATCTCAATACCTACAGGGTACAACCAAACCTACATGCTAATAAACACATCAACATCAAACCTGCCAGCTGTCACCATAGCAATCAAGTCTGATACTACTACAGAAGGACAACAGAACACAGTATGTTGAGCATGAACAAATGGCACAGGAATGCATGCTGACTAGTTTAGGATTATTGGATTATTGTTTTGTGTGTACAAGTGTCCATCTCGAAGGTTAAGACCACTACCTGCTAGATGTCACACAAATGAAATAAAATAAACTTTTCCTCAATCCCTGGTAATGTGACACAAAACACTCAGATGTAAATTAAAGGCAAAACGTAAGGTATTTAAGCTATGCATGCACAGTACAGAAAGTCACACAAAATGCAATAAACCTCCACAGTCAATTTTAAATTAAAGAGAAAACGTTTATGAGTAAAATAAGACCACAACAACAAAAATCCAGGAGATGTGAATTTTCAAAGATTTAAGTGAAAATTTTCCAAAAGCAGTAGACCGGGACCTAGGCAAAATTTGAGGCCAATTGTGATGGAGCCCTAGCTGGATACACCAGATCGATTGGTTCCAGTAAGAGGCTAGAATTCAAAAAGCTTGAAAAAGTTCATAAGTCCCACTGCAAAAAAGGACTTGTCACAAGTTTGAAAAAAAAACTTGATATTTATTCTAAGTTCCAATGCAGGAAGGGGCTTTGTGACTTTTTGAGAAGAAAAACCCTCCCTGAACAGGCTGCAGGTGTAATTGTAGCTACTGCTTTGGAACTGAAGCCTGGGTACTTGGAGGAGGTTGGTCCTGCTAGAGGTCTGGAGTTTTGGAGATTTCATGCTGAAACATTTCCATTTCAAGGCAAAAAGGGGCCTAATCGTTTTTTCTGAGGTGCTAGGAGACTTGAGCAGGGCGAAGATGAAATTCAGATTGATGCTATGGAACTTCCAGTCGAATACTTTTTCCCACAGGTCACCCTAAAGATCTGGAGCTCCACAGGAAACGTTTTCAAAAGTTTGCAAACTTTCTTCTAGTGCCCAAACAACCACAGAGGGACATTTCTAAGGCCCCAGTTCCTCAGGAAAGGGCAGTGGCATAACCCAACTTGAGGGTACCCCCTGCAATTGCATGGAGGTCCCACCACCCCCCGGACTCAGTCAGGAGCTTGAAAACAGAGTACCTTGCTGAGGAGGACCCCCGGAGATGGCGGACCTCCTGCACCGTGGGCGCTGGGAGGGCTAATGTTACCCCACTGGGAGAGGGCCTTTAGAAACTTTCAGGGTGTCAGGAAGAGGTGAGTAGCAAAATCCAGTCCAGGTCCGGTTACCACTGGTCAGCTCAGCAGTTCCAGGAAAAGGCCTCTTACAGATTGTTGGATCCAAGTACCCACCCAAGGGGTCAGTAAAATGTCATTTGAAGTATATTTATTTTTCCTGAGTACAAGAGGGAGCACATCCAGTCCTTTAGGGCTCCTCTCAAATCACAGACAACAGGTCTAGTCCTCTTCTGTACTTCTGCAGGTCGAATAAGTGTTCTGAGAAGGGCTCCAGGAGATGCACATTTATGCCTGGCACTAGCTAGTGTGTGGGGGTGACTCTGTGGCACTCCCTGACCTACAGGTTAAAGGTTCCACAAGGCAACTCTATCCACTTTTTCAGCAGCTTCCGTTTTCCCTACTGCAATCAATCCCACAGTGTCCTCTGTTTCTAAAATCCAAGATTAGAAAAGCCATTTCGCCTTGTGCTGAACATGTGTGTCTATCCAGAGGTGTAGCCATTGTAATGAACAGTCCCTCAAAACCAGTTCTGGGATTAGCTTTCCTCCTGCTGGGTTTGGTGCCTGCCTGACTATGGGGACAGAGGCTGGGACTTTTCAAGTGTCATCTACAACATACTTGGGACACAACAGGCCCCTTTGAGGTTAATTAAATTCCTAGGCCCAGGTAACAGTAATTTTCTAAAGGTTACATTTCCAATATTTGTAGAGAATATCCAACTTCATCATTAGATTAGAATATTATAAAAAATTAAAATACATCTTTGAATTGAGTCTGTAGCTGGTATAGGCCAAAAGTTATATATCAAGTCATGATTTATTCTGTCAATTAATTAAAATTGGTATAAATACAAAAATAACAAAACAATAAACTCTGCACATCAATCGCTTAAAAACCTGAATGAGCTGTGCATAGATGCAGTGTAGTTCATGGGTGAACCAAATAAAATGCTTAAATGCAGTCAGGTCTTTGGCTCGTCCACTAAGATAAAAGTATACATAATTATATTCCATGAAAGCTTCTCATAAAGCATAAACTGACAAATGATATAGATAGGTAAAAGGACAGGCGTGACATGGTGCAGAGGTGTATGCAACCTTCTCTTACAGTTTAAAGGTGGAGACAATGATGTCCCAAGGTGCCTGAAACCTTCTCTTGCAGTTTAATGGCGGTATAATTTAGATCAACAAACTTGCTGAAGCAAGCCAATCAGTTGTCAAACAGACGTTCCAAGCATCCTTGCAGGTAGATACCCAAAACTTTAGAAACTTTGGCTTCAGTAAAGTGCATCATGCATGGAGGACTTCCGAGCAGCAGCAGAGTAAATGAAGCATAGACTCCCTGTTGCAGTTGCAAATCCTACAAGGGCCAGTTCTATGTTCCAGTGTCCAGCTGGAGCAAAATGTGTTGATCAGCAATACCATCAATCTTGCGCAGAGAATTTAAACTCTAGTCCCTCTGCTAACTGTGGATTTCAGATATGGTTGTGTTGCTGTTCCTTCATAAGATTTTGCAATTGGTGCGGTGCAGCTGCATGGCTGAACCATGTTGAGGTCAGCTTCCATGAGAGAGACTGGGTCTGTTTCCTCAGGATGTATTTTATGACTGAGTACAGAATTGATGCAGAAGTTAGAGTACCCATATTCACATTAAGGACTTTGGCTGCCTGTTTTAAGTACTGAGACCATGGATTGTCTGACTTGGAGAAGATCTCCTGCAATTTATTTTTTCCAAGCAAGGTGACTAGTTTAGCTTGCTATAATGAATAATAATATTTAAGAAAGGATGCTTTGCATTCAGTATCTTGTTAAGTTAAGCCAAACTCCAGACAGTGCAGTGATCGAGCGGTGTATTTTGGAAGTGGAATACCATTCTGTGTTGCATTGTAATCTATCTAGAAGAGGAGCAAATTTCCCCAGGACTGCTTGATGTCAATAGGATAGTGTTGGCAATAGCCTGGCATGTGTAACTCGGATTATGGTACCTGCTGATGTTGAATGAAGCTGAGATTCAAGGTTGGCTAAGGCAAATGTAACACATGCAGACTTCCTAGTTGTGTATTTTATCTGTTAGCTTGGTTTGGCGGAAAATATATATATATTAAAGTGCATAACATAGACTTATCCTATGTGCCAGTTACTGCCTGACCAGTGGCAATGTCACTTTGGGCCTAGTCACTGGGGGAACATGGCATTTCTAAATGATGACTCCCAGGGAGTAACATATCTGCGATCAATTATGCGGACACCTAATATTAACACTGACAATTACAGGATCAACTTGCCAGTGTGTAGCAATTCTTGTGATCAACTGAGAAGTGGAATCGTAGGCACATTTTACCGTCATTCATGGGATGAGATTACTGACACCAGTGATCACTGAACACTGATTAGAAGCCGTTGTTTCAGGAGGCAAATGTTTTGACACCATTCGGGGTGTTGTCATGTAAAGAAGTTCATAACGGGACCAAACTGGTATTTTTGTCTGTGCTGATAAAGATGTACAGAACTATTTTTTTTAGGGACTGGGGCATTTTGGGCGGAAGCAAACTGTAATCAATTGTAATATGATGAAACCTATAGTTGTTAGCGACATCCCAAAATGTGTTTATGCGAAGAAGTTGTAAATTAATAGCTAGGGCTTAATATTGTTAATACGTTTTTTTTAATAAGGCTGTGCACTTTAACTTTACTCAAGGGCTGAAATAACCAGGATCTCTTGAGTAAAAGACTGCCCTGTGGTGATATTTTATGCGATTGTTGTTCATTTGCAAATATTGAAGAACGGCCGCTGAGGGCAGATGGTAGCTATTGACACCGTGGTGGCAGTCCCCTGGACGCAGCCTGGAGCAAGTCAGAGGTCTCCCAATGTCACTCTCTGGATGCTTATTTCCCAAAGAGCCTGCTACAGTCTCTTCGCAGCCCTTTTCTTACCAAAGAAAATTGTACGAATTTTCAAGGCATTTTGAAAGCCAAAGCAAGCACTGAGATCTATTTTCTCATGCAGGCGCTTCCACTCTTCTTTTGATTGTATATATTGTGGTGCACACCCTAAGCTCGCGCCATGCACTGTGATGCGGCAGGTAGGCTGCTCGGAATTACAATATAGACCTCCTTTGGCACAGAAGGGCTTCCGGCATTCATCACTGTGCACGGGAGGATCTGGTGGAGTCAGTGGGATGCAGCACAACACGGCTTTGTGACATCCTTGTACTGCGAGCTACCGAACCACTTAGTACAAGAGGGCATCTTTGAAATGATAAAGCGGGATTGGTGGAAACAAGGTAGGTGTAAGGGCCAATGGCGAAAGGACATTTAGGGACTGATAACCTGGAGTGTTACAGAAAAGTAGGCCTTATAATATATTTTATTTATAGGTGTTGTATCTTGTAATATGAACGATGGCATCTATCCCATTGAGAAGCTGGGGTGGGGGTAGATTGCTTTTGTTAAATAGTTTCTTTTTTGTTTATTTTGCATTCTATGTAGAAAATTACCTAAAATATATAACCTAAAGAGCCTCTAATATTCGTGGTAAATCCAAACACACGACTAATGATAATATGTTTGACCGTTAATAGTAACGTTAATATTTGCGATACAAAACTGGATTAGTAAAGAGTGTACACAACACGGCGCCTGGAAGCCTAGCATGGCGGGGCCTGCATTTTATACCTCACGGCTGAACATCAGCAGCTTCGCGTTTCACAGTTCCCTGGCCTTCAGAGCGCGTGTTGTTGTCAGGTGAGCAGCTGTCCGCGGGGACATGGCCCTCCTCAGAAATACTCGGTTCCTTTAGTAACGGCTCCCAGTGAAGACAATTACACAGCCATGGGTGTCTGTATCCAGCAGCCCCGCCTCCGACGGCTGATGCCAGCCTGTTATGCAAGAATGGGCCTCATGTTTTCGAAGCTATGCACGACTGCACGCTTTGCTTATTGTTTGCCGTTGAAAGGTATATTTTGAAGACCGCAACGAAGTTTTGTGTTCAACTCGGTAGAACATAAAGTTTGCTTCGTTTCTTCAGAGAGAAGCGTTAGCAAAGCTAATAACGCCCGCACTTGGCCCACTCTAATCCGTACAATTGAGATTTTCCTAGCCTTGGTGTCTGAAAGGCTAGATTTTATTAAAGACACGGAGGCGAGTATTATGCAGTCTTTTCTTGCTTTTATTTCAAACAGCAGCCAAGTAAAAAACTACAATAACCAGAGAAAACAACTACAACAATGACATCATAGCTGAACAGCCAATAGGATATCGAACACCAGTATTAATATCTTAACTGCGAGCAACAAGTCCTCTTTTCTTGATGCGAAACTAAAGAGGAGAAGTAACAAACAAAACGGCATAAAAAATAGAAACCAATGTTATAATGTCCATGCAACAATCCCGAAGGTATCGAAAGTGGAATGCAGCCTGAGAAGATTGGTCGCTGAAGGGCGAATCCAAAGTCGATATGAGTAGTCCCTGTGAATTATGACGAACCAACGCTGGCAGAGGGAGTTGGCACTGAAACAAAGATACAGGGCGGGTTATAACAGTGGTGGGATAATACTCGCCTCCGTGTCTTTAATAAAATGTAGCCTTTCAGACACCAAGGCTAGGAAAATCTCAATTTTATTACAAGACCGGAGGCTCATATTATGCATGTTCAAAGCATAGCAATGACTGAATCCGAAACATGAGAAATCGGCTTACAATAAAAAGTTCTAAACGTATTTTCATTAGACCAATCTGCAGATTTGAGAATATCCTGTAGAGAGGATCCTGCCCAAAAGGCACGAGAAGCCATAGCCCCTCTAGCCGAATGGGCACCGAAAGATTCAATATCAATGCCAGCCAGGGAGATGACCCATTTAACCCAACGAGCTAGAGTAGGAGAAGAAACGGGGTTATGGGGCTTCTGAAAGGAAATAAGCAATTGGGAGGCAGAGGATGATCTCAAATCTGCAATACGAGTCACATAACTTTTCAAACAATTTCCAACACGTAGTTTAGGTTGAGATGGAAAAAATGGATAATTAACACAAGCTAAATTCATTTTAGTACGTCTCTTGATCTGAAAAGAAACACCAAGGGGGGAGAAGAAAAAGGAAGTAACATCCAAAGCTCTGACATCTGAGACACGTTTGATAGAGACTAGACACAAAAGCATGGTCAACTTGGCAGAAAGTTGTTTGAGAGAGAGTAGATCATTATCTGGCCAAGAGGTGAGAAAACGTAGTACTAGATTAACGTCCCACATGACATTATATTTAGGAGATGGTGGAAAAACGTATCTTACTCCCTTTAATAATTGACAGATGAGAGGATGTTCACCAATTGGCCTGCCATCGACTCTTTGATGTTCAGCAGAGATGGCAGATCTGTATAAATTGATAGTGCGATAGGCTTTCCCCTGGGAGGCTAAAGAAGCAAGGAAGTTTACTACCAAAACTACATTAGCTGAAAAGGGATCTGAATTCCTGTCCAAACACCAGCTGCTCCAAAGGGCCCATGCGGATCTGTAGGCTCTGGAGGTACCAGGGGCCCTGGCTTGCTGGATGAGTTTAGCAGCATCTTCCGAAATTCCTGGGGTTTTCCAGGACGACCCGAAATCCTCCAGGCTACTAGGAATAAGGAACCGCTGAGGATCAAGTGATGTTGTTGGCCCCGAGGATCCAGGAGGAGGTTGGGAAAGTGAGGGAGCCAGACGGGGCGATCGATTGCTAACTCCAATAGAGTTGGATACCAAGATTGAGCCTGCCAGAAGGGGGTTATAAGTACCAGAGAGGATAATTGTCTGCGTGCTTGAGCAAGGACTCGAGGAATGAACAGGAAAGGAGGAAAGGCGTAAAGAAGGGATGACGGCCAAGTCTGAAGGAAAGCGTCCGTGGCTAATGCCTGCGGATCTGGCCTCCAACTGAAATAGGAAGGAAGATGGGAATTGAGGCGGGAAGCGAAAAGATCGATAGACATTTCGCCAAAGATGGAAGTAAGATGCTTGAATATTGAAGGGTGCAATTGCCAATCGCTGGAATCGCGAAGATGTCTGGAATACCAATCTGCTACGGTATTCAGCCTGCCCGGCAGAAATACTGCCTTGACCGATATCCGACGAGGAAGACAATACTCCCAAAGATGTTTTGCCAGAGTGGAGAGAATCTTAGACTTGGTACCGCCAAGATGGTTGATGTATCTGACCGCGGACAAATTGACCATCCTTAGAAGGATGGTGCAACTTACTCTGTTTTTTGCAAAAGTGCGGATGGCAAAGGAACCTGCAAGCATCTCTAAACTGTTTATGTGCAAGAAGGACTCCTTCAGAGACCATGCGCCTCCAGTCGAGAACTGACCACATCTTGCGCCCCAACCGGTCCGACTTGCATCGGATTCTAATACAAGATCTGGGGCGGCAGAGAAGATAGTTCTGCCATTCCAGGCGTCTAGATGTGTCAACCACCAAAGAAGTTCTTCTTTGGATTCGGCGTCTAAAACCAAGGGATCCGAATAAGCGAGACCCTTGTGCAAATGGCGGATCTTGAGTCGCTGAAGGGCGCGATAATGTAAAGGACCTGGAAATATGGCTTGGATAGAGGAAGCCAGAAGGCCTACCAGACGAGCCAGAGTTCTGAGGGAGATATGAGGAAGGGAAAGGGATTGACAAATCTCTTTTTTGATCAAGGATACTTTGTGTTGAGGAAGCTGCAGCACTGACTGAGTAGTGTCTATTAGAAATCCGAGAAATTCCAATTTCTGAGTTGGAATTAAGACCGACTTTTGGAAATTGATAAGGAAGCCCAAGCTGAGAAGAAGATTCTGACAAAGTCGAAGATGGTCTAGAAGAAGACGTTTGTCTTGAGCCATCAAAAGAAAGTAGTCTAAATAAAGGATTAGACGAACCCCGTGAGAGCGTAGAAAGGCCGCGACGGGTTTGAGAATTTTGGTGAAACACCAAGGAGCGGAAGAAAGCCCGAAAGGAAGAACTTT
Source organism: Pleurodeles waltl (assembly GCF_031143425.1). Taxonomy (NCBI): domain Eukaryota; kingdom Metazoa; phylum Chordata; class Amphibia; order Caudata; family Salamandridae; genus Pleurodeles; species Pleurodeles waltl. Next base: position 764,089,164 of record NC_090445.1, read on the forward strand.
GAATTGATAAAAGGAGTCTAGCCACTGGAATTGAAGGAATTTTCTTTGTGAATGATGAACCGGTACTGTGAGGTAAGCATCTTGCAGGTCTAATCTGACCAGCCAGTCGTGTTGGAGTAGAATGTCCCTGAGATGGAGAATGGTTTCCATCTTGAAGTGCCGGTAAATGCTAAAATTGTTGAAAGCCTTTAGGTTTAACACCAAACGAAATTTCAGATTTTTCTTTTGGACGAGGAATATGGTGCTGAGGAAACCAGAAGGGTCGAACAGGACGGGTTCGATCGCCCGCTTGGAAAGGAGAGACTGGATTTCGGCATGCAGAAGCTGGGATTGATCTTGGGAAAAAACTAGGGGTAGAGGAAAGCGGGACTGAAATGGGGTTTGGTAAAATTCTAACAGGTAACCTTGAATGGATTGAATTATCCATGGATCTGAAGTGAGAGAAAGCCATGAATCTAGAAACAGAGCCAGTCTGCCTCCTACTGGAGGAAGGCCAGAACTGGAAAGACTTACCGGAGGTTTGATCTCCCCAGTTGGCGTAGCCTCTGTGACGGTAACCTCTTGATCGACGGGGATAGAATCTTGGCTTGTAAGCCGTGTAGGTCTCAAGCTGGGATTGCTGATTGTAGGAGTCTCTGATGGCGTATTGGCCTCTGATGGAACGGCCGGCAAAGCGACTCCTGCCTTTGCCGGCCCTGGCAAAAACCTGGGATGAAAAGATCTTCTTCATAGAAAGTTGGGCTTTGTCCAGGGAGGCAAAGGTGGACACATACTTCCCAAGCTCTTTAATAAAAGAATCTCCAAAAAGTTGGCCATTAGCAGATGGACCATCATCCTTAGAAGCTAAAGAAGCGAACTTAGGATCAATTTTCAGTAATAGACTTTTCCTTTTTCAATAGATAGCTGAGTATTGGCATTGCCCAGCAGGCAGATAGCGCGTTGCGCCCAGTTCGATAGAACTTCGGGGTCTATAGGACTGTTATCCATTTTGGCTTCCTCCTCCAAGTCAAAAATTCTGGTGAGAGGGCCCACCAAATCCAGGAGCTTGTCCTGACAACCTGACCAAGCTCTATCAACGCCTTTCTTAGGATCCTTGCCAAATTTGGTAAAAAACATAAGCATATTGGGATCAATATTCGGAGTAGAAGTAATATTGTCTGGTAAAGAGGGACGAGGACATTCAGACTTAAGCTTATTGCGGGTAGCCTTGTCGAGGGGGTGGCGTAAAAAGAATGAGACATAGTCAGCCACATGATCAGACGGGTACCATTCCTTTGAATTTGGATGAACCATGAGGTAAGGGTCAAATAAAGGTTCACCCGCATGGTCCACCAAAATATGAGACACAGGATGAACGTCACCACCGTCACTGGGAGAAATTCTACGCCTTTTCTCCAAAGGCCCACACGAAAAAGGATCCGAAGACCCGTCCATATCGTCAGTATGACTAGGAGAGTCATCATCGTCATCATCAGTGTCTCTCAACTGCGTAATATGGATTGGGGAAGGTGAGGGACCCGATTTGAACACCTCTCGGGTGGAAGGACCAGCAGAAACGCCTTTTGAAGGCACCGGGAGGGTAGCCGCACGTTTCTTGCCTTTGTTAGAAGGCATTTTTGAAGTGGACATTATTTTAGAAAAGGAGGCTTCTAGATTTTTGGTTATGTCTGACATGGAGACAGTCACTGCCTGTTGAACTGAGTCTTTGATGAAAGATTTTAAGTTTTCCTGAAAAACTTGGGAATCTTCTTCCTCAGCCATATTGCTGACAACAGGCAAAATTAGTAAATATATATTTTTACTAAAATAAATGTATTAAAGGCTTTATACAACAATTTTAAATAATATTTGGTCAGAAATGGGTTAATTGTGAGGCAAAGGAGAGAGGGAGTGGCCAAGGGGGGCAGGAGCTGAAATTAAGGGGCGGTCCTGAAAGGACAAACCTCCGGGAGGAAAACGAGTAAAAGCCGGGAGCTGTACAGCTCAATTGCGGAGGCTGGCTGAAGGGGAGAGACAAACGAGCGAAAATACACTCGTAAACTAATCTGTTGAACTGCTCCTGGAGGAACGCAAATTCAGGTCAGTCAGGAATGCGAGGAATGCGCACGTGCCGACGTGCCGACGTGCCGACGTGCCGACGGGCGAAGACCGTTGAAGGACGCGCTGCTCGAGCGCTGTTTAAAAGACGCGCCGCTTATGAAAAATAGAACGCGCGTGCAAGGATAAACATACTGACATTAAATATGAACACAATAATAAACATTTCTCACAGATAATAAAGCGGAGAAAAAACATGTATACTTATCTTGACTGCGAGCAGCAAGAAAAGAGGACTTGTTGCTCGCAGTTAAGATATTAATACTGGTGTTCGATATCCTATTGGCTGTTCAGCTATGATGTCATTGTTGTAGTTGTTTTCTCTGGTTATTGTAGTTTTTTACTTGGCTGCTGTTTGAAATAAAAGCAAGAAAAGACTGCATAATATGAGCCTCCGGTCTTGTAATAAAATTACACATACACATCCATTAATAAACTTACAACTGCAGTGTGTCTGCATTTTGCTGTGGGAATACTTGGCCAAAGTTTTATTACATGCATGCACTCTTATATTACATAATTGACCTCATAAATCATGGTAATCAGTCATAAATCACAATGACAAGGTCATAAATAATTATTACAGTGTCATAACTCATCCTGAGTGCGACCCGTTTTTCTTGACATGATCATACATCATGATTATAAACATATCATGTCACAGTGGATAGTTGATACATCATCTTTGCCATGCATGAATCATTTCAACAGGATCATAAAACTTTGCTGCATGACAGGTCATAAACGTTGGTGGTTGACCTGTCCTAAATCATCTCTGTAATATATATTAATCAAGTCCTTGTCATTTGCTTGTTATATTCCTGTCACCTATTGAGGCCATCCTCCATGCCACTTTTTGGGGTCATAAAGTTTTGTTGGTCTTTTGTTTCCTTCTTCCTCTGATCATGAGGGGCTGTAGCCTCTTACTACTGTTAGGCTCAACTCGCTACCTTGTCTGTCCATTTTGTGCCCTGCCAACCGGCGGGTCTGGGCTGCGAGTTCCGTGCTCCACTTACTTTCCTATCAGCCTACTTACCCTGCCATAAGGCATCTCAAGGTAAGTGGCCTTCCTCCAACACACCTCCCTCCAGTGTGCATCCTTTACCAACCAACATACCCTTTTTACCGCCATTTGCTTGCCCTCTCAGCCCTGCGACAATGCTAGTGTTCTGGTGTGGGTGGGTTTTGAGTCTCCTGTGTGCTGCCCCTACCTGCATAAATATAGCTTTTGCGGGGGTAGCACAGTCCTTTTAACCCTTGGTGCCCCAGCTGAGGGTATGATGGTGGTGTCCCGCCATAGGGGGTTTAAAACATTAATTGCACTTGTGTGCTCTCATTGGCCCCATGTCTTTAGAAAGAAACACCATTACAAAGCAACCTCTTGGGCTACAGCTATATGGATGCTGGGCATCAGGACCCTTTGCTGGATAGACTGTTTAGCGCAGGTAAGCTGCTCCCCTAAAGAAGAGCGGTACAAAAAGGAGTCAGAATAGGAAGTTTGTCTTATCTGTAGGGCATTTAAGAGGTATGCAAAGCAAAACATTGCATAATAGATACTTATGACAATAGATCAATATATTTTTGGTACAGCTGTTTGAAAGATTGTGTGTTCATGTCTTTGTGACCAAAAACGCTCTATATCTATCAAGAGCAAAGTAAAATTAAGGAACTTGCAAGGGTGATTAGTGAATAGCCTTACTCTGCCATATCGATAAACAGGGTGTGGTTCCTAAACTAACAAGCATTAGCAAAGCTAGTATATGTCGTTGTTGAAAGGCATTAGCTGACATTTTGGCTTTGCAAGAGCTTGTTGCCATTGCTGAACTACATGGGCAAAAAAGAAAAAATGCTGAACAGTATCACAGAAAAAGCCAAAATGGCTGGGCCTACTGTGATTTTGTATGTATACCCATGTGTACAAAAAGAAGCTGCAGCAGCCTCTTTGTCTTTTTTCATGTTTCCATCTTAGAGCAATCTGGCCACAAACAGCTTTAACTATTGAGATCTTGTCATCATCAGAACATAAATGGAGATGGGGAGGGATTTTGGGTTAACACCCTTCAGACACTTCTTCAATCAATCAATCAATCGGTGCTTGTAGCGCAACTACTCACCCGTTAGGGTCTCAAGGCGCTGGGAGGGGAGTGTGGGGGGGAAGTGTAGCATTTACCGGTGAGGTGGTTCTTAAAAAAGCCATGTCTTCCTCTGTGAAGCTTAGGAGGGAGGTGGTTTGTCTCATGTGGAGAGGGAGGGAAAAGGCAGTGGCTGTGAGGTAGGAAAAAGAGCATCCTCCTGTTCTGGTTTTCCTGATGCGAGGTACTTCTGCAAGAGAGAGCTGGGCTGAGCTTAGGGTCCTGTGGGGTTCATGAAGGTTGAGCCGTTGGTTCAGGTAGGCTGGTCCGGTGTTGTGGAGGGCTCTGTGTGTGTGCGTGAGTGAGGATCTTGAAGGTGATTCTTTTCTCTATGGGAAGCCAGTGCAGTGTACGCAGGTGTAGCGAGATGTGACAGTGTCGAGGTAGGTCGAGGACCAGTCTGGCAGTGGCGTTCTGGATGTTTTGTAGTTTGCAGGTAAGTTTCTTGTTGATTCTGGCATAGAGTGCATTGCCACAGTCCAGTCTGCTGGTGATGAGGGCGTGTGTGGCGGTCTTTCTATGTTCGAGGGGATCCACTTGAAGGAATGCGGAGGCGGCGGAGGGTGCCAAAGCAGGTGGAGGTGAATGAGGTGACTTCTTGAAAGCATTCATAGTTTGAAGGAGGCCAGATGACTATTTCAGTCTTATCCTTAACAACTGGCTGTTTGTCTGTCTGTACTCCTGTTTATGTCAGGCCAACTGTGATTTTGCATCTAAATGTGCTTTTGTTCCTCAATGTGATTTGTGCCCTTAAAATCGTTGCCACACTGTTGCTGGTATTGTTTCAAGAGCTGGGTTTGCACCTTTCTGTTTCCAACACCTAACTGAGATTGTTCTCTTAAATTTGATTTGTGATTTCAAGTGCTTTGTCGTGCTAATGTTGCATAAACCAAATCAACCAAATGTTATGTTATACTGATGCACACCTTTTGCGAGTAATTTGTCATCCTACTTCCTCATTTTCACTGTGTAGTGAGTGATTTGTTACCTAAATATTTGTATACCTAAATGCAGGTTCGTTTCTACCATGTGTTTTTGTGCCTAAATGTGCCCCCCAGAACTGTTGATGTTGCACCAATGATACTTTTGCAGCTAAATGTGATTTTGCACTTAATTGAGATTATTCACCGAAATGCTGCTAAATATACCGTATTGCTTCTCACATTGCACTGAGTAATTTTATACCTAAAAGTGTTTTTTTCATTGGAAAATGATATTACACATAAATGTGATTTGTGTTTCTAAAAGATGTGTACATTCCTGCTAAAGTTGCACCTCAGTGAGTAATCAACCAACTATGAGGTTATATGGATGCACACCTTTTAACCCTAATGCCACATGCTACGTTCACATTTCTCCTTGTACTGAGAGATACTCCGTATAATCATATTGCTAATGTCTCTGTTTCTCAAGATCAATAGCCTATACATTTTTATTGTGGTCTTATTATTGCCACTAACCTAACACAAAGAAAGAATAATTTCATATCAGGCTTCAGAATTCCATGGCCCAGCGACTCAGAGATCCTATTTTTTCCTAGCCTTTTTAAAACTGTCTTCTAATACAATAAACACCAAGCCAGTATTAGACTGATATGTAGGGCTGTCTGGCAGTGCCAGAAGTATTGGTCTGACAGATCAGTTGGTGGGACTTTTGTGACAGTTTCTGTTGATTTTCCTGATAATACCACAACCATTAACTGCAGCAGGAACACATGCTTGCAGTCTCTTGCACTATTCAAAACACCTATACAGTGATTCTTTACACGTTCAAAATTGTCCCAGTCTGGAAAGTAGGGTATTTTTTCAGCTATCCGATTCTCTACTTTTATTCTGGCGACTGGGCTTAATTTCTGTCCTAGTTCAACCTTTCACCGAGCACTATTTACCAACCAATGAAAACTTAACCAGTGACAAATATCATAGTTTAAGACCGGGCTCAGTTAAAACTAGTCTGCTCTCTTTTTAACTTAGACCATGAGCACCTATATCAATCAACTTTGTCTTTTTTCTTAGTCTCAAGGGACATAAAAATCCTTTTCAGGAATACAATTTAAAATCACAGGGCTGCTACAAACCACAGACCTAAGCTACACAACACCCTATTTGAAACTGAACTTGGAGGGTTGTGATCCAGACTTTGGATATAAACATCCCTATTTTCACCACTTATTTGATATCAAGAAGGCACTAAAAGCTTGGAACATTAATACCGTTCCCACACCTACAATCTATACTTATGACAACTACTAACTCTTCCTTCTCCACTTCCAGTGTCTCCCTATCTCTCCATTATCACCAACACACCCCTCAGGAATGAAACCAGACAGCATAATGGCACCATAGATCAAGATAGTCAGGGCCATAACTGTTAGAAATTGGGTTAGTGGTTGACTGGGGTTTGAGCCCTGGTCAAGTAGCAAACACAACTCTAGTGAGGTAAAATTAACTTGTGCTGTTCTTCAGGTAGCTTGGCATAGAGCAGTCAAGCTTAACATAGAGGTAGCCTAAAAAGTATTTGTGCAGCACTCCAAACAGGAAAACAGTGAAAACACCATACAAAAAGATTCCACACCAGGTTAGAAAAATAGCTCTGATTTCAATAAGTAACACAAGAACAAAATGACAAAAGTAGAACTTGACTTCTGATTAAAAAAAAAAAAAAAAACTGTGTAATAGCACTTAAGAGCAAGAAGCGCTAACCGGGGCTATCTGGTGGCACCGGACTGGGACAAAGTCAACAGTTCAGGCCATCCATATAGAGTGTGGGACAGCTACAGGGACCCAGTTAGGCCTGCTAAACTAAAGTACCCTGAATACTGGATGTAGAGCATTGCATGGGTCCGAATGCTTTGTTTAGCTGAGACAATGCGTCAGTTCTGAGGTGCAGCTGCTTTGCGAGGTCCTGTTGAGTTGTTCTAGAGGATCCCATCAATGAGGCTTCTAATGCAAAGGCCAGTGTCAAAATGCATTGCACAGCTGAGGCGATGCACCAGTTCCAATGAGAGCAGTGGCTGCGATGCAGAGCTCTAGCCTCATCTTCGAGGTTGGCATCAACGAGTGATGCAAGGAGCTGGTGCTGAGAAAAGCCTCACAAAGTGGCAGTTCCCAAGACAATGCGCCAGTTCCAAGATGTGGTGATGCAAGTCTGATGCACCTCTATTGGCTCAGTATCTGCAAGGCACCGGTTCTGATCCAGACAGCAGCAGCTGTGCGCCGGTTCTGCTGTCACAGCAGAGGATGCGTCAGTTCCACTAGAGCCAACACTTTAGGCTAACTTTCAAGTGTCCAGGACTGGCAGTGGCAGACTCACATATCGCGGAGTCCAGGTGGAGAAGCAGGGTGGTTGGTAGTATTTTATGTCAATGAGACTTCAAATGAGGAGGCCAGCCAGCTAGCCCTTGGAGTCACTCTGGGTTCAAGTGATGCAGGCCCAGTCCTTCTTCCACAGGCAAGAGAGAGCAGCAGACAGCAAGGGGGTTAGTAAAGCAGGAGTCCAGCAAAGCAGCAGTCCAGCTAAATGGCAGTCCTTCAGCAACACATCAGTTCTTCTTCCTGGCAGAGTCTTAACAAGTCCAGAAATGTATATAGTTGGTAGTGCCACAGGTCCAGTACTCATTCTCAGTTAGGCCTTTAAAGTGGGGCAGACTTCAAAGACAGGCCTTTGAAGTGCACAGAGGTCTTGCCCTTCCTGTCCTTGCTCCAGACTCACTACAGGGGGATATCCAGCCCTTTGTGTGGAGACAGGATACATGTATTCAGGTGTAAATGAGGCTGTGCCTAGCTCCTCCCTCCAAACTTCACAGGATGGCCCATCAAGTCACACCTAAGCTCCTATTGCATGTGGATGTCTAGGGGTAATACACAAAGCACAGCTGTCACCCACCCCAGACAAGTGATCAGATACAGGCAGCGGGCACCAAAAGGTTAAGTCAGAAAAATGCCAACTTTCTAAAAGTTGCATTTTCAGAATTGCAATTTAAAATCCGACTCCACTATATGTTGTGATTTTAAATTGTGTTTCCAAATACACCAAACTGGAAATGTTTCTTTCTTCCAGATTGTGGGTTACACATACAAGATGTAATAAGGTAACCCAATGTTATCCTATGGGAGATATAGGCCTTGCTGTAGTGAAAAACAACTTTGGGAGTTTTTCACTACCAGGGCATGTAAAACCTAAAAGCACATATCCTGCTTTTTAAATATATTGCACCCTGCCACCTGGGACAATACATTATTGTGTCTGTTGGTTGATTGTCCAGGGCTTATCTTAGGGATGACTTGTATAAAAAGGGAAGGTTTGGGTCTGGGAAAAGGATTATTTTGCCAGGTCGACCGGGCAGTGTGAAACAGCACACACAGGCTCTGCAATGGCAGGCCTGAGACATGATTAAAGGGCTACATAGGTGGGTGGTGCAATCAGTGCTGAAGGCCCAGGCATAGTATTTAATTTACAGACCCTGTGCAATACCACTTTAGTAGGGACTTACACATAAATCAAAAATGCTGATTGGAGATAATTTAATGTTACCATGTTTAGGGGAGAGAGCACAAACACTTTATCACTAGTTAACAGTGGTAAAGAGCACAGAGTCCTAGTACCAACAAAAACAAGTTCAGAAAAATGCAGACCACCTTAAGGCGGTCAGGTTTAACCATAATCTTGAACAAAACTATCTCTACATTACAGAACATACCCACTGTCACCGCCCTCAATACAGCCTCCCTCTATCAATCAACCCCAGGGCAGTCCAGTGCCGTGCCGTCCAATATCGTCACAAGAACAGCAGACAGACTGTCTAAGCATAGAATGACTCAACCACCAATATCCATGATTCACATGAGAGATGCAATCGCTCACCTCATGCTTCATCACAACCACATACATCAGACCAAAATGCTTTGCATGTCATCAGATTGAGGCTGGATCACCTGCACCAAAGTCAGCCAAACAAACCCTCCATGTCTGTCTTCCATAAGCACTCTATGTTAAACCTGACAGACTTAGGGTGGTCACCCCTAACTTTTTGCCTGCCTCCCTCCACTTTTTAGATACTGTTTTTGCTGTTTTTTAGATCTGCGCACTTTACCACTGCTAACCAGTGCTAAAGTGCATATGCTCTCTCCCTTTAAACATGGTAACACAGGATCTTACCGAATTGGACTATTTCATTTACTTATAAGTCCCTAGTAGAGTGCACTATGTGTGCCCAGGGCCTGTAGATTAAATGCTACTAGTGGGATTGTAGCACTGACTGTTTCGCCTCTTCAATTATTTTGTTTGTATCTCACAACATCCTAAAGACACATAGCATGGTGTTTTCGCTCAAAGAACAATTGTAGTGACTTCAACAGATATATATATTGTTTTGTACTCATTGTTATACAAGTGTTCATTCTAACGAGTGCCTCTTATCTGTTTTCTAATTATTGTCTGTTTGACTTGCCACACAGTTGGGGATCAGGGGTGTGGTCCTCTAAGAGTGCACCGTGTGTTAATATATGCTAGGATTCATACTTAACTCACAGTCCTTGAGCGCCATTCTTTCCCTCAAGCAACACCCTTTCAAATTAGGAATCCATGCACCTATGTAGTTTACATGTCCTGGTAGTGTAAAACTCCTAAATTTGTTTTTACACTGCTGTGAGGCCTGCTCCCTTCATAGGCTAACATTGGGGCTGCCCTCATACATTGTATGAGTGGTAGCGGCTGATCGGAAAGGAGTAGGAAGGTCATATTTAGTATGGCCAGAACGGTAATACAAAATCCTGCTGACTGGTGAAGTTGGATTTAATATTTCTGTTTTAGAAATGCCACTTTTAGAAAGTGAACATTTCTCTGCACTTAAATCTTTCTGTGCCTTACAATCCATGTCTGGCTGGGTTCAGTTGACAGCACCTTGTGCATTCACTCAGACACACCCCAAACACAGGATACTCAGCCTCACATGCATACATCTGCATTTTGAATGGGTCTTCCTGGGCTGAGAGGGTGGAGGGCCTACTCTCACACAAAGGACTTCCACACCTCCTACTGGGACCCTGGCAGACAGGATTGAACCGAAAGGGGACCTGGTGCACTTCTAAGCCACTCTTTGAAGTCTCCCCCACTTCAAAGGCACATTTGGGTATATAAACAGGGCCTCTGGCCCTACCAACTCAGAAGAAACTGGAACCAGAATCTGCATCCTGCCAAGAAGAATCGCCTGGCTGCCCAAAGGACTCACCTGACTGGTTTCCGTGAAGGACTGCTGCCTTGCTGTTGCCCTGCTGCCTTGCTGCTCTCTGGCTGTGGTGAAGAAGTGCTCTCCAAGGGCTTGGATAGAGCTTGCCTCCTGTTTCCTGAAGTTTCAGGACCAAAAATACTTTATCCCTTCAAGAAGGACTCCTTCTGCGGTGAAATTGGATGCATAGCCTGCCAGAAACGACGCACAGCCTGCACCGCAGTGAAAATTTCACCGCACGCAACCCAGAATCGTGCAGCCCGATTTCGACGCAGCACCATTTGATGCACGGCCCACCAGAATGACACAGCCCGACTTCCAGAGAGAAATTGACGCAGCGCCTGCTGTGCAGTAGAAAATCCGACGCAACGGCCACTGAATCGAAGCAGCTCCTGTGACTTTGTCCTTCCAGCGCAAGAAATCCACGCATCGTCCCAGGGGTGTCTGAAAACCCCACAACCTGAGTGCCAGAAATTGACGCACAGCCGCCCCTGCGTGAAAACTAAATGATGCATTGCTGTGTGTGGCCTGAGAAATCAACGCATAGCCCTTTGTTTCCACGCATCTCCTACTTTGTGGTTCTTTGGAGAGATTTGTCACGCAAACCAGGTACTTTGTGCTTGAAAGAGACTTTGTTTGCTTTTAAAAGACTTAAGACACTTTGGCCCTCATTATGACATTGGCGGTAAGTCCCGATTACTTCCATTATGACACACACATAGCAATCCGTCACTATACAGACACACACACAAGTCCGCCAGTCCAAAGGTCAGTGATAAACTGGCAGTACCAAAACCCACACGTTACGCCAACAGAACTACGCCCACAATATTATGACCCACGAATCACCGCAGCAGACATTCAACTGTGGTAAATAATTGGCGCACATACCGCTGCGCTCAAAATACACACACACACATACAAAACAACACCACATTGGACAATTCAAACTACACACACCTGACACACCACACCCACACATCCACACCACTATAAAACACACACCCACATTACCCACATCACTTTACAACTAACAAAAATTGCCACTATAGAGAGATACAGCAAGAGCATCCACAGAACCAGAGCCACAGAACACCATCACCCATCCACCATCCACGCACCTCACAGCACACACCCCAACACATCACCCCACACAACCTCACACACCCACTCACACTACATCCGTGGCACCACAAAGACACCCCAGGTTCTCAGAGGAGGAGCTAAGGGTCATGGTGGAGGAAATCATCCAGGTAGAGCCACAGCTATTCGGATCACAGGTGCAGCAGACATCCATCGATAGGAAAATGGAGCTATGGAGAAGAATCGTGGACAGGGTGAACACCGTAGGACAGCACCCAAGAACAAGGGATGACATCAGGAAGAGGTGGAACGACCTATGGGGGAAGGTGAATTCTGTGGTTGCAAGACACCAGATAGCAGTACAGAGGACTGGCGGTGGACCCCACCTCCTCCCCCACAACTAACAATATGGGAGGAGCAAGTCTTGGCAATACTGCATCCTGAGGGCCTGGCAGGAGTAGCAGGAGGACTATACTCTGGTAAGTCAAATCTTTACTACTTTCACCCCCTTACCTGCATGTCATCACATACCCGCACCCCTTCCCTCACCCACATCACCCAACCATCACAACCCACCCATCCCAGTACCCAGCACTGCATGCACCACCAATGCATGGACATCACTCACAGCCCTGCATGGACATCCATGACTAAAGCATGCATATTAGAGAGAATCACCTAGCCCACAAAATAGCTACTCACACAAGGCAAAGCTGACAGGGCACTCACAACTATAGAGGCCAACACACCCATGCACAAGATGTCACACGCAGAAACAATAACACTGCATTTACATCCCCACAGGTCCCCCACCCAACGTCACCTGAGAGGAGGTGCCAGCAACTTCCAGTCCACTCCCAGAAGAGGCCCCCAGTGGTGACAGCAGCTCTGGTCCCCTGGATCAGGATGACCAACCTGGCCCATCAGGGACCTCTGGACAGTCGGTTACCCAGGCACAGTCCCATACCAAGACACAGAGCCCCCCCCTCAGGAAACACCACCACAGCACCCACCCAGCGGGCCCATACCTCTGTCCCCAGGACACATCAATCAGCAGTGTGTCCACCTTTACAGGGACCCCAGGCCACACCACAAACACAGGACGATCAGGGACCTGGGAACAGTGGCAGTGGGCACACGGTTCAGGGGACAGAGGCACAGGACAACAGGGAAGCTGGGAGGACTGCTGTGCGACAGAGGGATGACAGGCCCAGGGAACTGACTCTCCACGAGGCACTCACCAACATCTTGGGAGCATACCACCATTCCCAGGAGACGATGGGCCAGACACTGGCCAAGTTGCAGGAGACCCAGCGGCTGCAGAAGGGACAATACCTGGGGATCGGCGAAGACCTGAGGGACATCCACACCACCCTTGTCACCATTGCAGGGGTGCTGGCAGACATGGCCAACACCATGAGGGAGGCAGTGGCACACCAACGGGCCCCTGACACTAGCCAAAATGATGAACAGCCCTCTAACTTTGCTGACTCTAGTGGACAGGAGGCCCCGCCACAGGAACAACAGGCCACCAGCACCCCACCCCCTGCAGAAGGAGAACCGCCCCGCAAATGGTCTCTGTGATCCAGGCAGAAGCCAGAGACTATTGCCAAGACCCCCACCAGGAAATAAGACTCTCCTGATTGTCCCCCTTGTGTCCTACTCTGTCACCTTGTCCACCTTGATCAGCCATTGCTCCACTTCCTATCCCCCTTGGACAATGCACCTGTGACACAAGTAGACTGGACTCTATCCTGGACTCTCCTCCACCCCCGAGCCTATATCAATACCCCATCCACTTATTGGCACATGAATAAACATCCTTGTAAAAAATACAAGTATTGAGTATGTCAAGTGATTGAACTATGTATTCGTTTCACAATCTATAGACATTGCAGTTCAACTGTACAGTAATGACCTGTAGTTTGCTACAATCAATACACCAGAAGCCAGAGTAGGGCGCAGATATCTGTAAATAGACAGGTCAAAGGGTACAGTAAGTGGCCATAGTAGTGGGAATATCAGCCTGCCAGTGAACATTTACAATTTGGAACTGCAATAGAAGGTGAAGTTACAGTGTCTTACCTGTGTGTCAATTGAAGTACTGTTGAATGATTGCTGTTCTGTTGTCCACATCCTCATCCTCTGCCTCATCTTTGTCACTGTCCACAGGGTCCACCGCTGCCAAACACCCATCTCCAGCCACATCCTCCTGCAGAAAAGGCACCTGGCAATGTAAGGCAAGGTTGTGCAACATGCCACGATGATCTGGCAGACCTTTTTGGGTGAGTAGCACAGGGAACCACCTGTTAGATGGAGGCACCAAAACCTGGCCTTCAGGAGGCCAAAGGTTTGCTCTATAATTCTTCTTGTTTGCCCATGTGCCTCATTGTAATGTTCCTCTGCTCTTGTCCTGGGATTCCTCACTGGGGCCAGTAGCCATGATAGGTTGGGGTAACCAGAGTCACCTGTAAAGACCGAGGGATACCTGTTAGCCAGACAGTAACCGTAAGGGCCAACCCCATACACATACACCAATATATACTGAGTGGGAATCATGGGCTCACCTATTAGCCACACCCTGTGCCTCTGGAGTTGAGCCATCACATATGGGATGCTGCTATTCCTCAGGATAAAGGTATAATGCACAGACCCAGGATACTTTGCATTCACATGGGAGATGTACTGGTCTGCCAGGCACACTATCTGCACATTCATCAAGTAAAAGCTCTTTTGATTTATGAACACCTGTTCATTTCTCCGGTGGGGGGGACAAAGGCAGTATGTGTACCATCAATAGCCCCAATAATGTTGGGGATATATCCCATTGCATAGAAGTCAGCTTTCACTGTGTGCTAAATCCTCCACCTGGGGGAAAACAATGTAGTTGTGCATGTGTTTCACCAGGGCAGACAACACTCTGGTCAGCACTATTGAGAACATTGGCTGAGAACATTGGCTGAGACACTCCTGCTGCCAAGCCCACTGTCACTTGGAGGGAGCCACTTGCCAAGAAATGGAGCACAGATAGGACTTGCACAAGAGGGGGGATCCCAGTGGGGTGAAGGATAGCAGAGATCAGGTCTGGCTCCAAATGGGCACACAGCTCTTGGATTGTGGCCCTGTCAAGTCTGTAGGTGAGGATAATATGCCTGTCCTCCATTGTTGCCAAGTCCACCAGGGTCCTGTACACGGGGGATGTCTCCATCTGCTATTCATCCTCAGCGGCTGTAATCTAGGGGGCAAAATGATGAGCATCTGGTCAGTTTTCAACATTTCCTAAATGTAGAGTGCATTGCATGCTGTGACAGAAACAGTATGTTGATGTATAGGCCCAAATGGTGTCTATGTGTGCTGTGACGCAGTTAGGTGCCATGGCCTGCCACCCCCTGAAATGGCAGCCGCCTGTCCTGTGTGGATGGACAGGTGGAAATGAAGTAATTCTGCTGTCGTTGTGCGCCGTTGCGGGAGGTGGTTTAGTACCACTGTGCAACTCCTCATTGGTTAACATTGGGCCCTATGGGTTACAGTAGCCAATGGTGATGTACGCCGGCGGTGACGGTACGCACAGCCGCGGACTTGACTGCCATTTTCTATCTGTTCACTCACTTGCTACCTGACCTTCAACAGTAGAGGACCTACACTGCAAGTGCTGCTGTGACCTGTGTCTGAAACCGACCATGGCTTGTGTCAATGCTGAAAGGGCCCCTGTCTTCACCTCTGTGGAGTTGGAGAGACTGGTGGATGGGGTCCTACCATCCACCTCCAGACCAACAGGTGAGCACACTGTGAGCACAATGCATGGGTCAGGCATGAATACATGGAGCGCTGTATGTGAGGGCCGTGTGTAAGGGGGCGTGGTGGAGGGGTGCTGGGCTGCGTGCTGCATGTATGGTGCGCAATGTAGGTGCGTAAGGGGATGGGAGGGATATGGTGGGCCATTAGTGTAACAGGCCGGATGGTATGACTGATACCCTTTTTCTATGTGTATTTCCTCAGCAGGTTAGCGCCCATCAGAAAAAGGGTATATGGCGTGCCATCGCCAAGGAAGTGAATACCCTAGGAGTCTCTGGCAGGTGGAGCACCCACTGTTGTAAACAGTGGGAGGACCTGAGATGCTCGGCATGGAAGATGGCGGATGCCCAGCTGGGGATGGCCTCCCAACGAGGAAGGGGTGCCTGTCGAACCCTGACCCCCCTGATGTTCTGTATACTTGTGGTGGCCTATCCGGAGCTAGATGGGCACTTGAGGCCATCACAGCAGCCACAAGGGGGTGAGTAAAGTTCCCAATATACTACTTGTGCGTGGTCTCTGAGTGGGGGATGTGCACCTGTTGGTGCCCCTACGCCAGGACGGACATTGCAGGGTAGGTTTCATGGTGGGTAGGGGCTGATGAACTCCACCTCCAACCAAACTAGTGGGCATTGACGACTGGGAAGGGCTCTGTGGATCTCAGGTATGCTGCAACTGGCGTTAGGTATTACTGTCCATGGCATGGTGACTAGCATTGTGACTGGTAGTGCATTGCCTAGTGCGTAGGGCTGTTCCCTGTGTGTTGTGTACGCCAACAGTGGTGTTGTTGCTGCCATTGACCAACTGTATCCTCTGTCTCTTCCCCCCCTTTTTGTTTTGTCATCTTGTCTTTATGTGCATTAGCATAATCCGGTGGAGGAGCAGAGGCACAGGCGATGGAGGGGGCTGCATCCCACAGGGCCCAGGAGGCCGAATCCACCGACGGTAAGGGCACCAGTGTGACGGAGGGCGAGGGGAGCACCACGGCAGAGACCGGAGGGGACAGTTCTGAAAGTGATACCTCCTCCGATGGAAGCACCCTAGTGATGGCAGACAGCTCTGTGGCCACCCCAACTACAGGTACAGCCGCCAACCCCTGTACCAGCACCGCCCTCCCAGCAGCCCCTCAGCGAGTTTCTCGTGCCCGCTCACCCATGAGGGTGGGCATCTCCTTCGCCCCAGGCACCTCAGGCCCTGCCCCAGTTAGCCCTGCTGCCCTGAGTGAGGAGGCTATTGACCTTCTGAGATCCATCTTTGTTGGGCAGTCAACCATAGTGGATGCCATCTAGGGCCTGGCAGGGCATTTGCAACATACAAATGCATTCCTGGAAGGCATTCACTCTGGCGTGGTGGCCGAACATAGATTATTCCAGGCTCTGGCCTCCTCCCTGGTGGCAGCCATTGTTCTTGTCTCTAGCCTCCCCCCTCCAACTTCCTCTGCCCAGCCCCATTCCCCTGATCCCCAAGCTATCCCAAGCACACATTCAGACCAGCATGCACCCAAGATAACACACAGGAGTGGCTCAGGCAAACACAAGCACCACACATCATCCCACAGGCACTGACACAAACACCATCCAGATGCTAACATAACAACATCCACTGCCTCCACTGTATCTCCCTCCACTTCATCATCCACCTCCCTCCCAGTAGCATCTCCACTCACACGTGCATGCACAACATCCACACCCACTGCCTCCATCACATCACGCCTATCACTACAAGCCCCTCACTGGCAGTCACCACCCCCACATCCATGCACACGTCTCCTGTGTCCTCTCCAACTGTGCCTGCGCCCTCTCCTCCCAAAGTACACAAATGCAAGCACTCAGACACCCAACAGCCATTCACCTCACAACAGCATCCAGCCCATGCACCTGCACCCAAACACAGCAGACAGACACCTCCTACAACCACTCCCTCTTCCTCCACTCCCAAACCTTCACCCTCTTCCCGCCCCAGTGTCCCTAAGAAGATTTTCCTCTCTGCTGTTGACCTCTTCCCCCTCCTCCCCCCCATCCTTCACATCGGGCCAGGGTGGGCAGAACGCAGGCTAGCACCTCAGCCACACAGTCCACGGCCACTGTAGTTTCAGCAGCTACTGCAGGTGTGAGAGGCTCCAAGGAAACACCCATCAGCACTGGCAGTGTGCCTGCACCAGCTGCCAAGGGGAAGGGCAAGGATGTACCACCAGCTGTCAAGGGCAAGGAGGCACCACCAGCTTACAAGGGGAAGGGCAAGGTGGCACCACCAGCTTCCAAGGGGAAGGGCAAGGAGGCACCACGAAATGGCAAGGGCAAGGAGGCACCACCAGACGGCAAGGGCAAGGAGGCACCACCAGACGGCAAGGGCAAAGGGCCTGCCCCTGCAGGCAGGAGAGACAGGAGGCCTGGTGCTGTGAATGAATCTGAGCCCCCAACACCAACCATGGCGCTTCAACCATCCGAGGCTACAGGGGAAGGGCTGGAGCCTCCCCTCACCACTGGCAGCACTGCCGCCGGCACCGCCATCAGCACAGCCACCTGCACTGCCACCGGCGCCACTGCCAGCAGCAGCAGCCCCAGTGGACAGCCATCTGAGGCTGCAGGGGAAGTGTTGGAGCCTCCCACCACTAGCAGCACCGACACCAGCACTGCCACCACTGAGCAGCCATCGCCGCTGGTGGGCAGTGTGTAGTCCTGCCTCCATGGAGTGTAATGCATCCTGCCCACTGCAAATCGTGTGGGTCTGACACCTAGGTGAATGACTGTGACCTTGCACTCCCCAAGATCTGCATCACAGGGCACAAAGCCCCCTCCAGAACCAGTGGAAGAAGGCATCCACTCACCCCCTCCTTGCCAGGATGAAGCACACTGGGCACACGGCCCCCTCCAGAACCAGTGGAAGAAAGCATCCACTCACCCCCTTTATGCCAGGATGAAGCACACTGGGCACAAAGCCCCCTCCAGAACCAGTGGAAGAAGGCATCCAGTCACCCCCACCTTGCCAGGATGAAGCACACTGGGCACAAATCCCCCTCCATAACCAGTGGAAGAAGGCATCCGCTCATCTCCTCCTTGCCAGGATGAAGCACACTGGGCACAAAGACCCCCCCCAGAACCAGTGGAAGAAAGCATCCACTCACCCCATCCTTGCCAGGATGAAGCACACTGGGCACAAAGCCCCCTCCAGAACCAGTGGAAGAAGCCATCCACTAGAGAGACTGTGGTCTTGCACTCCCCAGGACAAAGCAGTGGGCAGACCACCTACTTGGGAGACTGTGGCTTTGCACTCCCCAGACCAAGCAGTGGGCAGAACACCCACTGGAGAGACTGTGGCTTTGCACTCCCCAGGACCAGGCAGTGGGCAGACCAACCACTTGAGAGACTGTGGCTTTGCACTTCCCAGGACCAAGCAGTGGGCAGACCACCCACTTGAGATACTGTGGCTTTGCACTCCCCAGGACCAAGCAGTGGGCAGAACACCAACTGGAGAGACTGTGGCTTTGCACTCCCCAGGACCAAGCAGTGGGCAGACCACCAACTTGAGGGACTGTGGCTTTGTACTCCCCAGGACCAAGCAGTGGGCAGACCATCTACTTGAGAGACTGTGGCTTTGCACTCCCTAGGACCAAGCAGTGCGCAGAACACCCACTGGAGAGACTGTGGCTTTGCACTCCCCAGGACCAAGCAGTAGGCAGACCACCCACTTGAGAGACGGTGGCTTTGCACTCCCCAGGACATCACACAGGGCATGTTGCCCCCCTCCAGGACAAGTGGTGCTGTACCATCTTCTGGCTGAGGTGCCCCCCGTTCCCCACCCCCCTGAGGTGCCTATGTATTTTTGGCCTGATGCCCCAGCAGTGTTCTCTCCGTGTTGATGCAGGAGTAAGGTGGGCCTTGGCCTATGTGATGTGGCCCTGTGGCTCACGGACATTATGGACTGGGCAGTGTCCCTACATTTGTTATATGTAAATACTGCTTTGAATTTTGAGGACGTATTTCTAAAATGTTATCTTATTTCACTCACTCCAATCACTTCCTTTTGTCCTTGCATTATTCCTGAGGAGTACGGGGTGGATGTGTAATGTTGTTACATTTGTTTGTGTGTATGTTGTTGGGGGTGGGAGTGTTGCATGTGTGTGTGTGTCACTCTCTTTTTCCTCCCCCCTCCCCTGTGTGCTAGGCGGCAGTACTCACCGTGGTTGTCTTCACCGGCGTTGGTATTCCTGGTGTAGGAGGAGGTAGACCAGCATGTAGTTCGGGCTCCATGGTGGCGTGGTTGTTCCCTGAGTCTCCAGAGGTGAGTCCTTTGACTTCTGAGATCTGTTTCCGCTGTGCTTTTGATGTCGTTGGTACCACCCCAGAAAAGGTGGCAGATAGGCCTCTTGTAATACAGTGGGTGGTACATTGTTTTCCGCCTGGCTCTTGGCAGTTACCGCCGCGGTGCTTGTTGCTACTACCGTGACGGCCGGTGTGTTAAAGTGGCTGTCTATGTTGACGGTTTCCACCATGGTCATAATTCAATTTGGTTTCCGCTGGCTTGTTGGCGGTATTACCGCCGCTTTATCACCGACCCCCAGGGTTGTAATGAGGGCCTTTATATCACTTTTCAGTGATATCTCAACATTTACTTATTGTATTTTTGATCGTTTTGACCTGCATATATCCAGATAAATATTAGATATTTTTTAAACACTGTGTGGTGTATTTTTGTGGTGCTATATGGTGGTAATGTATGATTGATTTATTGCACAAATACTTTACACATTGCCGTCTAAGTTAAGTGTGACTGCTCAGTGCCAAGCTACCAGAGGGTGGGCACAGGATAATTTGGATTGCGTGTGACTTACCCTGACTAGAGTGAGGGTCCTTGCTTGGACAGGGGCTAACCTGACTGCCAACCAAAGACCCCATTTCTAACACTCTCTTTTCAGGGACTGTTCTCCTAACTCTTCTACAATATTACACAACACTCGACACAACTAGTTTTGAAGAGTGCAACACACACAAACTCCTATACTTTGGAACATTCCTACATACACATTACCTATAACACTCCCCACAAATGTAAGTACTGTGTGATAACAGATTCCAAAAGACATCCTATGACCACAAACTCAATATATTCAAAGATCATTCTCTTTAAGAATCCTTAGAATAGTCACATCATCTCAGCCCAAGGACCTACCTCTTACACATCAAAGCTAGGATGCCCTCCTCATTTGTAGGTCTGAGGTTTTAGTATAATTTTCTTATCAGCCAGTATTCAAAACGATGACCCTTACTTTATTGCACTTAAACACACCTCATTCAGCTCAACCTCCATACCACAATCTTACCACTAAAATGCAATATCCTTGATGTTGATAGTGCAGATGACAACTGGTGAAGGAGCCACATATATGTACAAGCAATCCATGAAATTCAAACTGATTAACTTAAATAACTCCTCCTAACCCCATTGCCTCATTCTGAAAATTATAAATACTGCAGTTGTGGGCTTGCAGTTTCTGTTTTTAAAGGTGAAGATGTGTCTTCCCTTTTTTCTTTCTCTGATTATTGCTTCAGGATGGTGAAAGCAGCAGGGGTAGAGACCTCATACTTTGTGTACCATGATTTGGGTACTGCTGCTAAGAGCCAGCCCATTGCTGTCTGTTATGAAAGACATCACCTTGCGCAAAAGTCAAGGCAGTGGAGATGCTTGCAAACAACATTTGACAGATAACCAACCCAAATTCAGTCTGAAGCCTTAAAGAGTGGATCCATCTCTGATCTGGAACAAGTATATAAAATGAGATTAAAAGTTCAATGTAGGAAGCTGGCTTTTTATATAGTGGTGTCAATGTAGGGGCACACTATGGAAAAAGTCTGCACAACCCCAATTTGGTTTACACTGCTTACTTTAATAATTCTGAGTGCTCTATCTGTGGTAGTGTGGTCGAGCAGCTTAGGCTTATCAGATGGGAGTGTTAAGCATTTATTGTACAAACGCAGTCAATAAATGGTTCACACAATCAATAAGAAATCTAAGACCAATTCAGAAAAATAAAGTTGATTTTTATATTATTTTAGAAACCAAGAGCATTACAATAACATTAGTACTTTCGGAGGTATCGTTTTTTGAAGAAAATAGAAAAATAGTTCAAATAACGTTTTTTGAGGCATGCACTTTGGTCATTGGACTCATCGGTGTGGAAGTCCCTTGTCATGCAGGAAGGCGTCCAAGGCAGTTGTGCCAGGCTGGATGAAGGACAAGCACTGGCTGATGCAAGTTCCCCGGTACACAGGGTATTGGTGCCGGGGGTGCTCCTGGAGGGTCTAGCATCTCAAAACTTGGCAGTTAAATGGGGCTGGTCTAATACAGCCAAAAAAACTCTTGCTGAAGAGTTGTTACCTTCATGGGCCCGATGGCCAAAACACAATGAACTGGGCAGATGCAGTCGGTGCCTGCAGATGCAGGGCATTGACTCCTCCTCCCCAAGGGAGATGATTGCTGTTTGTCAAAGTGCTGGGCAGTCCTCCAAGTTTTGGCTAGGATTCACAGCTGCAGGATGAGTGGGGTCTTTGCAATTGTTAATGAGCAAGGCAGGATTTGGTGCCAGTTTCTGTGCAGGTCCTTGGTTCTCACAGTGTTGTGCCTCGTCTTTGTCCTTCTTCAGTTCCCAAGAAGCTGAATCTGTCTGTCTGGTGTTGGGGGAACCCTGAATACTCCACTTAGGGATGGTTAGAGGAATTACGAGGTAGTAGCCAATGGGATGACTACACCCTCTATCTGCATCACAAAAGAGAAAATGACAGGTAGGGACAAATTAAATCCTAAGTTATACGAACAGTCATTAATTCTGTTACTCCTGAGTTTATTTCTTTCTCATATTTATTTCAAAAAAGATTTTGTAGTAAAAAAGGATCTATGGTTGTATAATACAAAACTTAATACACATTACATAAATAAATAGACCGTTATTCACAAAACTCACAAATAAACCACAGTGAAAAAAACAACCAAAAGTGGTGCCCTACATACTTGAATAGTAGTCACTATTGCGTAACTCCACATGTGATCCACTTCTATTAACTAAGGCAATGGGCTTTTCATGCACTTAACTATCAACGTCTTGTGTATTTCTTTCACACAAGCGTGATATAGTGCATTTTAAGTCTTTACAATATAGTCCATTATTCGGCAAGCCCAATGCACTTGCAATGAAACGAAGTCAACGCGTTTCGGCCTACTGATTTAGGGCCTCATCAGGACTGGAGAAGGGCAATAATAATTTTGTCAGAGAACAAACGGAGGAAACAAATCTCTTTTACTGTCTCTCGTCCTCAAGCGGTGGGCCAAGCTGCTATTGCTTGTTTTAACCGAAGTAGACCAGCGAGGCTCTTAGCAACGACCTACACACGGAAGACGCGTTCCGAAGCAGTCTTGCCGAAAAAGAAAGTGAAACCAGGATACGCCGTACCCGGTGGCTGGTATGAGCCTCGCAGGTCTACAAGACGTTGATAGTTAAGTGCATGAAAAGCCCATTGCCTTAGTTAATAGAAGTGGATCACATGTGGAGTTACGCAATAGTGACCACTATTCAAGTATGTAGGGCACCACTTTTGGTTGGTTTTTTCACTGTGGTTTATTTGTGAGTTTTGTGAGTAACGGTCTATTTATTTATGTAATGTGTATTAAGTTTTGTATTATACAACCATAGATCCTTTTTTACTACAAAATCTTTTTTGAAATAAATATGAGAAAGAAATAAACTCAGGAGTAACAGAATTAATGACTGTTCGTATAACTTAGGATTTAATTTGTCCCTACCTGTCATTTTCTCTTTTGTGATGTTGTATTTACCCTGGGCAGGTTAGGGGTATATGGTTCCCCCTGTTTTTTCGCAGATACACCCTCTATCTGGCCACTTTCTGTGAGGAGTGGGCATAACCCTCACTCAGAAGTCTCTATTTTCACTAAAAACAAGATAGTGAAACCCTTCTCTGGCTGTTTGATTGGCATAGGGGTGTGACTGGGAGTTTACTAGCCTGTGAGTGAAACACACCTCCTGAATATCTAATTTCTGGGCCCACTGTGGTGCCAAATGGGGTGCAAGGAATGGGGTGGTGTTGCCCAGGACTGGGGAAAGCTGGGGTTGCATTTCAAGGGCATCTGAGGCTTTGAAGCCTCTTACCTTGATATGATAAATCACTAGCCATTCTGTGGGAGGAGCTGAGAAAACCTTCTGCCAAGCAGTCTTTGTTCCTGGCCTCTGAGAGCATGGGCTTGCAAGGGTCCTGAAACCTGTTGTGGTAGAAGGCTAGAAGACACCACTCAGCCAACACACTAAAGACTGGTAGGGCTACAGGAGGCACCTCTAAGGGGCCCTCTGGATGCATGTCCCAGTAAATCTGATACTAGTATCAGTACAGATTTATTAAGACAAGGTGTTTGATACCAAACACCATTATTTTCAGTGCATCCATCATGTAGCTGGGTACGTCGTAATGACCAGTGCCCAGTACATGTTCTCAAATGGCTTCTTGAGCACTTGCAATGCCTAGAAATGGAACTAGGCAGAACAGGGGTACCTCGGCTCATGTAGATGGGCCCTCACATGTAATATAATGCACCTTGCCTTAGGGCTCTAAGGCCTGCTCTAGGGGTGACTTCCACATGACACATACAGTGTACCTGGGTACTGCACACAGGGAGTGGGCAACTGTTATGTTTTCGGAATCGTTTGGACAATTTCACGCATCCTACCTTGGCAGTCTGCATGCAGTTTGAATGTGGGTCCCTTTGGGTGGTATAATCATGCTGCATACGTTAGGAACTCTCTTTAGTACCGATACCCTGGGTATTATGGCACCATTTACCAGGGGCTTATAAGGGTGCTAAAGTCCTTGCTAATTGGGCTACAGTCAACAATCAAAGTATCAGTTCCAGCAAGCAAAAAGTGGGGGTGACCATCTCAAAAAGATATACTTTCATACACACCGCACTCACTTTGTTCCAGTTACAACTATTTCATGACCAAGGAAGAAAATGCTCCGGGGAGTACTTGAAGGACTGATGAGTGACAAGGGCTAGAGTCTGCATGTTAGCCAGCCTCCCAAAGTTCACGGGACCTCACCTGAAGTCTGCATTTGCTGCTGGAGAAGTTATCAGTCTGACTAGAGCCTGGAGACCTGCCTATCTGCTGAGAGAGAAAAGGAGTTTGCTTGGCCCATCAGGAGGAGAGACTACCCAGGAGAAGAAGCTTAGCATGTTTCTGATGTCAGAAGAGTCAGAGAGAACAAGAGACTGTCAGGGAGTGCACCAGGAGATAATTGTGCATGGAAGGAGTCTCTTGGTCACCCCAAACAGTTGCAGCAAATGAGTCCCTGGGCCACCCTAAACAGTTTTCATCATGAAATGTATCAAGCCTTCTACAAAATGCAGCCTTTGAAAAAAGCTAGCATTGTGCCAAAAGAAACGGTGCTACTGTCATCAGAGCTCTATTGCTCCTGCTCTGCCAAGGCTTGCAAAATGAGTGGCCCAGAGAAGAAGCTTAGCATGTTCCTGATGTCGGAAGAGCCAGCGAGGACAAGAGACTGTCAGGGAGTGAACCAGGAGAGACTTGTGCATGGAAGGAGTCCTTGGGCCACCCTAAACAGTTTTCATCATGAAACGCATCAAGCCTTCTACAAAATGTAGCCTTTGAAAAAAGCTAGTATTGTGCCAAAAAACTGGTGCTGCTGTCATCAGATCTCTAGTGCTCCTGCTCCGCCAAGGTGTGCACAATGAGTGGCGCAGAGACATGATCATCTGTGAAGCCAACATCACCCTGGAGGCTTCACCTGAACAGCTACCATCCGTCCAGTGCATGTCTAGAGAGGCCTCACCTGCCAACGATAGGAAGCTACTGAAGTAGTCCCCTACACTAAGATCTCTGAATTCCCTTATGTTTCCATCATTGCCATGACAGGTCCAAAGCTGCCACGGGAGCAGGAATGCTGCACATCTCCATCCCACACCCACCAAGAGTCTCACTGCCTAAAAAACTGTGTGAAAATTAGAGCCTGAGTTACAGGCTAAAACATGCTGCAGAAACTAAGGGGGTCATTACGACCTTGGCGGGCGGCTACCGCCGCCCGCCAGGCGGTAACCGCTTTGCGGCCGCCAATGCGGCTGCACTCACGCGGCCCCCATTATGACATTCCCGCTGGGCCGGCGGACGCAAACTAAGTTTGCGCCCGCCGGCCCAGCGGGAATGAGGCCACAACATAGGAGCCGGCTCCTAATGGAGCCGGCGGTGTTGCGGCCGTGCGACGGGTGCAGTTGCACCCGTCGCGCTTTTCACTGTCTGCTATGCAGACAGTGAAAAGCTGGCCGGGGCCCTGTTACGGGGCCCCTGCACTGCCCATGCCAGTGGCATGGGCAGTGCAGGGGCCCCCAGGGGCCCCAGGACACCCCTTACCGCCAGCCTCTTCCTGGCGGTGCAAACCGCCAGAAACAGGCTGGCGGTAGGGGGGTCATAATCCCCAGGGCAGCGCTGCTTGCAGCGCTGCCCTGGTGGATTATCACTGCCGGGGCTAAAACGGCGGTAAACCGCCGGGGCTAAAACGCCAATGCGGCCCCCATTATGACATTCCCGCTGGGCCGGCGGACGCAAACCAAGTTTGCGCCCGCCGGCCCAGCGGGAATGAGGCCACAACATAGGAGCCGGCTCCTAATGGAGCCGGCGGTGTTGCGGCCGTGCAACGGGTGCAGTTGCACCCGTCGCGCTTTTCACTGTCTGCTATGCAGACAGTGAAAAGCTGGCCGGGGCCCTGTTACGGGGCCCCTGCACTGCCCATGCCAGTGGCATGGGCAGTGCAGGGGCCCCCAGGGGCCCCAGGACACCCCTTACCGCCAGCCTCTTCCTGGCGGTGCAAACCGCCAGAAACAGGCTGGCGGTAGGGGGGTCATAATCCCCAGGGCAGCGCTGCTTGCAGCGCTGCCCTGGTGGATTATCACTGCCGGGGCTAAAACGGCGGTAAACCGCCGGGGCTAAAACGGCGGTAAACCGCCGGCCCCGGCGGTGCGACCGGGGCGCTACCGCCGCGGTCGTAATAAGGGCCGCCGTACCGCCAGCCTGTTGGTGGTACGGACGCCACATTACCCCTGGCGGTCTCTGACCGCCAGGGTCGTAATGACCACCTAAGACTTTTCCAAGCTATATTGCCAGGAAGGAAACACAAACAGAAGTGTGTATGCGCCTTGGGAGGGAATGAGTTACTACACTTGAACACAGGCAGTGAAGTTGCCATGATTGACACCAAGCATCAGAAATTCTGTGGAACTCTATTAGTGGGGTGGGTGCAGAGGGTGGCTCACCTAGATTTGAGCAGGATTGTAATCCTGTATTACATTTGCCTAATTGTGCTGGGTAGTATTTCATAATGCTGTGTGATAAAAAATGATTTATTTTACTTAAAGGACTAGCATTGGGCTGGAAAATACATTATTGTGTTTGCTGGTTGATTTTTCAGTTCTGAGAGTTACACTTGGCCCAGTTTCCAAAGTCATAGTAGGGTGGACCCCAGGAAACCAATGCCAAACAACTTCAGCCACCACTTCTAAGGTGCATTAGCCCCTGTCTGCCCTGTGCCCCCAGAACATGTGCTAACTATTCCTTGATTGTAGCACTGATCAGCTCACCTCATTTTGGGATCAAATACTCGCTAGAAATGTCATCCTCAATGAAGACAAAACACATCTCTCAAATTTAGCAGACAACAACCTAGTACAACATTGCACCTGTCGTACCTGCATTAAGAGCGTTAGCCTGGATCCCATTTTCATAAAGAAATACCACATGCAAATCTCTAATTCTCTATTTAAATTGGTAATACCACTTCCACTCAAAATCATGATCTTTAAACCCATTCTCCAAGGTAGACTGGAAGTCGAATGATAAAACACAGAAACTTCAAACACATTGATAACAAGCATTGGCACATACAGGTGATCTGGCTTTAATGATCTAACCCATAGAAATGGGCACTGATTATTTATGCCTTGTATCCGTGCAACCTGTCCCTTTATGTGTCTCCTATGTCTGTACCTTAAGTTTTAATCTGCAAACTTGGAGTGCTACTGTTTTGCATAACATAGTGCAGTTTTCTGAAAATATAAAGAGGGCACAGACAAAGGAGGTATACATAGAGGCAGATTTCACAGACACCGTAATATAGTCTGTACACATTTCTGCCTACATGTGTAAGCATAATAAAGCCAGTCCTAATGTGGTTGCCAGTGTTTGTTTTTGTCCTTCTTTATTAATACATTTATAGTTAAGCCACACATAATTTAGAGCAACTTTTCCCAACTTTTCCAGATATTAGATACTTTACGCGTGGACCCCGTGTGCTTTGCATACATTATTTCACAAGAGTAAACTGTTTGCATCTTGTTGATCCACTGGGATAATGAGGGGATTATATCAAATTTCCAATTTGCCAGTTAGCGACCAAGTATTTGTTGTTGTCCTTACCTTCATGGTCCTCTATACTAAGCTTATCAAACACATTGCCATGGGAACCAAAGCATACACCAAGACATGGTTGCTACCACCAGATAACCCTATCTAACATCTGTGCCTATATGGCAACACATCATGCTGTCCTAAATGATGCAGCTCTGGTTGTAGTTATGTGGTATGTGGTATATGTATTGCTTAGACCTACCCAACAAAGCAGTGGATCACTGCACATGGTCAAAAGTAAGCATACAGTCAAGGAGTCATAAGAGAGGTAGCTGCTTGACGGAATGTTACTGCATTATGATGTAGTGTCCTTTAAAGAGATGCCTTTTCCTTTCAACTCTGGTTTTAAGAAACATACAACATACATGTAGTAGTAATATTTTAAATCTGACTTCTGTCAAGAAAGTAACTTACTAAAGTACATACAGCATGCGATTTTAGTCCCTAAAAACAATTTCCAGTTTTACTGAAGTACCATAAAGAAAAAATAGGTAATATCCAGTACTGATAAATATACGTTTTGAGGTGCATTATATTCCTCATTCTCAAATTTAAACATCTGCAGGCATGCAAAAGACAATCTCATTGACAGAGATATTCTTGGCGATAGTGTCAAATGTAGTAGCACCAAGTGGTGCAGGCAGTGAATGGTGCCAGTAGCTGCATCCTAAGGAACACTTTTGGCCCTGGCACTCATCTCATTTGTCTTACAAGGAAAGCACAGTTGAAATAACGCTGTCCATTTAGATAGTGGGAGTTAACGCTGTTTCACATAGATAGACCTAGGAAAGTATCTTTAGTTTAGACATCAGTGTGAAGAATGGGTGAAGGAGTTGGCTCACAGAGGACATGTGGTTGCTGACTAGAGTTTGTTATAGGATAACGGCCAGCAATTGATAACAAACATGAATCAGTGTAGGTAGGAATAATATAAGTTTAGCAGGAGTTCCATAAAAAGCAGAAGAGCTCTTTGAACAAGAGACTCTGATCCTGTGAAGGAATGTCTATATTTTTCGCAATTGAAAGAGCACAATGCTTCCTGCCAAAACCAGGGCCACACCAAAGAGCAATAATTACCTGTGTTCTCAATTTTCAGGGATCATGATGCAATTCTCAGAGCCACCAGAACTAATGGATTTATTCAGTTTGAGAACACACAGTCAGTGCTGTACCCAGACTACATGTCAAATGAAGGTCCTTTGATACGGCACAACTAGAGTTATGTAAAATAAATATCACTAGATGTTACTATTTCCAACTAAACTGTGAATCCTGTCCAAGGTGTAAATCTTGTTTTTTTTTTTAATCTGGAAGAACTCTGGGAATTAATTGATGGCTGTCAGAAAGTAGGAGGTACAAGACTAACAATGCCACCAAAGTCCCAAATAACAAACCAGCAATGGCTAAAAATAAAAGACGGACATAGTAAAGATGGAGAGAAAATGGCAACTGGTGAGAGAAAAAGACAACAGAACATGGATAACTGGAACAAACTGTCACCAGTACTGAACTCCCCACCGACATCAAAAAGTTAGGAATGAATGCAATTGGGCATGGACAATAGGGAATGAACATCCCAAATGACGGTTAAGGACAACTAAAGCATAATTAATAGACTATGGAACTAAAGACGATATTTGCATGGACACCTCTGTAAATTCATCAAGAGGTGCTCGCAGAGTCCATAGGTTCAAACTGGAGAACAGAGTGTAAGAGGCCAAGGCGAATGTGATGTTCTGGGGTTCTCTACAGAATGTCACTGTAACTCGTCTGTGTCAACTTATTGCTCAACAAGTAAGGCCTCACCTCACAACACAGCTTTGATGGTTATTACAGCCGCTGACGTCTCGTGCACACATGCTGGATGCTTAACCAATGAGTTTTTTCAGCCATTGCTTAGCAAATCTGAAGCATTGCATTCTCGCTGAGGCCTTGTTCCCTAGCATTGCCAGATGCGTGTTGTTGATTATGCAGCTGCATGGAAGCTGCAGCCTCGTTTATGTTGACTTAATGAGCAAATCACCATATTAACTCTTTTTAAGTGGCAGTGAAGAGAAATGTCTGCAGTCTCTTGGTAGCATTCTTTGAAAATGAATCTGATCTTGATAACTTTAGTGCAGCCATTACAACCATTTGGTCCATGACAAATACATGTATTCTTCTGGGATTATCCTGAAATTTTAAACTGAATCATATTACCATTTTTTTAATGGTTGTGCTCTTACACTGGGAAAAATATATTTCTTTGAAGGTTGAAACACTAAGGGCCTGATTACGACCTTGGCGGATGGGATACTCCATTACAAACGTGACGGATATCCCACCCGTCGCTTTACAAGTTCCATAGGATATAATCGAACGGTATCCCATCCGCCAAGGTCATAATCAGGGCCTTAGTCTTGAATCATTGGTGCTCATCTCCTCAAAATATAGTGGACTATCATCTATACTAGTATATTTGCTGCACATGGATCTATAACCATGGAAGGGGTGATTGAGAAACAAAAAATTTTTAATACACCAGGGTAACCTATCACAGAATTGGAGGATTGGAAAGAAGGGTTCACGGCGTATGTAAAGTCTGCAAGGGAAGACATTGTTACTGCTTCTGCTAAATTGGCCATGCTTAAGCATTGTTTAGGAGGTGGAGAGCAATGCATTCTGAAATATTTTCCAGCTTTGCCTGAGAAGGATGGTGATGAATCAGACCGGGATGCTTGCAACACAGCATTAATGAAACTTGATCAGAACTATGGGAAAAAGAGGAATGAAGTAGTAGAAGGCTTTAAGTTTTTGAAGAGAACGCACCTTCTGGGTTTATGGTGGCATTACAGTTGTAGGTGTCCACTTGCAATTATACATTCTTGGGATGACATGTTGTGAGATCGGCTGGTGCAGAAGGTATTTGATGAAAGAATAAAAGAACAGCTTTTCAATATGGAAAACTTAGTGCTACAGAAGTACCAAGTACTTAAGTGCCGTTGATCTTACATCAAGGTACTGACAGAGCACCCTAACTGAAGGAGCCAAGGAGAGGTAAGCTTTCTCCACCCAGAGGGCAACAACCAATTCAGAGTGATGCCCATTGGCTTAAAAAAGGCTCCTGCCACCTTTCAGAAGCTGGTGAACCAGGTACTTGCTGGGTTGGAGGCCTTCTGTGCTGCATACTTGGATGGCATAGCTGTCTTCAGAAGCAACTGGGAAGGGGACCACTGTTACATCCAGGAAGTGCTTCAGGCCTTTCAAATGGCAGGCCTGACTATCAGTGGTGTACTCTGGACACCTGGTGTGCGTGGGTAAGGTGCAGCCCCTCCAGGCCAAGATTGAGGCTATCATGGCCTGAAGCCCCACCCCCCACCCCCAAAACCCATTCTTGGGCCTCACTGCTACTTTAGGAGGTTTGTCAAGGAATATGGCACCATTGTTGCCCCCTTGACTGAGCTGACTTCTAAGAAACATCCCACAAATGCATTGGACAGGAACATGCCAAAAAGCATTTGACCTCTTGAAGCAAACCATGTGCACAACTTCTGTGCTTAAGGCCCCTGACCTCTTCTAGGAGTTCATCGTCCAAACAGATGCCTCAGAGCATGGCGTAGTGGCAGTATTGTCATAATTCAATGTAGAAAGCCTTGATCAACCAGTAGCCTTCATCTCCAGGGGTTTACTTTCCTGGCAACAGTGGTGAAGTGCTATAGAAAGGGAAGCTTTTTCTGTGCTTTGGGCCCTGAAGAAGTTGATGCCATACCTGTTTGGGAATCAATTACTGATTCAGACTGACCACAGGCCCCTCAGGCAGCTAATGCACATGAGGTGGTCCATTTCCCTACAGGGTATGGACTTCAGGGTGGATAACAGACCTGGGGTAGACCAAGCCAATGCTGATGGTCTATCTAGGTTTTTCCACCTTAGTGTGAGAACTCCTTAGAGGTTGGGTAGCTCTCCCGACTTTTAGCTGGTAGGGACACGTTTTAGACCTGGCATCCTTAGGGTGATCTTATGCCAGACTTTTTGCCTTTACCTTCTGTTTTGTTGCTGACTTTGAGCACTTTAACACTGCTAACCAATGATAAAGTGCCTGCGCTTCTCCCCTAATATGGTAACATTGGTGTATCCACAATTGGCATATTTAATTTACATGTAAGTCACTTTTAAGTGGTACACCATATACCCAGGGCCTGTATATTAAATGATACTAATGGGTTTGCGGCACAGATTGTGCCTTCCTCTTAAGTAGCCTGTAAAGATGTCTCAGGTCTGCCACTGCAGAGCCTTTGTGGTGCAATCTCACTGCCAACTCGATTTGGCTTTTAAAACTCTTGCCAAGCCTTAAACTTCCCTTTTCTTGCATATAAGTCACCCCCAAAAGTAGGTCCTAGGTTGCATATAGAGCAAGTAAAAGGCAGGATATGTACTATTTAGTTTTACATACACAGGTAATGAAAAACTCTCCAAGTCGTTTTTCATTACTGTAGGCCAGCCACTCTCCTAGACCAGGATTGAGAATTGCTTAAAATACTTTAAAGCTGTAATTCCTGATCAAAGAGTTGCAGCCCCAGCATGTTGGGTAGCATTGGAATGGTAATAATAAATCCTCTTTGCTGGTAAAGGCAGATTTAGTATTACTATTTTAGAAATGCCACTTTTAGAAAGTGCTCTAACTGCCCTGTGTGCCAGCAGCTAGCCTCCAATACATGTCTGGCTGGGCTAGGTGAAAGCTACACTTGTGCATTCCCTTCAGACACCCACATCACAGGATATTCAACTGCATCTGCATTCATCTGCATACTGATGGGTCTTCTTGGGGAGGAGGGTGGAAAGGGCTCCCACTTAAACTTCAAATGGTAGTGGCCTGAGCCCCCACAAAGGTGTTGATTACTTCCCACTGATAGTCTGGAGATGGTGCTGGGCTGAGAAGGAGACCTGTGTACTTCAGGGAAACATGTTGAAGTCATCACCCACATCAAAGGCACTTTTTGGTATAAGTACTGGGTCTCCAACCCCTTAAAGTCAGTACACTTCTGGATTTAAACAAAACTCTGCTGGAGTAAAGACCGCTGTGCTGTAAGGATCGCCACTCTGCCAGGATTGACTGTTCCTTGGAACTGCTGCTCTTCCTTGGTTTGCTGCCATGCTGCTTGCAGATCTCTGCCCTGCCAAGGACTAAACCCAAAGAAACTCCAAGGGCTTGTAAGCTTGCCCCCTGTTCTGTGTGAAATCTCAGGGATGTCAAAGATTTCCTTTCTGGGTGGCTGTCGATGGACTATGACAAGCCGTGAGTCATGCAGATACATTCTACATGTCAGCATCTCGTTCCCCAGCACCAGGGTATGTGTTCTCACTGATGAACACACAGAGAAGACGAATGAAGCTCTACCCTGCCCCAGGACCTGAGGAGCAACTCTTCCCTTCTCAACTAGTTGCAACCATCTCCGACATTTAAGTGCTCTAGGACTTCCCCGACTGACTGCACTGCAGTGTGACTTGCCTCCTAATGCTGCGGTCCCCATGTGAGAGGCCGCTGACACCCAGACAGCAGGAGCGCCTCACCCGGTAGCTGCATCACAGCACAACTTGCCTTCCAGCACTGCGGGCCTGTGTGGGAGGCCCGCTAACGCCAGACAACAGAAACACCTCACCGGATAGCTGCCTCGCAGCTCAACTTTCTCCCTGCAACACAGGCCATGCTGACGAGGCATGCTGACAGCCCCCACAGCGGCAAGGAATCTACCCAAGTAATGTAGAGAAGGGGCATGTTGAGCCCCTAGACTAATTTCTAATTTTGCACCGCTAAACTTAATTACCCTAAAGGCTCTAAAAGGCGCACATGCAAATTTAGCACTGCTTTTACATTTATTTTTGCAACAATAGTATCTCACGGCCTACTGATTGGATTTTTGCTGTTTTGCTCTTGTTTTACCCAGATAAATAACTTAGATTTTCCTAAACCTGAGTGGAGCCTTTTTTGTGTTTCCATTGTGGTTGGTGTGTGTGTGTGTGTTGCACAAATAATTTACACATTGCCTTCTAAGCTAGGCCTGTGTGCGCTGTGACAAGCTACCATAGGGTGAGCACAGGTTGATTTAGGTTGTGTATCTGACTTACCCTGACTAGGAATGTGGTCCCTACTTGGCCAGAGGGCATACCTCTGCCAACTAGAGACCCAATTCCAAATACCTAGTATATATGCTACAAAGTATATTTAGGGTACTATTCTCTCTGTCTCAGCCTAAAGGGTTGCTTCAATCTTCTTTTTACTGGCGTCATGCTACTCAGGTTTTAAAGGATGAAATTGTTCCACTGTGTTTTTTAAACTACCTTGTACTTTGGTTGTCTTAGGGAATGTTTCTTGTGGAATGTTTTACACAATGAAATATTACTATTGTTTTTTTCAACTGCCCTATATTTTAACTTCCTTGTGAAACACTCTATGGTTTTTTATTAACGTAGTAAACTTTAATAACGTACATTCATAGATAAATTAATCCCCCCAGACCAATCCAGATTTCTGCCACACATGTGTGCTATGCATACTCCTCAGGGCTTATATGGGTTCCTGCTGAAGACACAAGAAATGCAAGAACCAGCGCCACGTCTGACATTAGATGCTGAAAAAGCTGTTGGTTTACTTGAATGGTCCTTAATATTTGCAATACAAAGGCAAATGGGGTATGGCCCTGAACTCTTGTTATGGACCACCTTGAGATATACAAAGCCACTCGCAAGGGCCAGGGTGAATGATGCAAGGTCTGAACTGTTTCATCAGGGAGAGGCAAGAATCAGGGTGGCCCACTTTCACTGCTTCCTTTTGCCTTAGCCCTAGAACCGTTGGTGATTTGGATAAGAAACAATGCCGGTTCCAGGACTAAGATGGATCCCCAACTGGGAGGTCATATTGTCACTATTTGCAAATGAATTCATGCTCCATTTTGCAGACCCTGCATATTCCATCCCAGATTACTTACAAAAGATAGCAGATATCGAGTATACTGCAGCTTGCATATCAATTGAGACAGAATGTGATGATCTCACCGGATTACTAAACATCCAATGTGAGCCACTGGCGAAAGTTACGTTTCTTACCTTTCTCACTGATGGGCAGAGTTGCTTTATATAGGCACTGACAAACTCCTTATATGTACATCAGAATATTCTATAGTTAGCATCAGATGCTTACTGCCAAAAAAGTAAGCAACGTGACTAGAGCCCTTTTGTGGGATGGTGAGACAGCTATGATAGCCATGAGGACTCTGGGAAGAGGTCCATATAATGGGGGTATTAGCTTTCACAATCTAAACAATTACTATTGGACCTCCCAGATGATCATAGTTGATGAATGGGCTTCTGTCTCTCAGCAGGAGTCTACAATTGAGTCAGATAGAAACACATTAGGTCCTAGGGGTTATCCGGGGCCGCTGTATGTGAGCCAGCACCATAATCAGGGCTGTAACACCCTGAAACAGTGATCAAAACCTGAAAAGCTGCTAAAAGAAATGTGGGATGGAAGCATCAGGTCACACTGGAAACATCCCTGTATTACATGATTTGCGGAACCTGGAAAGTTTTATCAAATGGGACATGATAGGTGTTTTTTAAAAATGGAGAATTTGGGGCCAGGCAGTTCAAAGTTTGAGAGCTTGTTCAAGTCTTTTTAAAGGTATAATTTTGGGTGATAAATAATGTGTGCAAAATAATAATTTTCATGAAGCATATAGTTGTAACCGATGAACTAATGGTGTTACAAGTGAAACAATGAAAATACAAGGTTCAGAAGAGCATCTAAAGATAAATATAGTTATTTCACATTTCTTTGCGAGGCACAATTGTAAAAAAAATGGATGCAGTTTTCTGAAGTTTTGCTTGTTCTGCTCCTACTCATCTACCTCCTAATTAGTGACCCTCTGCGAAATGTTCTCTCCTCACAGTTTCTGTGGATATCAGCCTGTATGACAAGTTTTTTAGAAAGCATATATTGTGAATAAAACTTTCACGATCTTCCTAATGTACCATTCTGAAGGACTTCCATTGGAAGGTACGATGTAGGTCTGCGGGAGAACATTGTCTCTGTTGGTCTTTGTTTAGAATGTTGAATGTTGTATTCTGCCTCTCCAGACTGTAGATGCAGATGACGTGAATGGAAGAATTCCTTAATTTAAATAATGGGTGAATGGTAAGTGTTTTAAAACTATGTGACAGCATTTCTTCTGATTTCTCCGAAATGAACTACCCATGATCATACGATAATGAGTTTGGCATTTTATTAATTGGTACTCATGAATTGTGTATAAAACCCCCTATTTTGAGGAAATTGAGGACGACTTCTCATTTTCCTCTCTATACTCTATCTGATTTGATTTAGACTTATTTCCTTAGCCTAATATGCTACTTGGTCTCTTTATTTGTCAGATACTTACTTCTTGATGCCTAAATAGGAATTAAACTGTATTCTGTACTTGTGTTTTCACAACATTTAATGCATATTTTCTGTAATGATTTTACTGAGATTACGTATAATAAATCCCGAAACGTATTCTCCTGATCTAGAACTCAGTTCCTGAGTAGTCCCAGTTATTAATTGACTTTGTTGATTTATACGCTGCTAATTTTATTAAACACGAGGAAAGAGGGTGTTTTTTCAAGGTACTAGATCAAAGGAGCAGTGGAGTCTAACTGACGGGGTAAAATCACAGATGATTACATTTATTGGGGTTCATTCGATTATTGTGGATCCGCGTCTACAGTCCTACAACAAGAATTCGAAGTAACAGACATCCAATTATATAAATACATACATATCAGACAGAGATCAGGAGCTACCCTACACATGTTTGCTACAAGACATCCAGGACAAATCCCCGGGGAATACAAAATACTGGCGGCTCCACTCCATCAATTTGAAATATCACATGTGGACAGGACCTTAGCAAACAACATCCAAGGGACGCACATGGACCTAAGAGGTCAATGGGAATATGATATTGGTGCACTGCATGATGAAGTCTGAAAAGAGGCATGTAGACATCCACACTAAGTGGCAATGAGGCTAGTAAAATTGAAGATCATACACAATACACACTGTACAAGGGTAAACAAGTTTCAGATGGTGGGTGATGATAGATGCATCTGGAACTGTAATCAGACATGGGCCCTTTTCATGCTATCTGGGCTAACACTAATGTTCCAAAGTACTAGTCTTCTGGGAAAATAATAAGGGCCAGATCACCATGGCTATTGGGGAAAAGCATTGAGTTACAGGCACATTTGTGAACAATTCTTTTCTACCAAGAAGGGTCAATATGCAGGATTAGTCGGAGGTAAAGAAGACTCAGCAAATCTGCCCTGAAGACATCCTCCTAAGACTCTCACTTGGTATTTGCAAAGTATCAGATTTATTCAATAAATAGAAATATATTGCAGAAGTAATATAACTAGCAAAAACACTACAAAACAACAGTAAATTGGTATGCTCAGAGCACTTTACTTGCCTAAAGTAAAATATATGGAAATACAATCAACAGAGCATAGCCAAATCACTAGACTGAGCAACAGAGTGCTCTGCACAAAAAGATCTAAGGGCCAGATGTAGGTAGGTTCCAAATTACGAGTTGCAATTTGCGAGTCCCAGCGACTCGCAAATTGCAACTCGCAATTTGGAATACAGAAAGGTGTCTCAGACACCTTCTGCGAGTCGCTATGGGGTCGCAAAGACCCACCTTATTAATATTAATGAGGTGGGTCGCAATTTGCGACCCCATAGCGATTCAGGGCACTCACGGGGATGGAGGCCTGCTGGGAACAGCAGACCTCCATGTCCGTGACTGCTTTTAAATAAAGCAGTTTTTTTTTTTCAAAGTGCAATCCGTTTTCCTTAAAGGAAAACGAGCTGCACTTTGAAAAATAAACCAAAACCTTTTGTTTCGGTATTTTTCAGGGCAGGTAGTGGTCCACTGGACCACTGCCTGCTCTGAAAAATTATTTTTAGGTCCAGTCACAAAGGGGAAGGGGTCCCATAGGGACCCCTTCCCGTTTGCGACTGGGTTACCATCCACTTCAAGTGGATGGTAACTGCGAGTCCATTTGCGACCGCTTTCGCAGTTGCAAATGGAATTGCATACCAGTGCGACTCGCAAATAGGAAGGGAGCACCCCTTCCTATTAGTGACTCTGAAATGCATTTTGCGAGTCGGTTCCGACTCTGAAGTTCTGAAGTTTTGCTTGTTCTGCTCCTACTCATCTACCTCCTAATTAGTGACCCTCTGCAAAATGTTCTCTCCTCACAGTTTCTGTGGATATCAGCCTGTATGACAAGTTTTTTAGAAAGCATATATTGTGAATAAAACTTTCACGATCTTCCTAATGTACCATTCTGAAGGACTTCCATTGGAAGGTACGATGTAGGTCTGCGGGAGAACATTGTCTCTGTTGGTCTTTGTTTAGAATGTTGAATGTTGTATTCTGCCTCTCCAGACTGTAGATGCAGATGACGTGAATGGAAGAATTCCTTAATTTAAATAATGGGTGAATGGTAAGTGTTTTAAAACTATGTGACAGCATTTCTTCTGATTTCTCCGAAATGAACTACCCATGATCATACGATAATGAGTTTGGCATTTTATTAATTGGTACTCATGAATTGTGTATAAAACCCCCTATTTTGAGGAAATTGAGGACGACTTCTCATTTTCCTCTCTATACTCTATCTGATTTGATTGAGACTTATTTCCTTACGCCTAATATGCTACTTGGTCTCTTTATTTGTCAGATACTTACTTCTTGATGCCTAAATAGGAATTAAACTGTATTCTGTACTTGTGTTTTCACAACATTTAATGCATATTTTCTGTAATGATTTTACTGAGATTACGTATAATAAATCCCGAAACGTATTCTCCTGATCTAGAACTCAGTTCCTGAGTAGTCCCAGTTATTAATTGACTTTGTTGATTTATACGCTGCTAATTTTATTAAACATGAGGAAAGAGGGTGTTTTTTCAAGGTACTAGATCAAAGGAGCAGTGGAGTCTAACTGATGGGGTAAAATCACAGATGATTACATTTATTGGGGTTCATTCGATTATTGTGGATCCGCGTCTACAGTCCTACAACAAGAATTCGAAGTAACAGACATCCAATTATATAAATACATACATATCAGACAGAGATCAGGAGCTACCCTACAGATGTTTGCTACAAGACATCCAGGACAAATCCCCCGGGAATACAAAATACTGGCGGCTCCACTCCATCAATTTGAAATATCACATGTGGACAGGACCTTAGCAAACAACATCCAAGGGACGCACATGGACCTAAGAGGTCAAAGGGAATATGATATTGGTGCACTGCATGATGAAGTCTGGAAAGAGGCATGTAGACATCCACACTAAGTGGCAATGAGGCTAGTAAAATTGAAGATCATACACAATACACACTGTACAAGGGTAAACAAGTTTCAGATGGTGGGTGATGATAGATGCATCTGGAACTGTAATCAGACATGGGCCCTTTTCATGCTATCTGGGCTAACACTAATGTTCCAAAGTACTAGTCTTCTGGGAAAATAATAAGGGCCAGATCACCATGGCTATTGGGGAAAAGCATTGAGTTACAGGCACATTTGTGAACAATTCTTTTCTACCAAGAAGGGTCAATATGCAGGATTAGTCGGAGGTAAAGAAGACTCAGCAAATCTGCCCTGAAGACATCCTCCTAAGACTCTCACTTGGTATTTGCAAAGTATCAGATTTATTCAATAAATAGAAATATATTGCAGAAGTAATATAACTAGCAAAAACACTACAAAACAACAGTAAATTGGTATGCTCAGAGCACTTTACTTGCCTAAAGTAAAATATATGGAAATACAATCAACAGAGCATAGCCAAATCACTAGACTGAGCAACAGAGTGCTCTGCACAAAAAGATCTAAGGGCCAGATGTAGGTAGGTTCCAACTCGCAATTTGGAATACAGAAAGGTGTCCCATTCCTTCTCCTACTCCCCAGCTATCATTCCAAATTTGAATCCTCTTCTCTGGCCCCTCCACTTCACAATTCTATCAATAGCCCCTATATGTACTCCACATGCCCAATCTCACCCTCTGTGGACCTGTGGCTAAATTTAATTTTTACAGTTCTCTGTCACCGAGTAACTAGATGTGTGCTATACATATCTCATACAATCTGATATATCTCAAAAGCATCCTTCTGAGTGAAGCATATGATCCATTTATTTCCGCAAGAGACGGCTTATCGTACGGATAATCTTGGATAGCGTAGTTCAATCAGCACTACTCTAGCTTCCTGCCTCATTGTTTGTCTCTAGATTTACTCTGGGTTGTTCTTGAAGACCTCTGTTTGTTTTTTCTTTTTGAGTACTTTACTTTTTTTGGTATATTTACTTTTCACCTTTCACTGTAGTTTCCTTGAATGGGGAGAACATGCACATATACAATTAAAGTAAATAAACAGGCAAAAGACATTCAGGGGCCAAGCTAAGAAGTCAAAATATTGACAGGTCAACATTTTCTTAAACCAATTAGAGGGATGAGGTGGCAGCTTCGAAAGCTTCTGAAGCCAGCAATCAGGAGTCTTCCTTAGAGTGAGCCTGCAAACAAAATGATATTTGTGTACCCATTGTGAGCAGCACAGCCTCTATCATTTCGAAACTCCTTCTGTTCGTTATCATTTTCCTTGCCTGTATGATTGCAGCACACCATGTTCTGGGGCCTCTACTGGTAGTACCCATTGCAGATTTGGGTTCCCATATCCAAGATTAGGCTGGGGCACAAAATAAACCCAGTCACTAAAATAAAAGTGGCCCCATTAGAGCATCAGAAAGCTGAAAAGTAGCCCACCTTTTTTAATAGGGGTAGTTTTGAACTTATATACACTTACTGTGTAGGTGTTTTGGAACGTATCAGGGATTGTGTGCATTTCTGCTTGCTGCAGGTAACGTTTGTAGCAATAATAGGGAAATCTACAGTAAAAACCAGTGCACTAGGCCATAAAACTGGCCCACAAACAACCAAATAACTGGCCCACAAACAACCAAATAACTGGCCCACACACTGATCTATCAGACCAGCCCTTTAGAAGCTGCCAGACTGCCCGATAGCCCAGTACACTCCTCCCATATCTAAGTACTCACTGTGTTTGGCCATGTGTCTTAGTAGGTATTGTTGTGTAGCAATTTTTGTTATAAGCTTCATGCACGTTATTTTAGCATACTAGGCCTGCCGCTGTGCACTTTCACCTAGATATGTTTTATTCAGCTCTGCTTTATTATTTTTACAGTAGTGACTTTCACAGTCTTGTTTTATTTTCTCCTATCTGACTGTTTTTTCCTAGGCCAGCACTCTGTTCTCAAACAAGACATTCTTGTTCACTCTGTGCTTTTTCCAAGGCTATAGGAAGATAGGTTGCCGGTGAACGTGGTATAAGTTTAGTCTCTGACATTCATAGAAAACACACATCCTTAGGTAGGGACATTTTCTCAGAACATCAGCTGTTTTATTATAAAAACACTTCCCTGTCCTTTACAAGTTAGAGGGAGATTCCAGCCAGAGAACCACGACTGTACACTGATTGCCGACTGCTTCGCTACAGATGCTAATGCAGAATTCAGGGCTCTGCTCAGGTATGGAGGATGATGTCTTCCCAGGGGAATCTGAAGGGCAGATTTAGAGCTTAACACGCTGTGCTCTATCATAGTCTAGATAGGAATTAGTCTATTGACTCTAGTGACAATATGGTAGCATTATTTTTATGCTTTACTCTCTTCGTCACAATTCTAATACTGTTATTTTGTGTTGTCCTGGTTATTGCAGCTCATGCTTTGCTAAATAAGATGCAGTTGCTTCATTAAACTCTTATTGAAACATATACTGCCTCTGTTTGTCATTTTGTATATGATGTAACTGAGAGAAATGGATGTGACCTGAGTGACCACGGCTTACCTGAGAAACCATTTATGTCATGCGCTTGGCTGCCCAATCATCCCTGCCTTTGGGTAGAGATGAGGCACTGCTAGTTAGCCGGAGCAAAACCCCAATTGGAGTGACAGGTATCACCTGCAGTGGGCTGGAATCAGCCTCCCACACCGCGGGCAATTCTGCCACTCGAAACCCAATAGTCTCATTAGAATAATGAGAGACTACACAACAGTATAATCTCCTAGCCTGAGAGTTAAAGGTCTTTTTTCTGGATTAACTCACATTTCTTCAAACAAATGTAATTCTACATATTTTAGCTTGAGATTCTTTTACACTGCCCTGTAACACATTTTGCATATGTCCCTCTATAAAGGTCTAAAGTTGTGTGAGTGGGAGTCATACTTATCTTACTGCAGTGAGCAAGCTTCCAAGTATCAGGAAGTTACATCCATAAATTTATCCGAGAATCAATGCAAAGAGATGCACACATTTTCAGATATTTCTACATGTAATAGGCAGGTGTTAGTTAGTTGTAATCATCTTATTATGTCACATCTGCCCTGACAGGCTTGACCTAATCCAGCACCATTCCATATACATACAAAAAATAATTATACAGGATAAGATGTTGAGTTCGTTTAGCAAAAGTAAGTAGTCACTTTAGATAGCATACAATGTCAAAGTTAGCAGTTTGTCTTTGTTTTCTCAAATGGATGGTCATGTTGCTTTAGTTTTCAGATGTCTTCTTTTAGCAATGAATGAGGGAATCATACCTTCTTGATCTGTGTTTGCTACTCTTCCAATGCTGAGACACTTGGTTAAGGTCTAATTTGCCATTTAAGAGGCACCAGCTTGTGTAGATTATTATTTTATGGTCTAATCCTCCATTTTGAATTTATGGTGTTCATGATGCATGCTAAGTCTTCACTGACTGTCTGTCCTGGATGTCTGAAAACCTGAGGGTACAGCAACACCGTGCGCTATTGAGAGGTTTTTTTCATGGTGAAAGTACCCATCTTTAGTAATGCTGCAACAGAGTAGAACAAGCAGGATTACTTTTCTGAAATCTAATATTGATTGAGCCAGCAACTAGTTAAGGTTGTGAATTTCCCGTATTGTTCTAGAATACAGTGCCACCAGGACACTGTCATTAGCAATGATTCAATTTGGTACACCAGCGTGGAGATCTATAAATGCCTCATTCTCCTTCCCATCCTTGCTGGTTGCTTGATGCCTTTCTTCAATAACAATCTTACTCTTTTTCAATTTAAGTGATGCTCTGCCTAGTAATAGTTGGACATGAAGCATGGCACCACTGGAACGTTATACTTAGACTCCACAAAAATGTGCCCAGCAAGAGAAACAAAGAAATCTCCTGCAGTGTACAAGTGCCAGACTGAGACCTGAAGGTGTTTTTCACTTTTTTAGGAGCTGGAGCTTTACTGGTATGTACTGTGTGTACAACAATAACAATCTTTATATAGTGCTGAATGTAAACTGATTTTTTTGGCACACAGCAGTTTTTCATAGTACTCTAGGAAACTCAGATTGTAAATCTTAAAATAATGAAAGATTGGGGCCTTATTTAGAGTCAGATTGATGGGATATTCCATCAAAATGCAATTGCTATCTCACCCCAAGCATTACAACGACCATAGGCTATAAAGCATTTGTAATATGGAGGACGATGACAGTGTATCTAATCCACCAAACAATAAATAAACCCTAACATAAACATAGTTTCAGGTCACTTCCACCAATCCCCATGTCCCTAATTCCCCTCCCCTAAACACAGATTCCCCCCAAACCATCTGTCCCCTGGCAAACCCCAGCTCTCACCCAATCTATTGGTACGGCGCCATAGAACAACACAGGCAATGCAAGCCAGGAACCTTCTGTACACAAAGTCTAAGAGAGGTGATTTTAGCAGGGAAGCTGAACTGGGGGTCTAGCCCATCAACTGTCCAGCAGCCATCCCCTGCTAACTTCTTATCCCGATGGCAGCCCTCCTTTGTTGTATCAGTTCGATCCCTTCGCCTCAAGTTCACCCAAGGCACATTGTCATCCTAGCTCCCATCCTCTGATTTCAATTATTCTCTTTCAGGTCTGTAAAGACGTGAGCACCCTTTGTCATAGTGACCTTAAGCCTAGCGGGGTAAAGTATCACAAATTTGAGGCCCAGCAGCCCGAGTCATTTCTTGCCTTCCATAAACAAGTCCCTCTGATTCTGCATCTTGAAACCAGAAAAAATCATTACCCTGCTATTATCCAACATCAGGCCCCCCTTCTCTCAGGCTTTAGCCAGGATGTGATCTTTGTCCCTGAAATGGAGTAATCTTGCCACCACCAGCTGCAAACGAGCCCCCACGAGGTGGCACCGTGCCAGTACTCTGTGGGTGCGTTCTTATGCAAAGAACGGGGAGAGGCCCTCAAGCGCCACCTCCCTCTGAAGCCAGGGTTCTAAGAAGACAAAAATGTCCTCACCTTCTTCTCGCTCATGAAGGCCCACAATATGGATAACATTATGTCACTCCATGCCCCCTGCATCCTCTGCCCTACATTCCACTACTTGGACTTGCCCCTCGAGCCCCTGATGTTGCTCCTGCAGAGTGTTTGCTAGGGGCTCTGTGACCTCCAAGGACCTCTCATTATCCTTGATCCTGTCAGCTATGTTCTGTTAATCATCCCTCAAGAGGTTAATGTCAGCTACCACAGTGTCCATTTTCTTTTCCAAGGTCTCCCTAGTTTCTTGAATGGTCAGGAGGATGGCCTCAGGGAAGGGGGGTTGTTTGGTCCTTGCTATTGCAGATGGATTCGGAACCCATGGCTCCTCCCTCTCCATAGGCTCCACTGCCCCGAAGGCCTCTCAATGTTCCCCCACCAGTATTGTGAGGAAGGGTTCAATGAGCTCTCCAGGCAGCCCCAACGTTACACAGGTCCGCACGGGCCTACCTAATGGAACCCCTGTGCCAAGCTGTCAAACACCCCAATCCAGTACAGCTCACTCTATTCAACCGAGAGCCCCAACAGGTGAAAGGGTAGGTGACTTTTTCAAGGTCAGTAAAAGCAGTGAGCACAGCCAGCTAAAGGAAAGTGCTCCAGCCTTTCTGGCCCAGTACAGTGCCCAAGTCACCAGCAGCCCGGGTTCCTCGCCACCACTAGCACCATTGCAGCCCATCAGTGCCAAGGTATTTCTCAGTCATTGTCATCAGGGTC
Organism: Pleurodeles waltl; assembly: GCF_031143425.1. Lineage (NCBI taxonomy): Eukaryota > Metazoa > Chordata > Amphibia > Caudata > Salamandridae > Pleurodeles > Pleurodeles waltl. The sequence goes on from NC_090445.1 coordinate 764,134,116, forward strand.
CCAACCCTCTCCCATCGTCAGGTCACAGTTCAGCAGTCTGAAATTGGTTCGGGACCCAATGTATGGGGACCCAGCAATTCACCATATGCTCCCTTCATTGCACAGGTCTATTTTACAGAGTTCCAAGCACTCCTCATAGGGATGAAAGGCCCATGCCCAGGCATCAGTTACATCCCAGTTATATACCCCCTCACACTGTTCATGGGGAGGAATCGGCTATGACCTGAGGGGAGGCTTCACCGAGAACTCACTTCACTCCTGGCAGGGTCAGGGAAGAGGCACCAACAGATCCAGAGGCCTCTTCCATCCTTGTATGGCCCTGCTCTACAGCAGGCAGCCTCTCATGGACCCCACCTTTCACAGGGCATGCCCCTTGTGTGGTCCTACCTGGTCATTCAGTCTGGCCCGTCTCTTCTCCTCTGTGGCCACTAGCAAATCAAGCCTCAGTGCAGACAGGGTGGGTTCACACCATCCAATCCCCTGGTTCTAGTCCTCCTGGCTGCGTTTCACCAGCCTCTCTCCCCTGAATCACCCGCAGGTCTCAATCACATCCCAAGGTAATCTTTTGACCCTACGACCTGTTCCCAACCCTTTTTGCTCACTCCTTATTCCTGATACAGCCTCACACAGCTGCTTGTGTTGTAGCTTTACCCTCCCTCCCCCCCTTCACTGGAGCTCCATTCGCCATGAGTCTAGTCGAACTCCTCCTTTGACCATCAAGACTAACTTATCCCTTACTCCCTTTACCTTTTTCAGTCTTAATTGCCGCTCACTACCTAAGCATAAGGGCGATATTCTGAATATTCTTATAGAGCTACAACCTGATGCCCTCTTTCTAACTGAAACGTGGCTTAATGAGAGTTCCGGACCCGATATGGCGTATGCGCTTCCTCCCAACTATACCTATCATGGAAGAAATCGTACTGACCGAACTGGTGGGGGTATAGCTTTAATTTTCAAAACTGACTATGTATGTAAATGGGTAGACCTGGATTTTAAAAATTGTGAAGCTGGGTTTTTTAAACTTCACCTATCACCTAATTTTACTCTTTCCGGGGCCCTTATGTACCGTCCTCCTGGCCCTGCGGGTCTTTGGGCATCGACCCTTCCTGACCTGATTGCTCCTCTTCTACTAGAAACCACCAACTTTTTGTTCTTAGGTGACCTGAATTTACATCTCAATGACACATCTTGCACCACGAGCTCTACTCTTATAGCTAACTTAGCGGCATTAAATGTTCTCTTACATAATTCAGGCCCCACGCATAAGGCAGGACATTTATTAGACCCCATCTTTTCCAATCTTTATACCATCTCATGTAAACAAGCCACTCCTATTCCATGGTCGGATAATTTTTGGGTGGAATTTATGATTGCACAATCACGGGGTCCTGCTCCTTCCGTATCCCTTGCCAAATCCAGTACCTACAGAAACTGGAAAAATTTAGATATTAGGACTCTGAATTTAATGTTGAAAAAAACCCTACCATCGATTACGAGTATAAGAGATGACGGGGTTATCCGTGATTGGCTAACCTCTGCAATAGATGAATGTCTTCCTCTATCTAATAAAAAGAATAAACAGGGCTACCAGCATCCTCCCGCCCCCTGGTTCTCAGAAATACTCAAAATAGAAAAAACTAAGTGCAAGAACTTGGAAAGGAAATGGCGTAAAAACTATGATCCTGACCGGAAATCCACTTACAAACTAGCCCTTCTTAACTATCACCGACTATGTAACATCGCGCGTGCCGAACATGCCACCGAGATTATTTTACAATCTCAGAACTGCCCCAAAGTGCTGTTTGAAGTAGTTAAGGAACTTTCTGGTGATTCCCGCTTATCTAAGCCCCCTGATCTTGACTCAAAAAAATGCAACGATCTGGCAAATTTTTTTGTGGATAAAATTGATAAAATTTATTCCGAATTCCACAACGACTTTAACAATCCCAGCACTAGTATTAAACCTCAATCCAACCACCTTTTATCTTTTCCTATCTCTCAAGAAATGACTCAAGTTAATAATATTAATTTACTTAATGAATGGCTCCCCATGAATACTGCCTCTTTTTCTAAGATCCTTACAAGCATCAAGTCTGGCTCCCCGCAAGATCCTATCCCCATTACGATACTTCAAAAGCTAGACCCTCCCATACTTATTTCCATTATGCAGTTCCTTAACATGTCACTTATAGAAACTTATGTTCCTGCTTTATGGAAGCACGCAATGGTCCTTCCTTTATTAAAGAAAACTAACTCTGATCCGGAAATTTTCTCTAATTTTCGCCCAATTTCTCTCCTTCCCCTTTTTTCCAAAATCCTGGAAAAACATGTTAATTTTCAATTGACCCAATTTGTAGAAACCAGTAATATCCTCCATCCTTCTCAATCTGGTTTTCGTGCCGGCTATTCAACGGAGGCGACTCTACTGGGTGTGACTGAAAATATCCGTCAACAAATTGATAAAGGAGAAACAGTAGCTCTTATCCTATTGGATTTAAGCGCAGCTTTCGATACTGTATCTCACTCTTCTCTTTTAAAAACTCTTAACATCAAGGGTATTGGCGGCAAAGCCCTCTTGTGGCTGTCCAGCTTTCTATCCAATAGGACTTTTCAGGTTTTCTCTCACACAGCTTCCTCTCTGATTCACGCATCTCCTTATGGAGTCCCTCAGGGCTCCATTCTTAGTCCACTACTCTTTAATATATATGTCAGTCCTTTGGCAAGCATAGCAGAACAAGCTGGTCTAACTATCTATTCTTATGCTGATGATACTCAACTTATTTTTTCACTTTCTTCCAAAGAAACCTCTAACTCTCCCTCTTTGCAAATAGGATTATCTAAGATAGCCAACTGGATGCATTTTAATAAACTCAAACTTAATGGAGGAAAGACAGAACTCCTTATTTTTGGAAACAAAAAATCACTCTGGGGCCCCCAACACTGGCCCTCTGAGATGGGTGCCCCCCCAATCCCCTCTCTTTCTGCATGTAACCTGGGCATCATTATTGATGACCAATTGACTATGAAACAGCAGGTGACCAAAGTAGCTTCTACCTGCTTTGCTATCCTAAAGTGGCTTCGTAAAATTCTTTGGATGCTTCCTGTGGCTGCTCAAAGAACCGTGGTCCAAGCGCTGGTTACTTCTAGACTGGACTACGGAAACGTGCTCTATCTGGGTGCAAATAAAGAAGTACTACACAAACTTCAAGTTGTTCAGAATTCTGCGGCCAGGCTTCTTTGTCAACTTCCCAGAATTGCTCCCACTTCTGGTGCACTTTGTGAACTACATTGGCTGAAAATTGAGAATCGCATCAAATTCAAAGCTCTATGCTATATGCATAGAATTACTATGGGCCTAGCTCCCAATTACCTTAAAACTTTGGTCCAACTCTATCGGCCCTCTCGTTCTCTTCGATCCTCCAATCAACACAAATTCCAGGTGCCCAGATTCAGACGTGTCAAAATGGGGGGACGTTCTTTTGCCTTCCTAGCTCCCTCTCTTTGGAACTCTCTTCCTCTTCACTTACGGCACGAAAGGGTGTTCATTAGATTTCGTAAGGAGCTTAAGACATGGCTTTTTAACCAGTAATCGCCCTAGTTGATCTCCTGACCCTGCCTTTTGTCTTGCATTGTCTCGGCGCCGGGAAACCTCCGGGTAGCTGTGCGCTATATAAATCCAATAAATAAATAAATAAATAAATAAGGTAGTGTTCGTCACCTCTGCTCCAATTCTCCAGCAATGCGGGCCCCAGTACAAGCAAAGCGGGCCATCACCATCCAGGCACTCCTGGACTGCAACCCTCTTAGCACCTAACCACTCTCAACTTGCTCAGCAGGCTACATGCAAATAATTATGTTACAGGAACTGCCATTTTAGGCCCCGGTTGCCGCACGAGTCCCAATCTCATACCGTATTAATTTTGGCCTGTGTCCTCTGCGCTTCACCTAGAAGAGCAGGGCCACATCAGAAGGGTCTCAGATGGGTGTGGGCATTGTTAGGAGGCAGCAGGGGAGTTATGATTATGGCAGATAGTGGTGTGGTGCCAGGAGGACCAAAATGTGCTTCCTACTCCATCAGCGCCTCGCCACACACCCCCATGGTTTGTATGTTACATATACCTGTTTGAAGCATAACAAACTTAGCCAGACTTGTAACTTGCAGGTAAAACAAGGTTCTGTGGAACAAAAGCACTGAGCTACCTTACATAAAATAGAAATGTGTGACCTTGACTTACATGATGTGCTCTGGAGCAAGCTCATTAGCCTTACAGGCAATGTTATAATGATAATGATTCAAACTTGTGACTAGAGATTGCACCGTGTGCTCTCCCACAGCTACATTGGTCACCGGAATTATCTTACCAGTATCTATCTATCTATCTATCTATCTATCTATCTATATCAATATATATATATATTCAGAGTCGGCCGAAACGTGTCAGTTTCTAAGTAAATTCCTATTGTCACTTTCTACCGGAGTGAGCGTACTTTATTGACTGCATTGAAGATATTTTTCGCCGGTGTGCTCTGCCGGCTCACGCTCCACCACCCCCCTCGGGTAGCTGGCTTGTTTCTGGAGCTAAGCCGAGATGTATGTATAAGGCTTATGACTCGCCCCCTTATTTATTTATTTATCGAGTCCATTCGAACACTGTGTGCTAACACAATCTAGTAACCTCTGAACCTCTGTATTGTCTAACAATTGAAGACCGAGTTACTCAATTACCAACGAGCGAAAGCGTCTTAAATTTTTCAATGAGTCTTTATACATTATCAAAGTTCAATTGGAAAGAGTGCCTGAGATTCTTCAGGGTAGAGCACCAAGGCACACTAGAGGCAAGGAACACAAAATGCAAGAGGCAAGAGAGCGCCGAGGCAGAATAAAAACAACACTCCTTCCTACTGAAAACCATGCAGGCAGCAGGAGAGAGCAATGAGGATATCACTTCGAGCTGGAGAAGAGTCGTAGGCAGAGCACGAGGGCACCCAGGGACAGAGCACAGGTGCACAGAGGCATGTAAACAACTTCTGCTAATTTCATTACATGCGGACAGAGAGTGAACCCAAATCCATCGGGGTGATAAAATCACGATTTCACAAAGACATTTGATTAAAAACTCTTGTGTTATTGATAGTTCTAAAGAAAAAAGTCAGGAAGTGTTCCAAGCATTCATGATCTGCCGATTGTGTCAGAGCCTGCAGGAGAGTGTTTGGTGCTGCTTGTACCGTCAATGTCCTAACAATACACTCATTTCCCCCCGAAAATATCTAGTACCCCTATTTTGAAAATTCGAACTTTTTATTAATTAAGTACGCTGCTTTTGTCCTGAAATGCCTGAAAATACACCAATTACTACAACTATTAACGTCACTTTCAGAAAATAAATGTCTATTCAAATTATAATTTCATTTGTGGATTTCATTTTCAATAGGTACAATAAGTGTGTTCAGGAGATCAGGCCATCATTTTCTGGAAATGTCCCAAATGATAATTTTCACTGCCTCGACTGGAAGAAGTGCGTACACCCCTCACTTCCAGCTAGGCACAACACAGACAGCAGCAGTGCACAGCAGGCTTTACCATTGACAGCAGACATGGTAGGGAATGAACCCGGGCAACCATCTCCATGGAACAGGGACCAAACAAATAGCGACAGTCCTAGTAGAAAAGGCACATCCGCGACTGCAGCAGTGAGTCATCCCTCACTCTCAGAAGAGGTGCTGTGAGCCTCATTATAAAGGACCTGCACAGCCAACATTAACATTACTAGGGTGTGGTGTCAGCTCCATGAGTGTGGAGTGAGCAAGTATCTTCAATGGAACCCCGAGAATCCAATGAGATATAGGAAATTTGGGATATGGGTGGTCTAAGGAATCTGTGCCACAGGGTCATGAGAGAGAGCTGGAGGATATTTTATATGTTCTCATCCTCTTTCTCAGAGTGCACTGCTGCAAGGGCCTCCTGTCTGCAGGAGAGGTGGGTAGACATCTACAGCAATGCTACCACCCCTTTCCTTTTTGACACCTTAAAAGGCTTCCTCCTACTGCTTGCTTTTACAATAGAGCAGCTGGGAAAAATTCTACCTGGTTCTCTAAGTGTATAAGTGGGTATCAATGTGACCACAGGAACAGGGTGTACAAAGGAAGATTGTGAACTAGGTGTAGGCATTCTACAGCAAATTATACTTGTACCTACCTGCATTGATATATCATATCATTGATAATTTAGAAGCTTTCCACTTTTGAACTATATATGTCTCTATTTAGCTCAGCGTGGCTAGCACTGTGCTGATCCTATGCTTAAAAACTTTGCTAGATAAACAGGCATTTGAGGAGAGCAAATCTAGAGTGTCGCTGGTGTTGTAGAGTGCTCCTTACTGGAGCTGCTCTCCACCGAAATTTGGGAACTACCCAAAGTTCTCTCTTGTGTTTTTCATATATATATATGTGTGATTTGTTAGAACAATGCGCACACCGTGCTGATTTTGCAGCCTCCTATACTGTCAATAGCTATATAAACCTCTACTTTTGGGGGTGATCCATAATTCTTTCCTGGCCCTCTATGGATGCTGTCCAATTTTCTATTGATTTGCCCCATATTTGAGACTGGGGGCCTGGCTGTGAAGTGTTGGCAAAGAGGAAACTCCTTCTCAATGGCCTTGGATTTTCCACCTTGCCAACATTATGGTCTGCCTGCCCAATTTAGAAGTGGGGGGAACCATAGGTTTGATGATGGCCGAGACAACTCCATCTCTGCCGTGGTCAAACACCTCAGATGGCTCAACAGAGTGAGGACAGTCAGAGGTTTGGCTTTATGTCCACCTGCCTAATTTAGATGGACAGAGATACAGCAGAGTTTCAATGCCGCTTATGACCAGGAAAAACCTGGCAGTGAGAGGCATTGAAAAGTGCTCAATGCCCCCTTGTCATGGGAAGAATCTCCCATGGTGAAGGGGCATAGGTTTTATTTTCAAAAATAAAATCTTGCTTTTGGATTTTTTGCGTGAAAATTAACAAAATGGTAAGTTTGCCATAGGACTATGTCATATTGACTGAGCTGTCCGTCAAACTTACAATGCCCTGACAGGAACCACTGTGGTGCCAGTAACCTTTAATGGGCCAGCAGACATTTCTAAATTTGATGGGCAGCACTTCTTTCACGGGGTGACAGAGTAATTTACTAATTTGCCCTGTCGGAGAAACGGCCCACCCACCAAAATATAAATCAGGCAGGTCGTTTATTTCCATTATTATGTTTATTAATATATTATTCTCTTTACTGACAGCCTTCAAGGCAAATTATTTGTATGTATCTTAATAAGATTACTGCTGCATTTGCATTTTTCTAATTACCGTATTACACTTAAAATTTTAATTAACTGTTATGGTTTTCTCAAATATTCTGATCTCTAAATCCCTTTTTTTGAGTCCGTCCTTTCCTTACTGACTGTAATTTAAAATGCTGTTTTGAATCTTGTCTCTAGAGACACATTACCTCATAGACTTTGAAGTTAACACTGTCCCCAGCCCTGCAGTCCAGGTGCCCTACTCTCATGCATATTATGTAAGAAATACCTCACCCACAAGAAGCTCCAAATTTTGTGATGTAGTTTCAAGTGTATGAGATAACTCCTTCCCTAATTATTTCAAACTACACCCACCAATTTATATAGCTTCACTCACTAAATGTAAAATCTCAGAATTACACACCATCAACATAACCAGACATTTGTAAGGCTTTTACGCCTTGCAAACTGGGAAAATCGCTGTTTGCGAGGCGCAAAAGCCACATCGCGATGCCCATTCCCATTTTGCGAGTCGGTAACCTGGTTACTGATTCACAAAATGGGACTGCGAGTCGCAAATAGGAAGGGGTGTTCCCCTTCCTATTTGCGAGTCGCAGCGCGATGTAAGATTGCTTTGTGACCGCAAATGCAGTCGCAAAGCAATCGCAGTTACCATCAGTGTCACACTGGTGGTAACCCATTCGCAAAACGGAAGGGGTCCCTATGGGACCCCTTCCCCTTTGTGAATGGCCTTGAAAGTTTTTTTCAGAGCAGGCAGTGGTCCTATGGCCTGCTCTGAAAAAATGAAACTGACATGTTTCATTTTTTCATTTGTAATGCATCTCGTTTTCCTGTCTCCAGCAGGCCACCATCCCTGTGAGTGCTGCGACTCACAAGGGGGTCGCAAATTGGGGCCCACCTCATTAATATTAATGAGGTGGGCCTTTGCGACTCCCTTGCGACTCGCAGATGGTGTCAGGGACACCATAGTGCATCCGGCATTGCGACTCGCAAATTGCGAGTCGCAATGACGGAGTTTCCTATATCTGCCCCCAAATTCTTTATTCTGAGTCACAAAATCAGTATACCAGGAATATTGCCCCTGCAGATTGCATTCAGGTACAAAAATAACTGTTATGATGAATTTAATGAGTTTGCTAATGCAGGAAAAGTGGAGGGAATGTGGACCTTTCTGGGGTGTGATTGGAATGGCAGACCACATGTGTGTAATTACATTATATTCAAACATTTTGGTTTTAGATTCAGAAGAGAGCTACTGTCTGAGAAGAGAAGATCTGCCCTTGAGTGCACTGCCCATGGAGTAACCCTGCAGGGGTTTCTCGCCTGTCAAGAATAGAATGGGTGGCAGGATCAAAACATTGTCCCAGAAAAGTAGACAATCCTATTAGCACCGGCTCCAGTCTGTATAGTCTGAGAAACACTGAATCTATTTCAGGTTTCTAGCTTCTTTTAAGGTCACTGGTATTTCAAAGAACATCAGTAGATCTGAAGTGCAACAGGCATCAGAAAAGCAGTGCAGCCAGAGCATGCCCAAGCACTTTGGCTGGCAATGAAAATCTCACTGCCTTGCTTTGTCACTTTGCTAACAAATTGCATGCACTCAACATTGAGGATCTCCTGCATTGAGTGATTTGCAGTATAATGATGACACTATGGCCCTCATTACAACCCTGGTGGTAAATGCCGCCTACCGCCGTGTTGACGGCTGCCAACATACCGTGACCGCGGCGGTATTCCGATATGGGTATTATGACCCACACTAAGAAATCCGCCACTATACAGACACAAGTCCGCCAGCCCAAAGGTCAGTGATAAACTGGCAATAGCAAAACCCACACCTTTACGCCAACAGGAATATCACGACCCACGAATCACATCAGGAAGAGGTGGAACGACCTACGAGGGAAGGTGCGTTCCATGGTTGCAAGACACCAGGTAGCTGTACAGAGGACTGGCGGTGGACCCCCACCTCCTCCCCCACACCTAACAACATGGGCAAGTCTTGGCGATCATGCATCCTGAGGGCATCGCAGGAGTAGCAGGAGGACTGGACTCTGGTAAGTCATATCTTTACTATTATGTCCCCCACCCTACCTGCATGCCATCACATACCCCCACCCGTACCCTCACTCCCATCACTCCATCACCTCACATATACCCCACCATCACAACCCACCCATCCCAATGCCAAGCCCTGCATACAACACCAATGCATGGACCCCCATCACAGACCTGCATGGACACCCATCACCACAGCATGCCCAGTAAATCACCACTCACACAAGGCCAAGCTGACAGGGAAATCACAATCATAGAGGGAAACCCACCCATGCACAATATGGCCCACGCAGATGCAATAACACTGCATTTCCATCCCCACAGGACCCATACACAACGTCACCGGAGAGGAGGTGCCAGCTACATCCAGTCCCCCCACAGAAGAGGCCCACAGTGACGACAGCAGCTCTGCATGCCTGGATCTCGATGACCAACCTGGCCTATCAGGGACCTTGGGACAGTTGGGTACCCATACACAGTCCCAACCCACCACAGAGCCCCCCCTCAGGAAACACCACCACAGCACCCACCCTGCAGGCCCATGCCACTGTCCCCAGGACACATCAATCAGCAGTGTGTCCACTGCTACAGGGACCCCAGGTAACCCCACAAATCCAAGACGACTAGGGACCTGGGTTCAGTGTCAGTGGGCACACGGTTCAGGGGACAGGGGCACAGGACAACAGGGAAGCTGGGAGGACTGCTGTGTGACAGGGGAGGACAGGCCCAGGGAACCCACTCTCCACGAGGCACTCTCCAACATCCTGGGAGCACATCACCATTCCCAGGAGACGATGGGCCAGATACTGGCCAAGCTGCAGGAGACCCAGCGGCTGCAGGAGGGACAGTACCTGGGGATCAGGGAGGACCTTACAAAAATATACACCACCCTGGTCACCATTGCATGGGTGCTGGCAGACATGGGCAAGACCATGAGGGAGGCAGTGGCACAACAACGGGCACCTAACACTAGCCAAACTGAGGAACAGCCTTCCACCTCCGCCGGCGCTAGTGGACAGGAGGCACCGCCACAGGACCAACAGGCCACCAGCACCCCACCCCCTGCAGAAGGAGAACCACCCCTCAAACAGTCCCTATGATCCAGGCAGAAGCCAGAGACCATTGCCAAAACCCCGCCAGGAAATAAGACTCTCCTGATTGTCACCCTTCTGTCCCACTCTGTCACCCTGTCCACCTTGAACTGCCATTACTCCCCTCCCTATGCCCCTTTGGACAATGCACTTGTGATACCAAGAGACTGGAATCTACCCTTAACTTCCTTCCACCATCAGCCCAGCCCCTTGTACCACCCCCTCTACTTATGAGCACATAAATAAACACCCTTGGACAAATACCAATCTGGAGTCTGTCAAATGTTTCAAATTTGTATTAGTACAACATTATCAAAGCATTGCAACTCAAATGTACAGTGAAATATACTTTAGGATGACCTCTGGTGGGCAGCAGTACACATAGCAGGAGCCAGAGTGGGGCACAGAGATCTGAAAATGGAGATACCAAAGGGTCCAGTCAGTGGCCATAGACATAGGGAAACAGGCTGCCTTGTACAATGCCCAACAGATAACTGAAATGTTAAGTGAAGTTACAGTGCCTTACCTGTGTGACACTGGAAGAACTGCAGAATAATATTGGTTCTGTTGTCAACATCTTCTTCCTCTGTCTTCTCTTGCTCACTGTCCACAGGCTCCACCGCTGCCACAAGACCATCTCCAGGCACATCCTCCTGCAGAAAAGACACCTGGCGTCTCAAGGCCAGGTTGTGCAACATGCAACATGCAACAATGACTGGCAACCCTTCTTGAGTGGGTAGTACAGAGAGGCACCGGAACCTGGCCTTCAGGAGGCTGAAGGTTCTTTCTATAGTCCTCCTTGTACGCCCATGTGCCTCATTGTAACTTTCCTCTGCCCTTGTCCTGGCATTCCTCACTGGGGTCAGTAGCCATGAGAGGTTGGGGTAACCAGAGTCATCTGCAAATATTGAGGGACAACTGTTAGACACACACTAACCCTTAGGGACAACCCCATACCCAGACACCTACTCATACTGTGTGGGGACCTTTGGCTCACCTATTAGCCACACCCGGTGCCTCTGGAGTTGGCCCATCACATATGGGATGCTGCTATTCCTCAAGATATAAGCGTCATGCACAGAGCCAGGAAATTTGGCATTTGGCATTTCACTCCGCCAAACACACCAACTGGACATTCATTGAGTGATAGCTTTTCCTATTCCTGTAAACTTGTTCATTTCTCTGGGGAGGGGGTAAGGGGGTGAATGCTACATGTGTACCATCAATGGCACCAATGATGTTGGGGCTATATCCCAGGGCATAAAAGTCAGCTTTCACTGTGGCCAAATCCTCCACCTGGGGGAACACGATATAGCTGTGCATGTGTTTCAGCAGGGCAGACAACACTCTGGTCAACACGTTGGAGAACATTGGCTGAGGCATCCCTGATGCCATGGCCACTGTTGTTTGGAAGGAACCACTTGCCACGATATGGAGCACTAACAGGACCTGCACTAGAGTGGGGATACCTGTGGGTTGGCGGATGGCAGACATCAGGTCTGGCTCCAATTGGGCACACAGTTCTTGGATTGTGGCACAATCAAGTCTGTAGGTAATGATAATGTGTCTGTCCTCCATTGTCGCTAGGTCCACCAGGGGTCTGTGCACCGAAGGATGCCGCCATCTCATTTTCTGCCTCAGCGGTAGAAGCCTATGGAAGAGAACGTTGAGCAGAGGGTCATATTCACACTTATATTGCACTAATGATGAATTCTTGACTTTACAGAAACAGTATGTGAACTCGAGAGTCCGTTGATGTGCCAATGCCTGCTGTGACGTAGTTAGGTGCCATGCCCTGTGCCCCTCTGAAATGGCGGCTGCCTGACCTGTGAGGAGGGACAAGTGGAAATGAGGTAATTGTGCTGGCGTTGTGCGCCGTCGTGGTAGGCGGTCGATGACCGCCGTGCAACTTCTCATTGGTTACAATTGGGCCATATGGGTTCCAGGAGCCAATGGCGATGTACCCCGGCAGTGACGATACGCACCGCCGCAGACGTGACCGCCATTTTCTATCTAATCACTCACTTGCTACGTGGGCTTCAACAGGAGAGGACCTACACTGCAAGTGCTGCTGTGACCTGTGTCTGGAAGAGACAATGGCTCATGTGTCTGGGGAAAGGGCCCCTGCCTTCAATGCGGAGGAGTTGGAAAAACTGGTAGATGAAGTCCTACCCCAGTACACGTTACTCTACAGTCCTCCAGACAAACAGGTGAGTACACTGTGAGCATGATGCGTGAGCCATGAATGTATGGACTGCTGTGTGTGTAAGCCACACGTAGAGGGGGCAGAGGGGTCCTGGCCAGAGTGAAGCATGTAAGGAGGTCAATGTATGTGTGTCAGGGGATGTGTGGGATCTGGTGGGCAATGAGTATGATGGTCCGGAATGGTGAATAATTCCCTTTTCTGCTGTCTTTTCCCTGCTGGTCAGTGCCCGCCAGAAAAAGGGTATTTGGGGTGCCATCGCTAAGGCGGTGTGGACTCTGGGGGTCTTTGACGGGCGGAGCACCCACTGCCGCAAGAGGTGGGAGGACCTGCAACACTGGGCAAAGAAGACGGCGGATGCCCAGCTGGGGCTGGCCTCCCAATGAGGAAGGGGTGCCCGTCGCACCATGACCACTCTGATATTCCGCATCCTGGCAGTGGCCTATCCGGAGTTGGATGGGCACTTGAAGGCATCACAGCAGCCACGAGCGGGTGAGTACAGAATCTGAAACCTGACTTTCCAGGCGTTAGGTAATACCTGGGTGGGGGATGTGGACTGTGGGTGCCCCTAGGCCAGAGCGAACATGCCATGGTAGGTCCCTTGTTGGGCAGGGTCCTGTGGGTTTCAGGTGTGCAACTAATGGCAAAAGGCATTGTACCCCATGGCCTGGTGACTGTCTTAGTAAATGGTTGGGCATGGCCTAGTGCATAGGGCTGCTCCCTGTGTGTTGTGTACGCCAACTGTAGTGGTGTTGCTGGCAGTGACCAAGTGTATCCTCTGTCTCTCACCCCCCCTTTTGTTTTGTCACCCTGTCCTTGTGTGCATTAGCATCATATGGCGGAGGAGCAGAGGCACCGGCGACAGAGGGAGCTCCATCCCACATGGCCCATGAGGCTGAATCCACCGAGGGTGAGGGGACCAATGGGATGGAGGGTGAGGGGAGCACCACCATGACGGGGACAGTAGGGGAGACCACAGACAGCGACTCCTCCTCCGATGGAAGCTCCCTGGTGGTGGCGGACACCTCTGTGCCCACCCCAACAACAGGTACAGCCGCCACCCCCATACCAGCACCGCCCTCCCAGCAGCCCCTCAGCGTGTTTCTCGTGCCCGCTCACCCAGGAGGGTGGGCATCTCCTTCGCACCAGGCACCTCAGGCCCTGCCCCAGTCAGCCCTGCTGCCCTCAGTGAGGAAGCTATTGACCTCCTGAGATCCCTCTCTGTTGGGCAGTCAACCATACTGAATGCCATCCAGGGTGTAGCAGGACATTTGCAAGAAACAAATGCATACCAGGAGGGCATTCACTCTGGCGTGGCGGCCCAACAGAGAGCACTTCAGGCTCTGGCTTCCTCCCTGATGGCAGCCCTTGTCCCTGTGTCTAGCCTCCCCCCTCCAACTGCCTCTACCCTGACCCAATCCCCTCAACTCCAGCCTATCCCAGGCACTCCTTCAGACTGGCATTCACCCAAATCAACACACAAAGGAGGCTCAGGCAAACATAAGCACCACACTTTATCTCACAGGCACTCACACAAGCACCATATCCATGCAGACACACCAACATCCACTTCCTCCACTGTGTCCCCCTCCTCCTCCTCGTCCACCTCCCTCTCAGTAGCATTTCCACTCACACCTGCATGCACTACATCCTCATCCACTACCTCAATCACCAGCACGCATATCACAACACACCCCTCACGAGCAGTCACCACCTTCACAACCATGCACACGTCCCCTGTGCCCTCTCCCAGTGTGTCTGTGACCCCTCCTCCCAAAGTACACAAACGCAAGCACCCACCCACCCAACAGCCATCCACATCACAACAGCATCCAGCCCATGCACCTTCACCCAAACTCAGCAAAAATACACCTCCTACAACAACTCCCTCTTCCTCCACTCCCAAACCTTCTCCTTCTCTTCCCGCCCCCATGTGTCTAAAAAACCTTTCCTGGCAAACATTGACCTGTTCCCTACCCCTTTCCCCCCGTAGTCACCCTCGGGCAAGGATGTCCAGAACCCAGGCCAGCACCTTAGCCACCAAGTCGGCGTCCGCTGTGGTACCGGCAACTCCCAGATTCTTCAAGGGGGCACCTTCAGGCCAGCCAGTGTGCCACAGACCCCTGCAAAGGACCATACCATTCTGCCAAGGTGAAGAAGGGGACAGCATGCACCAAGGGCAAGGAGCACGACCCACCCAGCAAGGCCTCCTCCAAAACTGCAGCTGCCAGCGCCAAGGTACCAACAGCAGCTGCCAATGTGAAGAAGGGGCAGAAAAGCCAAGGCAAGGCACCTCCGGCATTGGAGCCAAGAGGTGAGGGCCTGGTGGCCACCATCAGAACCAACAGCCCGCCACCTGCACAGCAGGCAGCACCGCCAGCATCCTCGCCACAAGCACCGCCACCTACACCGCCACCTGCACCGCCACCTGCACCACTTCTGCCATCACTACTGTCAGCAGCAGCATCCCCAGTGGCCAGCCGTCCGAGGCTGCAGGAGAAGGGCTTGTGCCTCCCTCCACCACTGGCAGCACTGGCACCTGCACAACGGCCAGCACCACCAGTATCCCCGCCACAAGCACCGCCGCCTGCACCACCACCTGCACCACTGACAGTAGGACCACTAACAGCAGCAGCAGCCCCAGTGTGCGTTCATCCGGGGCTGCAGGAGAGGGCTGGAGCCTCCTACCACAACTGGAAGCAGCACTACCAGCCCCGCAACAACCACCAGTTTGCAGCCTTAGTCGCCGCAGGATGGAGTCTGGCCCTGCCTCCAAGGACTTTCCTGCTATCTGTCCCCTGCAAATCTCGTGCCTCAGACACCCAGGTGAGGGACTTTGACCTTACACCCCCCAAGTGCTGCATCACTGGTCACAAGGCCCCCTCCAGAACCAGTGGAGAAAGGCATCCACTGACCCCCTCCTTGGAAGGATGAAGCACACTGGGCACAAGGCCCCCTCCAGAACCAGTGGAGAAAGGCATCCACTCACCCCCTCCTTGGCAGGAGGAAGCACACTGGGCACAAGGCCCCCTCCAGAACCAGTGGATAAAGGCATCCACTCACCCCCTCCTTGGCAGGAGGAAGCAAACTGGGCACAAGGCCCCCTCCAGAACCAGAAGAGAAAGGCATCCACTCACCCAATCCTTGGCAGGATGAAGCACACTGGGCACAAGGCCCCCTCCAGAACCAGTGGAGAAAGGCATCCACTCACCCCCTCCTTGGCAGGATAAATCACACTGGGCACAAAGCCCCCTCTAGAACCAGTGGAGAAAGGCATCCACTCACCCCTCCTTGGCAGGATGAAGCACACTGAGCACAATGCCCCCTCCTCCAGAACCAGTGGAGAAAGTCATCCACTCACCCAGTCATTGGCAGGATGAAGCACACTGGGCACAAGTCCGCCTCCAGAACCAGTGGGCAAACCACCCTTTAGAGAGACTGTGGCCTAGCACTCCCCAGGACCAAGCAGTGAGCAAACCACCCACTAGAGAGACTGTGGCCTTGCAGTCCCTAGGACCAAGAAGTAGGCAAAACACCCACTAGAGAGACTGTGGCTTTGCACTCCCCAGCACCAAGCAGTGGGCAAACCACCCACTTGAGAGACTGTGGCTTTGCACTCCCCAGGACCAAGCAGTGGGCAAACCACCCACTTGAGAGACTGTGGCTTTGCACCCCCCAGGACCAAGCAGTGGGCAAACCACCCACTTGAGAGAATGTGGCGTTGCACTCCCCAGGACCAAGCAGTGGGCAGACCACCCATTTAAGAGACTGTGGCTTTGCACTCCCCAGGACCAAGCAGTGGGCATGGAGCCCCCTCGAGGAGCAGTGACGTAGTACCATCTTCCGGCTGAGGTGCCCCTCCCTTCCACATCCCCCTGAGGTGCCTGTGTGTTTTTGACCTGATGCCCTTGCAGTGTTCTCTCCGTATTGAGGCAGGAGTCAAGTGTGGGCTTGGCCCATGATTTTTGGTCCAGTGGACCACGGACATTTGCAAAGGACAATGTCCGGCCTTCTGTACATATTGAATGATTTTGTAAATACTGTTTTTTAAATCGTTACGTATATCTCACTATTTCTAAAATATCACTGTTTAGCTCAATTCCTTTGTTCTTGAATTCTTCCAGGGGGTTACGGGGTGTATATGTAATATTGCTGCATGTGTTTGTGTGTATGGTATTGTGGGTGAGGGTGGGGTTGGGGGTGTTGCGTGTGTGTGTCACTCTCTTTTCCTCCCCCCCCCCCTGTGTTTTTAGGTGCAGTACTCACCGTGGTCGTCGCAGCCACCTTTGATATTCCTGGTGTATGAGGAGGTACACCAGCATGGGGAGGACCTGTAACTCAGGCTCCTTGGCGTCCTGGTTCTTTGTTGAGTGTCGAGAGGTGAGTGGTTTCCCTTCCAAAGACTGTTACTGCCATGCTTTTGATGGCGTAAGTACCGCCCCGGAAAAGCTGGCGGATTGGCGGGTTGTAATGGGGTGGGTGGTACATTGTCTTCTGCCTGTCTGTTGGCGGTGACCGCCAGAGTGTTGGTTGCTACCGCCGTGGCGGTCGGTGTGTTTAAGTGGCTGTCTATGATGGCAGTTTCCGCCGTGGTCGTGATCCCATGTTTTTTACCGCCAGCCTGTTGGCGGTATTACCACCGCTTTAACACCGACCGCCAGGGTTGTAATGAGGGCCTATATTTCTCTCCAGCTGTAGGAAAATATATAAATATTTCACCAAAACATACATGGATTCATACATAGTGAAACAATTGCCTGAATATACAACATGATTTACTAATAAGAATATAAGGTGACAACGTGTATTATATGAGAAGGAGGAAATCAATAAAGTGTATTTTTTAACAAAAACTAACTTACTTATTATAAGATTTCTAAAAAAGGAAATTAGATGAAAAATCATTTATTTAGATAAAATCATTGAGGCCATAAGGGCTCTAAGGGGCTTAAGAATGTTTCCTATGCCCAATTACCCTGAAACCAGGTCAGAAGTGACTTCAAAAATGGGAAGCAAATAGTATGATACATATGACGGAGATATTTATCAAACATTCAAAAAAGGTCTACCATTTTCTCTAGAAAAACACTACAATTATAATGAAATGAGAATTGAAACATAAATTATCATGCAAAATAAACCTGGCTACATTTTATGCTACAAGAGACAACATTTTATACAAAGTGGACTATGAACAACGAAAACAATCAAAATAATATGACATAACAATTTAACCTTTTTGTTGACCCACGGGTCCTACATAAATTGGAAAATGACAGAATGTGCAATGCAAAGTAAATACTGTGACACATGAACATAAGTTATGAGAATAGTCAACGTTTTTCTCATTGTTCCCCCAGGAGATAACATTGATTTATCTAATGAAATGCTTGATCAAGACTTGGTGAAAATGAGCAATGATGGCAAGCGGGAAAATCTTATGAAGGTAAAGCGAGGGGCCATCAAAACATTACAAAATGAGAAAACAATAATAGTAAAGCCTCCTGGCAAAGGGTGCAATATTGTAATAGTAAATGTAACATAATATATGGTAAATACAAAAAGCCAATTGGATGATACAACCAGTTATGAGAAACTAAAAACTAACCCCATTCACAAAATGAAAGATTGAAATGACAACATGTTCGATAAATGGCAAAATCAATCAATATTGGATGACGCTGAATATTGATTTATTAAAACAGAGAGTCCATTTATACCAGCTACAAATACTGTTGCTGAATAGCCACAAAGATTTGAAGCCTCCCCCCCTCCCCAGGAGACTAATTGTCTCTGCATTCAATTCATTGTTTGAAAAAACATCAAAATGAAAATATAATCTTATATATAAGTGATACAGGAGATCTTGTGATAATCTTGGCAAATACATCTAGTCAAAATGGAAATCTCTTATTTATAATTGATAGCTTTGTACACATCTACTAGTCATGAGTTCGGGTTAAACGTGTGTAAATGCTACATCAGAAAATTGGAACATACAAGGATGTTACTGAAAATTATTGTGTATACCTAAATAAAAATATTTCTTTCTATGAGCATCAATTATATAGGTGTGGAATTGCATAGGGCATTCTCCTTTTTCCCAATTATGCAAATTTGACCATGGGCTAGTGTGAAGAAGAGATTGCCTGGGCAGAAGAACATGATAAGTGTATGGGCAAACTAACACCATTACTAATATCTAAAGATTATGGGCCTGAGGAGCACCGCCAACAGGCTGGCGGTGCTCCTCAGGACATTCTGACCGCGGCGGTTCAGCCGCGGTTAGAACAGGAAAACCGGCAGTCTCCCTCCGGTTTTCCGCTGTCCTGCAGAATCCTCCATGGCGGCGCAGCTTGCTGTGCCGCCATGGGGATTCTGACACCTCATACCGCCATCCTGTTCCTGGCGGGTCGCCCGCCAGGAACAGGATGGCGGTATGGGGTGTCGTGGGGAGAAACTGAAATTCGCAACGGGTGCAACTGCACCCGTCGCACATCCTCCACTCCGCCGGCTCCATTCGGAGCCGGCATCCTCATGAAGGGGTGTTTCTCACTGGGCTGGCGGGCGGCCTTTTGGCGGTCGCCCGCCAGCCCAGTGGGAAACCCAGAATCACCGCAGCAGTCTTATGACCGCGGAGCGGTGTTCTGGAGGGGGGAACTCTGGCGGGCGTCCTCCGCAGCCCGTCAGAGTTAGAATGACCCCCTATATTTTTTTATCTGGAGTGGAACACAAGATGAATTTAGAGCATATTTTGAGAGACTCAAGAATAATCAATATAGTCTAGAGTTTACCTGCAATATTAGTACAGAACCAGTATGTTTTCTGGATGTGATTATTTACATAAAAGTAGATAACATTGAAAACACATTGTTTTGCAAAGAGATATCGAAGAACAGCATTCTACATGGAAGCACTTTCCATCAATAGTGTTCTTTATTGTGAGTTTTTATGACTAAGGTGAAACAGTTTGGAGAATGGGGGGTTTCAACAATGTAGAAACTAAACAGGTATTTCTGAACAGAGTATATACATAGCATGTTATCAATACTTACCAGAGGAAAGAGAAAAGCAAACACAAAATAGAAAAATTAATAATGAACAAAGGAAAGAATATACATAACACTGACAAAATGTAAAATCAAACTAAAATATTGGAACCTTGTCAAAGAAGGTCCAGCTATTGCTCATTTAGTAGAAGCATCTGTGACAATAACATATCTGAAGCTACAGTACTCAAGGACATGACAGGGAAAAGCCATTTAGAGAATTTTGACAATGATACCAATTGGTTATGCAAAAAGCAAAAAGGATTTGCAAAATGTAACACATGTGTAAACCATGTGTAAATCATGCAAAACTGGAACCAATAAGAACATTGTTAAAGGCAGGGATGGTGAAACGATTCCTATCAATATGAGAACTGCATGCAGCTCACAATATTTTGCATAGGTGCTGCAGTATACACATGATTTAAAGTATGTAGGTAGCGCAATCTGTTGATTACGCAAATTAATTTTGGCATGTGCTATGGAAAAACACTGCCATAAAACATAGTGAACTGTGTGTGCACTTATAAGATCCAATTAAACGGTTCTGATGTGGATATATTGTGAAGAAACTAAATATATAGAAGAACTGCTCACTGAGGAGCCATCTTCATGTGAAATAAAAATGATCCATAAAAAGCATTTCCTTAATGAGAGACCAACTACACACAGAAATTACATTTATGAAGGATGAGTGTCAATTTGACACACAGGATACATACCATTGCACTGTGATACTGTGGTTTAAGTTATAAAGTTGTCCTGTAAGTATTTGCACTAATGTCCTTATTATGTGTGGACTACAATTCCCAGTATCTCCTTATTGAAGCCATGACTGGAAAGGTAAATGGAGAATAAAGAAAGACTCCTCCACTACCTGGAATCAAGACCAGTCTGGGTTAAAACTCTTTGGAGTAAATAGGCCCTCATTTCAACCTCGGCGGTCACCTCCAGAGACCGCTGAGGTACTGCTGGGCCGAAGACCGCCAGTGTTGGCAGTCTTCCGCCCACCATAATATGACTGCTCGTAACCCTCCGCCCTTTTTTGGACAGAGAGCCGCCAGCAGCTATACTGGCAGTCGGCGGTGAAGTGGAGGCTGCTCCACCGTCACTGCTACATCATCAGAACACCGCCCACCATAATACGACTCAGTATTCAGCGTGGTGGTGTTCTGGTGACGGCGGCGGAGCAGCCCCCATGGATCCCGTTCCCTCCTGGAGGATCACTGGAACAAGTAAGGTGATAGTCCGTTAGGGGAGGGGGGTGGGGGGGGTGTTGTGTGCGTGCATGGGGTTGTGCGTGTGAGTGTGTAGAGGGGTTGTGTGAGTGCATGTAGGCATGCAGGGGTGTTAATGTGTGTGGTGGAAATGTAACTTGTATGTATGTGTGCATGTGTGCATGTATGTGCGCATGTATGTGTGTGAGTGGTGTGAGTGTGTGTGGGGGGTATGTGTGGGGTTTCCGTGGGGGTGGGGGTTGGGGCGGGAAGAGGGTCCTACTACCTTTGGGGGGTGGTAGGGGGATCGTGGGTGTTGGGGGAGGACTAGGGGAGGGGGAGGGGGAGACCCCAATCAGTGCCAGGGAACAAATTCCCTGGCACTGACGGTGTATACCACCATGGATTTCGTAGTGGTTGAAAACCCCACGAAATCCATGGTGGTATGCGGGGTCCTGATACAGCTGGCAGACTAGTGACGGCCGCCGGGCTGGAGACTGTTGTCTCCAGCCTGTCGGTCGTTACCGCCGTGGCGGACGGTGTGGGACTTTGGCGGTTTGGCATATGCCAAACCGCCAATGTCATAATGGGGCGGTAATGACCGCCAGCCTATTTGCGGTCTTACCGCCCTATTTGCACCGTCCGCCAGGGTTGTAATGAGGGCCATAATCTCCTCACATGGCACATTCTTCATTTTGAAGAGTTTGGTAAAAATATTAGTAGATTGGCCATCCATATGTGGGCACTAAAGTTGAATGCACAGCTATCAGACAAGCATCTATCCATCTATCTATCTATCTATCTATCTATCTATCTATCTATCTATCTATCTATCTATCTATCTATCTATCTATATTATGCATGCAGTGCTTAGCCTATTGCTGTTATGAGACTTAGATTTGATGGTGGGAGATGAAACAAAGTTTATAAATATTCACAAGGTCCCCATCAGTGTATGTCTATCTCTCCAAGCACTCAAAAAAGATAATTTGTAATTAAATATGTCTAGGGAGTGTAAGGTGAGTCATTTTAGTGTGTGCCTTTTGATCGGTCCAATGCTAAAGGTCCTGGACATAACCTCAACGATTTTCGTCTCCTCCTTAGGTCAGCATGTTTTCATCTTCCTTTTCCTGTCAAAATCTTGCTCATGTAACTCCTAATTATTCACTGCATCTTGGTAATATTGCATGTAAAAGTTGTGTTCTCAGCTGCCAGCCAAATAGTAACTAGCAGACAACTGGCCGCCAGTATTGCCAGGAGTATGGCTAGTATGTGAAACCCTAACACAGCACATCAGAACTGTCTGACTTTATGAGCATGGTAAATAAAGGTGTTATCCTGTAATGTCAAAAACCCAGAGTCAATCTGGGTTATTTTGAGTTCTTTGTCATAAGGGCCTCTGAGCTCTGTACAAGTGGGAAAGCTAATGGACCCTTGTAACCATTGTTAACGCGTCCGTCTACGTTAATTTATACACATCAGGACTCGTTTTAGGCCGATGAATCTTTGGACCCAGTGGTGATACTCCGTAAGACGAGATAACTGATCAATATGTCAATCAATATGTCAATAACATTGTCAACAGTTAACACCAAAATATATTTCACTTTAGTCATTAATAAACCTTTGGCGCAATCATAACCTTTCAGTCATGAATAACCACACCTTAATGGAGATTAGTGAATTTGAAACAGAAAAATACGCTTTAATATGAGAGTTACACAGCTAGTTCTCGACTCACGCTAACTTAAGATATACGAGTTCTAATGAATGCAGTTTTATACGTGTTAATGGGCTCAGTTGGGCATAATATAAATGATTATTTCTTATAGTTGACATTAGTTTACACAGGTGAACAATTCTCCACGTTTATGAATACATTTCAATGAATAATATTATTAATGCAGCATTGTTAAACGTAAGCATTTCATGTCTATAATATGTAATATTTAAACTACGCTCTCTCACCATCACTAAAGTTACTAAGTCCACACCATAAAGTGGGCCTCATCTATGCCTCATTGCCTTTCTGGAGTACTGAAGACAAACTGCCAAGGCATAACTCAAGGCAGGTGTGGGAGCAAATCTAGGTATTGTGCAAGACTGTTATCAAAGTTAAAATAATGCTGGAATGCCCAGCCTGAGTTGCATGATAACCCAACATTGTAAATATCTCTCATTAAAAATATAAAACATAATTACAGCATAACCAATAGTCAAGTTATTGAGAAAGAATATATAACACAATGTGAAAGAATGAAGAAACTTGTCAAATGGAGCACACTATAATAAAGAAACCTGTGCCTTTGGCTAATATATTGTACAATTAAGCTGTAATATTCAATCACAAAGTCTAGAAATCGATACATACTCCTAACACACAAACACATTCAGCATCAGTATTTGGAGGTTACACAGCAACAACAAAAAGACAGTGAAAGTTGAAGAGAACTTTTTGCCCACTGTGTTATTTCTAAAGTTATCTTCTAAAGTGTTTAGTGACTTAGAAGATAGCATTGTTGAGGGGGCAAAACTGCTCTTGGGTTGCTTATGTTCCCTTTCAGAGAGGAGCTAGATTGGCAATTTAGGCTGGACTGTTCCTCTTGGAGTAGGGTCAAAGGTAACTTGCATATGGCTGGGTGTAATCTGAAGTGGCATCAGGGGGCAAAAGAATGATGGGTTTCAATACAAATCCAAGTGCTTGCCAGGGGTTGACAAATTGAAAGCACTCCTCCCATCATCATATGCATGTTTGATGTAATGTCCTAAGAGGCCACCTTAATGCCCAGACGTGGGTCCCTTACTCACTATGACACTGGAACCAAGCTGCAACCAACTGGCGAGCCTCTAGTCAAGGCAAACCGGTCTTAGGTTGCTTGTGTTCCATTTCGGAGAAGACCTGACTTGGCCATTCGTGCTGAACTGTTCCTATTGGAGCAAGGTCAAGGCTAATTAGCATGCGGTTGAGTCTTATCTGACGTGGCCTGGTGGGCAAAAGAACGAGATGGAATGCTACCCCAGTGATTGACAGTGGTCCAAGACTCTTATTATTTTATTAAAATATTTACAATATTATATAAGCCAATGGATTATAACAGATATTACAAAATTTTCAATAACGAAACATATCAAGAAAAAATACATGTTTACAGGTTGAAGGTAATTAATGAACATAGGAGGTGTAATAAAACATTTTTGTCTGTTTGTTTGCTACTAGCCTTTCATTGTCTAATCTGCCATTGAGGACTCTCAAACACATTGAGTGAAAGCTCACAGGTAGGGACTCTCCTTGCCTATATCTTTTCTGCATAATTTTTACCATTTGTGCAATGTCCCATAGACTGTTGTGTACTGAAATCGTTTTGTCTTCATGTGAGACAGTCATTGGGTTTGAATTAAATTCACATGTGACTAACCAATTGTCTTCCAGGTAATTGGATTTTAGCTGTTGTATTAATGTATGACATTGTGCTTTTGTTTTTGGGGTTCGGTTAATACATATATTTATGATTAACATTGTAATAATTTTGGGTCATATGTACAGAGCCCTTACACATCAGTATTCAGTCAAAAACTGAATACCAGTAACAAAATAATGAAAATGGAATATCTGAAACT
This sequence comes from Pleurodeles waltl, assembly GCF_031143425.1. Taxonomy (NCBI): domain Eukaryota; kingdom Metazoa; phylum Chordata; class Amphibia; order Caudata; family Salamandridae; genus Pleurodeles; species Pleurodeles waltl. Next base: position 764,158,662 of record NC_090445.1, read on the forward strand.
CATATGCAGCCTACAATTCTGTGGTTACAGAGTCTGTAATTTACCAACTCCAAATAGTGAATAGCAAATAAGAAATTGTTACTTGCAATTCACTATTCATCATAGTTACAAATAGTGAATAATTTGCAAAAAAAGAACACCTGAATGGTTATGTTGCACTTTGCTGCACTCAATGTCGGTCCCACACATAAGGTGCTCCACACCCAGGTCCAACTGTCCATCAGAATGCCCTAGTAGTCCAATATATCATAACCAAAGGGAGAAGCACTCAAACAGAGTTACACAATTTCACAATGTGTGAGTAAAAATATCATGGAGCAGGTGTATTCAAGATGTTTATTCTTTATTTCTTATTTGAAATATTGAAATAGGTACAAGGACACTGCCAAAGTGTTTCATCCCCAAAACATTGGGACTTCTTCAGGTAGAAAACACATAGTTGAAGCACACATTTTCAGCTGTGATATGTTTCAATCCGATTTATTCTTGAGTCCCTGCAAGTATGGTCCAGCAGAAAATAGTGAATGGTCGCAAAAACACCAAACAGCACATACAATTTACCACCGCCTCGACCCAGGTGGTAATCATGTACCAGCTACCTATAGAGTCCCAGAACGTATCAGATTTTTCCAAAATGCCTGCTTTGCATGTCATCGCATGGAGAATGAGGATTTTGGATAGTTTACAGAGAAAGCAGAGAAGATGGGAGATCTTCAGATTGAGGGTTACACTTTTTGAACAAACACCAAGAAGAGACTAAGAAGTGCAGTAATCCTACTTCTAATTGCTGAATTAAAGCCTCAGCTTGAGCGACATACCTTTTTGCAGTAAGGTCATCCTCACCCATGTGCCGGAGTTATGCTGTTTTCATCCATTAGCATCTGGTAGCTATCAAGGTGTGACTGCAGCAGCTGGTGGTGTGTCCCAGAGTCCACTGTTGTGATTATTTCGTGCATTCCTTGATTTTTTGGTAATTCAAATCAATACCTACATATATTTCCCTGATAATGAACATGAACTCCATACAGCCAAACTCTATATTTACTGGCTAGACAACTTTCCAATTGTCATTGGATGTGTAGATGGTACACGTGTCTCAAAATGCTCAACCCCAGCCATAAAATATCTATTCCTCAACCAGAAAAATACTCATTTTATGAATATACAAGTAGTGTGTGATACAAAACATGCGATTACAGACATAGTCGAGCATTTCCTTGGGAGCACACATGAATCATTCATAGTCTGACACAGAGGCACCCATGCAAGGCTACAAAGTGGAGAGTTTGATGACGCATACATTTTGGGTAATAAGCCTTGGTTGTCTTTTGATTGCAATCTAACAGCACAACAATTGTAACTGTGATGCATAAAAATATACATTACTATTTCAGGTGATAGCCCATATGCCATACACCCATCGACAATGACTCCATATATGAATTCATCCACATGCAGAGAACATTGGTACAATGTAGAACATAGGAAAACCAGGGGTGTGGTTGAGCGCATTTTTGGAATACTGAAAAGAAGATTCAGATGCCTGCACAAGAGTGGCAGTGCTTTAAAGTACTCTCAAGAAATATGTTCCAAGATTGTAGCAACATGTGTAACTCTCCACAATGTAGCAACTTGCAGACGTTAACAGTTACTGTTCCTGGCTCTGAAACTGATGAGGAAGAAAAACCTACCACGTCTGCAACATGATGCATTGGGAGTTGCAGAGGGTCGACGACGCCATGCTACCATAACTGAGAATTATTATTCTGTGTGGGCGAACTAGTGACACAATATTACTGAATGAAACTGAAAGTCACTGTGTGCTGGTAAACATAATTCATCCTTTATTCCTATGTTTTGCTGGGAATGTAAGCATAGAAAATAACATTACATCATGGCACAAGTAGTCTTGAAGCATATTTAGACATAGGTGTACGTACAAACAGGATAATCAATATAAACAAGGGAATATCAGGCTATGACTTGGGTTTGGTACTACCAGAAGTGCTGCCACACAGATTTACATCTCCAGCACTGTGACGTCTGGTTTTACGTTGACTCACGGTGTCACTGACAGATATGCTACTGACACTAGAGCAGTCTTCACTCTCTGGACATACTACCTGGCTGACACCTACTGTCTGAGTGGTTTGTAATGTTTCTACACCAACTGTGATCTGTACCAGCCTCAGAGCCACATCCTCGCTGTAGTGCCCCACTTAGACCTCTATATTTTGACAGTACGCCTTGATAACACAGATGTCGCGTGTGCTAGTCTGTTTATTGCTCTTGTTAAACCATTAATGCGGTAAGACTGTTGACGTTCCATATGTCTCTGCTGTACATGGTCGGCATTGATAGCCATGCATAGGGTCTGTACAGCAACTGTAAGATCATCATTACTGGAATTAATGTGCTGTCGACTATCAACTAGGGTTGTTGCAATGTTGTCTAATCCTGTTGCCATATGTTTTTCAATAGACGTGAGTTTATTGCTAATCAATTTTATTTCCCTCTGTTGCTGGCACTGAACTTTGAGCATTGATGCCTCCAAGCCAAAAACACTTGCACAGTTTATGAGATGTCACCACTTTCAATGTTTGTAGTGGATGGATTAGTGGACACACAGTGAGTGCAATGTTTACATCTGCCCCACAGTTCTCTTGGCTGGACTACAGGTTTCCAGCTCAGACTCTGAGTGCTTTCTGTACTTCATACAATGGATGATTGTGACTGTACTTGCACTGTGGGGATCATTGGTGGCAACTGGGATGTTGTGTCTTGACTCTCATCGACAAGTGGCTAATCCTGTTGCATTGGGATGTCCTCAAGAACCTTGCCTTTAGAAACATCACTCCAATGGGCATGTGTATCTGTCTGAAAATGGAATCATTAGTATGTACTGTACTATGGCTGTGTAATATGGGTTTCATTTTATTGTGTTCAAATAACAAACTTTAGAACATTCACGTCAGCCTATTCTAAATGTACTACATCTCCCATAATGCACTGTTCATGTGCAAGGTTAATTTACTCACACTGGCCCATATCCTATATGACTTTGGTGTTTCATGTATGCACATGTACATAATTAATTGTTATATGTCATGTGTTTATGCAATGATTAAAATGCATTGGGGGTGTCTACTAAAATCTTGTAGCACACTTACCTTAAGAGGTACTTGGACTCTCAGGTGTGTGTATTGTGCCAAAGCCTTCCAAGGACTCTGTTTCCAACATTGTTTCCTCAAGTGCAGTGGGGGAGGAACAGAGGCGGGGTCTCCTCCAGTTGCTCTGGCCTCAGTCAGCTGGGTTACTGCCTTTTTCTTTGTCCGGGATCTGAGCTTATACCATCTTTTCCAAATCTCCTCAATGGACCTCTGTGTGACTTCCACTGCTTTTATTTTCTGCTGCATTACCATCCACATGTTTTTTGTGAACCTGGCATTGCAAAGGATGTTTTTCTGAACTGTATATCATGGTAGGACACACACCCCTCTGTCAGTATCTCAAGTTCTTTTTCAGTAAGCCTTAGTTCTCTTTTTCTGGCCCCAGCCACCTTGTCTGTGTCCTTTGGTGATGTTTTCACATACTTTAGGGTAGGATGGCAATCCCTCAAGGGGATTTAGAATGTATTCTCACACTCTCTTCCAGAGCACTTCTCTCAAACGTTTACTGGTGAACTTCTTCTTGGATGCGATGTCATCAAAGTAGGGCACATGGATATTTCACTATTTGTGAACAGATTTGTTACTTAGATAATCACTGTTCGGGATTCCCTAAGTAGTGACCCAAATGAATACCAAATCGTTAATGCAACCCTGAATATTTTCTTACATTCAAAATAGTGATTACCTATTTGCGAATCGCAAAACATCACAATTAGGCAATAGTTACTCTGATATTTCACACATATGCCCCTTAGTCACTGAAAAAAAAAAAATTCAATTCAAAGAACTTGTGCAAAGTGATTTTCTATTTCTAAGTACAAAAATAAAAATTGGTTGTCCAGTTTTATATATATATATATATATATAAGCTACGCTGCGTCTAACCATATTTTACATGAATTCAACAGCAAGATAAAATGAGGTACAAAAAGGGTGATTAATTTAATTATATATATTATATATATTTCATTCAACAAAGTAAGTCATTGCACTCCAGAAGGATAATTATTCCTTCCTTTTATTGTTATTTTGCAATCAGTGCTTATACCACCCAACGCGTTTCAACCTTAAACAGGTCTTGATCACAGGTAAAAAAAGTCTCCTTTCACCACACTTATATAGCTCCTTATCAGATAGCTATGAGGTTGCATTATGGGACACAAAGTTTTTTAACATTTATCTATAATCTGTAATTTTTTCATTAATATGTTATACTACAAGGTGCATCCCTTATATGATGTTAAAATAAACTTTTTTAAATTGTTTTAATTAATCACCCTTTGTGTGCCTCATTTTATCTTGCTGTTGGATTCATGTAAAATATGGTTAGAGGCAGCGTAGCTTGTCTGATTGAGAAATTATTATTTATTCATGGTGTATTATCAAAGCACAACAAAGTAAAACATAATACATGAAACCAGTTCAGTATTTAAATAGAAACGTGTGGGCAATGTCCCTCGTTGTTAACATCTTATCCTACTGCTAACAGATTTTGCTTTTTTTCTTTGTTTCTTATTTTCAACATCAAAGATATAACAAAGCAACTATACTATATATTATTGTGTCATATATGATGTTAATCGACACCTATTCATAAGACATTGTTTAAAAAATCCTATTCAATTGCTTATATTCATAATTCAATTGTTTTCTCATAAGTGTACAAAAAGTTCTTCGTCAATGTTTAACCCAAACGTCTTTAATTTAATAATGTATCTGGATTCCAGATGATGTCATTTTAGTGTTCTATTACCCCCTCTTTAATTTTTGGGGACATGTGCCACTCCAAAGTATCGCATCCGTTTCCAATGATTTTCTTGGCAATGTCTATGATGTTTTGCCATCACATAGCTCAAGTCACTGTTGTTAACCGCTCTGATGTGTTCCAATATACGTTTTTTCAATTTACAGATTGTACTCCCTACATACTTTAGCCCACAACCACATTTCAAAACATATACAACATAAGTTGTCTCACAGGTTATTTTTTATTGATCTTAAACATTTGTCCCATAGTGTCTTACTATTTTTCTATTTTCGCCAATTTGACAGGCTTTACATTTCAAACATTTAAAAAAACTTGTGTCTTCTTTCCTCAACCATATTTGTGGATCTTTTTCAACAAAATGACTTTTTACCAGTTGGTCTCTAATAGCAGATGCCTTCTTATAAGTAATCTTTGGTCCCCTTCCCACCAAGGGTCCAATATCTGAATCTTTATATAACATATTCCAATGTATTCTTAGGATTTTGACATTTCATTGTGTTCTTTATTGTAAGTCATTATCATTCTTATTTCCTGATAATTTTTGGTCTGCGAGGTATTTAACGCTTTCTTTACTAAGGTATGTTTCTGCATGTTTTTTATGCTTTTACCATACCCATTCTGATATCATTCGGATTGTATCCTCCTTTCATGAACCGGTTTTTCATTTCCTCACATTGTTCTCTCATCGTATCTTCTTCTGAGCAATTTCGTCTGACTCTCAAAAATTCACCATATGGTATGCTTTTTAATAAACTTTGAGGATGAAAACTTGTACCATGTAAAAGACTATTCGTAGATGTAGGCTTCCGATACAAAGTTGTCTGTAACATTTGGTTATGCACATAAACTTTAATGTCCAAAAATTCTATTTCCTTCCTATTAGTTTTATATGTAAATTTCAAACCAACTTCATTGATATTTGAAATATCAAAAAACTCTTTAAACTCCTTTTCTGTTTCCTTCCAAATGATGAACAGATCATCAATGAATCTCACCCACCATGGCACTTTTTCCATATATTTATTGTTCTCCTCTCTCCAAGCCACTTCTCTCTACCACCAACCCATGGTAAGGTTGGCGTAGCTTATAGAGAAGGAACCTCCCATAGCCGTCCCTTGTTTTTGTAAAAAAATCTCATAATTGAACATGAAGATATTGTTTGTTAGACATGTTTCAATCATAGTTAATAGCATCTTTGAATGTTGTAATTCTTGAATGTTCTGTTGCCTCAAGAGGTATTCCACAGCCTTGAGACCAATTTAATGTCTAATAGATGTATACAAGGACACCACATCCACTGTTACCAACAGATATTCCTCCTGCCAGTTGATATCCATGAGTATTCTTAAAAAATCACCAGTATCCTTAATATAAGAAGTCAAGGTTGGAACCAAAGGTGCCAAATAATAATCAATATAAGATGACATGTTCTCATACAAAGCACCACAGCTTGAAATAATAGGTCTACCTAGTGGATTGTTTAAGGTTTTATGTATTTTTGGTAAAAAGTAGATTTTGGGTATGACTGGAAATTCATTATATAGAAAATAATATTCGTTTTCATTGATCAGATTATCATCTCGCCACTGTTTCAATGTATACTTCAATTGTTTAATCAACCGATCCATAGGATTCTCTTTGAGTCTACAATAATTGTTCTTATCATTCAGTTGTCTATAAGTGTCACGTTTATAGTCTTGTACATTCATGATTACTATGTTTCCTCCTTTGTCAGCTGATTTTACTTCTATTGCCTTATTCATTTTTAGATTCTCCAGAGCTTGTCTCTCGCCCAATGTCAAATTTTCTCTTTTACCTTCCTGATGTTTTGTTCTTCTTAATTTGTCCAAATCTTTTAACACAAACTCATGGAAAATATCAATTTTATTTCCAGGATTTAAAATTGGATAACATTTTGATTGTGCTTTCAATTAACTATATTGATGTTGATTAGTTTCTATATTCAACAAATCTAGAATTTCTTTTTCTGAGAGTTCTTCTTCTTCCAAATTATGTATAAATTCATAACACGTTTTTAAATCCTGTATTTGATCAATATTCTGATTGATATCTTCAATTTCCCTGTGACCTTCTTGCTTGCCCAGTTTATCTTTATTGGCAAAGAATTTTATTGAATTTAAGTTTTCTCACAAATTTATAAATATCAGTCCGTAATTCTGTATAATCAAAATGTTTTTCAGGACAAAGAGATAACCCTTTGTTTAACAGTTTCTTTTCTTCTGTTGTCAATTCATAATTTGACAGATTCACTATCAGATTCTCATTTTCTGTTATTGAAGCTATTTCTTTAGACGCTCCCGTTATTGATATCTTTTTCTTCCCGTTTCCTCTTCTACTTTTTCTATGTCTTGATTTTTTATGAGGTTTTTTCTTCGATTTCGGGGTCCGTTGATCGATGTATAGTAGTTGCATCTCCTCCAAAAAAGAAGAAGGTTTTCCCATGTTTGATGTGCATTGTTCTTCTTTTTCAGAAGTTTCCACATCTGATTCACTAACAGACTCATATGATGTCGAGGTTCCTGACAGTGTCTCAGATGCATATTGTTTTTTCAAATTGTCAAATCTCCTCGCGAATGGCAGTATTGCGCCCTTAAGGTAATCGTGCTCATCCATCACAAACTTCCTCTGCTTTCTTTCTTCTACTTCTCTTTCATATTTTTCAAGTCTATTTTCCATTTGTTGTCTCAATTTTTTAATTTATTTCTCCTCTTCTGATTTTTTAATTGCTCCTCTATGTCTGTGATTTGTTTTTGAATTTCTTCCAAACTTAATTTAGCATATATTATGATGATTAGAATCATATTTTTAGAGCATTGCATATTATTTTCTCCCCATTCTTGAAACATCTCGGGTTTAGTATAGGCTTGATTTTATATATATATATATATATATATATATATATATATATATATATATATATAAAACCAAGCTGCCTTTGGGCCCACTTTTATTGGCTTCTCTTTTTGCTTGCCTATAATTGGCTTGAAAGCATGGCTGAGCAACATCAGTTTCACACCACTTTTCTTGAAATAATAGAATGTCGAAGGTTTCTCAAAGGTTTATAATGCCACTATCCTATAGTAAGCATGCAAGGTACCCTAAGTAGCATGCCCAGATGCATTTTAGGCCTACTGCTTTTGAGGAGGTTTCTATTTGGGTGCTCTTTGGACATTTAAGTTCATCTGGAAGCCAGCACAAGTCTTCATTTGAATGATCACATTTTGAGGCACCCATGTGTCAGTGGCAGTTGCCTTGTTAGTAGGATAACCTGATCTTGAGGTTGTAGGGGATCAATTCATTGTGATTGCTGGTACCTAAAGCATTCTTCAAAACCAATCTACGAGGAGGAATCGCTTTACAGCTCTAAGCATCAACCCAGCATGTTTGTGTACTTTTGTTAGGAATATGCGGTTTCTGTGGAAGTAATACATCTGGACACAAGTACGGAGAGGATCTGCTAATAGACATTCCCCACCTTGAAACATAGATTTTTTGTGAAAACTGAGTTTGTCGCATCCTCCAAGGCCCAAGTGAATAACGTTGCTTTATTCATATAAAACTAGTGAGGGGCAACAAATTCAATTAAGATTCTATGGGCTGAGCACAGGTGCTCCAAGTCTGAGTAACCTACTAAAAGTTAAGTTACATTTCTTTGGTTTAGCATTTCGAAAGGACCGTTTGATTTGTAACCTGGATGGAATATGAGTTGATGATTATTGCCATCACTTATACTGAGAGTTTCTTTTTTAGCGGGCAACATGATCATCTATTGAAGATTTAGGGCCTGATTTAGAGTTTGGCGATGGGTTACTCCGACACAAATGTGACAGATATCGCGTCCGCTGAATTACGATTCCCATAGGGTATAATGGGATTGTAATATGGCATACAGCATATCCGTCACGCTTGTGACGAAGTAACCCCATCCGCAAACTCTAAATCAGGCCCTTAGGCTCTGTGTCGTTAGATCGAAATGGTGACAAGTCAAAAGTTGTAAAATGATTTGAAATTCAAGACTGCCAATGATATTTTTCCTGTTCAGTATAGACCCTTAGCCTCAGCCACAGTTATTGAATGCTCACTCTTTTGCAAATAATTTTGAGTTAAATTTCGTTTAATTGTTGATACAGCATTTTGGGCCAGATGTATTAAAACGTTTTGCACTCGCAAACGGTGCGAATCGGTAAATTTGGCCGTTTGCGAGTGCAAAACAGTGGTCTGCGGTGCATGAAATGCATTCACAGACCACAAATAAGAAATCGCTAAAAGTGCGATTTCTTGTGTTGCGACCTGGAAATTGCGAGTCACAATTTCCAGGTCGCAAGGCTATGCTGGAAAAAATCGCAAATTGCGATTTTTCCAAAAATGGCATTTTGCACTTTCAAAATACCATGATATGCAACCAGGTGGTAACCTGGTGCAAAATTTTAAAATGCAGTAAAACTGCATTTTTAAATTGAACATGTAAAGCACACATGCCCTTTTGGCTTGTGTGTACCCTACATGTTGAAAAAAATAATTTTGGGGTGCAGGAGAGGGGTCCTTAGGCCCCCAGCACCCTGGCCTTTTGCATTCCCAAAATTGCGATTTCTGGTTCAGAAATCGCAATTTTGACAATGCAAAAAATTCGCAGCTATGGGCCTACAGGCCCATATCTTCGAATGGGGCCGGTATCGCAATTTGCGATTCGGTAACAGCATTTGTGATTTTTAAGAAATCTCTATTACCAATTCGCAAATGTGATACATGGCCCTTTGCGAGTTGGTAATAGCGATTTCTTAAAAATCGCTATTACCGAATCGCAATGGGCCGTGATGATACATCTGGCCCCTTGTATATTATGTACCCCCCTTCTATTAGTAGATTGTAAGCTCTCTCATGAAAGGAGGGCTAGAACGGGAATGATAAAGTTGCTTATTAAATTTTTTTGCATTTAAGAATATTGGAAAAACTTTTATTCCTTTGCTAGGATGAGGATCCAGATTGCCCAAATTAGTCAAAAAGCGTCTGCCTTTCTCAGTCTTTTCTTCTTCTTTTTAGTTAAAGGTTGGAGGGCCTGAATAGAGACATGATTTTTGCAACATGGTCATTTCCCAATAATGACCTTATTGGTATTGCTGATCCTAAATTTGGAATGCGATTGTCATCTGTTACTTTTTGAACTACAGGGAGTGCAGAATTATTAGGCAAATGAGTATTTTGACCACATCATCCTCTTTACGCATGTTGTCTTACTCCAAGCTGTATAGGCTCGAAAGCCTACTACCAATTAAGCATATTAGGTGATGTGCATCTCTGTAATGAGAAGGGGTGTGGTCTAATGACATCAACACCCTATATCAGGTGTGCATAATTATTAGGCAACTTCCTTTCCTTTGGCAAAATGGGTCAAAAGAAGGACTTGACAGGCTCAGAAAAGTCAAAAATAGTGAGATATCTTGCAGAGGGATGCAGCACTCTTAAAATTGCAAAGCTTCTGAAGCGTGATCATCGAACAATCAAGCGTTTCATTCAAAATAGTCAACAGGGTCGCAAGAAGCGTGTGGAAAAACCAAGGCGCAAAATAACTGCCCATGAACTGAGAAAAGTCAAGCGTGCAGCTGCCACGATGCCACTTGCCACCAGTTTGGCCATATTTCAGAGCTGCAACATCACTGGAGTGCCCAAAAGCACAAGGTGTGCAATACTCAGAGACATGGCCAAGGTAAGAAAGGCTGAAAGACGACCACCACTGAACAAGACACACAAGCTGAAACGTCAAGACTGGGCCAATAAATATCTCAAGACTGATTTTTCTAAGGTTTTATGGACTGATGAAATGAGAGTGAGTCTTGATGGGCCAGATGGATGGGCCCGTGGGTGGATTGGTAAAGGGCAGAGAGCTCCAGTCCGACTCAGACGCCAGCAAGGTGGAGGTGGAGTACTGGTTTGGGCTGGTATCATCAAAGATGAGCTTGTGGGGCCTTTTCGGGTTGAGGATGGAGTCAAACTCAACTCCCAGTCCTACTGCCAGTTCCTGGAAGACACCTTCTTCAAGCAGTGGTACAGGAAGAAGTCTGCATCCTTCAAGAAAAACATGATTTTCATGCAGGACAATGCTCCATCACACGCGTCCAAGTACTCCACAGCGTGGCTGGCAAGAAAGGGTATAAAAGAAGGAAATCTAATGACATGGCCTCCTTGTTCACCTGATCTGAACCCCATTGAGAACCTGTGGTCCATCATCAAATGTGAGATTTACAAGGAGGGAAAACAGTACACCTCTCTGAACAGTGTCTGGGAGGCTGTGGTTGCTGCTGCACGCAATGTTGATGGTGAACAGATCAAAACACTGACAGAATCCATGGATGGCAGGCTTTTGAGTGTCCTTGCAAAGAAAGGTGGCTATATTGGTCACTGATTTGTTTTTGTTTTGTTTTTGAATGTCAGAAATGTATATTTGTGAATGTTGAGATGTTATATTGGTTTCACTGGTAATAATAAATAATTGAAATGGGTATATATATTTTTTTTGTTAAGTTGCCTAATAATTATGCACAGTAATAGTCACCTGCACACACAGATATCCCCCTAACATAGCTAAAACTAAAAACAAACTAAAAACTACTTCCAAAAATATTCAGCTTTGATATTAATGAGTTTTTTGGGTTCATTGAGAACATGGTTGTTGTTCAATAATAAAATTAATCCTCAAAAATACAACTTGCCTAATAATTCTGCACTCCCTGTATGCTGAATGAATGATTTTCGTTGGGGTTTGAGAGTGCCAGTTTTGCGGCACAGGTGACTTACTCTTAAGTTGAGCCTTTTAAACTTTTTTTACTTCTGCTGCTATTGTACTCAAAATTACAGGTAGAGAGGTGAGTTTGTCAACAAATGGGGAACAGTGACATGCTTCGAGTTTTGTGTCCAAAACTTACACTTTGTTTTGTAGTACTACAAAACATACTACAAAGTGCAGAATAGACATTGAAAAAATAGAAAAGAAATTGTAAAAAAAACAATTAAATATAAACAACAGTAGGAAAAATAAATATTATAAGTCCAATTTACACAAAAGTAGGAAACATGTCACCCTTAGGAGGGGTTACATTTACTATTCCCACTCCAACATATACTACAGTGGGGAAAGCTCTGGACTTTGGAAGGGTGAAATGTAGCAGTACCACTCCAATAAAAGCAATAGTAGTGAATGGGCTAAATAGACCATTCCCACTCCAATGTGAGCAAAAACAGGGAAAGTGCTGGACTAGAGCGTGGTTAGATTTACTATTCCCACTCTAATCTCAGCAACAGTAGGGAAAGTGTTGGACTACGTAGGGGTTAGATTAACTATTCCCACTCCAGTCTATGCAACAGTAGGGAGGGTCTTGGACTTTGGAGAGGTTGATATACTATTCCCATCCAAGTGACTGAGACTTAAGCTGCAGCTGAGCTGCCTTTGCAGGATGCCGGCGCCACCACCATCACCTCTGTCAACCTCTGCTTTGTCCAAATGCCATGCTGTTACCCAATTTTACAGCTAGCTCTAAGGCTCAGAAAAATCTAGGGAACAATGGGCATAAGAGGGGAGGGGCACAGAACAGTAGCAACCAGTTAGCATGGGCACACAACAATTGAGCCCCTTCTGCAGTGTATCGACACTGGGAGGCGGTGTGCTCTGTGAGCATTGCATCACAATATCGGGGAGGAGGAGAGTAATATAAACATAAATCCAATGAGGCGTAGTAAGTTGAGTAACTTTAATAGTACTTCCCATGCACTACCACAGACCAGCCAGCTACAGTTAGCTGTGCCATTGCACTCAATGGAATGTTCAGGTTGCCATTTGGGAATAGGGAATGTTCCAAAGCAAGGAGAAGAGAGGAGGAAACAGGGAAGGACAATACATGGAAGAATATTTCAACAGAGACTTTTTCGAAAAGCACTAGCATATTACGCCAGGGTACAAATACATTAAAATTTGCTCAGTCACTACAATTACAAGCCTCCTCCATATATGTATTGGAGGTTGCTGGAAATTCTTTGAGGTTTTTGTCCATCACCAAGCACTGTATAATTTTCACTGCATCATCAATATAGATGATTTCCCTCCAACTCCTTGTGAAAAACCTTTCTGCATAGTTTTGATTCAGTAACTTAATTATAACAACCTGTAGGAAATGACCATCTTTTGCCTTTCCTGATTTTCCTAGCTATATACCTTTGTGCACTTTACCCCTGCTAACCAGAGGTAAAGTGCCTGTGCCTTCCTTTGAAAATGACTAACTTCGCATAAACCTAACTGGCGCCATTAACTTACATATAAGTCCCTGGTATATGGTACAAAGTATATGAAGGGCCTGTAAGTTAAATGTCACTAGTGGACTGCAGCACATATTGTGCTATCCAAAAGTGACAGTGTAAAACATGGTTTCAGGTCTACCACTATAGCCTGACTCTGGCAGTTAAATGCTGCTATTATATCTGCCAAATTAACCCCTTTTTACAGGTCGAAAAACCTTCCTTTTAAGTTTTAATAAGTCACCTGTATGTAGGACTTCTTGCCCATAAGACATAAGACAGGGCCTATGTTATTTAAAAATAGGGCAGATAGACATTTAGGGCCTGATTACGACCTTGGCAGAGAGGATTGCTCTGTCACAAATGAGACGGATATCCCGCTTAGCACTGTGCAAGTGCCATAGGATATAATGGAACTTGTAATACGGCAGTCTGAATATCTGTCACTTTTGGGATGGAGTATCCCAACTGCCAAAGTAGTAATGAGGCCCTTAATGTTAAAGATGTCCTTGCAGTGAAGAGGGCCCCAAAAGCTATTTTCTGTGTAGAAATGTTGGTTGTTCCATAGGAACACACAGGGATGCAATATTAAATTTTATAATGCTATCTCCAGTTAGGAAAACGTAGCAAATTAATTCTTGGACTCTTTTTTAATATAAATTAAAAGCACATTACACTGGTGAAGTTGGATTTTTAATAAATATTATGGAGAAGGTATTTTTTTTTATTACCTTTTCCCTCCCTAAAAGCTCTAGAGGCAAATTTGCATTTGCCCCCAGCTGCAGTCCTGTGGGCGTTTAACTCTGAAAGAGGTGTGGAAAATGCTCACAGGACAGAGAGAAAGGCTTGGATAATTGTTTGAAAGGTTGTTTCTGTTCCTCTGGCATGATGACCAGTTCGGTAGCGCCCATGAACTTAATTAACTTCAAAGGGGCCTCAGCTGTCACAGACAGATGCCAGGTGACACCTGAACAGGCTCTTTATTTGTTCCCCCAGTTAGCCAGCCTCCAATCACAGTGGGCAGGGAGCTGCCCCCAGAACTGGTCTGAAGTGTCTACAAAGGAGGGGTTGCTCATTTCCTTGGCCACAACTCTGGGGTAGCGCACAAAGGCTATGTACAAGTGGAGAAATTTGGCATCCAAAGTACCCTCCTTAGGACACTACTGGACCTGAAAAAGAAACAAAAGAGGACTGAACCTGCTATCTGAGACCTGAGAAATACCCTGAAATATTGGACCTGCTCTCCCTCTTGCCCTCTGGACAAAGAAGTGAACTCTAACGGTTATAAAGATGTCCTCCTATTCAAGCTACAGAGGCATAACAAGCTGCAAAAGCCCTTTCCTGCAACTGCCCACCTGCCCAGTTTCAAAAGACCTGCCCTGGACTTTGCTGTTGACTTCTGCTAGAGTGAATCTTGACCCCCAGTTGCTGTTCCTGAGGGCCTGGAACGCTGTGCTGGATCAAAGTCTACACCTCCTAACATCCGGAGAAACCAGGAACGTAGAGATTTTTTGGTTTCAAAGACCTTGGGAGGTCTGGGACCAACATGCCAAGCCGATCCATCAAAGGTGCATTGCCACTGGGCTGAAGAGTTAGGTTTCCCTACTCAGAGCTTGTCAACAGCAGCAGATTTGATTCAGGGGGCCTCCCTCATGGAAAAGGTATCCGGCCTTGTGGATTCTTTGTCAGCTACAGCCTGGACCTGCCAGAGGAATCCAAATTCCAAAAAAGTGACTAAGTGCGAATATAGAAATCTTTATTGGGCAAAGGCATCCAAACTAACCAGCTCTTCTGACGGGGTCAAATCTGGTTTTGGTGCCTTACCAGTCATGCATTGCAGTCGGCCTGAAATCGTGCCTAAGGCCTGGTCTAGAGTAACCAGTTGATGGTGGGTGGCACTTAACGCTTTTTGATGCTATTTTTATTTAACACTTTAAAAATTCATATTACTGGGTCCCCTTATTAGAGTTTTCAAATTGACCCTATTTTTCTAAATTGGTTTAGAATTTTTATTGTGTTGTATGTTGACTTTATTAGTGGTTTGGTACTGCACAAATACTTTACACATTGGCTCCAAGTTAAGCCTGTCTGCTCTGTGCCATTGCTGCCACGGCAGTGAGCTAAGGTAGTGACTCATTTCAAGAACACAGGTCCAGCACAAATTTATTTTTTAAATGCCAATTCAGTCAACAATAGTGATTTGGGAATAACCAGGTAAGAACTTTTAATAAACAGTCATTTCTGGGGGCAGGCATAATCCCTTCAGCACGGAGAAATAATTTTAGTTCTTTGAGTTTGCAATCAGATTTATTTATGTTGTCCTGTCTAGATCTCATCATCACTGGTTGTCCAGTAGCTTAGGCATAGAGAAACGTGTATGTCATCTTGAGATGATTTGATAGGCTAAGCCAGTGGTTCCCAATCTGTGCACCGTGGCTCCCTGGTGCGCCGTCAAAACTAGCCAGCGGCGCCGTGCACAGTTTGGGAACCATGCTAGGTGTACATGAATTAAGAGAGATGAGCATTACAAATCCCCAAACCAATGAAAATAGACGGTTAGTCCATTGTGCTGATATATAAAAACATTTTGTCAGAGGACAAGGAGGCGAGCGTTCATTCAATAAATTAACACCCTGCCCAGAGAGGGGAAGCGTACGCTTTTCCTCGTTTACTACAAAGATTTGCTGTCTTGATCGTTTGTTTCTCCTTCCACCTTTTTCCATTAACATGGCAAGTCGCTCTCTGATTCAAGGTGGCTGCGAGCATTAGGACACAATGTCAGAGGTGACAGCGCTGCACTGAAGGGTACCTTGGCAGTCACCTGCATACAGTTAATATCCCATCTCTCCATGCCGCCTGCTCTCTGCAGCATTTGCTTTTCTTTCTCCACATTTCTTCCAGTTTAAAAAGTGCCCTTTTTTGTGTGGCTGCTGCTATGGAGTAGGCTTGGATATACAGTAGTCCATCACTTCAAGAAAGGGGCTGACACTGTTTCACAACATCTGAACGGACCCACAGTTTACATTCCTGGTTCTGCAGTTGACTTTGTGCCCCTGCCACGTTTGCATAGTTTTGAGATTATATGGCAGCATGATTGTTGGGCATTCTGAAGCTACCCCTCCCCTCCATTCTTACTGACCAAGCTACGCCCCTGCTTTTACTGTTACCAGTTTTGCAGGTCTGGAGTATCGCACTGTGGGAAAGCTGCACGTGAGGGCAGAGATTAACATTAATCTGCAGGCAAGCTCCTGGGTTTGGTGGGATCCTGGGTAGGTGTGTGAGCAATGACTATGCAAGTTGATGAAAGATCTGTGCACCTTTAACTCTTGCCAAAAAAAGCATGTTACACCCACTGTGTCCTACAGCATGGGCTAAGATTTCAGGCAGAGTAACTTTACTCAGCAACATATGCTTTCATATAGCAGGGGCACGGGTTGTATGGCATAATTTCTGGTGACATTGTCATTATTCTTGGTGGTAATTTTTTCAGCTAGCAAACCCTGCCTCTTTTTGTCACAGAATGCTGGCAGTTACGAAAGCATTACAGTAAAACATTAGCAAGTTATTAACAATACCCATACATAAATACAAATGTAAGTAATTAAATCTTAGTATGTTTAGTTAAAATGTCATCCACATTATCATATAAAGCAGCAAATAAATACTTATTTTACACTTAAATATTAGACAATAACACACAAAATCATCAGCTCTCTGTAGAGCTGTGGTCTCTTTCGTTCACAGCGCTATACCTCCCTATTGGGGGGAACTCATAAAAATGAAAATGCAAATGAACATACTGTTGAATCAGTAAATCATAGATAGACGTGGTTTGCCTATCGGTACGTCCATCCTCCAAAGCTCTCAATGCTTGCTTTCACAAGTATGGACACCCTACTTTCTGTCTCCCAGAAGAAGTCCACTGTGTCTCCTCCGTCCACTGCGGGTGTAGCAAGGCCTGTTGCGTGAGTGGGAGGAGGGTGGTGATAATATTGTTCCTTGTGACCAGGCTTTCTGTGCGTCCACGCTAAGTCTTCGCCTCCTTAGTGCCTCAAATACAGAGCTGCCTATCTCTGGTAACTGTCTGGTGCCCTCGACTGAGCAGGCTTTGAGGCAGGAAGAAGATTTGGTCTCCTCTGGGGCCACAAGGCGACCTGCATAGCATACCCCAATGCAAAGCCCAGAGGAGCCTTTCCCTCTCCATTTCCACTTACTAAAACCACTCACAAAACACAAATTTGTAGCTTACAGGCAGGCTTAAGCTTGTGGTGGGACGACTGGGCCAATTGATGAATAACAGCAGCCTCTGTTTTTTGCATAGCTTAACTACGACGGCAAAGGTTGTTTAAAATTACCATTTATTATCTCACATCACATCTGACAACCAAACACCCCAGGATTGTTTTCCTTTTGCCTCTGTTGGTGTTTATCTCATACTACCTTGACTTTTCAAGCCTTCTGCTCACTCCAGTCTCCAGACACCCTTGTTCAATCTGCCTGCCATAGGTACGATTATTTTCAATGGGAAAAATGGAAGTGTTCCCTGGGCTGGGCTTACATCCCCCTACCAGCCAAAAAAAAAACTAACATAATGGGGAGCCACAGCCAATGGCCAATAGCTCAAGGGAGCCACAGGTTGAAAATGTTTGGGAACCACTGGGCTAAGCATTTACGGGTAATTGAGTGTGACGCACTGGCATGTTGGTGGAAATATATCACTTCACGTGGTGTGTATGGGTGACAGAATACACCATCACATCTTCTCCACACTACCAAAGGGGCACACTCTACTATACCGTGATAGCCAATGGGCAGTGTAGGCTGCAAGAGTACTATTACAGAATGGAGCACGTGCCACGGATGCAAAATGTCACAGCAGATGTATGCAACAGCAAAGTTAAAGGAGGAGAGGATGAGGGTTTGAAGGATGAAGTTTGTGTTGTGATCTGTACTAGCACAGTGTTGGGTAAAACATTAGGTGACGATGAGAGGTGCTGGAGGGTGCTGGAGAATTGTGGCAAATTAGATATTTCAGAAAGAGGTGGCTGTGGAAGAAAAGTCTGTCGGAGGAGGATGGATGGTACTTTCAGGTAAGCAATGGGTCAACTGTATATGATTTTGTGATACTACATTTAAGTCTTCTTCTACTGCCAGAGAGGTTTTGAAAAAGGGTGTGAGAGCTGGCATACCAATGCCCCATTTTCACCTTATTGATGAAGCACAGAATCAGAGAGGATTTTTTGAGAATGGCCAATTGGCAAGTTGGTGGAGCATTATGTAAGACAGTTGTCTTCTGTGCTTTGATAAATATACACTGTTGCTTGGCTCATTAACACCATTTACATATGTTAGATTACTTTTAGTAATCATTAGAACATTCATTAGAAAGGTTACACTCATACTGGTCTAAAATACAGAAACTAGAAAGAATTTAGTCAGGGAACTGTCTCAACATCACATGCCCTCAGACCAGTCATAAAATTAGGGAATAAACATACAATTGATTTTCATAAATCATTTAAAATTAAAATAGCACACAGTTTCATAACAGTATCATATTGCACTTACTGGTGGACTGAACAAACTCTGTTGCAGCAGGATACCTAACCTAAATTTTTTTTTACATTTTGCCTTGCGGACTTAGGGCCTGGTTTAGAAGTCAACGGAGGGAATACTTCCTCACATACATGATGGATATCCCCTCCACTGTATTACAATCCCATTCTATTCTATGAAGATCGTAATACGGCCGATGAGATACCAGTCACGTTTGTGATGGAGTAACCTCACTGCCAGGATCTAAATAAGGGCCTTAATGAGCTTTACAAATTTACTCACAACATCATATCATGTAAATAAGACTTGCATTTTGATACAAAGATTCTATATCCTTTTGTGATTGGGCTGTTTCTGGGCCTGTTGTATTCGGAGAAAATTAACAAATTAAAATGTAGCCTAAAATGGACAATTTTTACTTGCTATCGTAATGATTCTAATAAATACGACTGAAAAAGGTTCTGCAAATAAGCCAAGGTCTCTTGTTTCTGGCTTTATGGCAAGCAGTTCAGGGTTTGTCGGGTAGCGCCAATGGTGCTTGGCAAAACTACCTGGTCTGAATAATCCCTTGATGCCCCTGTGTCTTGTCAGGGACACCTCCAGTTTGCACAGCTCTAATACACGCTACACAATAAACTGGTGAAGTTTAAATAATTTCAGACAGACTTAGACAACTTCTCTCTGAAGATAATTCTGAACTGGGGATTGAATTCTAAACCAGAACTTTGATGTGGCTGCTCTGATGGCAAAAGCCTGTCTGACTAGGTAGACATCTATGTAGAAAGCCACTCGGCTTCTATGCAACAAAGAACATGGTACAAACCACAGAGGGCAGGCCTGGCCCAAGGTAATAAATAAAGGGGATGTGCACTTTTCGCAGCACATCTATATCAGTTACATCTGTGTCTTTGCTGCTGCGGCACTCTACACTAGCAATGAGGATTGTGTGCTTTCTGAATCCATTCGCTGCACCTCATCCGCAGTACCCTCTGCTTGCACCCATTGCCTGAGTCCCTCCCACTCCCAGCTGATAATTTGGTGAGTCCACCTACCACCCTTAGCGATTCTCTGCTTGGCTGGCACTAAGCTATGTGGGAGGCTCCACTGGTCTTCTTGCCGCCTACCTCCCAGTGGCTGTTTGGCTCTGTCATCTTCCTCCCAGCCTTCCCAACCACTGGTGTGGCCCCAACCCCCCCCGGGAAGCCTTACCGTCTGCCAGCTTTCCTGTAGTGGGTAGCCCTGCTTGCTGCCGGCACTTCGTTCAGGACATAGCGCAAGGCTGAACTGCCTACCTGCCTGAAATATCACAACCCCTTCTGCCTCAAGGAGGCACATCACATCGGAGACCCAGGATTTCCTCCCTGGCCTACCGGCATCAAGCGACACGTGAAGGTGCTTTGAAGGTACTGCACACACCCTGCCTGGTCTTCGGCCCATACTCCAGTGCTTCTGGCGCCACTTGGTATCCTCATAGACATGGTGCATCTGCTGCCCATTCAGCTTCAGCCATTTCACCTGGTCTAGAGAGACTTAATCCAGTTCCATCTTTGACTGCCACGTTGGCTAGCACTTTGCCATTAAACTCACCCATGCCTGGGTCTTCACAAACCCCACCAACAGACACATGCATATCAGTCATCCAACTCAAGACACAGGGATGCGTATGCCATGGTGGATGATCAACATGCAGGGGCCGTGCCCCCCGGCTGTGCATGGCCATAGCTCTCACAACTCTCTGCCCATGCTTCAATACTCTAGCCAGCCAAGCCACTGTGACTCCACAGTGGCACATGTGGACCTGAAGACTCAACAACTATTTCTGCTTAAAGCAGGAAATGGATGGCATGGTGAAGCGGTCACTCCTCCTACAATTGGCAGGAGGGGAATCTACAAGACTTTTCAGACTCTGCCCAGAATGGGAGCAGACGATGATTACAATGCTGCCGTAAGGGCCCTCAGTGCGAACCTCAACTCGCAGCTCAACCCAGACTTTGAGGGTTCAAGCTGCTGCAGGCCCGACAAAAGGAGTACGAGAACATCAACTCCTTCCACGTCTGGCTACTGCACCTCGCCAGCACATACATGGGTGTTGACCGGCCCATAGAGATATACGTTCATGTGATTCAAGGCTGCAGAACCTCTACCATCAAGGACCTCATCCTCCACCATCCTAGCGCAGTCCTTGATGCTATCCTGGTTCTGGCCCACTCCCTTGAGCCAGGCAGATGAGATGGAGCTAGCCTTCAACAGAGTATTCAGAGTCACAGGTACCCTTGACTCTTACACTGCAAGAGTCAAGGTAGAAAGAGTTGATGCAGTCAATTGATGGGGAGTCCTTTCACAGCAATTTCACTTGCCCCAGCACCATTCAGGTGTGGAAACTGTGTCATGGAGCCACATCAAGGTGACACCTGCCCAGCCAAAGGCAATACCTACTCCAGGTGCAAAGAAAGCAACCAGTTTGTCTGGGTCTACAGGTGCATGGAGCAAGGACGGAAACCCCACGCTACACAATGACTGCTGGCCACACTGAAGCACCTCACACTGGACGATGACACCTAAGTCATGGGGGGCACTATCCCTCATTCTGTAAAGAGTGCTCCAGTAAACAAAAAAGACACTGGAACTGATTCACAAAGGGCCTAAGCACAGTTGTGGGTGAGTCTCCACACTTGGGGCCACGCTCCCGCACAACTGCAGGGGCCTCTGCCATGATAGTATAGGCCCTTTGTGAATCAGGCCCTGAGTCTTCAACGTCTTCACAGTGCAACCGGGGGAAGGAAAGAAGTCGCACCCATGTGCACAATGATAATTGGTGAGGTAGGGGTAGCGGTACCGACTTTGATCAACACTGCGGCATCCGTCAATATTAAGGACTAAGTACAATTTGAGAAACTACAATCCTGTCTGCGGCTAGAAGCTGCCAAAGCCAAGATCTTTGTGTGGCAGGGGCCATCGACCTGCTAATGGCGAATGGGGGCAAAAGCATGCGCACCAGCTTCCATGTTACCAATGAAAGCACAAGCATCCTCCTTGGATGCCACACCGTTGAAGACCTGCAGCTAGTCTTCTTTGCTCGGCACATCCAAGCCAATCAGGCAGAAGTTCTCCTGAAGGACTTTCTGGGCCTCTTTCAAGGCCTTGGCAACCTGCAAGACACACAAGTGAAACTACACATTGACCAAACAGTTCATCCCGTGGCACTCCACCACCGATGTGTACCCTTCAATCTGAGGCCCCAAGTAGAGGAAGCGCTGAGGAAACTGGAACAGTTGGATTGAGTCCAGGTATGTTCAAATTGAAAGAGAGGCTTTACAAATCCAATGGGAGTGCCGCTAATTCCACTTCTACCAATGCGGACGGTTTTTCAGCGTCATCACGTACCACAAACTGTTAATCCCCCTCCTCTCAGGCATATTCCAGAACCAACTGCCCAGAGCCGAAATGTGGACCAGGTGAAGATATATGACTTTGTAGCTTCATACTGGCTAGGGGTCCACAACCCAGCAGACTGCTGGTCACGACACCCGCAGACAGAAGGAATAGACAGCAAGAAGGAGGATAAATGGGTAGAAGATTTCATCAACATGGTCATGCAAGGAGCCAGCCCAGTGGCAATGACCGCAGATGACATACAAGAAGCAACCATCACGGACCAACGCCTCCAGAAAATGATGGAAGCTCTCTGTGACTGGAAATGGGGCCTCTTCTTGGATGGAGCTGGTTGGTGCATTTTGTCCATGTAATGTTTTACTAACGGTGCATTTAATTCTGCTGTTTTTATCACTAATCTATATTCTGTGAGATGGGTAGCAAGAGACCTCTCTGTTCCCCTACATATCCTAAATTACATGGGTTGATATATGATACTCTTGGTCTTGCAGTTAGTAAAAGTTTTGTGGTGCACATTGTACTTATTCAGCGAGAAGACGTCCGTTTCAATGGCACTAGCACATGCCTTGCATAAGGTGCATTTGAAATTTCTAAAAACGGGAACATTGGCATCTATAGTTTTCTGCACAAATGGTGCTGGTTCCACTAGGCTTGATCTAAAAACGTAATCCTTGAAATGTTTATTTCGTCTGTGTCCAAACATAGGTTTAGGGAGCTTAAGATTTGGATCTGCGTCACTATTTAGTATATGCCAGTTGGAATTCACAATCGGTCTCGCGTAGAAATCAAAGACACAAAATATAAACAACATCATTGAAGACTGTTATGTTTTATCTTGTAACTGAAACAAAGGGTAAAGAATATAAGCCACGTAACTGAAAAATATTTTGTTGCACATTGAAACCAATACATTCAAAGCACTTAAAGATAAATTGAGCTACCCAAAGAAAAGATTAATTATCAAAATGGCTGTATGTGAATATATAAGACCGATGGTAAAGTTTATCATATTGACATTTTGTATTAGTGGTAAAATGAATAGGTTTAATTGAATATATAAATGTGCAAGTTGGTATGTGTGGAGAGAAAGTTTTAGGCATGCAAGTGGCGGGAGTAATATGTATTTTAATTTGTGGAACAGTGATTATGGAGACATTGCTTATATGAGATACACAAATATGTAAGTATTTTATTGTTAATAAAGATAGTAATGTAAAGAATATTTGTTCTGTGTGACTCAGAAATATCACATGAATTGACATATAAAATAAACAAGGTTGCCGGGGTTTTCTTTGTATAGGTACGGCCTGCCTCCAGTCAGAATCTAATAAGGCTGGTGACCCATTTCTCATTGATCTGTGCACTAACAGAAAAGGTGGGACCCATTTCCCGCAAATAGGATGGATTGAGGAGCGTAGTTGACCTCCATAGGTTCTTCTGCTGGGTTCTTGTGGGCACAGGACCGGGTATGCGGCCCCATTCCCCACACTCATAACATTGGGAACCCCTGGAGGGAGGTACCTCTGATTTTACAACTCGACTTTTTGGGTTTTTGTAGAAGTTCTTGGGTTTTTTCAGTTTTCCTATTTTTGAATGTGGAACAGAAAATTTACTTTTCTCAAGTTCTCATGAACAGAACCTGGGATGACCCTTGAAAAGCTAATAGCCATTTCTACTGCTTATTCAACCATGATTCAAGAATGTTGTCTCAGCCACTTCTGGAATTTCACTCTATATGTTTTGGTGTCTATTCCCAGATGGTCCATTTTGATTTTTTTTATATCATCATAAGCTGTGTTGCCTTAGGGGTTTGCAATCTGGTAAGCGGCTTGTGCTTCGCCAGTCAGGAGAGGCACAAGACACAAAGGCCATTTCTCTCTACGCCAATTACGGGCGCTAACTGCTCTCTCAAAATTTAACAAAAAGGTGTCAGGGTCTTCCTCATGATGTATTTTTGGAGCGATATATTGGGACCCCTAGAAGTAGCACTTCGTGCCATGGTCAGACCAGAGGTTAACTGGAACTGATCTTCAGAGACCTTATGTAAGTATTCCAACCGTGATTTAAAAGTGTCTCGAAATATCTCTCTGTCTGCTTTGGAGAATGGCATTTGTCTCTCCAGGGCACATTCTAGTTTTCGCTGCCCTCGGATCAACTGTAGAATTATGGGATCCATTATTTAGCAATGGAATTGTGCTCACATTCTCGACCACTTGTCTCTTAGTGCGGGAATTACAACACCGGGGCTATAGATTGTATGACATTATATTTTAT
This sequence comes from Pleurodeles waltl, assembly GCF_031143425.1. Taxonomy (NCBI): domain Eukaryota; kingdom Metazoa; phylum Chordata; class Amphibia; order Caudata; family Salamandridae; genus Pleurodeles; species Pleurodeles waltl. The sequence goes on from NC_090445.1 coordinate 764,183,127, forward strand.
TTGAAGGTGAATTATGATGTGATAGCAAAGGTCTCAGAGCTTCCATGTTATCTTCTTGGTACTTCTAGATTTCCAGAAGATTTGCACACCGGCGACGCGGAAAGATGCCCCCCGAAAAAGTATAGAGGCCACAGGTAAGCATTAACCCCTTCTTTAGTAAAGTGTATTAGTGTAACCCTGTTTCCTCTCTATAGGGACTGTGCTGGGGGGGGGGGGGGGGGGTTTGGTGAGTTTTGGGAGGTTGGTGAACTGGTGAAAAGAAAGCCTCACCTGCTGGTGAAAATATGAAAAAACTGAAATAAAAAGCTTTATATAGGCCCATGATACTTAGTACGTATTCTCCTTATCGGCTTACCATCTAGCCTTTAAACTCCACTTCACCCTTCCTCTTTCAATATAACCGCGAGGCGGTTTAGTGTGAAATCACTTGCTCATACAACAGCTCTTCCCACCACCAGTGACATTTACCGTGATTTGAATCTTTACAGACGGGGTCTTTGATAAACCCCTTAGGCGGACCCCTCCTGTTTCTTTTTCCAGCCCTGGATAGGGTCCCGTGCCTGTGTCAGCCATGCCCCTCCTGGAGTATGGCAGGGTGCAGTGTCCGACCTGCGGCCTCCTGGCTGGGGAGCAGGATTCGGCTCTGCTTCTTCTTGGGCCGACTGCAGCGTGGTCCATTCCAATCATGCTTGTCTCTCTCTTCTTAGCAATGTGTTTCTTCACCGGGCTACTCTTCAGGGACACTGAATTGCTTCTTAAAAGGGTTCTTCTCATGTCTTTACAAATGAGAACTCCTCCCCCTTCCTCTCATCATCTCTGGTCAGCCTAAACGGAGATGCCTGACCTTGTCCTTCCTCTCTGGTAATATTCAGTTCTCTTGCCTGAAAGTGAAAGAGAGACATTTGTACAGTGGCGTTGACAGCCGACCATGGCAGTATGTCAGGTGGGTCGTCTTTATAATGCCCCTCCTCGCCTCCTTCCTGACAATAACGAAATGAGGGAATTGGAATGATCCAAACAAAAAAAATCCAAAGCTCTTGACTGTTTTGTGATAACCAGGGCAGGGATTGTGATGATACTGGGAATTGTATGATGAGGGTGTTGTAAATTCCATTCATAGAAATTTAAACGCTGAGAACCTCAGAATTCATGCATTAAGTGAATCAGGCTAACCCGTTTTTTTTCTTCCATCTTTGACATGACTTTGTGATACACCACATTAATAATTCTGCTGCTTCATTCTTCACTGTAATAAAGAATTTCTAGGCTCCACTGAGCAAGGTGAAAACTTTACTGAGTAAAGTTCTGAATGAAATGTATTTTACTCAAGGCCAAGTTTAGCTGCCCCACACTGAATAACATACTGTAACAGTTGTGTACCAGGTACCAGATGTTGGGAATACAAAACCCAATGTAGTATAATAGTGAGAAAATCAATTAATGTATTCTGTCGCAAATGTTTATCTTTGCTTGATCCCCATCAGTGATGAGCCTGAGAACTATGTTCTAATGTAGTGAATGTATGAACTTTGTCTAAAATCCCATAAAAGTGGATGATTGTATGATTTGAGGAAGAGACCCTTGCCCCGTTCTTAGAAGGTGAATCTATACTGGATTTATTGGTTGAACTCTTCTGGGTTCATAATATTCTTTATGGGTAAGCACATCTACTGATTTATTAATTGATCAACTGCAATTTTGTGCCCTTTGTACTTTAAATATTTTCAAAGTAAAACTTTAAACTTAAGTCCTTTGTCTGTTGTTTTTAAAGACCTAAATGTATATTTGAGACAATGCGCTCTTGGAGTTTCTATTACAAGAGAGAGGGGTCAATCAGAAAGCACCAAAGTCCATCTAGTGACTGTGCCGCTCACGGTCTGATAGATCAGTGCGCCCTGGGAAAAGGGATTTGTGTGGGTTTGCACGCTGAGAGTAACTTGGTTGCTGTTGAGTTTTGGGAAATGTAGGTGGAATCAAGATTTTTATAGTAAAAATTGCTTTATTGTAGCTGTCTCCTGCCTGAAATTGTCTGTTTCACTGTTAGTCCATGGAAAAAAAGAATTTGCTGTTTTTTACACTATCCCCCTCTTTCTTGTTTCTAAATGTTTTTTGCTTGTATACGATACTTGTATATAACTTCATAAAAAATCGTTTGTTCTCAATGTGTGGCTTTTGTGTCTCTGTCGATTTTAATTAACAGTCAGGGATTATAAAGGCAGCTGTAGGACCCATTCGAAAATGATGTCTATTCTGCTATGAAGAGAAAATACTAGTTTTAGGACATTTTGCTACTTTTTTTAACGGCTGGACATTAAAATAGTGGTCATGCCGCTAATAAAAACAACAACCAGGTGTCATTCCTCTGATGCACAGAAAATATAAATTACTTTAAGCAGTTACGAATTTCCCTAAATAATAAAGACATTTGTAAAAATGTACCAAAGCATCGTGTTTCCTTTCATTCAACTGAATAAGCATTTAAACGCCTTGTGCATGGTCTGAGACGACGTCTAACTCGAGTAATATGACAAGAACAGGCACCGTTCTAAGATGGAAGCGACGTTTATCTGCTAGCGACGTAAAGTCCTTTTCTTATCTTTAGCCCAACTAGTACAAATACAATCTATCTTGGGAATGTTAAAAGCAACACTGTTCGCGTCTACTCTATTATTTTTTTCAATTAAACTGAAGAGGAATTTCAATTTTAAAAAAAGAGTACTCATGTATAGTAGTATCGAGTTAAATGAGAATAATCATTCAAGCAGTATAACTGCTTTAATAAGAGGCTAATTTTTTATTGATCTACATCTGCGTTTTTCAATATTGTGATCGTCTAGGTTCATTGCATTACGCCTGCTTTCCGTTTAATGAAAGAAAATAAATACTTTTAAAGATGGCCGCCACGCAGCACTCTAGAGGTTCTCCTTCTACTGGTTATGGCTGCCCTAAGACAGAGGCTAGCAGTAGTGACGCCCCTAGCGGGCACGTCTCTGACCTAGAGTTGCTGCGGCAGAATGGTGAGCGACTGGCTGCCTGTGCATGTGGAGTGTGTGCCCTGCATATGCCGGGAGTGCTGTCACTGGGAAGGAGCAAGCGACACCCTAGCCAGCGAAAAAGAGGACACAGAATACCAGAACAGGCGGAACCAGTTCACGGGTACTGTGGAGCGGTCCCAGCGCACCGGGTAAGCTGCATGGGCACTAGAAGAACAGCCTCTCGGGGCCATTGGAGGTGACAATGGAGGGGCGGCAATGCTGCTAATGTAGGACACGCCAGCGGCACTCGAGGGCACACTTCGCGATTAAACCTTGGGTACACGGGTCATGGCTTGTGAACTTTTAGGCTGGTGAAGATGCACAGAGGCATTTGAGTGACTAGCACTTTGTGCGTGGGGCTGTTTCGGAGGGATCACAAGAGACTTGGAAATAGAACGTTATCTGGGATGAATGTGAAGCCAGGGACATATGACTTCTCTGGTGGAGGTTCTGAGGGGCATGTAGAGAGAGGAGTGTCTGGTCTCAGTGTGTGCGGTGCAGAGGAGTGCCACTTGAGAAGGGATCGGCGGGGCTAATGGAGAAGGCTTTTGGAGTACAAGTCGAATGGGTATTTAGTGTAAGTTTAGAACGCTTATCTGGGACGTGACCAGTATCTGTTGAGGGACGAAACGATGTTCGGTATGTGTCATCGGGTATCTGGAGTGCGGATGGCTTTCAATTTGGTGACTAGTAGCGGCATCCGCGCTACTAATGCGTAGCAGGTGATGCATTTTGTGCGGAGGTAGGATCTGCAGTCGAAGTGCATAAAAAAAAAACTCTGGGAACTGCGCTGCTTCTAGCAATTGGGGCGGGGTCAGTGAGCGTGGGAGCGGAGTCAAAGATGTGGCTAAAAAGCCAAAATATTCTGTAGGTTTTTTTCCCCACCTTCAGGAAACTACATTCAAAATAACGCGCAGTGTAAATGGAAAAATAAGTACAAGATGAGTTAATCCATGGGAAATACATTATAGTACAATAAGAAACCTCTATTAGTTAATGCGCTATAAAGGTCATTTTTGTGTGTGTAATCAGAGAGTTTCATGATTAAATATTGTTTGGTGCAGTTGAGAATGGTGGTTTATGTGTTTTCATTGCTACGAGTTTCTAGCGTGACTGAACACACTGTAAATATACAAGTCATTTTAATCTTGCATTACACATAGTATAAGATTAAAAGTACCACAAAACGCTCAAAAAGATGTGATAACCTGGTGCTTCCAAAATATAGATTTGAGTAATTCCCAGATTGTAAATAGTGTATTTTTTAATCTATAACTGCCCCTTAAAAGTGCACATTTCACAACCCTGCTTGTAACTCTTGCAGTACCATTAAACAAAAATAAATCTGTTTTAATGGGAAGCTTCAAGTGATTCCATCAATTAAAGCCAAAACTGGCTTCAAAACGCCATTTGCAGATTAACCCGTTGCACACATTTAAGTTTCTTTCAGGCAGTAGACACCCTGACAAGAAGGCTTTTTTCTTGTTTAACGCTCTGCCTCCTTCGATTTCACAGCGCAGGAGACTCTGCCTGACACTTCAGCTGAAGTATTTAAAGTATGAGAATTAACCGTCCCTGGAGTGTTGTCTTTTCAGGAAAAATAGGAGAAATGTTTTTCTTGAATTAAAACAAAAAGTATGATCTTACCCAGACCCTCCGATCACGCCCACTTCAATCATCCGTTGTGAGGAACATTATCAATACAGCTGGGAGTGCTGACTGTTCGCAATGTGTGTGGGATCATTTGGGCTCCAGCCAATAAGTAGCATTTGGGGCAGTGTTTTAAATAGGCCGGTACTGTCCGGTACTGAGTACCGGCACTTTTTTTATTTTGAGAGGAAGAGTACCGGCACATCTCAAGAAAAACGTAATACTTTTAATTGGAGAGTACCGGCACTTCTCAGAAAAAAACAGGTACTCTGCCATTTCAAACACTGATTTTGGGGTACGAGTTAAGCAGCATTTGTGGCTGCCAACGTGGAGCATTCAGACTGTAAGAGGCCGTTGTGTGCCAGAGGAGGGACATTTGTGGCATGGCAGATTGGTATTAGTAAGTGAAAATGGAAGGAATACAAGTAGAATTTTCTTTTTTGGGGTGAAGGTGTAGATGGCCATTTGTGGGATACACTTGACTTGTTGACGTTTAGGACCCACACTCATTTCCAAGTACTGCACACAGAATGAGGCTGAGAAGAGACAGATAGGAACCGGAAAGTTAAAATCGGGGGCATTTTGGTACTCCTTTGTGCAACACAAGCCCACCCTCCCTCTTTAGGCATGTATTTTTGACAGATTAGAGAATACTTAACCTATTGTGCATGTTTCTGAGATGTTGATCACCCCTAAATCAGTGTAGGTTTGAAATACTAAAAAGATCATGTACCTGATGGTACGTTACTAAACAGATCAACCAGACAGCCAGAAAGAGCACACATCAAATGACAATCCATTGACTGAAATATTAGATGGCAGTCAAGCAAACATTACAGTATATCACATAGTATATAACTCAGTGATATAGTAATCAAAATATCAGATAAAGCAGTGTAGACCCTACAAACATATGGGTGAAAGCGACACATCTTGCACAGCGTGACAGATATCAGTTATTCTGCATTACATCTATTTTGCTCGAGCAATACAGGCCAGATAACAGCCCAGCATCTCATCTCGGAATACATAATGGGCTTTTTCCTGACGTATTAATGTTTGAGGGCTGGGCTCCCATGTAATAGGCCACCAACCGACCCTCCCACTTCTAAGGGGGTGCACCGGCAAGCAAACCCGCATCAAGGGCCTCATCTTCAGCCTGCAGGAGATAAGAGTTAAGGGGTCCCCAGATATCCGTTGACCAGGAACTGACAGGCTGTAAAACTATGAATACTTTGACTGCTTATTACAGAAAACCAGGTCTTTGAGCCAGTCTTCTTTTTTGATTTTCACTTTCCTCCCAACAAAGGGCCACTCTTTGCTTAGCTAATAACAAAGCCACAGCACCAAACCACCTTGTCAGGAACAGGGCGAGCGTAACATATCCGAGCAGTGCCACCAGGGGCTTGAAATCTATCTGGCAATTAATCTGTCATACACAGTCAAAACCTGACTCCACTAGTCCAGCACCACTCTGAACAAACTGGCCAAACGTGGGAAGTTGGCACGTTCCGTTAAACAATGAGGATAAGTATAAGATCTACCTGGGTCCATCTTAGCTTGCTTTTATCGGGGGCAGTACGCACAACACTAATATTTAATGCAGTAACTTGTACCTGTATTTAGGAGAGACCCACCCGATTTGCATACAGCAATGGTCCCATATTGTACCAGTGAGTTTGATTCCCAAGTCACTCTCAAACACCCCCTCTGTGATGTGTTGGACCAAAAGTTCTCTTTTAAGACGTCAGATAGAGCCTGGACACCGATCTAGTGGCTTCCTATGATTTGTGGTAGGCGTGTGAGTTCCTATGGTCCAAAGGGATCTGAGGTATCCATTTTCTAGCCGTATGTCTCAATCTATGATATGAGAAGACAGCCAGAGCAGATAATGCCACCCTCAAATGCACCTGCTCTAGAGTAATAAATTCCCCATCAATGTATATATGCCCCAACTTAGCCAAGGTGTCCGGAATCCTACACTCTAGTTAGTGGTAGTGTGGGGTTACAGGCCAAAAGCACGGTAGGGAATTGTAGTAGCCAGTCTCTAGCCTCTTGGCCAAACTCCTCCAAGCCCAGCATGTCAGAACCATAGTGCAAATCTGCCTACTAGGTGTAGGCAGGCCTGCGAGCAACAGATAAGTCAAAGGGATGCTGTCAGTGTGGTTCCTCTATAGGACGAGGTAAGGAATTTGGTGATCGGGGTGCTACCAGAAATGGAGCGAATGAGCCTGGACTGAAAGTTATTAGCTCTCTGGATATGGCACCTCAAAACCACCTCTCCTCTATGGCAGCATTAATGTATTCAAGCTGATTGTAGGACATTTATCATCCCATATTAATCTTAGGAAGTGGGATCTAAGATTCAGAAAAAAAGCCTGTTTAACGGGATAGGGATATTTAGGAAAAGGTGAAGGAATCTAGGAAGAACAATTCTTTTTTATAAGTGCAATCCAGGCTGCATGGACAAGGAAAGACGAATCAAATACTTACCCTGCTGTGCCAGTCTCACCCCAGCCAGGTCATAATTTAGTCTGAGCAGCTACCTTGCCTCCTGGAGTAAAATCACCCCAGCGTACCTCAGTGTCCTCAAACCCAGCATATCTGATATTCTAAGTTGGTTATATAAGTGCAAGAAGTGAGTGGGAACAGCTCACTCTTGTCCCAGTTGACGACATCCTCCAAAACCTCCCAAACTGTATGACCTTTTGGATCAGAGGCTCCACATTCTTGCTGAGATCCCTGGCAAGCAGGAGGGTATCATTAGCATTCGTAGAGAGAAGTTGTTCAGTCTGAAAGAACAACCCTCTGTGCTCATGATATTCCTATAAGTGTCTGGCAAGAGGTTCCATGGCTGGAATAAACAGCAGAGAAGACAGGAAGCGTCTCTGCAGAATCCTCATTATGTCAAGATTGTGAGGTCAATCCATTGGTCTGAATCCTGATAACTGTTTTTGTGAATAGAAGCATTATCAATCTGAGGAACGAATTTGCTATACCTTATCTGGCCAGAGTGGCATTAAAGGATTCCCATTCTAAAGAGCAAGATGCTTTTTGTGTGTCCAGTAGAGCCACAGTGGCCTTCACCCGCGGGTCTATGTAATGTATAACTAAGAAAAGATGACGAAAGTTAATAGCCATGGATCTTTGAAGAACGAGGGACAAACCCCAATTGTGCTATCAAAATGATCTTCTCCATTAACAGGGACAGTCTGGTAGCTAATGCCGTAGCAACAATCTTTTTTTTATCAAGGTTTAACAGTGAGAGAGACAACAGAAAGCACAATTGCATAGATTTTTTTCCTGGCTTAAAAAGTAAGATGATAATGGCCTCTTGTGTCGAGGGGAGGGAGACTCCTTTTTCTGCCATCTCATACCACAGAAGTAAGTGAAGAGCTGGTTGGATGCTTGAAAGGCCATAACACTATCTGAGCCCGGGCCCACCTGCTAGTCCCTAAATGGCTGCAGTGACTTCATCTAGAGTAATGGGCTACTTTAACGATAGGGCATATCAATTATCAAGCTACACCAAGGCTAATTCATGCAGATGGCTATGTGCACAGGTAATTCTTGTGTGCAAGATGTGTATAAATGTGTGCAGTAGTTAACTAGTTAAGCCACATTGTCTTCACTGGATGATGCCATAGTGCCCTGTGCATTAGCTAATTGCAGTATATGATTATCCTGGTGGTCGTGTTGAAGCAACCATACCAGTGTTCTGTCAGGCCTGTCACCATACTGCCTGGCATAGCCATACTTGCCCATGTTTGCTACTTCTCTATCTGCCTGCTCCCTTACATCAAGAGAAAAAAAACAGGGTAGGTGCCATTGAGAGGGCCATCTGTTCCAACTGTTACGCCTCAGCTTTCAGCACATTATAATAGGTGTTCCTCACGATGCCAGGATGCTTTTTAATAGTCATGCCCCTCATATATGCCTTAAAGGCGTCCCATAGAGTGGCTGCACCATCCACAATACTCTATGTAAGGAAATGCCTTCTTGGCATGGTTACCCCCACTGACGTTTTGCCTTTTGCTGATGCCAAGTTATGATTGAAAGTGTGCTGGGACCCTGCTAACCAGGCCCCAGCACCAGTGTTCTTTCCCTAAACTGTACCTTTGCTTCCACAATTGGCAGAGCCCTGGCACTCAGAGAAGCCCTTGTAAATGGTACACCCAGTACCAAGGGCCCTGATACCAGGGAAGGTTTCTAAGGGCTGCAGCATGTCTTATGCCACCCTGGGGACCCATCACTAAGCACATGCACACTGCCTCCCAGCTTGTGTGTGCTAGTGGGGAGAAAATGACTGAGTTGACATGGCACTCCACTCAGAGTGCCATGTTAACCTCACACTGCCTGTGACATAGGTGAGTCACCCCTCTAGCAGGCCTTACAGCCCTAAGGCAGGGTGTCCTGTACCATAGGTGAGGGCATATGTGCATGAGCACTATGCCCCTACAGTGCCTAAGCAAAACCTTAGACATTGTAAGTGCAGGGTAGCCATAAGAGTATATGGTCTGGGAGTCTGTCAATCACGAACTCCACAGCACCATAATGGCTACACTGAAAACTGGGAAGTTTGGTATCAAACTTCTCAGCACAATAAATGCACACTGATGCTAGTATGGAATTTATTGTAAAATGCACCCAGAGGGCATCTTAGAGATGCCCCCTGAATACCAATCCGACTTCTCGTGTGGGGCTGACCAGTTTCTGCCAGCCTGCCACAACCAGAAGAGTTGCTGGCCAGCTGTGGAGAGTGCCTTTGTCTCTCGGTGGCAAGGAACAAAGCCTGTACTGGGTGGAGGTGCTTCTCACCTTCCCCTGCAGGAACTGTAACACCTGGTGGTGAGCCTCAAAGGTTCACCCCTTTTGTTACAGCGCCACAGGGCATCCCAGCTAGTGGAGATGCCCGCCCCTCCGGCCACTGCCCCCACTTTTGGCGGCAAGGCTGGAGGAGATAATTAGAAAAACAAGGAGGCGTCACCCACCAGTCAGGACAGCCCCTAAGGTGCCCTGAGCTGAGGTGACCCCTGCCTTTAGAAATTCCCCCAATAGTTAGGGATGTGCCCCGCTCCCCTCAAGGAGGAGGCACAAAGAGGTTGTAGCCACCCTCACCTAAACACACCCCTAAATTTAGTATTTAGGGACACTCAAGAACCCAGGAAATCAGATTCCTGCAACCTGAACTCAAGAAGGAGGACTGCTGACCTTCAGGCCTGCAGAGACGATGGAAGACAACTGCTTTGGGCCCAGCCCTACTGGCCTGTTTCCTGACTCAAAAAACTGCAACAGGGACGCATCCAACTGGGACCAGCGACCTCTGAAGCCTCAGAGGACTGCCCTGAACCCCAGGACCAGGAAACTCCTTTGAGAAGCAGCTCTGCTCAACAAACAGCAACATTCTTGCAACTTTTCTACAATCTTCAAAGACCTCCCTCCTCCCGCCGGAAGCGTGAGACTTCACACTCTGCACCCGATGCCCCTGGCTCGAGATCTAGAGAACAATCCCCACAGGGAGGACTCCCAGGCGACTGCTCGACCACACTACCACAAACTAGAACATTTGAATTATCTAATTTTGCCACTATCTTACCTCTAAGGTGAACCCTTGGACTCTGTGCACACTATCTCTTACTTTGAGATAGTATATACAGAGCCAACTTCTATACTCTCATTAAGGTATAAATATTAATTCTCAGCTTTTTTAAGTTCTTTAGATACTGGCTCTAAAAGGGCCTCCACCTACTCCTCCTTTGCGCGTCTTGGTACAGGGACTAAGGGACATGAAGCAGGAGAACTTGGGGGGAGTGGTCAGACAGCACAGAGGGTGGTATGATATATTCACCACACATTACTAAACATCTTGGAGCAGACGCCAATTGTCTGTCCGGGACAGAGAGCTATGTAGAAAAGAGAATTCTGAATCAGTGTGGTTCCGCTGTCAACACACATCCACCAACCCAAACCTATCTCATTAAGTACAATCTTCAACTGGGATTTATGATTCCCAGTGTCTCTCTAGCCATAAAGGGGCAGATCCCAAACCAAATTGAAGTCTCCTCCCCAGAGCAGCAATTCCACCACCGAATTCCTTAATAGGATGCAAAATCAACAGGAAAAAAAAATCTGGATAATCAAAAATAGGTGCTTATACGTTTAGCAATGGTAGCGTCCTGGTGTAGAGCCTTCCCAACTCAAAAATGTGTGGAAATCCACCAACCCCAAACCCTCTTGGAGTTACAGCCCCCTGGAATACATGTTACGTACTGCCTGGCCAAAGTAGGAGTGATTGCCGGGACAGATGAGTCTCCTGTAATGGAGCAACATCTATTTTATGTCTATCTAGGTATGCCATCACTCTACTGATTTTGTATGGGCAATTCAGTCCTCGGACATTCCAGGAGGCGGTTTTCAGGTGTCTTCTTTACAGTGAGGCCATTAATCCTTATTCTGAGAGTGTCAAATAAGCTGAAGATCTACCTAGTTCTCCCTATGTTCACTGTATCCCATACAACCATAAAAGACAGGTATAATACAAAACACCACCCCCACTCTACACTGGTTTTCCCAGATGCCAGTGCCACGCCCCCTTCCCCATCACCTCCATACGATGCCTATCCATGATCAGAGACATAGTAGTGATGCACACTCAGGGTATGGAATAACAGCAGCCGGCCCCACTTACATACATCTTAAAATTGCTTCAAATAGAGATGAAAAGATATGTACCTTGTTGCCCAACTCAGCACAAAGTCATGCTGGGTAAACCATTACTTATTTGAGATCCTTAGTGCCCAGAGTCCGTTCAAAGGTACACGCTTGTGATAGTCCTCCACTACCGTAATAGATAGTAAGGTCTAAACCCTGAAACTGCAGTGGGCCATGTTACCAAGACATCTGGAGGATCGTATCACAATCTTAAAAACTGGGAATCTGGGCCACTGTAGGTCACAACGGAGCTCCTGTGGGGGTCTTTGGCCTAGGGAGTGGTGAGCCGCACAGTAAAGGCAGTTCCATAAATAACTTATTAACAAGGAGTCAGCATGCTCCTTTGGTTTCCCCATATTTGTCTACTGTGCCACTCCCATTGTTGCGGTGAGAGCGGACTTCATGGTCTTTGTTTTTTGCCTCAGTCACTCTGACCAGCTACTCCTTCTTAAGCACTTTCTCCTCAGTCGTTGAGGAGTGATGATGCTCCCGGTCTGAGAACCACCTTTCAGCAGCATCTACTCTGGTGTTTTGTCCATCAGTCCTCTCAATCAGCATATGTAGGTGTGTGGTGACTGAGTCAGTGTTAATGTCTATCAAAGAAAGACTGGTCTTGAGGTCTAAAAGAATCTAGTTTGTACCAGAGATCCACCCCAGGTCTCCCCGTCTTTTCCCTATATTGTAGATGCCGGCGAGGCCGGGTACTTACTTGCAGCCTGCTTGCTTTGAGTCAGTCTTACCCATACTCTCAGGAAGTCTAGTAGTAGTCAGAATGTCCCACAAAAAAGAAAACATGCTGCCTGTCATCCAATGGTGGTATAAGTAGTAGCAATGAGTTATTAAATTGACAGCCCAGCTGTTTTAATGCCTCAGTAGAGAAGCTTGTTCAAACTTCAGTTACCAACCGGGAATGTGTACGATAGCATCCTGCATCGTTGCCACATCTATGTGAGGGTCTGCACCCCCCCACTCCACGGGTCAACCTCTGCACCTTGTAAAGCCCTGTGGTACACCAGGCTCAGATGGGATGTGTGACTGCAGCGGCACCCCCAGGTTGGAGGGGCAACTAGGGTCTCCCCGCTCGCTTCATCAAGGGCCAGTGTGAGCCACTTTCAGGCTTTCAGTGGGCGAAGTGCAGCCCAGCACTCTGGAGCTACCTGTGTCAATGGGTAGCTACAAGGGCATCCTCGGGCTATGTGGCAGCCCCCATTTGCAGTCGTGCCACTGTGGCACGCTCCCGTACACAGACGTGGGTAGACCTTGAGGTCGCACACCTCAGTGGGTCATACTCAACCAAAAAACACCCTTTTACTGTCTCACTGGACTGATCAAGCCTGCTGTCAGTGATTACAGTCTCAGGAGGTCTGTCCCTGGCACCATGCACAGTCGAATGATGAAGTGAGGCCCGAGCACTGCGTAATCTGGGAGAGCTAGAGGGGAGTCCAAGGGAACCAAAATAGTCCTTGACTTCAGTGCAGGGTCTGACATCTGTAGTGGCCTCCTCAACAATGTGAAACTGAAATACTCCTAAATAGAGAAGACTAGCATTGAAACAGGGAAGAGTGATGGACAACAAAGCCATCAAATCATGAGCAAGGGACTCATCCAAAGCCATCTAGGTATATGTTAGGTATTGGAAACAATGGGTATAGCCAACAGACAGGTAAAACTATCTAAAACCAAGACATAAAAAGGCAGCATTAGAAACCTGAGGGAAAGCTAATAATGAGAAAATTAAAAACGTGATCTTAAAAAGAAGCTAACCTGAATGACTATTTCATGTTTTTAGCTGGAAATGGGCTTAAAGTTGCCTCCCCACATAGACAGTGCGATTTGTGTCTCTCATGGTTCAACATAGGATACCCTTTGCATCCTTGCCCCCTGTACATTAATGCCTGAAACACAGCACTGGACTAGAAGTCAAAAAATGAAAGACAATAATCCCCAAAGACAACCCTTTGTCTGGTGTGCACCTAGAATCTCGAACAGGCACCTGCCACAAACGAGGCTTGTTCCATCCACTGCAGCAATCTTCTAGCACAAAAGATAATACTCTGTCTATTTCATGAACCCAAATCTTGAATCATTTACCATCCCCTCCCCTCCCCGATGTGGAACCCTTTGTTACTCCTCAACGAGGTTTGTGCTTTAAATGACAAACGGTACACACACCTTGTTAGAAATGGGGGTTTTGGTTGGCAGTCAGGTTACCCTCTGTCCAAGCAAGAAGCCTCACTCTAGTCAGGGTAAGTCACACACAATCCAAAATTATCCTCTGCCCACCCTCTGGTAGCTTGGCACGAGCAGTCAGGCTTAACTTAGAAGGCAATGTGTAAAGTATTTGTGCAATAAATCATACAATAACACCATATAGCACCACAAAAATACACCACACAGTGTTTAGAAAAATATATAATATTTATCTGAATAATTGCAGGTCAAAACGAATAAAAATGCAATGTGAAATTGTAGAGATATCACTGAAAAGTGATATAAAGTGTCTTAAGTCTTTAAAAAGCAAACAAAGTCTCTTTCAAGCACAAAGTACCTGGTTTTGGAGTGGAAAATCTCCGCAAAGGGCTGCTGAAGAAGAGATACGTGGGATAATGGTGTGTGCGCCGACTTCTCCCCAGCACACACAGACTTGCGTCGTTATTTTTCACATGGGGAAGTTGTGCGTCGTTTTCCGGCGCGCGGACAGTCTCTTTCTGTGGGCCGCGGGATTACCAGATGTCCCGGGGTCTGTGCGTGGATTCTTCTGCTTGTTTTCCTGCTGCGCATCATTCCGCGAGTTTATACGTCGAAGTTTCGGTCTCACGGCAGGCGTCTCGTCGATTTCCTCTCTGGAAGTCAGGCGACGTTGTCCTTGCGAAGCCGTGCATCGAAGTTCCGGTCGCCCCGAAGGCGTTGCGTCGATCAGCGTTGGTGTGCGGTGTTTTTTCTCTCCGCGGAGCAAGCTGTGCGTCTAAATTTTTGGCGCACGAAGAGTCCAAATGAAAAAGAGAAGTCTTTTTGGTCCTGAGACTTCAGGGAACAGGAGGCAAGCTTCTATCCAAGCCCTGGGAGAGCACTTTTACAGCCAGACAAGAGTTCAGCAAGGCAGCAGGGCAACAGCAAGGCAGCAGTCCTTTGTAGAAAGCAGTCAGGTGAGTCCTTTAGGCAGCCAGGCAGTTGTTCTTGGCAGGATGCAGGTTCTGGTTCAGGTTTCTTCTCCAGCAAGTGTCTGAGGTAGGGGGAGGCCCTGTTTTATACCCAAATGTGCCTTTGACGTGGGGGAGACTTCAAAGAGTGGCTAAGAAGTGCATCAGGCCCCCTTTCAGTTCAATCCTGTCTGCCAGGGTCCTAGTAGGGGGTGTGGCAGACCTTTGTGTGAGAGCAGGCCCTCCACCCTCCCAGCCCAGGAAGACCCATTCAAAATGCAGATGTATGCAAGCTGAGGCTGAGTACCCTGTGTTTGGGGTGTGTCTGAGTGAATTCCCAAGGAGCTGTCAAATAAGGCCAGCCAGACGTGGATTGTAAGGCACAGAAAGATTTAAGGGCAAAGAAATGCTCACTTTCTAAAAGTGGCATTTCTAGAATAGTAATATCAAATCCAACTTCACCAGTCAGCAGGATTTGGTATTACCATTCTGGCCATACTAAATATGACCTTCCTACTCCTTTCCGATCAGCAGCTACCACTTCAATACTGTATGAGGGCAGCCTCAATGTTAGCCTATGAAGGGAGCAGGCCTCACAGTAGTGCAAAACGAATTTAGGAGTTTTACACTACCAGGACATGTAAACTACACAGGTACATGTCCTGCCTTTCACCCACACAGCACCCTGCTCTAGGGGTTACCTAGGGCACACATTAGGGGTGACTTATATGTGGAGAAAGGGGAGTTTTAGGCTTGGCAAGTACTTTTAAATGCCAAGTCGAGGTGACAGCGAAACTGCACACACAGGCCTTGCAGTGGCAGGCCTGAGACAAGGTAAAGGGGCTACTTGAGTGGGTGGCACAACCAGTGCTGCAGGCCCACTAGTAGCATTTAATCTACAGGCCCTAGGCACATATAGTGCACATTACTAGGGACTTATAAGTAAATTGGACTATTTAATCAGGTATGATCCAAGGTTACCATGTTTAAAGGGAGAGAGCATATGCACTTTAGCACTGGTTAGCAGTGATAAAGTGCGCAGAGTCTAAACGCCAGCACAAACAGTGTCCAACAAGTGGAGGGAGGCAGGCAAAAAGTTAGGGGTGACCACCCTACGGCTATGAGGTCAATCACACCTTTATTAGAAAAACACTTTTCCAGCCTTTTAACGTCTTTCACCTGCATCACTGCCTTTTTCATTCGTGTCCCAACCTTTTTTTGAGATTGGTTTTCCTTGTGGCTTTTTGTATGTCAAGAACATTTAATTTGTTTTTAGCGGTAGTGCACGGAACACGGGAGAATAACACACCCTTGCTCATGTCCTCCTTTCTTCTTTTGTGCTCTGGTGTGCTACCCGACGTTTTTGAAATGAGAATTCGGTGTTTGATTCTGGGCGTTGGAAGTAAAATGCCCTTTGTAAGAAGTAAAATAGCATTTTTAATTTCCGAAAGGAGTATTTCCAGGTGATCAAAGATATAGCGACGTTACACGTTTAAAATACGTATTTCGAGCCAGATTTTCTAATTTGCTACACGGAAAAAAAAGAAAAAAAAGAAGAAAAAAAAAACTGTTTCTGCACTTTGTAATCCCTCTCCTGATGGACACCATCGCTAGCAGAGTAGTACTGTAGACGCTGTAGGTGGGAGCAGGTCTAAGACCGCTGAGTGTGTTGTCTGTTCTGTCATATTTTGTGGTATGTTGCCTTGATTTTAAAGAGCCACAAACTATGTATCTGGAGCCTGCTTGCCCGTCGCAGAAAGAGGGAACCACACGTTCTCACCGAGCTTCTGCGTTTGTCGTATTTTCTAGTCTTTATAAGACCACGATATCCTATATTATTAAAAGGATCCTGTTTGTTCAGTATTGACAGATGGCAGAAAGGCGTCAGTACTGAGTGGCAAGTGGATGTATGGTTGCACTCAACAGTGAACACGTGGCCTGATAATCTTCCCTGCGCTTTTGTTTACACGGTATTTGCTCTCCCTGGTCATTGGCCCTGAGTTGCATAAGGTGATTGTGGACAGCGCTGCGTGTGCCGTGACTCACTCTCTGCTGAGTTAATACAAGTGTATTTTAATCTGCTTTGCCACTCGACACCTACCCCATCGTTCAAGCCACTTTTAGTGCTTTATTTGCAGTTCTGCTGCGTAGGTACGACAATGCAAGCCACATGTCAAGGTGTTGTGGGGCTGTTTCTCTAGGTGTAAGGGTTTCTTAAGGGAAACATTCTAGTTGCCTTGTTGACCTATTAAAACCCCTTGCGGTTGTTACAGCCGGTAGCCAGGAAACACGTGCGTGTAATTTTTGTGTTGTATTGATCACGCTGTTCTCACAAATGTGAATGTCTTTTGTTTTGCAGCTTATGAGTTTGGATGCTAGGTGACATGGATGAAGTGGCGCTGTCGCTGGGCACGGTCGATGCCTCCTACTTGCCGCACTTGGGAGGGTACCTTGGTAGCGGAAGCAAGCATGCCACCGAAGAATGGGTAAGCGGCAGTCCCCTATTAACGAATTCGTTTTATCTTAAAATCTACCAGGGCCAGAATGCACGCTGTTCGCCTTTTCTTATTGCACCTGCTTGCTTTTAAAGAGGATTATTTTGTCATAATTACCGAGGGACTATCAAACGTCCCTGTGAATTCTTGCCTCCCATTGCATAACGCGTCCACCCTGAGGCACGTGGACTGTAATTAGGTTCACGCCTAACCAGCGGTACTGGCATTTTTCAAGGATTTGATTTGGTGACTGTTAGCACAGCCGAAATGTGTTTTGCCCTGACTTGGAGCCCGAAAGTGGTAGCTTTTTGTCGCTCAGATATTCCGGCAGGTGGTACTGGGACGACGAGTTTACAGATAGTGCTTTGTTTGTCGCCTGTTGAACCACGATACCATGGTTTTAAGAGCCGACTATGAAACACTGTTTGACCTTGGACAATTTAGTTTATTTTCTTGTCACTCCATAGATCTTGTCTGATATCGGATAAATCAGTTACTACAGCAAAGATTTGTGTTCCCAGATTTTTTTTATACGTATGGTCAAGTATGCTCCTCCCTCCTTTTTTTTTTTTTTTTTTTTTTTTTTTAAATTGAACGTTTTGGGGTTTGTAATTTAACCTGTCGTATAGTCATTTCCTTAAACTTAGCTTTATGGAAATGCGACCATCGTGTACATTTCGCTGCAGCGCCCTCTATTATGTTTAAATAAGCCTGTGCATTTTTTTCCAACTCAAACTGCATAAGACGAATCTCACCACTTTCTCTTCTTGTCAGATCTGAACCTTTTACTTTAAATGCACTAATTCTAAGCCTGCTTCTGACTCTTTCTGAAGTGCGGCCTTTTGTAACCTAATGACTGTTTCTCAGTACGGAGGCACAGCAAGAACTCTGAGTCATTAGCTGGGTTTGAACGGGCCGCATTTATTGAGCACATCTCTTTTACCCTCTTTTCAAGCTCTTTGTTTCTGCATGATCTCAATTTAAATGTGAATTTACTTTAAAACCTTTGTGGCACTATTTGAGAATTGCTGCAGACTATGGACTGTTGCTACCACCGGTGTGGTAGAGCACACGATGGTCACTGAATTATGTAATTTTTTTATAGCCCGACCCACGAACAAGTAACTTCTTTTTGTGAATATCGCAGGATGCCCTTGAAAGTTAGGGATTTTAGCTTGCTTGCTTATAAAATGGTCATATGCTGATCTATTGAAAACTTGATGCCTGCATGGTAAAGCAGGCTTTCTCATTCCTGCTGGACACCAACAGTGCCCTGCACATGGTCATTACAGACTCCACGCTCATTCAGTCCAAGGCATGCTCATGGAGAGTGGCTGTTTAGGTGCCATTTGTCGTCATTTTCTGTGTTAAGACAATCCTGCCTCTGTGTATTGACTGAGGGCACTGGCAGCATATTTGTGTTTCTTTGGCTGCTGTCCCAGGATGGAATGGTACAGATCACTGTAACCTGGTGTCCGCCTCTACTGTTTATTTTGGCTCTTCAAGCCCTTTGTTGCGATCGAAAATAGGTTGAAATTAACTTCACAAACATGCTTGGGAGATTTGTGGGCGTGGGGGGCCCATACAATCTTACACTCCAAATGAGTGTTCAATAGCACACTTGTGGGTGGATCAAGGACGGTGTTACACCTCAATTTCACGAAGAAAGGTGTCCCAACATAAGGAGCAAAACAGCATATAAAATATACAGTTAGCATGTAAGGACAGACTCAAGTGAGGTGTAGGACAGAATTACAACATTTAGAAAGCTTTATTACTAAAGTTCGAAGAGGTACAATGCAGAAATCATAAAGTGCAAGTGCAGAAAGTCCTGGTCATGTAGCTTTAGGCCAGCACAGAATAGACAAAATCACAAATATTCTAAGTTACCAAATGAGCAGAAAAAATAGTAAAAAAAATAATTGGACAGCATCTCTAGTAGCATAAGTATGATCTCTGGCTCACCCTCAAATTCGAGAGTTTATATAGGAAATCCAAAAGAAAGTGCATATTCATAATGTTATGAACAAAAGAATTGCAATTCCAGCAAATCGGAGCATTGAAAATAAGAGCATCATATATTGTCACATAACCTGGCTCCCTAACCAATATCCTACTAGATGAATATTAGTTCAGGCCCTTCTTTGCTAATGTCATCCAGAGATGGCTGAATAGACTAGTTAAAAAAAAAAACCAGTGGACTAGTATGGGTAAAATGCTATTCAGTGGACAGGCGGAAGCCGTGCTACAGAGCTTTCTTCAAAACAGTGTTAGTGGGAAATGAGCATGGGTTAGCTTGATGGTGTGCAGCAACAATAAACAATAAATGTGAAGGGTGAGACGTCCATGTTGAAGAAGATGGCGTCGGGGGCCAGCAGAGGCCTCGTTAGCACAAGCCAAGAAAAGGCAAATCGTTTCCTAGGCAATAGCCTCAGACAAGTGTGCACATCTAAACTGGAGTGTAAATCACTTCTCTGCATGATGTTGAGAATGCATAATTTTATAAATGCACAAAAAAATTTGTCACACGTGCTCCATACCTTTTAATCAGGGTTGCCTCTGACACCTTTTCATGGAGCACATCTGGGATGGCTGAGTGCTGATGTTTACTCGAAGGGTTATGTGACAGTGGGCCAATTATAATGATAAAGCTGTCCTAGTTCACATATGTAAGGAAATGCCTCCTTGGCATGGTTACCCCCTGACTTTTTGCCTTTGCTGATGCTATGTTTTGAATTGAAAGTGTGCTGAGGCCTGCTAACCAGGCCCCAGCACCAGTGTTCTTTCCCTAACCTGTACTTTTGTATCCACAATTGGCACACCCTGGTATCCAGGTAAGTCCCTTGTAACTGGTACCTCTGGTACCAAGTGCCCTGATGCCAGGGAAGGTCTCTAAGGGCTGCAGCATGTCTTATGCCACCCTGGGGACCCCTCACTCAGCACAGACACACTGCTTACCAGCTTGTGTGTGCTAGTGAGAACAAAATGAGTAAGTCGACACGGCACTCCCCTCAGGGTGCCATGCCAGCCTCTCACTGCCTATGCAGTATAGGTAAGACACCCCTCTAGCAGGCCTTACAGCCCTAAGGCAGGGTGCACTATACCATAGGTGAGGGCACCAGTGCATGAGCACTGTGCCCCTACAGTGTCTAAGCCAAACCTTAGACATTGTAAGTGCAGGGTAGCCATAAGAGTATATGGTCTGGGAGTCTGTCAAACATGAACTCCACAGCACCATAATGGCTACACTGAAAACTGGGAAGTTTGGTATCCAACTTCTCAGCACAATAAATGCACACTGATGCCAGTGTACATTTTATTGTGAAACACACCCCAGAGGGCACCTTAGAGGTGCCCCCTGAAACCTTAACCAACTATCTGTGTAGGCTGACTGGTTCCAGCAGCCTGCCACACTAGAGACATGTTGCTGGCCCCATGGGGAGAGTGCCTTTGTCACTCTGAGGCCAGTAACAAAGCCTGCACTGGGTGGAGATGCTAACACCTCCCCCAGGCAGGAGCTGTAACACCTGGCGGTGAGCCTCAAAGGCTCACCCCTTTGTTCCAGCACTGCAGGACACTCCAGCTAGTGGAGTTGCCCGCCCCTTCCGGCCACGGCCCCCACTTTTGGCAGCAAGGCCGGAGAAAATAATGAGAACAACAAGGAGGAGTCACTGGCCAGTCAGGACAGCCCCTAAGGTGTCCTGAGCTGAAGTAACTCTAACTTTTAGAAATCCTCCATCTTGCAGATGGAGGATTCCCCCAATAGGATTAGGGATGTGCCCCCCTCCCCTTGGGAGGAGGTACAAAGATGGTGTACTCACCCTCAGGGCTAGTAGCCTTTGGCTACTAACCCCCCAGACCTAAACACGCCCTTAAATTTAGTATTTAAGGACTTCCCTGAACCTAGGAAAACAGATTCCTTAAACTTCAAGAAGAAGAAGACTGCTGAGCTGAAAAACCCCTGCAGAGGAAGACCAGAAGACACCAACTGCTTTGGCCCCAGACTTACCGGCCTGTCTCCTGCCTTCCAAAGAAACCTGCTCCAGCGACGCTTTCCAAGGGACCAGCGACCTCTGAATCCTCTGAGGACTGCCCTGCTTCAAGAAAGACAAGAAACTCCCGAGGACAGCGGCACTGCTCCAAAAGAACTGCAACTTTGTTTCAAGGAGCAGATTTAAAGACCCCTGCAACTCCCCGCAAGAAGCGTGAGACTTGCAACACTGCACCCGGCGACCCCGACTCAACTGGTGTAGAACCAACATCTCAGGGAGGACCCTCCGGCGACTCCGAGACCGTGAGTAACCAAAGTTGTCCCCCCTGAGCCCCCACAGCGACCCCTGCAGAGGGAATCCCGAGGCTCCCCCTGACTGCGACTGCCTGAACTCCATTTCCCGACGGCTGGAAAAGACCCTGCACCCGCAGCCCCCAGCACCTAAAGGAACGGAACTCCTGTGCAGGAGTGACCCCCAGGAGGCCCTCTCCCTTGTCCAGGTGGTGGCTACCCCGAGGAGCCCCCCCCTTGCCTGCCTGCAACGCTGAAGAGATCCCTTGATCTCTCATTGAAAACCATTGAAAACCCGACGCGTGTTTGCACACTGCACCCGGCCGCCCCCGTGCTGCTGAGGGGGTACTTTTTGTGCTGACTTGTGTCCCCCCCGGTGCCCTACAAAACCCCCCTGGTCTGCCCTCCGAAGACGCGGGTACTTACCTGCTGGCAGACTGGAACCGGGGCACCCCCTTCTCTCCATTGAAGCCTATGTGTTTTGGGCACCTCTTTGACCTCTGCACCTGACCGGCCCTGAGCTGCTGGTGTGGTAACTTTGGGGTTGCTCTGAACCCCCAACGGTGGGCTACCTTGGACCAAAAACTGAAACCTGTAAGTGACTTACTTACCTGTGAAACCTAACAATACTTTACCTCCCCCAGGAACTGTGAAAATTGCAGTGTCCACTTTTAAAACAGCTTATTGTGTTTTATGTCAAAAGTATACATGCTAATGTAATGATTCAAAGTTCCTAAAGTACTTACCTGCAATACCTTTCAAATGAGATATTACATGTAGAATTTGAACCTGTGGTTCTTAAAATAAACTAAGAAAAGATATTTTTCTAGAACAAAACCTATTGGCTGGATTTGTCTCTGAGTGTGTGTACCTCATTTATTGCCTGTGTGTATGTACAACAAATGCTTAACACTACTCCTTTGATAAGCCTACTGCTCGACCACACTACCACAAAATAGAGCATTAGTATTATCTCTTTTTGCCACTATCTTACCTCTAAGGGGAACCCTTGGACTCTGTGCATACTATTCCTTACTTTGAAATAGTGCATACAGAGCCAACTTCCTACAACATATTTGCCATCTTGTGTTCTGTTTGCAAAGCATGGCAGTGCTGCATTAGAGTGTTTATGAGCACATCAGATATTTATTTGTTTCCATAGTCAACGTATGACCGAACAAAACCACTATGATTTTTTTCGACAAAAATGTCTAGATGCAAGACTTCTGTAACTTGTAAACTATCGTTGTTTTGTGGCTTTCTACCATTAACCCAGCTAAGTACTGAATCGCAGTGGTAGCCACCTGATCGGTTTAGCCTATATATTCTTTAGTGCATCTGTCTTTGCTTACTGCTGGCTACCAGTAACAGTAAACTTAAACACGAGGGCTGGTTTGTCTGGGAAAAATTTAAAGCTTCTGGCTGGTTTGTATTCCGTTTGTACATTTTTGCTAATATTTTGTTGTTTGTCTGTGTTTTTTTTTTTTTTTTTTTTTTTTTTTGGTATGTTGCTGTTTTGTTGTTGTTTTTAAGGCAATTATATATGTGGGTATTGACATCCTGGGTGTGATTTGTTTTTTGAGTCGCCTGTTGCCTTGTATGTTTTCTTGAACAGCCATGATTTGGGGCATATCTGGATTGGAGTTATACAGAGATAAGTCAAGAACTCTTTTTTTTTTTTTTCTTTTTCTCTTCAGGGAATGGTACATAAATGCTACTACAGTTCAGTACAATAGAGTAGAGGTTTTCATAATCCTAGGTTTTTTAAATTGGTGAAATGCAGAGTCTCATAGTTCATTAAATTCACATTATGTATTTCTTAAAATAACACTCTGTAAATGTACTCCATTGCTGCAAGCATTATTTGTGCTGTGTTCAAAGCAGTATTGGAAAGACGGTTTATAGTTATGCACCTCCTGATAATGTGGATGTGAAGGTGAAATTCCAGAGGATGATTTGTCCCCATCATGAGTAAATGTGGTGCTGTTAGCTTTTTTTAGGTCTCGCCTACCAGACCACTTTTTAGGTGTCGGTAGGCAAAAGCCTCTTGTGGTCTTGCCAAAAACCTACAATAGGCTTGGAGACCGCTCATTGCTTACCATTTATTATTAGTTTTGGTGTCACTTTCATTTTCCTACTCCTTATTCACTAGTTTACCTTCCTCTTCCTGTGTTTGTCCTTCTCCTGGAACATAGTCTCTTTAACAAACTTTTTTTCTTCTGACATTCACCCCTCCTAGCTAGAGAACTACATATTTCTTTGTCTTTAAGCACTCTGTCGAGACTGCAGTGTCCCCTGCATGGTGTACGGTCGTGTTGCACTGCCCTGAGTGCCCAACTGTGAGTATCTGGTATCTTGGTTTTCGATTTTGGCCACAGCCTCCCGCAAATGTAGCATGCGCACGAAGTGCTCTGCCTATACTTTGACATGCGAGAGGTCCTGGACTTAGACGTGTGCGCAGAGCGTACTCTGAAATATTAGACAGTGGGCTGCTGTCCCTGTTATGGACATTTGTAGAGCAGCGGTGGCAGTGTGCATATTGTGGGCTTACCAAGAACTTACAGAGCTTACAGTCTGCCCATTGCTTACCATTTGTTGTCTTCAGTGTCACTCTCGTGCTTGCTTCTGATTGAGTGCATTTCCTTGTCCCAGTTTATGTCCTTCTCCTGTAGCATATCCCCGTCTACCATATGTCTGATTGGCTGATTTCTAACTTTCCACTGTTCATTTTTAGAAAAATACTTTTTTGTATTTTTGCTTAAGCACTTCATGAGAGTGCACATGTTTTCTAGCTCTGTCCTTCTTGCCCCAGATACCAGCCCCAGCTTGCTGTGTTGCTGTCTCCCTTGTATTACATGCAGTCACTTGTGAGCTTCCCCCCAGCTCCATGTGCTCTCTCTCATATGCTATTTTTCCCTTCTGTTGCCAACTCCCTTTTGCATCCCTCTTCTTTTCCTCGGTTGCCACACCTTAAAAAAACAAAAACACTGCACATTTTTAAATTTTGTTTTATTTACGGATCAATCTCAGATCGGTAAATAAAAATAAAAATGCTGCCCTTGTCATTTTGTATATGTGGACACATTGTCAGGCATGCATGCACACATGCCCGCGAAGTGATGTGGTCGCTACAGTTTCCTTGGCCACGCTGGTCACCATCTTGCTGATTAAATACAGCATTTTCAAAAGACAATATTAAAGCCAGAAGGTACCAAAGGCAGGACGTCTTGACTTTGCCGGTGCTTGTTTATCCTTGTAATGGGAATGGAGACCTGCTTGCCAGGTCGTAGTGCTAGCACTCCTGTGCATGTATTTCTAAGTGTAACCTCCACGGTACAACCGTCATGTGTATGAGTGAACCACTGGAGGGCTGTGGGTTCATTTTGAAAGACTCTGGCCTGTTCATGTGCTCAAAATGAAGATTTTTTTTCCCCCGATAGTGTTGCGGAAATTAATTAAGCTAGTTGAAGGTGACTGAAGTGAGGAAAGAGGACATCAGCTTCTCTCTAGAAATTTGATTAGGTCCTTTTTTTTTGCTCTAGGACTTCAGTCTCCCACCTTTTCTGTAACGAGCTGATTATGCTCAATAGCATTGATCCTGAGCTACTAATATTATTAGTATTGTCAAAAAAGATGTTTTGGCTACCCACTGCAAGACTACTAGAACTGATCACCTCGGTGCATAATGAAGAGTTGCCAGCACTACTGTGAAAAGGTTTTTTTAATTTAGACTACCTCTACATGGGTAATGGACAGCAGCCATAGTTACAATGACCCTGGCACCGGAGTCATATTAATAATCTTGCATAATCTGTCCCTCAAATATCAGCTTTAAATATATTTTGGATATCCATTTTTCTCCAAACATTAGGTTATGAGTTCAGAAAATGCACACATTTTTATTGCAAAGATGCACCTTTCAGTTTTCGTGTACATCTATTAATTCAATCAAACGAAAGTTTCTAATTTAGTAGGCTGTGCTACCCACTGGAGAAGTTCTGCCAGGTAGCTGTAGAGTTAACAGTAGCTCATGAGCCTCTCGCTGGAGAAGCCTACTTTAGGAGCTGCTGCTGAGCCTTCCTGAGCACTGTTCTTTGGTAGATGGTTGGTGTCAAGGGTTGGACTGCATTCTCTCTTGTTAAAATATGAAGGGCCTCTTAGGAGAGGCAGGCCTTTTGTCTCTGTCTTTCTGATCACTGTGTAACAACACTGCTGTAAGAAGCATCATTCTCTACAAAGACTGAGTCTGAAAGACTGGAAAGGACACATGAAAGGAGAGCCGAACCAAACTGGTTCAGAAAGCAAAGTCGGGGAATACAATTCCTCATCTGCTTTACCGGCCTAAAAGTGGGAGCTGCTGAAATCCTTGTTGTTCGAGTTCCCTTTAACCAAGGAAAGGGGTGCTCCGCAGAGTGCCAAGAGGACTGCTGTGCAACGGGAGCTTGTGTTTTCCTCACTTACAGGAGTGAGAAGGACATCACCTGGAAGGAAAAGCTGTCTTCTTGTCTGAAAGCACCTGAAAGCGTACCTGCCGGAGAAGAAGCGGGAAAAAGTGAGGCAACCCTAAAGAACCAGGTGGAGCAAAAAGGACCTGATCCTGGATCTGTGGAGTGTTCCACCCAGCTCGAGAGAAATGAACAACATGCTCCGAACCAGAGCATTTCTTGCCTGCAGTGGCCTGTATTGTGGCACTCCCCTGAAGTATGCCTGAAGCAAACTGTGCTGCTGTGATTCAAAAGCTGCATGTCTGAGGCACTGCAGACATTTTCCATTTGACAGTGATACTGTGTTTGTAAGAATTATGCCCCAAAGCGCACCAAGCCATTGTAGAGCCTGGCGCTGGAGGCATCCTTTCGCCTGAGGAGTTTCACCTGGAAGAGGGCCGACAGTGACACCGGAGCCTGCTGACAGCCAGTTCAGGAACTGGCCCTGAAGCTGGTGCTTCTCAGTCTGGATCTGGAGTTCTGTCACACTCGTAGCCAGCACGTGGTTCTCACGAAGAGGCCAGAGAGATCGAATACATGTTGAAGGCCTGATTGAGGGCTAAAACACAAATATCAGTTGCTACACCATCAACCTTTCCATCAGGAGTCCTTATATTAAGTAAGCACACCAGGAGTACCTTTACATTACCTTTTATTTTTTCAGAACTGGAGTGAGTTACTTCACATGTGACTTTTTAAGTATTATTTGTAAGGATCTATAGTATCAATTCTAAACATTTATTTTGATTATTCATTTTAATTTAATATTTCATTTAGTAAAATTATATTATGAAATTCAGTGTTACTTCAAATGTAATATTTTTATGGTATAAATGATTTAAAATACTGTAATTGCACACTTATCTTTGCTGGACCATAAAATACTCTTATGAACCTTAAATCTGCTCTTACCTGAATCCTTAAAACCCCATGCTATCCATTAAAGCATCTAATGTTTGAGTGTATTAAAATAGTTTATTTTCTAAAAGATAATCACTGGGTAGGACAATCGGTTATTGCGCTGCTGATTGTTGAGCTCTGAGCTTGATAAACCACCACAACTACCTCTGTGAAAAGCCTGTGAATGCTCACCATCGCTATCACTGGGAGTCTGTTACTGAAGGGGTTGTAGTTCGTGCAGTTTGCAGAGCCATAGTGGGGCTGTGGCCCAATATCCCCTGCCTGTACTGTGCCCCTCCACCCCAAATAGGCTCTGACACACGCAATTGAATTGTGCGGGTTTCCCCTCTTCTCTCCCACTGTGTGCTGCTTGCAGCAGTGCTTTGTGTTGGTCCTTTTCCGTCCACTTGCTCTGTCCCTTTCGTGCTATTTTTTTTTTTCCTTTTGGATACACGTGTTATATTGGGGCCCGTTCTCCTCCAACCCCTCTTTTTTGTTTTAATTAAAGCACTGCTAGGTCCATTGCCTCACCTTCCGGGGGCCGGGCAGCTCCTGTTACTGCCAAACTGCTTTGTTTTCACAAATGTGCTTTTGTGCAGCTGAAAATTAATTATTTTATTTACTGCTTCAAGTGGCGTTCGCCATTTGGGATGGTAAAATGTCTTTTGTCACTGCTCATACTAAATGATGTGGCCGCATACCATGACGCATACTTGTTTTTTTTTTGTTTGTTTTTTTAACGGATGTTGTACAGCCTCGGCAAAATGATTTTGAATACAATTAATTGGCCAACACAATAGTCATGTCACAAAGGTAAGACCTACTGGCTTTGCCAGTGGTTGTTTTAAATCTCCAGCATCCTTTGAAACATACTATATTTCTTCCAGTCTAAAATTCTGAAAGTGTTGAGGCTGCCTTTCCATGTGCAAGCGGCTGAACTGCCGGTTGAGAGTAACATCTGTCTATGAGGGGTAGGATATGTTCTGGTGTGCAAAAAGTTGCTAAAAGACATCACATCATTTATTGACAGGTTCCATGTCTTTAGTTCTCTTCTGTTTTGTACATCTATTGTGAATATCAGTTTGTGTTGGGGGAATAAAAGCCTCTGAAGATAATTAAATTATTGTAAAACACGAAAAACATGTCACTGCAAGAGGTGTGGTTACGTCAGAAAAAAAGATCCTTATTCTTGTTGGTTTTTTTTTGTCTGAAAATATCTTGGTAGGAAGATGCCCATTTTTGTGCTTCTTTGCCTGCAAGTCAGCCATTAGTTAACTGAAATCCTGAGTGATATGGGAGAAGATATGGACGCAGTTCATACAGTCCATTTTAAGGAGAGCCAGTCATCCTGTAATGCTGTTGGCATGAATTTGAGCCAGGAGATAGTGGCCTTTCTGACAGATATCCGGTTGACCTGCAATTGGTTTCAAAGGTATCTCAGATAATGGTTACAGCCTCAAGGCCCCTGGAGTGCAAAATTTCTGTAGTCTACCGAGCAATTTGGACCCATTTGCGTGAGAGATGCATACCTTATTTACACGGAATGCTTGTAAACATGGACATACATAAAAAATAATTAGAAAATACAAATACATTATTCTGCACTAGATACATCTACAGCCAGATGGTGGTAGCAGTTTATTTTGTTTGCCATTTAGTTAGGATGTATTTATCATCTTCATAATTGTCATTTGTGGTGCTTTGAGTGATGATGTGCAATGGGGGATAGATGCAAAGGAAGTTTGCATAAATCAATGTTGTTCCTACCCCTATTAGTCTCATTTTCCAAAACTTCTTGTTCTGTATTGTACCTGGAGTTACATAAACTGAATTAGGTTGTTGTTTTTTTCTAATCAGTTTTTATTGCCTCTCTTCTTTTACTTTCAAATCTCCTGATCTCACTCGAGTTGTTCCTTTCTGAACTTTGTGTCTCTTCCTGTCTGTTTCTTCCTCACTTTCCCTGTCATGGACTAGTTCTAGCCAGCTTCTCTTCGTGCACCTGTTTCTAACCATTGCATAATTTGCCTTTATTTAGGTTGCATGAAATTGGTCTTTAATTAGACTTTAATTCTTATGAACAGCGTCTCAACAGTGTATAACCGTTCTGTGGACTCTCAACTCTGTACTGTTGTTGACCAGGTTTTAGCTCTGATTTGAATTATCTTTAGGCAATCTTTAAACATCATGTAATGTCTAGATTCATTCTTTAACTCTCTTTCGCTACTGAGAGTCTCTCTCCAATAATGTCTGTCTCTGTCTAGTCATTGGCCTTCTTCTGATTGTATCTCTCCTGAGCAGTCTCTTGCTGTCCCATGTTTTCGTTTTTAGATTTGTCTTTAATCTGTATGCTCTTCTGTGGTCCATCACTAGATGGTCTTTACAGTGTTAAGAGCTTCTCTTTCCTTACTCGTTGGTAGTCTGCACATAACATCTATGTACATCCCCTCGCTGCCTTTGTTGAAGGCTGTGGCCTCTTTTTATTTTCCTATGCTGATGACACTCAGATCATCTTTTCTTTGGCATGGGGTGGATACTCTGAACTCCTGTCTCCTTAATGTTTCAGTCTGTATGAATAAAAGGTCCTTAAAGTTAAATGAGGACAAAACCGAGGTTATGGTGGTGGACAACAGCTCACTGTTGTGTGGGCCTTAACACTGGCCTTAGATTCTGGTTAGACGACAAACTGTCTGTGAAAACCCAAATCTCCAAGGTAGCATCCACCTGTTCTAGTTCTAAGGTGGCTAAAAAGTTATCCGGATGCTCCTCTTCTTTGCTCCGTGGACAGTCATGCAGTCTTTGACCCTATCAAGCCTGGATTTTGGGAATATTCTGTACCTGGGGGGTGGCAAGTCCTCAATTAAACCCCTGCAATTGATTCAGAACTCAGCTACTAGGCTACTGTTTCATCTACCTAATCACTCCTCCGTGTCTTGCATTTTTTGTGACCTGCATTGGCTTCTGGTGGAAAAATGCATACAATTCAAAGCCTTATGCTTCATGCACAAAACGATGTTGAATGCAGGGCCACACTATTTGCATCGGTTAGGGAAACCTTAGTACCCCTAGCGCTCTCTTCGGTCTAGTAATCAGAACTTTTTTAAGGTTCCCAGATTTACAAAGGGCCTGCTATGGCGACCGCACGTTTTCTTACCTGGGCCCTAAGTTCTGGAACACACTTCCCAATTCTGTGAGAAGCTGTCAATCTCTGACCACCTTCGGCAAAAGTTTTAAAACATGGCTGTTTTGATTCTCATTTGTTTTTATTGCTGGCTTGTTACCTACCTCTGTTTAGTGCTGGAAAATCCTGTTCGGTAGCTTTGCACTATATAAAGCCTTATAATAATCTTTACTCAGTGAGTCTGTAGAGGGTGGTAGCCCCCACTCAGTAACTTGCTGTTGCTAGTTTTAGCCCTTCAGTGCATCAACTAGAGATTCTATAGCTTATTTCTAGATGCTGTGTAATAAATCTTTAGTGCTTCTGAAATGTCTCCAGGTAGCAAATA
Source organism: Pleurodeles waltl (assembly GCF_031143425.1). Lineage (NCBI taxonomy): Eukaryota > Metazoa > Chordata > Amphibia > Caudata > Salamandridae > Pleurodeles > Pleurodeles waltl. Next base: position 764,213,327 of record NC_090445.1, read on the forward strand.
GCTGACCGTAGGTTTTGTCTGGTGCAGTCCGCCTTCCCCTGGATCATCGCTAAGCAGTGCTCAGCCCCTGGACTGCCTCTAGTCAGTGTACATCTCCAATTGGTACTGCTGCTGACTGTCCAATGCTGTCATAAACTGTAAGTAAGAAAATTGAAGGGTTTTTAATGAGTTCAGTCATGTTAGGTTGGTGGAAAGCTGAACAATAAAAGAAGCTGTTTGTGTTCAATGTGAGTGTATTTTCCCTTATATTCTTCACACTGGGAACAGCCCTAAATGGGTTATCAATCTGTGGTATTTATAAGGGATAAAGTACCTCCTGCTGTACATCATATTTAGGCGAATGAACGCACTGCTGTAAATTATAAAGATGTTGCAAGTTACAAAGGAATGCTGTGACCATATAGAGGAACGAGGCTTAAGGCAGGGTTCCTTTATAAGGTCATGGAACTCTGAGGTGACTCAAAATATCGTTATAATGATTGAAATGGAGTACTTTATTTCTTATAATACATGGTTGCCCATCATCCTTCTGTCAAACACCTTAAATCCTTGGTGAATCGCTCTTTTATATAAAAGAAATAGGATGTCTGCAGAAACAAAGAATACAAATAGTCTGGAGTACAAACTAAACACAAAAAGCAGTTAGATGTTTGTTGCAAAAAAATTAGAACCAATTTAATGTAAGTCTGAATAACAAAAAAGCTGTAGCTCAGAATCTGTAGAAACATACAGAGATATTCTATCGTTCCTATAATTACCCCCATTGTGCCAAAAATAAACATGCTGCCATAAAGATCCCCTTTCTGCTGTTCACTGTCGATTTAGGAAAAGATCAGAAGAAGGAAAGGTCAGCTTTTGTTTTTATTGTTCAAACCAAAGCTTTACTCATGCTCTTTGTTCTGCCTTTCACATTTGATGCTGGCTCGGGCAGCAGACATTGTGACATCACAAATCAACTTTAATAGCCTATTACAGTTGCACAGCTATGTGACATTTCTATTACAGGCAACTCGAGAAGTCACAAGTAATCAATAATATCACCAGTAATAAGGAAATTAGAGATGGGTGTTTATTCATGGATTGCAGGCTCCCATGCATTATAAGGTTACTGGAATTCACCAAGGATTTCATTGACCACGTAGAGAAATGGGGCCAAAGGTAATGGAATTCTGAGGTGATTTACAATATCTTTAGAATGCGCTGTGGATGATATATATATATATATATATATATATATATATGTGGTCCCACCATCATCCTTCCTGCAAACCACTTAAATTATTTCTGTTCATGAATTGCAGACCTGCAAAATGAAAGTGGACTCTGATGTGAAACTAAACATATAAAAATCAGTTAGTAATTTGTTTCAAAAGGATAATAGAATCACTTTAATGTATTTCAGGTAAAAAAAAAAAGTTATAAGGCTTCAAATGTGTACAAAAAGGCAGGGAAATTCCATTTGTCCTTTAAAGACCTTTACGGTGGAAAAAGAAAAACTACCATAACTTTCGCCTTTCTGCTGATCGTTTTTCTTTTTCAGATGTGCGAAAGAGTCCCCCCCCCCCCCTTTTTTTTTTTTAGGTCAGTCCTATGCAGCGCAGGCGCTGTCTCTTCAAGACAGGCTCTATTTACTCTATGAGCTTACAGCCCGCTAATTTCCTTTTTGTTGGTCCCTTCGTTTGTTGTTCAAAAATGCTAGCTCGCTAGTGGTTACTCTTTCCTCCTTGTCCCTCCTTTTTTGTGTTTTGTTCCCTCCCCCCCCTCCGCCCCCCCCATGGAGTGGTGCCCAATTACTGGTATCTTTACTCTTCTGTGTTTGTGTTCATTTCGGGGACATTTGTTACTTTTATTCCTGCTTGTGTCACTGTTTGCCAGTTTTTAGTGCTTCAGTTTTGGCACATGCCACATAATCTCTCCTTGCCTCTTCCCCCCCAGCACCTCCCGCCAGCCAGTCGCTGCTTGCATTTTATTGCAAGCATTAGTTAACTTAATCTCCCCCACCATTTAAACAATAACTGTTTTTGTGGTGAAATTGACAGTTTTAACAGGAGAGAAGCCAAAGTATATTGATCGCCGCCATACATATTTTATACATTTAAGTGACAATAGATGCGTTCGGATTGTAGACCCACCAATCCAGATGTTCTTATTTCGGTGTTGAGCTCGGTTCAGTCGCAGAACTCTCTCCCTTCAGCTTGCAGACAGCCAGCCTTTTGCACTTTCCCTGCCTGTCCTCCTCCCATCCCCCATTTCCTTTCCCAGCAGCTTGAGCTGCACCAGCTAACCGTCATTGCAAGCAGGAAGAGCCAGGAGCATTCCTTCTCCTTTGTTCGCGTTTCAACATTTTTGGTGGACAAATGGTTTCAGAGCAAGACGCATCAGAATACCTTGCTGGTTTGCGCAGGGTCTTTCCTTTCCTTTCTTTACGATCCGTGCCTCAAGGGAACTTGAGAATATTGCACCTCTACGGTTTCATTTTCACCAGCTCGTCGCAGCTCCCTTATTTCTTAGCTCAGGAATCCTCTGTAGTGAGTTAAAAATTTTATTACTTATTTGCTGTGCGCAAACTATAAAATGCAAGTACAAACTTCATAGGCGTTTTTACAGCTCCAGATGTAAAGGGATGGGTATCTACTACAATTTAGCTGCAACGAGAATTGTAAAAAGTGCCAAATTGGCATGACTTGGTGCTCTGTCACTCCACATATAAGTGAGCACTACATAAATGTCAACGTGTGTGTGTGTGTGTGTAATTGGTTATCTTCAGGTTCCACTTAGAGCTGATGGGATGTTTCTATTCTCTTTGTTCTTTCAACTTCAAGGGTGCGAAGCAGCCTTGCCACTGAAGCTTCAATCTGCAACGTCTACTTAGACGGCGCTTTCTCAGTAATGTCGCAAACACTTGTATTAGAAAGGGTGTTATTATTACTAAAATAAGCTGTGTTAATTTTACTGATCTCCAAAAGATGAAAGGACATGACTGGAAACACTGAGATTCGAGCTGGTGAACTGCGATTTTGCTTCACTTTTATTTAATCAGTTCGCTACTATCCTGTTAGTGGGGGTTAGCGGTAAAGGCACAATACAATTAATCAATGAAACATTTATATAACAAATATAGATTGAACCCAATGGAGAATGTGGGCTCTTGAGTAGTGCTATCTGTAACTACCTATTTTTGAGGCTTGTCTAGAGATAGTTTTATTTTTTAGCCAGTCTCCTGTTTAAATACAAATCTTAATAAAATACATAAACAGATGTAGAGGGGCTCTTAGTCAGCCCTCTTTATTCAGTGGTCTATTCAGCTGCCATTCACATTTTGGTTCCACCCTCCACATCCTACAGCATAGGACAGTGGGCCAGCCAACTACTGCCATTTATTGGCTCTTTTCACTAAGTGACATTTTGCTGCTGCACATTTGCATATCCACCTACAATGTAGTACACTTTAGTGCCTGGACTGTTGGGCCAACCTCTGCTTTCATTTAATTTATTTATGTGATGCCAATTTGTAGTTTTTTTTTGTTGTTTTTAAAAAAAACATGCATGCAGCCTTAAATTGCATTTTTTTTTAATCCTCTTTAAAAAGTTTAATGTCTAGTACACATTTGCAACAATAAAATAAATAAATATGCAGGTTTGCTAGTGCCAGCTCTTCAGTTCCTGGCAGCACAACACCCAGGATAATGTGCTGCATGGCCGCCAAATACTTATAAGGTTCAAATGGCAACACCTATTGGCTTTGCCAATGCTTGTTTTAAACTGCTGTAATTGTGCTCCATGACCTGCCTTTTAAGTTGGCTGCTGGCTCGGACTGGAGGCTTTATATTGTCACGAGTCAACTGCAATAAATTTGAGCATCAGTGTCATTTCATTATTGCAGTTACTGGTGACTTCACAAATCTGTAATAAAGGCATTAGAGACTGCATTTAATGCAAGGATTGCAGGCTGCCATGTTTTGTATTGTTATTGCGTGTGCTTACCACATGGAGTGAACTGTCTCTGAATACTAAATGAACACTGGTGTCATAAGTGGGTCATGACTTAAGCGTATTTTCTTGTGTTGAAATAAAAAACATGGGGAAAGGGGAGGTGATTCAAGTATCTTTTCCTCTGTGCAGTCACCTTTCATGTTTGAATGTCTTTGGTCAGATATTTGTGAAGTGCTGGTGTTTCACGGTTCCATCCTTTTTGTGTTTCACTCTGCATTTTACCCTTATCAGTGTGCACAGTCCTGTACAGAAGAGGCCCGTTTAAAGTACAGTTCTGCTTCTATAGTCTTTCCATACTGCTTTTTCACATCAATGGGTACGTGGAAGGTGATGTGGTCGTGTGGCTGAATTGCTGACTTAGGAATCTGGCCCGCCGGGCTGTATTGCCAACTTTGGCACATAACTAAAGTTTGTGTGTTTCTGGACAAATTATTTGATTTCCATCTCTTATAAATTGTAAATATATTTAATATAACCAAGCATTGTAAATAATGCACAATAAAAACATGACCAATCATATTGATGTACACAATCTTGATTTTTCTACCAAGCCCACTTTGCGTATGTCCTCCATGTAGCTTCCACGGTAGGTTGATACTATATAAATACCAGCACACATGTACATATACAAGTACTTTGTCATCCCTATTCCAGATTTGTTTAAATCTCACTAAGATGTGACAATGTTACCACAATGCATATAATGCTTGGGTTTGTTTTTAGGGTGATCGAAACTCCAGCCCTACAGTTTTCAGATCGGCAACTTTGAAATGGAGGGAGACGCTTATGAGCAGAAAGAGGCCTTTTGTAGGGCGCTGCTGCTATGCCTGCACTCCACAAAGCCGGGTAAGCCTATTAGTACAGGGATTACACTCAGCAGTAAGAAAAAACGAATGTGGGACTCAATATTATGGATTTATTTAATAAGTATTTTGGATACTCAAGGGCATCTTTTTCTTTGAACCTTTGTATATTTTTAAGAATACTCAGTCTAACCAAAACACAGTTTTTCTAGGGGAGGAATGTGAATGAATGCGAAATATGAACTTACTTTTTCTCCTCAAGAATATGATTGCTCTACTGCAGTTCGGTAGGCCTGTTCTCTCAAATGCAGATGCAGATATCAGTTTCAGTATCAGTGGACACATTTTCTATCTGTATCAGGCTGAAGCTCCTGAAAAGTAGAAATCAATCATAGATCATAGTCCCCTGAAGTTCCTGGGCGCTGGACCACTCTGAAACAGCAGTAGGTTTCCAAGGAAGGGAAAAGTGCTAGGCTATTCTAGAAGTAGAAGCAAATGGAACCAAGTAATGATTTTTTTTTTTTTTTATATATATGTGTGTGATATATACACACACACACACACATATCTCTTCTTATTATGAAAAGGACTCCAGGCAGTCAGCGTGCAAGTGAATTCTCTTTATTACAATCCAATGGAAACACCAGAACGCGTTTTGGTGATAACGCTTACTTACATATAAATACCATCTCCTGCATACTCTCTCTGCGCTCGTCTATAGACATAGAGAAAATACTGCAAAACACGCTTGATTCATGTGCTTGTTAAAACCAATAATATATATTTTTAAATAGCATACAAAATGTATGCTGCCCTACTGCATTACAAATAGTTTATCGCAATCCTTTGAAAATAATCCTTCCTTTATTTTTTGAATACTCCATACCTCTATTTTAATTTGCTTGGTATTTCTCACTATTACAATAGCTCATATATGCTTTCCATACTACCACAATCCTTATACCTGTAACTTGAAGTCAACTAATAGAGTTTTCATATTCCACAACTCAATAATTCATTCACAATTCAGGAGGAATACCTCGATCTCAATAAAACATACAAAATAATTTCCTTTCAAATATCCCTTTTCCAAAATAGTTATAACAGACTCCTTTGCTCTTTTGAATGTTGGATTGCCTTCCAACTGTTCTGCAACATAAAGTTTAAAAACCATTAAAATCCTTAATTTCTTGTACAGAACCTATTCCCATCTACATATTAACAGTTATGCAACTAGTTATTTTCTTTCTCCTTCATGTATTTTGGGCAGAATTTTATTTACTACCTAGAGGGGCACATGTATTTCCGTTCCACAGTTTAAACCATTTGGTTCTGTACTGTCTAAGGCAAGTATGTATCTAGGCTCTAGTATTCTAGGTCCCTTTTCTCTATTTCCCCATCTATGATCTGTCACTATTCCATCAATTACACTATATTTGAAATCCCTCACATCTCCTCCATGTTCTTCTTTATAGTATCTGGCAACTGAGTATGTTACATCCCCATTATTTATGGCTCTCAAATGTTGTAAGATCCTTTTGTTTACCAATAGTGTCGTACTACCTACATATATTTTGGGGAAGCTGCATTTTAGTATATACACTACAAACTCAATTTTACAAGTGAATTGTCTTTAGATTCTGTGGATAGTTCTACCTTCTCTTTTTAATTCAGTTATATTCTCCATTTTTACAGGCCTCGCATTTCGCACATTTCTTACCTAATGCTGGATCACTTAATCCCTTCTCAAAATTGCTCTTACCTCCATATGTGCTGTATTATAAGTCATAATAACTCTGTGTTCTATTGTATTGTCACACTTCTGTTTACCATCAAATAAAAGTGATTCCCTGTTTTTGCTAGCTACCTTACAACAAGCCTTACTCACTGCTTCTTCTTTGGAGCCTCCATCCTTTATTCTCAGAAACATATCCTTTTGCACCTTTCTGAAATCTGCATTTGTGCTACAAATTCTTTTTGCTCTAAGGAGTTCACCATATGGGATACGATCCTTCAAGGGAATGGGATGAAAACGTCTAGCATGCAAGATGTTGTTCCCAGCACTCTGTTTTCTAAACAGGGTGGTTTCTAACCTCTTATCAACCACCTTGATTTTTACGTCTAGGAACTCAATCTCTTTCTCATTTATATTACTTGTGAAACTTAAATTCAAATTGTTGCAATTTCTTTCTTTCTTAAATTGCTGGGTACTGCTCTTGTCACTTTTTCTCAACACAAAGATACCATCTATGAAACGCAACCATAATATAATGTGTGCATTCCACACATCCAAGGGAAAGCCATTGAGCACCTGCTCCTCCCACCAACCCACGTGTAAATTTGCATAGCTGGGGGCGAAGCAGGTGCCCATCACTGTCCCCTCTTGTTGCTCATAGATGTCACCATTAAAGAAAATAATATTGCGCTTAAGGCACCACTCCATCATGCTTATAAGCATCTTACTATGCTTATAAAATCTTACCGGTCGTAATTTCAAAAAATGTTCTGTGGCTCTTAATCCATCATCATACCCGATACTGGTATACAGTGTGGCTACGTCAAGTGTCATTAGGAGCAGACCATCTTCCCTACTGATATCAAACACTCTCTTCAAAAAATCTGTTGTAAGAGGGGAGACTTTGTACCAGTGGTCGTAAAAAAATAATCTATGTATCTCAACACATTTGTAAATAGCCCTTGGAAAGCACAATTTGTAACCAGGAAAAATGTGTTCAGATTATAGGTTGTTCACTTGACTAAACTCTCTGGTCCTACGTAAATCACTTTACTTAAATGTCCCTCTTAATAATTAACTTTCAGATCTGAGGCCACTTTAAAGAAATTCCGTTCAGAATGTGTACTTCAGAAATATTTCACTTTCATATGGTTTTCTTGACATACTTCCATCTTTATTCACTCATAGCCACCTTGTCAGGGCTTTGGAGATGGGGAAAAGTTCATGTTGAAAAAGCTTTACTTTTAACATATATTAAAAAGATAAGCCAACATCAAAGAAATAACCTAGTTTAAGTATTGGAGCCGTTATTGTGGTTTTATATGACATTTGCTGTATCATTTATGTGGCCACTCCTTTGATGACTCTGCTAATGCTTTGGCTCTTGCACTCCTGCTAAATTTCCTGGCTTGCCACCTCTAGTTTGAAGGAAGTATGATGTGATTGGACTTCCGTCTTACCCCTCGTTCAATGGAGTGTTTATTGTAAAGAATTAAAAAAGACAGACCCACTACAGCCTGGCTACAAGTACATGGTCGTCTGACAAACACTTTTCCCAAATTCATTCCTCGTCAGCTTTTTTATGTTCTTGCTTGTGCCTTCTCTTCATGCATTGTTTTAGAAGGATTTATGGTCACTTCAGTGCGCTGCTTCTTATGACTCAGTTGATGTCCGAATACACTAAAGATTGTTTGGACTATAAATATGTTTTTGAGAGGGCAAATGGTTTTAGGACTCTTATTTCCACCCTTGAATTTTAGAAGGAAGTCTGATTGGCTGTTGCCGTCAGGAAATATTGTGTCTGGCACACTCTGAGTTATGGTCCTGAACTTGGGGACCTGAACTCTGGGTCGCAACCGGTCTCCGAACCTAAAGAGGCATGATTTTGGAAATTGTAACATTCCTTTTGTAATAACTTTTCCCCACTGTAGTATCATTTTACCTATGAAGTGTATGAGTCTGTAGACTAAGGGGGTTATTCCAACTTTGGAGGAAGTGGTAATCCGTCCCTAAAGTGACGGATATACCACCAGCCGTATTACGAGTCCATTATATCCTATGGAACTCGTAATACGGCTGGTGGTAAATCCGTCACATTTGGGACGGATTACCACCTCCTCCAAAGTTGGAATAACCCCGTAAATCTTTAAATCTGGGCTGCTGCAGGAGCCCTCAAGGAGATTCAACAGTTAGTGTGCCCTTGTAAAGGGAAGAACATATTTGTCTCCGAGGTATTTGCCCACATTGAAGACCTGGGCTGAGATGGGTACCATTGAGAGTGCTTGCTGGTGGCTGATCGGTTGTGTGGCATTTGTGATGCATATTTTTGTGTGTTGCAGTTGGAATGTTTAAAATTTGCTATGTTTGATTTTTAGTGTTGATATGAGTCTCTGATCGGGGTAGACCTGCAGGTCCTTGGCCCTAAGGGTTTCTGTGGGGAAAATTAAGTGGGGAGTCTGTGTTGAATTCTCTTGCCAGCCTTTGGATGGGAAGAGGCCTTACCCAGAACTAAAGGACGCTATAGACAGAACATCACAAGACTGGCCATATTTTTGCTTTATTGTTGCTTTATTTTATTTAAAACTCTTAAGTGACCAATGTTGTTGAAGAATACACACACATTCCATTCAAGTGTCCACGTCTTGCGTGTAATGAGTGACAGAAGCCAAACAAACACTTCCAGTTAATCCAAGTTAAATTCCTTGTATACATGAAAAGATTGCTGAATTTTAGCCCTGGTTCGTTCTGGAGACCATGTTAGGGGGATCTTGTCAGTTTTCACTGCTGGGACCTGGCAATGGTGTTGCCATCTTTACCTTCACACCACTGTAAGACCAGTTCTCGGTTTTTGGAAACACACTGGTTTACTTCTTTGTTACTGCACATGCCTACAGTAGGTTCATCCTAGGACTCCACAAAGCAGCAAAATAAGAATAGCCTTGATGTATTTTCTTAGTAGGATACTGTTAAGCATGATTGCTCTTGGCATTAACATTTTAAAGGAATACGCATAAAGTCATAGAGCTTTGTTTGTAGAAAAAATGTTATTTTAAGGTGATTGCAGTTCCTTATGTGGATGGCTTCCAAAGTAACACTTCCAAAGTAACACATATACCCTCCACAGTTTCCAAAACAACCAGTGTAAATAATAGTGTGTGAAAGGCTGGGCTGATAGTGTACTTTCTTCCAAGGAATAGGGTGAGCCTTGCTGCTGCATTATAAACTGTATGAGATCTACCTAGTTGGGATTCCTGAAAACCAGGTTAGAGTTCGATATGTTATGCATGGCCATGAACCGCGTTAAAGTACAAAGCTATTGCTGGCCTATATGGTTAGGTAGTCTGTTCAATAGATTAGCATTCCATGTACTCTATTCACTTCACAAGGCCTTCATGGAGTAGGCCATACATATCTAGTCACAAGGTGTGAATGGTAAGCACCCATGATAAGCTTGTACCTATTTGCAGCTAAATGTGTCTGCCATCTGACTGTGGAGCAGTCACACCCATGTATTTTTGAGCAGATGGTGTTAACACAGATTCATTCAGCTCCAAAGAGTTTTTTACGAAAGAGGTGGAAAGGAGTGGTGGTGGTTCGGACTATATTTCATTGAGTGCATACTTTTAGATATGACCGTGTGTGATTAAATGCTTGATATTCTACCAACTAATTAATTCCTATAATTTTATTATTAATATGAATGAATGAGTTTGAGTTTTGAAAAGGGCAAAACAGGTCCCTGAAGAAGTGGTGTCCTAGCGCAAAATTGCACGGGGTACCCCTTATGTGGCACTTTTGGAAGGGTAGCACACTGCACCCTGAGAGAGAGCTTGGTTGGAAAGGTGATGTATTGCAATTAGGTCTATAGAGAAAGCTTTTGGCGTTATCCTTGAGTGATCGCAGTAGTGCTGTTATCCTACCTTGAGGTCCAGCACTCAACGTGGTGTGATGGTTGGAAAGATACGTGGGATTCTAAAACAACCTGGAAAGCCATCATGTGCTGAGCCCCTTTCAAATCCCCATTGTCCACACCTATCAAGGCTTCTTGGCTTCCCTGCTCAGTCTGAAAAAACGTTTTCTTTCATATGCTTTTGTTCTCTGTCGTCCACTAAACAACTGTTGATATATTTTCTCAAGGCACCAACCTAGACTGGATCTGCCTCTCTAGCATCCTAAGTGGTGGTGCCCTCTACTGGTTAATGTCCTCCTGTGAAGCTAAGTTTCAAGTAAAATGTGGCTTCATTAACCTGTCACCTTCTGGGTCTTTGCTGCTGTAAAGAAATGGCTCCCTGTTGCAGTTACCCCCCACTTTTTGCCTGATACTGATGCTGACTTGACTGAGAAGTGTGCTGGGACCCTGCTAACCAGGCCCCAGCACCAGTGTTCTTTCACCTAAAATGTACCATTGATTCCACAATTGGCACACCCTGGCATCCAGATAAGTCCCTTGTAACTGGTACCTCTGGTACCAAGGGCCCTGATGCCAAGGAAGGTCTCTAAGGGCTGCAGCATGTGTTATGCCACCCTGGAGACCCCTCACTCAGCACAGACACACTGCTTACCAGCTTGTGTGTGCTAGTGAGAACAAAATGAGTAAGTCGACATGACACTCCCCTCAGGGTGCCATGCCAGCCTCTCACTGCCTATGCAAGTATAGGTCAGTCACCCCTCTAGCAGGCCTTACAGCCCTAAGGCAGGGTGCACTATACCATAGGTGAGGGTACCAGTGCATGAGCATGGTACCCCTACAGTGTCTAAACAAAACCTTAGACATTGTAAGTGCAGGGTAGCCATAAGAGTATATGGTCTGGGGGTTTGTCAAACACGAACTCCACATCACCATAATGGCTACACTGAAAACTGGGAAGTTTGGTATCAAACTTCTCAGCACAATAAATGCACACTGATGCCAGTGTACATTTTATTGCAAAATACACCCCAGAGGGCACCTTAGAGGTGCCCCCTGAAACTTAACCGACTGTCTGTGTAGGCTGACTAGTTCCAGCAGCCTGCCACACTAGAGACATGTTGCTGGCCCCATGGGGAGAGTGCCTTTGTCACTCTGAGGCCAGTAACAAAGCCTGCACTGGGTGGAGATGCTAACACCTCCCCCAGGCAGGAGCTGTAACACCTGGGGGTAAGCCTCAAAGGCTCACCCCTTTGTCACAGCCCAGCAGGGCACTCCAGCTTAGTGGAGTTGCCCGCCCCCTCCGGCCACGGCCCCCACTTTTGGCGGCAAGGCTGGAGGGAACAAAGAAAGCAACAAGGACGAGTCACTGGCCAGTCAGGACAGCCCCTAAGGTGTCCTGAGCTGAGGTGACTCTAACTTTTAGAAATCCTCCATCTTGCAGATGGAGGATTCCCCCAATAGGGTTAGGATTGTGACCCCCTCCCCTTGGGAGGAGGCACAAAGAGGGTGTACCCACCCTCAGGGCTAGTAGCCATTGGCTACTAACCCCCCAGACCTAAACACGCCCTTAAATTTAGTATTTAAGGGCTACCCTGAACCCTAGAAAATTAGATTCCTGCAACAACAAGAAGAAGGACTGCCTAGCTGAAAAACCCCTGCAGAGGAAGACCAGAAGACAACAACTGCCTTGGCTCCAGAAACTCACCGGCCTGTCTCCTGCCTTCCCAAGAACTCTGCTCCAGCGACGCCTTCCAAAGGGACCAGCGACCTCTGAATCCTCTGAGGACTGCCCTGCTTCGACGACGACAAGAAACTCCCGAGGACAGCGGACCTGCTCCAAAAAGACTGCAACTTTATCCAAAGGAGCAGCTTTAAAGAACCCTGCAATCTCCCCGCAAGAAGCGTGAGACTTGCAACACTGCACCCGGCGACCCCGACTCGGCTGGTGGAGAACCAACACCTCAGGGAGGACCCCCGGACTACTCTACGACTGTGAGTACCAAAACCTGTCCCCCCTGAGCCCCCACAGCGCCGCCTGCAGAGGGAATCCCGAGGCTTCCCCTGACCGCGACTCTCTGAAACCTAAGTCCCGACGCCTGGAAAAGACCCTGCACCCGCAGCCCCCAGGACCTGAAGGACCGGACTTTCACTGCAGAAGTGACCCCCAGGAGTCCCTCTCCCTTGCCCAAGTGGAGGTTTCCCCGAGGAAGCCCCCCTTGCCTGCCTGCAGCGCTGAAGAGATCCCTTGATCTCTCATTGACTTCCATTGCGAACCCGACGCTTGTTCTAACACTGCACCCGGCCGCCCCCGCGCCGCTGAGGGTGAAATTTCTGTGTGGGCTTGTGTCCCCCCCGGTGCCCTACAAAACCCCCCTGGTCTGCCCTCCGAAGACGCGGGTACTTACCTGCTGGCAGACTGGAACCGGGGCACCCCCTTCTCTCCATTGAAGCCTATGCGTTTTGGGCACCACTTTGAACTCTGCACCTGACCGGCCCTGAGCTGCTGGTGTGGTAACTTTGGGGTTGCTCTGAACCCCCAACGGTGGGCTACCTTGGACCAAGAACTGAACCCTGTAAGTGTCTTACTTACCTGGTAAAACTAACAAAAACTTACCTCCCCCAGGAACTGTGAAAATTGCACTGTGTCCACTTTTTTAAATAGCTATTTGTGAATAACTTGAAAAGTATACATGCAATTGAAATGATTCAAAGTTCCTAATGTACTTACCTGCAATACCTTTCAAACAAGATATTACATGTTAAATTTGAACCTGTGGTTCTTAAAATAAACTAAGAAAAGATATTTTTCTATAACAAAACCTATTGACTGGATTTGTCTCTGAGTGTGTGTACCTCATTTATTGTCTGTGTATGTACAACAAATGCTTAACACTACTCCTTGGATAAGCCTACTGCTCGACCACACTACCACAAAATAGAGCATTAGTATTATCTATTTTTACCACTATTTTACCTCTAAGGGGAACCCTTGGACTCTGTGCATGCTATTCCTTACTTTGAAATAGCACATACAGAGCCAACTTCCTACATTGGTGGATCAGCGGTGGGGTACAAGACTTTGCATTTGCTGGACTACTCAGCCAATACCTGATCACACGACAAATTCCAAAATTGTCATTAGAAATTGATTTTTTGCAATTTGAAAAGTTTTCTAAATTCTTTAAAGTCCTGCTAGGGCCTTGTGTTAGTCCCTGTTAGCATTTCTTTTAGAGTTTAAAAGTTTGTAAAAGTTTGAATTAGATTTAGAACCAGTTTAGATTCTTAAAAAGTATTCCAACTTTTAGAAGCATAATGTCTAGCACAGATGTGAATGTGGTGGAACTCGACACCACACCTTACCTCCATCTTAAGATGAGGGAGCTAAGGTCACTCTGTAAAATAAAGAAAATAGTAATGGGCCCCAGACCTTCCAAACTACAGCTCCAGGAGCTGTTGGCAGAGTTTGAAAAGGCCAACCCCTCTGAGGATGGCAACACAGAGGATGAAGATAGTGACTTGGAGGAAAATTCCCCCCTACCAGTCCTATTTAGGGAGAACAGGGCCTCTCAAGCCCTGACTCCACAAATAATAGTCAGAGATGCTGGTTCCCTCACAGGAGGGGCCAACAACTCTGAAATCACTGAGGATAACTCCAGTGAAGAGGACATCCAGCTAGCCAGGATGGCCAAAAGATTGGCTTTGGAAAGACAGATCCTAGCCATAGAAAGGGAAAGGCAAGAGATGGGCCTAGGACCCATCAATGGTGGCAGCAACATAAATAGGGTCAGAGATTCTCCTGACATGTTGAAAATCCCTAAAGGGATTGTAACTAAATATGAAGATGGTGATGACATCACCAAATGGTTCACAGCTTTTGAGAGGGCTTGTGTAACCAGAAAAGTGAACAGATCTCACTGGGGTGCTCTCCTTTGGGAAATGTTCACAGGAAAGTGTAGGGATAGACTCCTCACACTCTCTGGAAAAGATGCAGAATCTTATGACCTCATGAAGGGTACCCTGATTGAGGGCTTTGGATTCTCCACTGAGGAGTATAGGATTAGATTCAGGGGGGCTCAAAAATCCTCGAGCCAGACCTGGGTTGACTATGTTGACTACTCAGTGAAAACACTGGATGGTTGGGTAACTGGAAATGAAGTGTATGACTATGTTGGGCTTTATAATTTGTTTATGAAAGAACACATTTTAAGTAACCGCTTCAATGAAAAGTTGCATCAGTATCTGGTTGACCTAGGTCCAATTTCTCCCCAAGAATTGGGAAAGAAGGCAGACCACTGGGTCAAGACTAGGGTAACCAAAACTTCCACTGGGGGTGACCAAAAGAAAGGGGTTACAAAGCCTCCCCAGGAGAAAGTGGGTGACACTAGAAACAAAGAAAAAGAGTCCCCTGTAGGCCCCCAAAAACCAGACCAGGTGGGTGGGCCCAGAGACACAACCCAAAACAAAGGTGGGTACCAGGGTAAGAGCTGGGATGCCACTAAGGCATGGTGCCATAACTGTAAACAGACAGGGCACCACACCAAGGACACTTCTTGTCCCAAAAACAAACCCCCTAGCAAAATCCCAGGGGTAACCAGTGTAGCCATTGGAGATGACTCCTCAGATGAGGAGGTCTTCATAGCCTTCAACTGGAAAAAGGGCCCAACAGGTGAGTTGGAGATTTCAGAGGGAAGTAGACACTTCCACCACCTACTGGTGAATGGAATCCCAGCCACTGCCCTGAGAGACACTTGTGCCAGTCACACTATTGTGCATGACAGGCTGGTGTTCTCAAACCAGTACATCCCAGGTGAGACTGCCAGAGTAAGAGTTAGCCCAGACAGGGTCACTTGTAGGCCAGTGGCTTTTGTGCCCATAGAAGTGGGTGGGACTTTTAGCTGGAGAAGGGTGGTAGTCAGTACAGACCTCCCCCTTGATTGTCTCCTTGGAAATGACTACCCAGAGGTTAGTCAGAGCCCAAGAGAGGAACTGGTCCAGTGCCAGTCCTCTCCCAAGGATTCTGGAGTGCCTACCTCTGCAGTAAATGCAAGTAGGCCCCAGAAGAAAAAGAAAAGGAAACAGAGTAGGAAAGGTGGACAACCTTTAGCCAAGGTTCCAGCAAGCCAAGGAGATTCTGCTCCAGTAGGGGAGAACTCCAAAAGTGGCTCTGATAAAGTCCAACCTGACCCACAAGAAGTCCTGGCTAGTCAGGCAACTGTTAAGTCTGAGTGGGTGGCTCCTCAGCTAACAGAAGAAAGAGTGGAAGAAGGGTGTTTACTACAAGATGTGGTAACCCCCCACTCTAATACAGCAGACAGGCACCCTGAACCCAAAGAAGCCTGTAACTTAGCCCCTTCCCTTGTAGGAAAAGAGCTAAAGGTGTGGTTCTGGGCACTGACAGCTGTCAGTGGCCTCTGCTGGGTGTTAGCCTTTATGGCTGCACTATCCTTGGCATGGTGGTCTGACCCCATGCCAAATAGCAAGTTAGGCCCCCTGACCCTGTTGGTCATGGTGGGGTTACTCCAGCTCTGGGTAACCTCTTTGGGTAAGCTAGGGGTGACCCTGGCTAATATAAGACTAGCAGATGTGGATACCTCTAACCCCAAAATAGAGAGAATGGGTGGAGACATTAAAGACACAGACAAGAGGCAATTCAGACTAGGTCCTATCACTGTGGAAGTGGGTCAGTTCCCCAGAGGGAATGACCTGAGCAGGAGGATGTAAGGCAGAGTAGGCCCTGCAACAAACCAGCCTATTTCCTCTACTCTTCCTCGCCTCCCAGACTAGGAAGACTCTCCCAGCTTTGGCTGAGTCTCCTGGCCTGTGGGCTGGGGGGGGGGGGGCTTGTGTAAAGAAATGGCTCCCTGTTGCAGTTACCCCCCACTTTTTGCCTGATACTGATGCTGACTTGACTGAGAAGTGTGCTGGGACCCTGCTAACCAGGCCCCAGCACCAGTGTTCTTTCACCTAAAATGTACCATTGATTCCACAATTGGCACACCCTGGCATCCAGATAAGTCCCTTGTAACTGGTACCTCTGGTACCAAGGGCCCTGATGCCAAGGAAGGTCTCTAAGGGCTGCAGCATGTGTTATGCCACCCTGGAGACCCCTCACTCAGCACAGACACACTGCTTACCAGCTTGTGTGTGCTAGTGAGAACAAAATGAGTAAGTCGACATGACACTCCCCTCAGGGTGCCATGCCAGCCTCTCACTGCCTATGCAAGTATAGGTCAGTCACCCCTCTAGCAGGCCTTACAGCCCTAAGGCAGGGTGCACTATACCATAGGTGAGGGTACCAGTGCATGAGCATGGTACCCCTACAGTGTCTAAACAAAACCTTAGACATTGTAAGTGCAGGGTAGCCATAAGAGTATATGGTCTGGGGGTTTGTCAAACACGAACTCCACAGCACCATAATGGCTACACTGAAAACTGGGAAGTTTGGTATCAAACTTCTCAGCACAATAAATGCACACTGATGCCAGTGTACATTTTATTGCAAAATACACCCCAGAGGGCACCTTAGAGGTGCCCCCTGAAACTTAACCGACTGTCTGTGTAGGCTGACTAGTTCCAGCAGCCTGCCACACTAGAGACATGTTGCTGGCCCCATGGGGAGAGTGCCTTTGTCACTCTGAGGCCAGTAACAAAGCCTGCACTGGGTGGAGATGCTAACACCTCCCCCAGGCAGGAGCTGTAACACCTGGCGGTGAGCCTCAAAGGCTCACCCCTTTGTCACAGCCCAGCAGGGCACTCCAGCTTAGTGGAGTTGCCCGCCCCCTCCGGCCACGGCCCCCACTTTTGGCGGCAAGGCTGGAGGGAACAAAGAAAGCAACAAGGAGGAGTCACTGGCCAGTCAGGACAGCCCCTAAGGTGTCCTGAGCTGAGGTGACTCTAACTTTTAGAAATCCTCCATCTTGCAGATGGAGGATTCCCCCAATAGGGTTAGGATTGTGACCCCCTCCCCTTGGGAGGAGGCACAAAGAGGGTGTACCCACCCTCAGGGCTAGTAGCCATTGGCTACTAACCCCCCAGACCTAAACACGCCCTTAAATTTAGTATTTAAGGGCTACCCTGAACCCTAGAAAATTAGATTCCTGCAACAACAAGAAGAAGGACTGCCTAGCTGAAAAACCCCTGCAGAGGAAGACCAGAAGACAACAACTGCCTTGGCTCCAGAAACTCACCGGCCTGTCTCCTGCCTTCCCAAGAACTCTGCTCCAGCGACGCCTTCCAAAGGGACCAGCGACCTCTGAATCCTCTGAGGACTGCCCTGCTTCGACGACGACAAGAAACTCCCGAGGACAGCGGACCTGCTCCAAAAAGACTGCAACTTTATCCAAAGGAGCAGCTTTAAAGAACCCTGCAATCTCCCCGCAAGAAGCGTGAGACTTGCAACACTGCACCCGGCGACCCCGACTCGGCTGGTGGAGAACCAACACCTCAGGGAGGACCCCCGGACTACTCTACGACTGTGAGTACCAAAACCTGTCCCCCCTGAGCCCCCACAGCGCCGCCTGCAGAGGGAATCCCGAGGCTTCCCCTGACCGCGACTCTCTGAAACCTAAGTCCCGACGCCTGGAAAAGACCCTGCACCCGCAGCCCCCAGGACCTGAAGGACCGGACTTTCACTGCAGAAGTGACCCCCAGGAGTCCCTCTCCCTTGCCCAAGTGGAGGTTTCCCCGAGGAAGCCCCCCTTGCCTGCCTGCAGCGCTGAAGAGATCCCTTGATCTCTCATTGACTTCCATTGCGAACCCGACGCTTGTTCTAACACTGCACCCGGCCGCCCCCGCGCCGCTGAGGGTGAAATTTCTGTGTGGGCTTGTGTCCCCCCCGGTGCCCTACAAAACACCCCTGGTCTGCCCTCCGAAGACGCGGGTACTTACCTGCTGGCAGACTGGAATCGGGGCACCCCCTTCTCTCCATTGAAGCCTATGCGTTTTGGGCACCACTTTGAACTCTGCACCTGACCGGCCCTGAGCTGCTGGTGTGGTAACTTTGGGGTTGCTCTGAACCCCCAACGGTGGGCTACCTTGGACCAAGAACTGAACCCTGTAAGTGTCTTACTTACCTGGTAAAACTAACAAAAACTTACTTCCCCCAGGAACTGTGAAAATTGCACTGTCCACTTTTTTAAATAGCTATTTGTGAATAACTTGAAAAGTATACATGCAATTGAAATGATTCAAAGTTCCTAATGTACTTACCTGCAATACCTTTCAAACAAGATATTACATGTTAAATTTGAACCTGTGGTTCTTAAAATAAACTAAGAAAATATATTTTTCTATAACAAAACCTATTGACTGGATTTGTCTCTGAGTGTGTGTACCTCATTTATTGTCTATGTGTATGTACAACAAATGCTTAACACTACTCCTTGGATAAGCCTACTGCTCGACCACACTACCACAAAATAGAGCATTAGTATTATCTATTTTTACCACTATTTTACCGCTAAGGGGAACCCTTGGACTCTGTGCATGCTATTCCTTACTTTGAAATAGCACATACAGAGCCAACTTCCTACAGCTGCTTTTTAGTATGCATTTGCTTCTTTCTCATCTCTTCTCTCACTTCATAGCACCATATGTTCCACTCCTTCGTCGATGACCCTGAAGGTCAGCTCCACCTCATGATTCCTTTGCCAAATATGCAGGGAGCCTGGACATCAGAAAGCAGTTCGGAGCAAGACGCATTAACTCAACTTGCTTCCTTACGTTTCCCCTCATATGGTGATGTTCAGCCTGCTGTTCAGTGCCAAAATAAATGTGTCTCACTCTGAACTGTTTTTTTTATGACTACCAACTAGATAGATCTCAAATGGGATACAATGAACCTCCGAAGAAAGGACAACATCAGTCCAGCCTTTCATACTCTTATTTTCTTTGTAAGGTACATGTACGCCAATTTGATTTTCACATGTTTAAATGAGGGTAGCTGAAGTTGACATTGGCTCAAGATGCTGACGAAGAAAAAAGTCAACATTTCCAGAATCATATCATTTTCAGCAGCTCCATTATAGTACAAAGTGAATACCCATAGAGAAAGGCCAAGAAACTGTGACCCCATACCTCTGCTTATTAGGGTGAGAAACCATAAGTAGAGGGAACTTAGAATGCCAGATGAGGCAAAATTGTTGGTGAGGCTTAGATGAGCTGCAAATAAAATGGAGATTTCATAGATGGGGTTGTGGACCTTGCACAGAACCTTTAAAGGAAACCTTTGCTTGCAAGAGCCAGTTTAGATGGTGTAGGCATGTCCCTTTTTTTTTTTTTTTTGTTACCCATATCTTTGAGTGTTTTGGCAATACAGATATAGCTCATCGCTCCCACTAATAAACAAGAAAGCTGTTGCTCGCAGCAGGACCTCTGGAGCAGATGTCACTCCTAAATAATCAAAAGCATAAAATCCAAAGTGAAGTATCATTATGAACATGGGACATCAAATAAGAAAAACAGTACACAAACAGACAACATAAGGCCTACGGTAAAACGTCTGTTGCAGTCTCTGGTTTGTGGATGGTTACGTGTCCACCCCCCTCAGGAGGGACACGGTCTTATCCCCAGAATGAAAATGTACTGATATGCATAGTGGTGATGCCTACGAGTCCGTGTCAGATTCGAGGTCACAAGTAAAAGTGTGCAACAAGTGGTGCAGGTCAGCTAATATGGGATGGTGACGAAGACCCAGCATCTCCTCCCTGTGTAATGAAGCCCATTGCAGCACCGCAGCCTGCCATGGCGCTGTCCCCTGGAGCAACGCAGCCTTCCACCTCATTGTGATGGTGCTTTTGGCTAGCAGGAGATCAATAAAGCGCAACATGGCTCCCTACACCCTGCCGCGGTCATGGAGTCCAAGGAGGCATGTGGAATATATCTGCATCAGCCTGTTTACACTGGACACAATCTGAGGAAGAGTTTGGGTAAATGTGATATGTTTTGGGATGGGGTCAAATAAGTACGATGCAAAATGGTAAATTGCATATATTAGAAATTAGAATTCCGGGAGACCATACGAGGGTACTGTAGTATTTGTTGCCACTCTTTCTGAGCCAGCAGACAGTGCAGGGCCTGTTTTCTACCGTTTCTTCAAGGCAGGTCAATAAATCACCACTGGATCAGGAATGGTTCTCACAACCAATGTGATCAGATAGCGTCCCTCCCCCAACTGAAACAGTGCCTGATCAAAGCGTGTACATTCAGCTCAGTGGCTCCTGAGCCCCAAAGGCATTCAGTTACAACACCCAGCTGTCTATGCAGTGAAAACTGACCCACTGGAAGGGTGGTCTGCTCCGAAAGTATTTCGAAAGGGACCAAACACGTGCTCCTGTTACAGGTCACCCAGGGAGCCTACCACCAAGGTCTCCCAAACTGCTAGGCCCTCCCCCACCCCATGCCACACAAAAGCCAGGGGAAGCACTTGGAAGAATGTCCGGTGCATATGGCAGGGTACTCCATGAATACTTAAAGGCCCTACAGTAGCAGCCATAGGCATTAGATATGTCTCTCTCTGGCTGCATTTGCAGCCACCCATGGTTAATCTAGGAGTATAATTTTAATTTACAGGGAGTGCAGAATTATTAGGCAAGTTGTATTTTTGAGGATTAATTTTATTATTGAACAACAACCATGTTCTCAATGAACCCAAAAAACTCATTAATATCAAAGCTGAATATTTTTGGAAGTAGTTTTTAGTTTGTTTTTAGTTTTAGCTATGTTAGGGGGATATCTGTGTGTGCAGGTGACTATTACTGTGCATAATTATTAGGCAACTTAACAAAAAACAAATATATACCCATTTCAATTATTTATTATTACCAGTGAAACCAATATAACATCTCAACATTCACAAATATACATTTCTGACATTCAAAAACAAAACAAAAACAAATCAGTGACCAATATAGCCACCTTTCTTTGCAAGGACACTCAAAAGCCTGCCATCCATGGATTCTGTCAGTGTTTTGATCTGTTCACCATCAACATTGCGTGCAGCAGCAACCACAGCCTCCCAGACACTGTTCAGAGAGGTGTACTCTTTTCCCTCCTTGTAAATCTCACATTTGATGATGGACCACAGGTTCTCAATGGGGTTCAGATCAGGTGAACAAGGAGGCCATGTCATTAGATTTCCTTCTTTTATACCCTTTCTTGCCAGCCACGCTGTGGAGTACTTGGACGCGTGTGATGGAGCATTGTCCTGCATGAAAATCATGTTTTTCTTGAAGGATGCAGACTTCTTCCTGTACCACTGCTTGAAGAAGGTGTCTACCAGGAACTGGCAGTAGGACTGGGAGTTGAGCTTGACTCCATCCTCAACCCGAAAAGGCCCCACAAGCTCATCTTTGATGATACCAGCCCAAACCAGTACTCCACCTCCACCTTGCTGGCGTCTGAGTCGGACTGGAGCTCTCTGCCCTTTACCAATCCAGCCACGGGCCCATCCATCTGGCCCATCAAGACTCACTCATTTCATCAGTCCATAAAACCTTAGAAAATCAGTCTTGAGATATTTCTTGGCCCAGTCTTGACGTTTCAGCTTGTGTGTCTTGTTCAGTGGTGGTCGTCTTTCAGCCTTTCTTACCTTGGCCATGTCTCTGAGTATTGCACACCTTGTGCTTTTGGGCACTCCAGTGATGTTGCAGCTCTGAAATATGGCCAAACTGGTGGCAAGTGGCATCGTGGCAGCTGCACGCTTGACTTTTCTCAGTTCATGGGCAGTTATTTTGCGCCTTGGTTTTTCCACACGCTTCTTGCGACCCTGTTGACTATTTTGAATGAAACGCTTGATTGTTCGATGATCACGCTTCAGAAGCTTTGCAATTTTAAGAGTGCTGCATCCCTCTGCAAGATATCTCACTATTTTTGACTTTTCTGAGCCTGTCAAGTCCTTCTTTTGACCCATTTTGCCAAAGGAAAGGAAGTTGCCTAATAATTATGCACACCTGATATAGGGTGGTGATGTCATTAGACCACTCCCCTTCTCATTACAGAGATGAACATCACCTAATATACTTAATTGGTAGTAGGCTTTCGAGCCTATACAGCTTGGAGTAAGACAACATGCATAAAGAGGATGATGTGGTCAAAATACTCATTTGCCTAATAATTCTGCACTCCCTGTATATTCCAGTGGCATAATAAGAATTAAGGCAACCCCCATGTGGAGGAAGTTTCATCAGTCCAGCTGGGTATCAAAGGTAACTGAGACTGCCTGACCTTTACACTTACTGGCAAGGGAGGGTTTGAATATACTTTATGAACATAGTTAGAACTAGCAGGAAGAATTGAATGATGAAATTCGAAGCACCATACAAAGACAAAGGGCAAAGTTTCAGACCATTTTCACTGACATTGCACAAGTCCCTAATGCTATGGGCCTGTGGGCGTCACACCAAAGGTCAGGGGTAAACCCTGCACAAACCCCTCACCTTACACTCTCCCATTTTACATGAGTCAGTGGTCACCCTCACCTGATTTGTACAAAGCTTTGGTCGATGATAAAAGAAAGAGCAGCTGAGTTTAATCTGTGCACCTGCAAAGAATGAGGCTGTGAGAAAGGATAACCTTAACCAGAAGCCCAGAATAAACATTGAAGATTTGGACGGAGTGGGCAGAACCCTTTGGGACAATACAGCTAAGGGTGAAGGACGTTGAGGTGAAGAGAGGTAAAGAGATGTCCGGTTGTGATTTGGAAATGGAGGGGCTGTACCATCGACCCTGAAGCAGAGAGATGTTGATGTGTCCATAGGGGCAGAGGCTGTAGACAGATCTAAGACGTTTAGGGTGCTGACACCACCTACATAAATCGACATGAGCAGTTCATTGAAAGCAGGTCGGTACTATGGGCCAGATGTAGCAACCCTTTTGCGAGTCGCAAACGGCGAAAATCGCCGTTTGCGACTCGCAAACGTGGGTTTGCAATTCACAAATGCATATTGCGAGTCGTTACCGACTCGCAATATGCATTTGCGACTCGCAAATAGGAAGGGGTGTTCCCTTCCTATTTGCGAGTCGGAGTGGTATGCAACTCCATTTGCGACCGCGTACGCGGTCGCAAATGGAGTCGCAGTTACCATCCACTTGAAGTGGATGGTAACCCACTCGCAAACGGGAAGGGGTCCCCATGGGACCCCTTCCCCTTTGTGACTGGACCCCATATTATTTTTTCAGGGCAGGGAGTGGTCCAAGGGACCACTCCCTGCCCTGAAAAATCCGAAACTAAAGGTTTCGGATTTTTTTTAAATGCAGCTCGTTTTCCTGTGAGGAAAACGGGCTGCACTTCAAAAAAATGCTTTATTTAAAAGGCAGGTCGCTAACATGGAGGCCTGCTGACGTCAGCAGGCCTCCATGTTAGCGAGTGCCTATACTCGCAATGGGGCCGCAATTTGCGACCCACCTCATGAATATTCATGAGGTGGGTCATTGCGACCCCATTGCGAGTTGCAGTCGGTGTCTCAGACACCGTACTGCATAGCAATTTGCGACTTGCAAATTGCGAGTCGCAGGGACTCGCAATTTGCAAGTCGCAAATTGCTTTTTTTGTACATCTGGCCCCATGTCCTGGATGGAAGACTGCTTGAGAATCATCCAAGCAGTTTCTTGACTTAAGCAAAACGTTTAGTAGAGAGACCATTTCACTTCCCAAGATTTTGCCCTTTGCTGAAAGCAAAGAGAAATTTAGACAAGTTGTTGAGGTCAAAATCAGTTTGTGTTCGTTTTTTACTATAGTGGTGGATATCACTTCATTTAAATTATGGAGGAACACAACCTGGCATGATACCGTTTTTAAGAGTAATATCTATGGTTTTAGATATTGAAAATCTGTGTAAAGATATGAAACTGGCAAGTGTCAAGAGGAAAGCCTGATTTCAACTTAATTAAAATGATATGAGGTTCAGATTGGTTCACTGGGTTGCCATAGAAAGATACATCAGCCTCACAATCCTGCCTGAGTTACAAACGTCTGTACAGTTTAAACCCTCACTACCTTAGTGAATACATTTCCAGATCCATTTCATGTGACTTTTTCAATAATTTGAAGTAACCCTTCTTGGCACCTCTTCTAAGTAAGTGAGACACAGTTGTCTTTCTCTGGATGGGCCTCAGACCTTAGAACAGCCTTCCACCCCACAGTCAGACTCTCCAGAACCTGTTTTCTCTGAGGAAAAACCTTGAAAACCTTTCCTGACTTCAGTAGCAGCCTCCTGCACTTCTAGACACCATAAGATGAATGTTGGTCTAGCTATTCCATGTTGTGGCGGCAATAGCACTTTTGCATCAGTGGGTTACATATGGTGTACAATGCAAACATCTTGAATCATAAAATTAATTAATCATGTTCAAAAAAGGCAATTTCTTGTCTAGCTGTTGTAGGGCCAATTAGGAGACACACGGCAGTTTGCCCTGTTTGGGTGTGTGCCATGTTTACCCTTTCCCACCATGACTTACCAAAATCTGGCTGAGGAATGAAATCTATGTTGCTTTCTTTTAGAACAGATTCTAAGTTGTTTTTCTAAATGTTCCTTTGTAGGATAAACTATTCAATGCGAGTATTCCTTCCTTGGGACTACGGAATGTAATCTATATCAATGAAACTCATACCAGGTATGTTACTTATTCTTATACCTTATATCTGAAATGGTCTGATCCGTGTGTATCAAAAGATGCAAAGACCATGGAGGACATACAGAGGTTTCATAAATGTGGTAAAGTATGCATGCAGTGGTTCACCAAATTTTGTGGGTCACTATTCGAAAGGAGCTGAAGGTTGGTAGTTTGCTATTATCTAGCTTTATGTCCTTTTTCAGACAGTTAACTGGTTTTGATGCTTTGAAGTTTCATTTTCATTTGAGGAAGAATCTTTGACAAGTACTCATTACCTATCAGGCAAAACAGCATATAACAGGACCTTTTTTCAGTCATTTTCCATCCCTTGGTTGTTTGTCAATTCTTTCTCAAGATGGCTGCTGCAGAAATTATCCTTCCAAGAAAGTAAAGTACAAAGTTGTCTTCTAAAACCTGGCTAGTGTCCTCATGACTAGGCAATAACTGCTGCAGGTGCAATTATGTTCTTCTACTGACTGGACGGCCTGATTTTCACCCCTCCAGGTAATACTAGAAAGTTTTACAATTCAAATTCTCTGCTGAGCTCTCATTTCAGTAATCTACACATCAGGTATGTTGGGGACATAGCCTTACCTCTGAAATGTCCACATCCTGTTAGATAAAAGCATCTGAGGTCCATGCAATATCAGACCTGTACATTTCAAGTGACCGCAAAAACTCAAATGAAGCTTTCTTCTATGAGTAACAAGCAGATTGACAAAGTGCAGCCTCTAGGTAAATAAATGCTTTGTTGTACTTCCTTTTGTTCTCCTTTTGCTCTGTTATGCCTACATGTAGTAAAAGGTCATCTGTGTCCGAGTCTCTCAGTAAGTATTGCTTAGGCATCTGTGCTCATGCGAAAAGATTAGGTTAGGATGCAGTCTCCCCTTTGAGAAAAACGAATCAATGGGTTAGGTGCAGGTGCAATGCAAATATAAGATTGGTGGAGTAATGGACTAATCAATTTTACTACCAAAGTACCTCCGAAGATGGACAGCCTGTAATCCTCTGATATGTAGTCGGGTCAGTGTTTCAGAATGATCAAGTCTACTGACAATGTAATTCCATATCAGACTAAAGTGCATAGAGTGCAAGAAAACCCTTCCACTGCACCAGCAGAAAGCTGTTGTATTTGCTATATTATAATCCAAGGAGTCAATTTCAGGAAAGATTGACTCCTCTTCCATTCATCAGCAAAAAAGGGATGTTTGCCCCCTACTGTAGCCCAGAGTATATTATGCTTGTTGTCAGTTCTGGCAAACAGAAATCCTGCTAACCCTACAGTGTTGTCAGGTTTCCTCTGCTAGTCTTCTGACCCTCAATTTTAGGCTTAAGGGTCTCCTCATTCCCTCACATGGCACACCTAGTGCCTTTACGCCATTGTTCAGTAGCTCCAGAGCCCTTTTTGCTGCCTTCAAAGCCCCTTCAAATCCATACCAACTTCTCTTGGCTCTTAAGCCCACTACGCTGCTAGTCACTTCCTTAGTCCGGCTCTCCTAGCGTTTCACCTTTCCTTCAAGCTAAATACAGACTTTAAGTACAACCTATAGCAAACTGGCACGCCCCTTTGCACTTACCTTTTTCATATACACATTTGTACTTTTTAATTACATGCATTTTGCTTCTACAGTCATTTGAAGTATAGCAATAATGTTAATGTACCTCCTGAGAAGCCTTGTGTACAATCAGCTGATCGTAAGTTTAAATCCTAGTTAATGAATTTGGAAGACTGAAGTTTCTATTATGGGCAATGGTTATGTGCGCTATGTTCAAAATGTATGCTTTGGTCTTCAGGTGCAAATTTAAACTGTAATTTTTCAGAGTTTTGTACAATGAATGCCATTGTGTTGGCTATTAATATTAAATGTCCAAAAATTCAGTTGGTAGTTTGTGTTTTGTAAATAATCACGCTTACCTTTATGGCACAATGTACTATGTTATCGGCCTGGCTGAATTACAAACTCATGACTTTAAGATCTCCACGTGTTTCTGTAGTGGTCCTTTAACTCATTGAGCCATTCTGAAGCACTGTTTCTTTATACATTTGGAAATACATATAAATACACTTGCTCTCCTACGTCAGTAAAAAACAAACAAAAAAAATAGTGTCCACTTCACAAAAACCCCACCCTTCCTTATCAAAGTCTGTCTCTGTAATCTGGTCCAAACTGGATCCCACGGGCATGCTGTTTCACATACACTACTTAATGTTCAAAATGTTCCTGGCACAAAAAAAAGTTCTCCATAAAGCACTTTGTGTTGATTCTTGGAATTCTTGGAGCTAGGGCCGTGCTATAACAAATACAAAAAAAAATCCTCTTGTGTGCAGGAGTTGTTCTCACCACAGTAATCACCATGCCAAAACCTAACTTAAAACACATCTTTGATTGATATTGTCAGGTGGATGGTAGCAATAATGATAAAAAAAAAAACATTGTTCACCTTGTGTTTAAATGTTGTTGCATTCAGTCTATTCAAAACAAAAACAGCTGCATGACACTATCCTATGAATACGTTCTTGCGGATCAGCAGTTAGGGACCCGAGGGGTGAGAAGAGGAGTGCACAGACCCTTTGTGTAGCTAGAGGCTCAGACGCCACACTGTGGATTCTCAGCAGTACCTTGACATATCTTTCATTACCAGCCATTAAGTTATGGTTTCTGTAGATTTTGAATCGATCAAGTCTTAGTTGAGTACAGAGTTTACCATTCTAGTTAATTTTCAGGTACACCCTTGGTGTTTATTTTGCATGTGGCTGGTTATTACCCTTATAATAACACTAATCGTAACTGTGACCTGTACAATTTAGGAAGTGCTTGGAACTTCATGCCTAATGGGATCCTGGTTCACTACAGATTTTGTTGTTGCTTGTACTCTAGTCTTTAATGTTGTCCCTGGGACACTGATAAAGTCTCCCTGAAAGTGCACTAATTGAAGCCATTCATTTTGTCCCCTGTTGCAGACATAAAGGGTGGCTTGCTCGGCGCCTCTGCTATGTCCTCTTTGTACAGGAGCGGGATGTGCGGTGGAACATGTTTTCTCACAACATGGCAGAGAAAGTACTGAACCTGAGCAGGTAAGCATAGAGCCCAAGTTTTTCCATCTCCTTTTTCAACAAGGTTTAAAGTGACACCGGAGAGCTAAAGGCATGAGTGCATAAACTCATGAATATAGAGAGCTGTACAGTGACTGATTACTGAACGCTTTGCCTGACAGTGTACTGTTCCTGTTGGCAGTGAATATATATTTCTTCTTTTAGTAAAAAGTTGCGATCATTATTATTTCATTCTTAAGGTTTGATTTAATTCTCAAGGTTTGTAAATCATTTCTTGCAGTCTACATTTTGTTCATTATTAATGTATGTATATTTAATGCAAGGCAGCTCTCTGCTCAGCCTCTACGTGTAAATTGACTTTAGGATTTTTATTTGCTACATCAGACAGTAAACCTAAGACAAGCTTGTTTTTCCGAGGTGAGTAGCTAGCTTGAGCTTGTGAAATAAATCAAACAGGATGTTTGTTCCTTTTAACACCTGCTGTATAATCTGCCATACTGTCTGTGCTATTTGTTTGCTTTTGACAGAACTGGCACATAGCTGAATCAGACATACTGTGTTTGTAGCATTGTCTTTTTCGTTCTTATTGGTATTCATCACATTCTCATGTTTTCTCAGTCTGCTTAGTTGTTCATGCCATGCTAGGACATGTTCATCCTTTCCCCATTACCCTTTGAATGGGGGACAGGAAAGATGCCCATTTTGGCCTTTTGAATTTTAAAAATCTCTCTCTACCCATTGTATTTCCATGTACCTTCTCACAGCTGAGCAACATTTTAATAGCTATCATCTTATGATTCAGACTAAGAACACACGTGAGCATGTTTTTGAAGGGCAGTGCAACAGTGTGACCTATGCATAGCATGTGATGCTGCCATACACAGTAGTCTCAGCTGGAACATCAGCTGCCACATTCTTGTAGTATGACAACCTCCGTGGTGCGCTTGCTATACTGTAACATATGAGCTAAAATCCCTTGTGGCTCATAACGATTGCAATGACAATGTTGCCTGAGGAGGAAACAGTATGGGGATGAGGTGAAGCATTTGCAAATCATATTCTACACTGATGTAGCTCTAGTGACATGTAAGCTTTCACAACTAATGGAGGACAAACAAACCCCCTGCATGTTTGTGACCCTTAATGGCGTTACTTAGTGACATGTGTGAGTGAAAGTTTCATGGTGCATTTAGAAAACCAAGATCGTCTGCCAATTCCTCCCCAAACTTCACCTTTAACTAGTTCTGGCAATGTACAATCCGACAGAGCAGGTACACTTAAGATTGCACTAGTCTTCCAAATAATGAATATAAATGCGCCTGGGTTTAATACATCTAATAAAAGAAGGGGAATTGTTGTAGACAAACTGCAGCACCACATTTATGTTTGCAGGAGTTAGCCTGGTCATTTACTGAAGTGACTCCTGTCGGATAACATTGATTTTTGGGATTAATGTTCCCCTTGTGTAGCCTCTACTCCCGCAAACATTCCAAGAGTTAAAAAAAAAAAAAAGTGTGGCACAGTATAATATCGTACATTCAAAAGGAGTTGACTAATGCCAGACTTAAGAAGACAAAACTGGGGCAAAACATGAAGCTTTTAATGTGACCAATAAAGGAATTGCAGTAGTTTTGTCTTTTTAGGTATATGTAGCTAGTAGATCTTTCTCATTGTTGAATCCTGTTTTGACATATATCAGGCTATGGTATGCGTGATCTGATAGAACTATTTCCATTGTTCTAATAGTTGCATGTGTGATGTTTATGCTATGCAACTGAAGGCAGTTCAACCTACTTTAGTTGAGAGGGTACTTAAGCGATATTCCTGCTTAAAGTTTGCAGCTCAAATCTGTGATGAATGTACAAAACTGATGATGTTAAAGAATTTGGAAATGACTGCAGTAGAACAGTTTGTGGCAAAATTACGGGTGGATTTCACAGCAGTGCCAGCACTAAGTAAGTGAAGGCCTGACAAGTGAGGAGTAAATTGTACTGAGAAACGGATAGAGTGGGAAAAGTCGCACTAGCTATATGCTAATTTGTTGTTGAGAGTAGTCTTCTTGTGGCAAATATGTAGGCAAGGAAAGAATCTGTGGGCTGTCCGCAGTCTGTATTGATCAGTTGCAGTATGTGCATCCTAGAGGAGGCGGTACATTGCAAAACCTGAAACTGCAGTTGTACCTTGCTTAGAGTCCTGAATCCTCAACACCAGTGTGACTTGATCACACTACATACCAGTATATATATTAAGAGAAGGAAAATAGACTGCACTTGAGACCAGATGGAGATTAGGTTACTTTACAAGGATGACAACTATTGTGTTAAAAAAAAATCTGAATCTCTTACATTCTTTCTGGTACCGTGTGTCAAGACATTAAAAATAAGTATAATACCAACTTCTGTACAGAAAAAGAAATGTCACCCTGTGCCCAAACTGTTCTGTATTCCTGCTAAATGAGTAGTAGTCATTTATCGAGCTCTGAAAATGAGACTGACTCTTCCAACTTGAAGCCAGACCTGTGGCCAATACACTACACACACAGATCTTCTGCAGGCTTGGTGCTCTTGTCTCTGGGATGTAAATATGATCTGCTTGTTCAAAACATAACTCTGCAACCACTGTTGAACTTGCAGAGCAGTTGTGCCACAAAAGAGTACATATGTCTTCTCGTCTAAACAACAGTAGAGCATTTGTTCCACCTGGAGCACTGCATTCTAGAATGAGCTAGAGGAGATATGGATTATTATTACAAGGCAGGGCGAGGTTATAGACAGTAAAACTATCTCTTCTGTCTACATACCACTCTTTAATACTTGCATTAAATAAACAATTTTATTGGATTTAATAAGATCAGCAGGTACACTATGCAATGTGTGCATAGTTGTGCAATTACGTTTGACACATGTATATCCAAGTAGGCCAAACTTGGCACACATTCATTCCTTGATGCATCCCACCCCAATCTCGGGCAATCTGATTCGGTGAACTGATGATAGCTGGTAATTTATTGAGTTTCGCCATATGTTTTCATGTTTCTCCAAGCAGCCCGGTGTCTGGCAAATGGGGGCTCGCAAGTGTCATACAGTGGTCCATGGCAAGCGTCCAGCTGTTCAAATGGCACTTCTCTACGTTAACATTTAGCAGACAATAATGCTAAAGGAGCACGTGTTTTGCCGCATTAGTGCTACTTGAATCCACTAATAAGCAAGCAAATGGTTACTAGTTCTCCTTTGCAAAGGGTGTGCCATTATGCGGAAACATATGCAGCTTTTATTTCAGTAATTTTTGATCCGCTTGAGTTAGAAAGTTGTTTTTTGTTTAAATCTGGAAAATGTAGCAAATTGAAGGATTGTATTGGCATATGTGGTAAATATGTAATTATGTGACATAATCAGTTTATTCCAGTGGCCCTCACCATAGCAGCTGGATGTCATTACGTTATAAAGCAATATTAGTGCTCCCCCCTTTTTTTACATTTTGTTTTTGCTGCTTCTAAATAATGCACTCTGTACATAGACCATTGCTATTCAAACTACAAAGTAATCCTTTAGCTAAATGAACATTGGAAAGTTTTTAATGTACACCAATGTTCTCTCTGTATACACTCCTGTATCTCATAAATTGATATATTGATGACAAATTTGCATAGTGTGACTTTGTGAAATATATTCATTCTGCAGTCATTGATACCTTGTCCTCTTTGTGAACTCCTCTACATCTCTGACTATCCTGTTGGGAAGAGTGCAGTCTTGCTTGTACAATTCCATATGTAGCCACAGATGTTGTCACACCCTGCAAGAAGTTGTCTTTTTCCAAATTTGTATGGTGCAGTGGCTGACATACGTTAGAAATGGTCTCTTGTTGTAAGTGGTATGCACCCTGTCCAAGGAGGAACCCTCACTCTAGTCAAGATAAGGATGCCACAGAGCTGAGACAACCCTGCTCACCTCCTTGGTAGCTTGGCGTGAGCAGTCAGGCTTAGCTCAGAGGCATTGTATAAAGTATTTGCACACACACACACACACACACACAGTGACACAGTGAACACTACAAAAGGGCTCCACAGCAGTTTAAACAATAGCCAAAATGTATCTGGTCAGCAGTGATAAAGTGCCCAGAGTCCTGAAGCCATCAGAAACGAAATTCACCATAGAATCAAAAATATGAGGACAGAAGCCAAAAAGACAAGGGAAACCAACCACGCCAAGAGCTGTCCGGTCTAACGACGTCTATAACAGTTTCCTCTTTTGCACTGTTTTAATGCTACAGCTCAGCAAATTAATTGACCCTTTTCATTTATGTATCCCTTAGATTTAAGTTAATTAGCCCACTTTTGAGATGGGATGTGCATTTATCCTTCAGTATCAGTAGACCTCACCATATTTAGAGTTTCTTAATTCAGTTTGTAAATTGGCAGCTCTGGGATTTAGTATGCATTTCAGCAAACCGCGTTTAATAGTTTGGTCCCTTAGGATTCTATGCGGATCACAGGATCAGGGTCACTTTCAACAATTTCTAGAATATACAAGTCTGTCCTTTAATATGCCAGGCCTCAATATACCTGTAACTTGCCTCAATCACTTGGAGTTCTTTTAGGGACTCTGCATTGTAGAGATTGCTAATCTTTTTTTTATAGATATTACCTAGAAGTTGATAATTGAACCACTTCTTCCCATTTGTAATGATTCTTTTTCTTTTCTTTTAATAATAGTTTTTATTGCACTTGATTGCATCCATTATTTTCAGCTAGATCCTTTTCTAATTGTGTAGTGCTATAATCCAAGGATTAGCTTTCATATTTGTTACAGGGAGTAGTGAAGCTCTTAGGTTTTTAAAGAGGGTTAACATTATCTTTTGGTATAGCCAACACAGCAAATGCTGATAAAAGGGCAAAACTATAAAAGGACTCTGTCAGTCATTTTTGTTGGCATCATTATAAAAGCTAATAATTTGTGCTCTTCATTAAGGCTGAGCTCTGGTGTGATACCAGACTCTTGTTTATTAGTAACCGCTTAGGCCATGGCTGTAAAAATGCTTACATTAGTGATGTTTAGTGAATAGCAGTTTCTCTTCGAAACTTCATCCCTTTTACCAAAATACTTTCAATCCCCATTCTTTTTTAAAATCCGTACAGTACAAGGTGCATGGCAGCAAGCTCTCAATTTGTCTATAACCTGTTGACATTACAGATAACCTGTGAACACATTTCCTGCCTCTAATTCAAAATATGTATTTGCTAGCAAGGAAGGTGTCACATTGCTGCATTTCTATGGTCAAAGTTGATCCTGTCTGTAATAGTTGTATCTGAGTCGAACATTTCAATGCCGCTTGAAAGTCTTTTTGTTCTAATTCAGTTGTGATGCCAACAATGGGATTGACCTACATTCTGTACCAGTGCAGACCATTAGTAGCGAGGTTTAATAATCGCAATAGTACTAGTCATGAAGCCTTCTTTTTTTGTCCCAAAAAACTAGGTAGAGTACAAAGAAAATGGACTGAGAACTGTAATTGAATGTGGTACAGTGCACAAGTGTTCAGGGTTCCGGTTCCTATGATCACTTTAAAATCTGTAGCAATAGGCTAGCTTGTAGACCATATTTTTATTACATATAACAAACCATTTCATTTGGTTCAATGTCAATGACAAATCTGGTTCATATGCAGTTGTTCAGTGCATCCATTACCAAAGAAAGCTATCCTGACCTCAGTGAATCTTGCAAGCAATTGCATTCATAGTCTGAATAAGAAATGATACACAGCCTAAATTCAGAAAATCACGGACAGCAACCATTTGGGAAAACCTCTCTGCAACTACTATATGTAGTTGTCAAGTAGTCTTTTAGATTAAGCGAGGAAATGCAGAATAATAGACTTGAATGAGTGTTTGCAAATCCTCGTGATGAAGAAAAGATAAGTTGGTGTTATTTTGGATTGAACTTTACAAGTTCAGTTAAGGAAACAATTTGGAATGACCTTGACTTCACACCAGATGTAACACATATGGTAAAGCATTGTTTATTGTTTATTTTTTTGCAATTTATAAACTGTTCCCTCAAACCTATTCATCCGAACCATGAGTCCTCCAGATTGTGAGTACTTTTAGTCTGGGGGCTCTCACCAAACCTTTCCTATGTTCTGCAGAACTAGATTTATGCTTATCGCTTTTGAAGAGTGCTGTTCCCACATGGATTTGTTTTCTCTTTTTAAGTTTGTTTTATTAAATGGCTCTTGACCCACTGCAACTTTAGACATAAAAGCTTGTCTGTTATGTCTGTGAAGCAGTAAGCCCATGTCCTGTACCTGCCTGCCTCACAGACTTAATAAAGGTCATTGTTCCTAATGTAGTGGTGTTTGAAAACCATGTAACATTGTTGTCTTACTGTTGGGTGAAATATTTACTAATGCTGCAGTCTCTAATCTGTGTTCATCCCTTTAATTCACCGCCAGAAAACTGCTCCTTTTAGGCTACTGTAAGAAAATAGTTTCTGATAATAAATTCAGCTCCACTGAAAAAACTGTGCAGAGGTGTACATGCCTTTTATTTAACAATGATTCAAACTTATGTATTGTCGCAAAAATCATTGTAAGATGACATTTTTTTGTAATTAGTTTTTTTTTCCTATATAGGACACAAGTATTGGCGCAACAATTAAAAAAAACAAAAACAAAAAAAAACGTGATATTTTTCACAGTCATTTAAACTAAACTTTTACTACATACTTGCTTGTAAAATAATACTAAATTACCATGTAACATAATGCCCTAGTGTTGAAACATTGTAGTAATTGTAAACATTGTAATAATGCTGCATTCTTTTAACACACTCGTACGTAGAGATTCTTGTACAGCTGGTGAGACATATATACTAGCGAGATCGGTGTAGAACATGTGTTAAAATGCAGATTATGAGATTTAATTTATTCAGTTTCACTCTCCCCCCCCCCCCCCCCCCCCCCCACTGAAGTCATTGGGCTCTCGAACAGAGGTTGGGGGTCCTTTAGATCCAAATGACATATGATAAGTGTTAAGTTTTAATACACAGTAAAGACTGAAAATGTCTGTACACATCAAACCTTGAGTATTTTTTCACATGTATTGGTTACAGAAGATGTAAGGTCCCTGGACTTTAATGAATAGATCTTATAGATTTTGCATTTCCTGAACACAAAGGATCCATGCGTTCTTGAGTGAACTTTAAAATTAGCAACTCCCAGGTCAGAGCAAAACCTGCTGGCAAAAGATTTCCAAATGTGAAAGCACATAGTTGCATGCTATTCAGAAGAATCATGTATTTTACTTACTTCCCCCTATCTGATAGAGACTTCTAGTTGCAGATTCCCTTACCTTAGACTTTCCCCTAGGCGTCGGTCTGGATCCACAGATTTTTCTTCGAGCAGTACCCTTGCACACAGTCTCAGTCATAGGCTTTGTGGTCACCATGATGAAGTCGCATTCGTACTTAAGCGCCACCCCAGCGCGCTGACGTCCGTTCTTTTCTTTCCGTGCCACATGCAGATCCGGAGTGAGCAACCCTGGTCAATTTTTACGAAATTCAACTTTTTTGACGAATTTGACGAATTTGGTTCGTAGAGAAGATGTTACGTAAGACTGGATTCAAGCCTTGCGAAGCCTGTCACCAAATTATGTCGGTGACGGATCTGCACCTGGTGGTGTCTGGAGCATGACCACAACCCAAAGTCTTGGCCTGAGTGCCGGACCATGAACCCGAAGGCTTTGAGGGAGCGGTCCCTAAAGCTTATGGCGCCTTTTGCTCGACTCTGAGTCGCTCCCGGTATCGCTCAAGCGGAAGATCTTGAGACTGCTCGTGGAGTCATCACCCATCCTTTTCATCCCATTCAAAGTAATCGGGACAATCGGGCCACAAAAAGAAGGCAGTGAAAGGTTGTTCGACTTCACTTCGTCGCTCAGCTGATGCGACGCGGGAAGAGCGTCTATGCTCTAGGCCTCTGTCCGTGGAGCCTTTTTCTGGATTCGCTTCGCTCCTCCCTGACGTTTAGGAGCTGGAGCCACCCCCTGCCCTGCTTACAGAATTATGAGGCCATGCACCTCATGTTTGGGCAGACAGACACCCCTGTGGCGCTTTTGGGGCCGGGGGGTTCAGATGGTGGCCCAGATGGGAGGCCCTTCAGGTTCCACACACCAGCTCCGGCCCCCAGTGTCTCTCCCGATCCAATGTTGGATCCCTGCTGGCACAAGTCTTACCATTGCAACCTTCCCCGACTCTGGCTAAGCTGTCAAAGCTACCGATGTCAGTTGGGCCTGTAATCGGAGCCAGAATGGCGTCGATTGATGTCAAATGTGACTGGACATACTGACCCCAAGGTTGGATTCTGACCATTATTTTTATGGGTACGAATATGGGGAAGGATTGGAAGGGTCGCTGGGCCTTTTGGAATAATAGCAAGACAACCCCTACTTGCCCTGGGCAGGAATTTGGTGAGACCAGTGGTCTGGATACTTCTCAGACTCTGGCATGCTTTCTCCTCCTACCGTGGCTACGGCAGAGTGAGCCTCTTACTCAATGGTGGTCAGTAGAGCGGCTGAGGTCCTTGGCCTAGAGCTTCCTATTGTGGCAGTCAGGACTAATCTCCTGACCGAGGCGTTTCTGCTTGGGGCTTCCACTTCTGAGCCTCTCCACCCATTTAATGAACCCCCTCACTGATGTCCTTCTGGCTACTTGGTTCAGACCCAGCACAGGGGCTCCTGTGACTAGAACAATCGTCCGCCGCCATCGTCCCGCCCCTAACAGCACTACATTTCTGTCCCAACACCCCACACTTGAGATCCTTGCCATCCAGGCATCCTCGTCGTCTGGCGCATTCCCATCCGCTCCTCCAGGTAGGGAATCAAAGAGACTGGATCAAATTGGGAAGAAGTTGTTTTCTTCCCCCAGTCTGGCATGTGGTCCGTGAACACTGCATGCCTTTTGGGCCAATACACCCGTTTAATGTGGGATACGGTCATGCAACTGTTGCCATAGGTCCCAGAGGAGGCCCGGGTCATCATCTCTCAAGCTGTTGCTGATGCGGCTATGTTCACAGTTCGTTGTGAGCTGGACACGACCGACTCTGGGTAGATCGGTTGCGTTGACGGTGGCCTTGAGTTGCCACACCTGGTTTCTCGGGGAATGTCCAGCAATCCCTAAAAGACATTCCCTTTGACACTCTTCTCTTTGGAGGCAAAGTGGACTCTGCCCTCAAGTGCTTTAAGGAGTCTTTGGCTACGGCTGGGTCCCTTGACCTAGTGACAGCCCCTCATCCACCACAGTGCGCTTTTCACCCCTTTTGTAGCCACAGAAAGGACTCCCTGACTGTCAGCCTCAGAGCCGGAGTCCCACGGGCTCGTGGGACAGGGAACCAGAGGCCTGCCCATTCCACCCCTGCCCCTGCTGCAGCCTCCAAGCCTTCCTAGTCTGTCCCCCCCATCTCAAACCAGTTGGAGGTAGGATTTGCCATTACCTGGAATCCATCATGACGGGCAGGTGGGTTTTGCAAATAGTCCCCTTCTAGTCTACCCCGTCTGCCATACCTCCATCCTATGGCCGCTTACCGGAGGATCATCTGGCACTTCTCTGAGAGGAAGTTGTGGCTCTCTTGTCCAAGGGAGCCATAGAGAGGGTCCCTGCACCAGAAGTAGGCTGTGGTTGCTATTCCTGTGATTTTGTTGCCCAAATAGAACAAGGGCCTACGTCCTATGTTAGACCTTTGGGCCGTCAATCTCTTCCTCAAAAAGGAGTAGTTCAAAATGCTCACTCTGACTCGGGTCATGTCTGCCTTGAACCCAGAAGACTGTATGGTAGCGTTGAACCTGCAGGACGCTTAATTCCATTTACACGTTCTGCCTGTCCACAGGCGCTACTTATGGTTCGTGGTAGGTCACGAGCACTTTCAATTTACTGTGCTCCTCTTAGTCCTTATCAGTGCCCCTCGGGTGTTCACAAAAGTGATGGTGGTGGTCGCAGCTCATCTGTGAAGGTTAGGGGTTTCAGTCGAGGACTGGCTGTTGAAGGCGAACACCCCCCAGAAAATTTTCTCCCACCTTCATACTACGGCAAAACTTCTGCACTCGCTGGAGTTCACTATAAACGTGACTGAAGTCACACCTAACTCCTTCGCAGGTGCTCCCTTTTATCTGAGCTGTTCTGAACACTGCAGTTTCAGGCCTATCCTCCCAAAAAGCAAGCCCAGGATATTCAGGCTATGATTCCGATGTTTCAGCCTCTGTCCTGGACTTCGGTGAGAACGACTCTGAGGCTGCTGGGCCTCATGACCTCCTGCATCCTGTTGGTCACACTGTGGGACCTGAAGTTCCAATGGGTGCAGCATTGGGGGAATCTCTCTGACATGGTCCAGATCTCT
Source organism: Pleurodeles waltl (assembly GCF_031143425.1). Classification (NCBI taxonomy): domain Eukaryota; kingdom Metazoa; phylum Chordata; class Amphibia; order Caudata; family Salamandridae; genus Pleurodeles; species Pleurodeles waltl. Next base: position 764,251,812 of record NC_090445.1, read on the forward strand.
GAGAGACATTTACATGGCCCCACTCAGATCCATCGTCAGGAACCATGGACTGAACATCAAACACCAAAAACGCCACAACTGCCAAGAAAAAGTTCCACAACAGGAAGAAAGTCTGGATAAAGGACAGCTGCCTCAAGCTCAACTTTTTCAAGACCGAGATCCTCATCCTGGGACCCTCCACATCAGCCTGGGACGACTCCTGGTGGCTTGATTCCCTTGGCAGTGATCCCCTCCACCCCTACAAACCACGCATGCATCCTCCGCTTCATCCTGGATTCATCGCTCACCAGGCCCCGCTAAGTCAACTCTGTCGCATCGTCCTGTTTTTACACCCTCTGACTTCTCGGGAAGATCTTCGAATTGATCTTAAACAACTGCTGCAAAACCGTAACCAACACCCTGGTAACCTGCAGACTCGACTATGTCAACGTCCTCTACGCCGGCACCGCCCAGAAGAACCTGATGGATCTACAGCACATCTAGAATGCTTCCGCCAGACCCAATCTGGATGCCCCCTGCCGCGAACACATCACCAGACACCCAAGGGACCTCCACTGGCTTCCTGTCAAGAAAATACTCAACTTTAGACTCCTCGTGCATGGATACAAGGCGCACCACAACCTAGGACCCACCTACCTCAACTACCTCATCACCTTCTACTCAGACCTCTGCTCCACTCAACAGGCACTAGCCCGCATACGGAAGACCTCGGTCTGAGGAAGATCCTTTGCCTACATTGCGGCAGAGAGCTGGAACACCTTGCCTCTTCACATCAGGCAGTTACCATCATTGCCTCAATTCAGGAAGGACCTTAAGACCTGGCTCTTCGACTGAAGCACCGAGGACTGAGAACCTTATGGGTGAGTAGTTGTGCTCTTTAAATTATGATGGATTTGTAAATTGGACTTACCCTATTACAATATCATTCATAAGTTCAGTAAATGCTACGGGAGGCTGTGCTCTCTGAGAGGTCATACTTGAAATATAATGTTCTGTTTTAGTGCTTCTCTGCTCCTATTAAACTGCTTCTTTTGATTTGTTGACTTATTTATTTTTCTTCCCTGTTGTTCTCTCTCATGTGCATGCTTTTTTTTCAGTGTTCAGAAGACCATTTCCAATGTGGCATTGGAGACTAGCCCTGTGGCTGGTCAGTCTGACCCGAAGTCCATCAACAAAGTGAAAAGGCGAGCCCGGCGCATCCTTCAAGAAATGGTGGCCAGTGTCTCCCCTGTTTTGATCAGGTACTTAGTATTCTGGGTTTCACAAAGTCCTCCTGACTAGCCACCTTCTGGGAATACATGATTTTCTATTTTGTGTTGTTGTTATTTTTTGTGAGCATCTTCCATTTTTTTCCTTGTCATTTAATTTTATAGTTTTCTTTTTCTCACCTGCTATATTTTTGATATCTTCTAAGAGAAACATTTATTGCAAAATGTCTCGCGAAATTTGCAAACATGCTTGTAAATGTTTGTTAGCTTCTAGATTTATGAGGCACTGTACCTCATAAAATGTCCGTGAGTTAATGTGTCTATAACAAAATGTGTTTAATCTGAAGGGCATGAATTGGAAGCCTGAGTAAGATAGATTGAAAGATTTCATTCTGAGTTTTCTAACAAATACCATAGAGTTGGTTAAAAGTAGTTACGACAAAACTTCCATTTCCCAGTTGAGTTAGCCCTGTAGAAAATATTCATAGTTTGCCTTTAATTCTGTGCACTTCACTAAAGCATGGGGGAATTCGGCTTTGCACAGATTCTTAGAGGATGTCATGGTGGTGAAAATAAGTCTTCTGACCAGAAGCTGATCAGGAGGGACAGTAAATGGAAGCAGTTGGAGGATAGACAACTAAGGGAGACAAAGACAGGGGAGAGTTACTATTAATTAGACTATATAGATGAGCATACATGGGGAGGGACTAGGGTATCCCAAGTAGAAGACAAATGCTGGGATGCTGAGGGGGAGTGTTGTTTGTTGTATGTAAAGTAAAGAATTTGGGAGCTTGTGGTCAGCACCTTGCTTAGGAATGTTATTTGCACTTAAACGGACAGTGGCAGCAGCATAGCCAGCACATCTAAACCTAAAATGTTATGGGCTGCACTTTTCCTAAAGATTTACATGTACTCAGAAACATTGTTCAGAGATTTTGAGAGTATTTAGAGAGCAGAAATTAAAAAATCTCGAGTATTGCATAATTGACTGGGTGGCATTGAGTACCCAACCCCTCCCCCCCCACCCCCCCCACCCCCCAACCTTGGTCCTTGACCAATATTAAACTGTGTAATAATGTAGAGTACAAAGACCTGAACAACTGGGGAGGCTCACAGGTGCGCCTGGTACAAGACAAATCAAAAGGTGGTTACCACCAAAACATATTGTTGAGAAGAGTGAGAGTAGAGGAGGAGGGAATTGAGGCTAAAGCGGGTACAGTTGGGTACCATCAGGGCTCATGCTGCAATCTCCAGATATGTTACTCTGTGAGTCCTGAGCCAGGGATTCCAACAGTGCATAAAGAGGGGTATAAGGCCTGCACCTCACCTGAAGAAGCTCAGTTGGTCAACTAGTGGCCCGCCAGAGTTAGATTTCCAATTTTGCCCTTGGGAGTATCGATTGTTCAGGCAGCCAGTCATTCAGTGTATCCCGTAAGCCTTTTCTGATTCCAACTTAAGGTGCCCTTATTGAACCTCATGTTCAGTTATTTTCTGTAGTGGTCCTTGTTTGCCACCCTAGCTGACTCTCGAGTAAGACACTTTCTCTTTTTTACTTGCTGTATTGCTCAGTTCCTTAAATTCCTTGTCACTCCTTTTGCAGTCTTTCTTCAGTTGTTCCCTGTATGATAGCCGCCCCACCCCCCATTCGTAAATTAATGTGCTCAGACGTAGAATTCAATCTTGAGTTGGTGATGCAGCACTTAGGCTTTTCTCCAAACTGATTGCCGAGAATCCCCATCATGTGTGTGAGATCCTCGTAACTTTCAAATTTTTGCGCCACTTCTTGTGCCTGTCTGTGTTCATATCCCACCAGCACCTAGCAGAGAGCAACTGGCCTGTTATTTGTTTTTGTTGCATTTCTATATTTTCTTCATTTTCTGCTGACATTGCTATATTGTCATTGAGTCAAATTAGCATATGTTTCCTGTGTGCTCATGACCCTTGCTTAGCACCAGACAATCAGGATAGACATTTCTTTATTGAAGTTAGCCTAACTGACTCATGAGTAGTGCACTCAGTTTGTCCACAATGTCTAAACTGTTCCCTTTTTTGTTGTATTTCTTCTAATGCAGGTTAACTGGCTGGGTGTTACTCAAACTTTTCAACAGCTTCTTTTGGAATATTCAGATTCACAAAGGACAACTTGAGATGGTTAAAAAAGCTGCAACTGAGGCAAGAAACTGATGAAATATAACAAGTTATTTTTTAGGCTAATGTATGTCTCTGCAGTTTCTCTGTTGAATGCTGTATAGTTGGACAAATTGAGAATACCTGTATGCAGCTCATCATTGTCTAGTGAGAAGGCTTTCATTTTGTCCTGTGCATATTTCTGGCTTTTCTTCCAAGTTCTTGATGTTGTTTGACTCACCTAGTATATTACCAAAGGTTAGACTGCATGCATTCCCTACTGCACAGGATGTTGATTAATGAATGGAAAATCTGGCCTCCAAAGCCGCCTTAGGTCTTGATCATGCATCCAGTGGTTAGCTCACAGGAGTTAGTGTGAAGTTTGAAACTTTATGCAGTACAACATTGCTTTAACAACAAAAGTGGATTGTCAAGCCAGGTTTATTAATTTTCTTCAGATGTGTTTGGGCTTGGAGTTTTAGCTGAGGTCTGTTGACTGTTGCAATTCTGGTCCCTGGATAACACTTTGGTAGCAAAGGGTGGCATCAGTGGTGTCACACGTTGTATTCCTCTCACACAAACTAAGAGGACACAATACCAAAAGAATGCAGCACTCTTAGTCTAAATAATTAATTTATTAAGGCCCTTCCCAGATGTCAAATTAAAGCACACAAGTATATATAAATGAGCATATATTTGGAGTGAAATAAAACGTGTGTGTATATACAAGAATAAGTAGAGCAGTTAAGCATTCACGGAAAGAAATGTGCAGTGCATCAACAGGACATTTATATGTATAAGCTAAATAAACAAAAGTCAAAATGCATGACCATAGGGGTTGAGTCCACCATCCTTGCCAGCACAGACTGGTGGAACCCTCGAACAGCCAAGGTGGGAGACCTTTCCCAAATGGATTCCTGGGCAGTCCCTCCGCTCCACAGGTGAGTCCCTGTCGTAGAGCAAAGCCTCCCTGTCTTCTGTACCTTAAACAAGCTAGGAGAGCATTCTAGAACACCCTCCTCTCTGTTATGAAATCGAGCACTGGCTGTACTTAATCTGCGTTGGAAACACACACAAGAGCTGGCCATACTCCCAATGCTTGTTTTGAGGCAGAACTGCACATTTTTCTTACAAGAAATGTTTAGCCTTATGAACTAATTTCTAGTCCACATCCCACATGATTTGTTTCAGCACGGTGAAGAGAAAAACATGTTTTGTACTTGCGCTACCCTGCACCTGCAGCAGGACACAAAATGGAAGCGCTCACACATAACGGAGTCAGTGGTCAAACGTGGATTCGGTAATTAAATAAGCATAACATTGCAGGTGCCAAAGTGTTTGAGGGGCAAAAGAAAATGCATCACCCCAAAGAAGTTGTTTACAAAAAAATCACAGTTTGTCAAGGTCCTCCTGCCCGACCTCTATGTGGTCCTCTAGTCAACTGCATAATGTTCAGTTCTTTCCCTGGATCAGTTCGCTGATCCTGGCAGGCACAGGCTTGCTCCTAATTTGGAATGTAGATTCTCTGTCTCCTCAGAGGTCCAGAAAAGTAAACAGTCCCTGAAAGACTTTTCAGACTTATCTTAAGTCTGGCGGGAGCATGGCAATGGGGCTGAGGTTCCACTCCTTATGCAGCGCCTGCTGCTCCTGTACTGATGTGCAGACCTTCTTGGCGTATGGATGACAAAGAAGCTTGAGGGTTAGAGTTCCAAGACGCTCTGTTGCTGAAAGTGGGATTCAATAGCGAGCCAAAGGATCTACCACATCTAAAGGTGGCCTCCTGCAATCTTAGAACAATATCCTTTTCTTTTGCTGGCTAGATTATGCAGGCATTTGAAGTCCAACTCCCCAGTTCTTACTCATCCTGGTTTTGTGTTTTAGCCTCCGAATGGTACCTGGGTGTATCTGGGTGATAGGTTTTCCACCACCCACGGTAAAAGTCACCAAACACTGGTCAATAGAATGTTCTGGAAACCTCCAGCACTCAGCAGTTGCTCAGTTGTTTGGGCAGTGAAATAATGGCATATAGGTGATGCTCGATGACTGCTTGTTCATCTGATAAACATTAGGATGGCAACCATTTTGTGCAACACCGTCCCCTCCCCCCCCCCCCCCCCCCCAGCCTCTCTGCCAACCTCCTCTCCCCACAGACTACCCCACCATACATCCTTCACATAAGGGCCATGATGAATACAAGAGCCCCTTACTGCAGGCACTTTACTGAAGAGAGCCAGAGGGCAGGTTCACCACTGATACATGGGGAAAACGATGGTTGACCCTGAACTGTAACTTTGCTGATACCAGCACTGACGACAGCATAACCTGAGCTAAAAGAGCATCAGCCACTCCTAATCAGAGGGAAAGTGCACTTTGGATGGCTTGCAATTTCTGTGTTCTCAATAAATGGAGCATTTAAAGAAATAGCTCAATAAAAGATGTGCTACACTGCTCGAGTAATTATACATTTTCCTGTGCGGTATTATGCATGTGTGGCAGAATAATCTGTTTTTCCTTAGCATAGTTAGGCTTTCAAGATTGCAATGATCTCTTAAATAATTCTCTAGACAACCAAATTCTTCCTGAGAGGTTTGTAAAAGAATTATATACTTGGAACCAGGTGTGCCTTTTTAATTAATGCTTTTGCAAGTCAGACAGGAAACTCCTATACTTACGGTGTTACTCTTGGTAAACAATTCTGACCCTAGATTTTTCTTCATGATTGTGTTCTATTACTGGTAAATCATTTGGTTTACTCAGCCTTGCTTTGCTAGCCACATTGATATTTTCTTCTTCAACTGCACTTGCTGTCTCATCTTAGCCATGTTTCTCTGCCTCTCCTCCAAAGTATACTGAATGGCTAGGTGCTATCTAACAGGGTCTTAATAAAATAGAGAGATTGTATTTTCCCTTCAGACCTTGTTTCCTAAAAGAAATACATTCCCCATTTTTACCTCCTGACTACATTCGCCCTACCTCCTTTGTCTTGCAGCCTTGGATTTAGCTTAGCAAAGTGTGACAATCTTACTTTAACAGCCTTGTTGCAATCTACTTCAGGTACCATCTGCATACTCAATCCTACGTTATTTTACACTCCAAACAAATATCGTGGGGTGGAGTATGCAGATGGTGTTTATTAAGCATTGGCATATTCCCTTTGTATCACTTTTTATGTAACCCCGGCCACACATTTGTTATATTGGATATTGTGCCAAAAAATACTTAATGCAAATGAAAAAACAAGCATTGGCAAAGCCAATAATGCTGGCGCTGGCTGGCAGCCTTTTGAATTTGGCAATTATTGGTTTGGTCTGCCATTGTTTTTGCAAAACTCAACTATTAGGGAAGCTGAAGGGCCCTCATCAATATAAAACAGACTTTGGCTAAAGGCAAAATATTTTTGTTACATTCTGAAAGCCCATATTACCATAGTAATAACTGGCACTGAAGTGAACTACTTTGCAGCATGTCACAATTCACAATGAAGTCATCCAATGACTGTCACATTGCCCCATGATGCATGTGCTTCCACATGCTGGAGTGGTGGAAGGAAAATGTGAATGACACAACAATAGACTAATGTATGAAGTATGTCTGGAAACCCCTACAGCTGTTAATATACATATAGTTTTAGTAAAATAAAAAGGTCTTGGCTATCACCTGACCTAGAAAAAGCCAATTGGTCTGCCATTGGCTGCAAGCCTCTTAACTTTGCTAACACTTTTTTGTAATGTTTTTGTAAACCTTTATTGCATATAGGTAGAGGGGGTTAAAATGATACCTAAATTGGGAAGCTTTCAAAGACCGAGAGATGTATAGATAGTGTTGCATAGCTAGATAAATAGTTACACACAGACAGATGGATGCATAGAGATGTTTGCAAAGATAGGTGGCTACATAGAGTAGCATGCTCAGAGAAGGTTGCATAGATGGATCTATATGCATAGATAAGGCTGCATAGATGGTTGCATAGATAGCTAGGGCTGCATAGATGGATAAATGGGCAAACATACATAAAGATGGAAAAAGTGAGACTGACCGTAGAAAGGCAGAGAGACAGGTGGGTAGATAGGCAGGTAAACAGAGTGGTAGACAGACAGGTAGCCCGAATGGTAAATAGACAAACATATAGGTTAATAGATGGGTTGATAGATTTACAGGTAGATATTTAAACAGATAAGTAAGTAGACTGACGGGGTTGCAAAGACATAGAACTGGAAATTGAAATAAAAGACTTAGCTTCAGTTATTGATATAGTTAAATGTCTATATAAGCACAGCATACAAGGGCGCTGAACGCAAACTATAAAATCATACAGGGATGACATGCAGACTACCTTCATTGCATGCATAAAAAAGAGGATAACTTTAATAAAGGACAGTTTTTCACACAGACACAATCTGGTATGCTGTGAAGTAGCACCACCAGTAGGCAGATGCACAAGGAGCACTACAAAAGGAATTCACAACAGCCTTAGAGCAGTGTTTCCTAAACCGTGGGTTGAGCCGATTTTGGAGGATAGTGAAATTCCAAGCAATACATGAAGATGTCTTTAAATGATTTTATATTTTCATATTTGATGCTTTTAAAAGACAGAGGTGTCAAATGTCAGGCTGTCTTTTGACAAGTTGTTAATTATTTTTTTAACATGGGGATTGGCATTTACAAAGTCGTCTTGCAATGCATTAGGAGAAAGAAAAGTAAATCAAATTGTGTTGCAATCTTGCAGTGTGAACGTAAAGGTTGTAGGATGCCATTTTTGTAACGCACAACAAAAAGTATACACTTTAAATGAACTGCACATTCAGTGGTTAGGAAAGCAAAAAAAACGAAGTACCTTTTTTTTTTTTTTTTTTTTTTTTTTTTTTCGGAATTGTGATGGAAACATTTTAATAGGATCAAAATAAATCATGATTCTTGGTGAAGCACAAATAATAACTATTCAGTGAAACCCGGTTTCCCCACGTTATTATGTGTATGTAATATACTTTCATAGATAAAACTGTATGTCTGTACCCATTTTGTGCCCATTTCAGTGGAAAATGTGCTGTCTGTAAATGACAGTGCGGTACCACACGATGCTATAGTTAAATTAAAAAAAAATTGCCCAGCTCATAGCAATTAAAGCTGTGTGAGTCGCGAAAGATTGTTTTTCTAAAAAAAAAACAAAAAAAAATGCATTGTGGTTCTAAAAAGTTTGGGAAGCACTGTTTTAAAGGGAGATGGGATGTGATAAAGCAATGCTCACATCACAAGTGTCCTGATATTACATCACTCTCCAAGCACAAATGCAACACTAAAGTAATAATTAGGTAAATGCAAAAATACCAGGACTGAAGGGAACTACGTTGTGTGTGGATGTGCTCCTTGTGAAAAAGCAAAATGCAGTTACCCAAAGGGAAAAGTGGGCTGACCCACTGCCCCAGGCTGCATGCTGTAGTGAGCAGAAGCAGAGTGTGAATGACTCAACAGACCAGTGGATGAGGCAAGCTGGCTAAATGCATCTTTAAAAGTATAATATTAATGTAATTTTAGTAAAATCAAAAGTCTTGACTAACGCCAGACGTAATAAGGCACTAGCTTTTCATTCATTCTGGAGCGAATGCTCGATTCTGGCTGATTATTTGACTCCTATTTGCTTCAGAATTTCGATTGATATTATTTTTGACCTGTGTCTTTTTTCTTTTCTGACAGATGAATATGCCGCTTGTCTTCCTGCCAGTTCACAAATCGCACATTGACTACCTGCTGCTGACATTCGTCCTTTTCTGCCATAACATTAAAGCACCACACATTGCAGCAGGAAATAACCTCAACATTCCCATTTTCAGGTGAGTTTGCCATCCTTGTGTCACCTGTCCTTATGTTGAGTGTTTAATGTGCGATGTCTGTTCATTGGTTCTTGAAGAGGTTTGTGGGTCATGAGTCCTACCTTTAGTGAGCATTGTGGCTTATCTTTTGTGTTACATGGCCTCCTAGCCTCTTACCAAGATACTGCTTTGTGCACTCAGTGCTCAGGCAGTTCTGAGGGAGAGCAGTCCAGGCTCACTTTGGGAGATGGTAAAGGGTTTGGTACAAGTAACCAAACTAAATAGGCATAATGTCTGATCAGAACTGTTTCAAAAAGAAACTGATCGACCTTTTATTTACACCTGGGAATGAAACGCAGTTATAATCAGTAACAACAAAGTTCTATTGATTAACAAGGCACTATAAAGCACGTAACATGAGACCATATGGCCAACAGTTAGTCCTTAGGTAATTTTCATGAGTGTTCTGGTTTTTAATCTTTTACTACTGGTTTTGTTTGCAACGTTTAGTCAGTCAGGTTTGGGTACTGGCCAGGTATAGTGTGACAAGCTTGCTTTTATACAGCTCCACTTGTTTTCCCAACATCTGTGGGGACAAATTGAGGCAACATAGTGGCTTTCAGCTGAGGTCATCTAAAATGTGACATAACAGCCCAAAAGAGCAAATTCATCCATTAACCCAACAAGTGACGGTTGCCCCCATATCTTCCTTCTATGATCCAGTTCACTGAATTTAAATCAACCATTGCAAGATCTTTCTTGAACACCTGGTCCTGATGAAAGGACCCAGTTGCCATGACCTTTCTGTTCAGGCTTCTGTCTTTCCCCTCATTTGCTATAGTCTGTTGTTTTTGCCACTTCTGTTCCAGGGCTGCATTTTTCATTGCAGGACTGTCATCAGTGCAGTAGGTTGCACATGGCTGATAAGTCATTCCCTTCCTTCCAAACATCCAGCCAAGGCAACCTCCATTTAAATAATGTATCCACATCTCTCTCAAGCTGCTTGGAACCTACTTGCATTCTAGAAGTATCTCTGGTCTTTTACTGGGGTACGGTCTTGTCCAAACAGTGAACAATGTTGGAAATACAGTTGCAATTGTGTCTCTTTGTTGGCATATGTTATCCACATTTTAGTCATTGTGTCAGGTGTCTTATTCCACTAAAAACTATACACATTGAGCATATGGAAGATGTAGGAAAGGGCCCTCTTTTTGGCATGGTGACCCCCACTTTTTGCATGGTGTCAGTATGCTTTGACTGTTTTCACTGGGATCGTGGTAACCAGGACCCCAGTGATAGTGGTCTCTCCCTCCTTATTTGGGTGCTTAGGAATTAGCACTCCCCGCAATTGACATTCTGGCACCCCCATAAAAGTCCCTAGTATATGGTACTTGGGTACGCAGTGCATTGGGGCACCAGGGGTTCCACCCGGGCAGCAGCATGTATTGTGCCACCCATAGGAGCCCATGCAAAATGTGTCTGCAGGTCTGCCATTGCAGCCTGCATGAAAAGGTACATGCGAATTTCAGTACAGGTCACTGCACCAGGTCACTGTAAGTCACCCCTATGGTAGGCCCTCCTAGCAAGAGGGCAGGATGCAGGTACCGCTGTGTGGGGGCACCCCTGCATGAGCAGAGGTACCCCTATGTACTCCAAACCCATTCCACTAGACTACATAGGTGCGGGCAACCCATTGTACCAGTGTACTGGACACACCTGTGTCCAGCTACATATTGGTAACTCTGAACCTGTGCATGTTCGCTATCAAACATGCCGGAATCAAACCCCAATACTGTTGCCAGTATTGGTTGTATGATTCCATGCACTCTGCGGGGGCTCCATAGAGGACCCCCAGCATTGCTCCTGCCAGTCTTCTGGGGTTCTACAGGCCACCCGTGCTGCTGCCACCCCACAGGCAGCTTTCTGACCTCCTGCTGCTTGACCGGCTCAGGGGAAGGCTGAACAAAGGATTTCCATTGAGAAAGGGAGACAACCCGCTCTCCTCCCCCCTGGAAATAGGTGTTACATGACTTGGAAGGGGTAGCCTCCCCCAAACCATCGGTATGCTTTGAAGGGCACATTTGGTGCCCTACTTGCATAAACCGGTTTCCACCAGTCCAGGGACCCCCCGGTCCCTGCTCTGGTGTAAAACTGGGCAAAGGAAAGGGAAGTGACCACCTCCCCGCCCATCACCACCCTAGTGGCTGTGCTCAGAGCTCCTCCAGGTGGCCACTTGATTCTGCCATCTTGAATCCAAGGTGGGCAGAGGCCCCTGGGAGCATCTGAGTGGCCAAGCCAGGTAAGTGACGTCACAGCCCCACCCTGATAGGTAACCAGTCCCCCTTTCTGGACTATTTAGGGTCTCCCTCTTGGGTGGATCCTCAGATTCGATGTGCAAGATTCCAGCAGGACTTCTCTGCATCGTTTACTTCATCTTCTGGCCACTGGGACTGCAACTGGATCCCCCAGGAACCTACAATCTGCAACTTCAGGGACAACTCTGCTCTGCAACATTGTTTCTCCGGCTCCTTCCAGCAACTGCAACTGCAACATTTCCCCAGCTGTGCATCCTCTGAGAGCGACGAGTCTTCAGCGAGCACAAGACGTAAGAAAGAATCTTCCTTTGAGTGATGTAGTCACTCCACTGCATCTGCAGGCACCAACTGCTCTCCTCCAGAACTGCGTGGATCCTGCATCATAGGTGGTCTTCTGGAGTGGTCCCCTTGGTCCTCTCTACCATATGTTCAACTTGTGAGACGTTAAGCCCTTGCCTTTCCTCCCAGGACAGTACCCCCGTGTACCGAGACTCTTGCAGCTACCAAGGCTCGTTTGCTCCTCCTCCAAGGGATCTTCAGGCTCTGTGTATCCCCAGCACCTCTTCCTGCAAAGCAGTCTCCTGCCTGCTGCTACAGCAACATGGGACTCTTCTTCAGGTGTGCTGAGTGGGCCTCACCATCACTCCTGTGCCTGCTGTCAGTGGGTTGCCTGTGGGGGCTGCCTCCTCTTCTTGTGACTCTCCCAGCTGCTGAGGGTCCCTCCGGACACCCCTCTTTGCTTCGAGTCCCCTGGACCTTGCGGGTCCTCTTCAGCCTTGCAAACCTTTAGTCTCCTGCATTATCCAAGGCTTGTTGGTGGTATTCCAGCTCCGCTGACTGACTGCATCTTGACCACCAACATGGGACATCACTTGCACCACTTCTGGGACTTGTCTTCAGCTCCTATGTTGCACTGCTGACCTACTTCATCCACCTTCGTCCTGATCCTGCATCCACAGAAGGGTGGGTAGTGGCTCCTGCACCCCCTGATACTCAAACGCAAACTGGACTTGGTCCACTTCCTTTGCAGGTCCTCTTCTGTCAGGATCCACCTTTTAAGTTCTTCCAGTCTTGGTTGGGTCTTCCATAATCCTTTTCAAAGTCCTCCTGTTGGTTTTGCGGAAAACCAGGTACCTACCTCTGCTGTCCTTGTCGGTGGTAGTCTCTCTGGTACTCACCTCTTGGAGTTCCTAGTTCCTCCAGCTCCCGTCTACCGATTCCACTTCCTTTGATGGGGGACTTCCTTTTACATTCCACTTTGTTAGTACATGGTATGGCGCTCTCCTAGAGCCCTCACTATTTGCTATTGCTTTTACCAATGCTTATTGCTTTCCATGATATTTACTGATTGCTAATGTGTATATAATAGTATGTTTACTTAACTCCAATTGGGGAACTGCCTATTCAGTATTCTAGTGTTTGTGTTATCCTAATAAATTACCTTTATTTTAGTTACACTGTGTGGTTCTTTGATGTGTGTAAATACTGTGCGACTATAGTGGTATTGCATAAGCTTTGCATGTCTCCTAGATAAGTGTTGGCTGCTCCTCAACAGCTACCTCTAGAGATCCCTGGCTTCCTAGACACTGCCTGCACTTCACTAATAGGAGATACCTGGACCTGTTATAAAGTGATAGAAGCATAGGTGCTCACCACGCACCAAGTCAGCTTCCTACAGAAGAGTTCCTTAATTGTTTATAAAAAAGAAAAAAAAAGAAAATGGTATTCCACATTAAGACCTTGGGTTAATAGGAAACACGTCTGAACATACAAGTTCTCAGAGAGTCTGGGATGTTGTTGGCTGATTATGGGTGATTATTGGTCACCACACTTGCAGCACTGGAATGCCCTGTGTATATTTGTGGACACAGTAGTGATTTCTTCCATTTTGACAAGCTGGGCTTCAAGGTTTTAGTGGCTCCTGGTAGGCTCTCAAACGTCTATCTGGTAAACCTTGCTTTTTTGTTCTCCCTGATAAGTGATCTGCTCCCTTTTACTGCCTGCCACTCAGCTTCCACCTATTCCAGTGAAGGACACAACAGCTGAGCTTCTTCAGATACTAGAGTTTTCTCACTTTTCAGAGAAAAACGTAACACAGAGGACCATTGGTCTCATTCTGAAGTCTTGACAAATTACAGAAGGACTGATCAAGGTTTTCTTAATTTGTCCTCCCTTTAATGGAAATGCAAGGTAGCTAGGAATGGCTAACAACTAAGATATATATTTGAATAAATGAGACTAGAGAGTGCACCTGTCTTGGGTTGATAGTGATGAGGATGAGTATGTGGAAGAACTGGCACCAAATGTTCATGGTATGTCAGTTTTGTCTAGAGATATATCTGATCTACTTTGTCACTAGGCAATAACCAGCTCCTCGCCATGGAAGAGGGAATAGAGCCCCGGCGTCTGTGGTGAACCAGATATGCATATCATAGCTGTACACCTCCTCCGCCAAATTCACTGTACACTTGTGAGGTCTTTGTCAGTGCCATGGAAGTAGGGGCATACAATGAGTCACATCTCTCATCTTATATTGTACGCTATGTAGACGGCACTAGGCTTCCCAGTGACACAACTCACATACCACCAATTTTTAGGGACTGGAGGGATTTCACAGGTCAAATCAAAAGGGCATGTGCCTTTTGAAAGGAGGCAAGGATCTTTAAACTGCCTCTAACTACTGAGCGTCTTCATAGCCTAGTATGAGTGGGAACTAGGACTGCACCTGGGGTGCACCCCTTAACCTGCAGAATCCACTGCTTTCACATGTCTGCAAGATTATCAACTTCATTTGTGGAAAAACCAAAGGCAGGTCATAAAATAGTTGAGATCTGCATTTTGACGCCACTTTTGTTGACAGGCAAATATGTATTGGGTACACTTGATTGAAAAGTGGTGTGCATCTTTAAAGAGTATTACCTACTAACCTAAATGTTTTTATCCATTTAAAGAAAAAAATATGCTTTACCTTCATCCTGCACCTTAGAGAAATGATGCAACCTTTTTTTAGCTTTATTCACAACCTGAAATGTGCTTTCTTATTGAAAAGGCCCTCTTTATTCCTCACATTTGCCATTTGTTGAAATAAACCTCCACCCATGAGCATTGTACAGGTGGCTTCCGTTAGAGTTGGCATGTGTGCTTTTTAAAAGATTGATTGACATACACATACAAAACATGAGTCTTAACCTGCTCCTGCTAATCTTGTTTGCACGCAGAATCTGGACGATGTCTAAAGAGGGCAGAAGCAGAATGGCATGAGCTGCTACCAAAGTGTCAAACTGTAAAATGTCTTATTGAGCTTTTTTGTTGTTCCCATAAATCATCCCAAGGTGGCTGCATCACAGTGATATCTGTATTAAATGTTTGTCTAGATACAGGTATACTTTGATATGTTTACCATCATCCTCAGACTATCAAGGTGCAGCCTACACTTCACCATGTTCTTCAGTGTTCTAAATTTGGTTAGACCTCCTTGATACCTAAGCTGTTCATGTATCAACAAGAACAAGCATTTGCAATGCAATGGGTCTCGCATTTGCTGGAGTTAGAGCTATTAGCATTGTAAACTCCTAACAGGACTTTTCTTGCCACATAAATTGAAAATAAAAAGTTAAACAGTTGACGTAAGTGAGCCAATTCAAAGCTCCACGGCCAGCATGAGCGCAATGGAGAGATACAAAAAGCTTTTAGCATGAGAGAGGACTATTGCACTGTATACATTCCAGGGTCCATTTTTAAAAACTTCAAGCTCATACCACTAAACACCAACCTAAAAAGAACACTGCTTTGCCAAACCAATGGTCTGATTTTACCTCACTTACTTCTACTAAGGGTGAGAATAGCTTTGCAACACGATGTTATGATAACTTCTCGTGGAGCCAAGTTCGCTGTTGCAGGCATTACTGGGTTCTGTGCTAAGAACGGCAGTACGGTAATCCATTTTGCTTCATGTAAGCATATGCTGAGATGGTGCGATTCTCAGGCTCAGTACATAGATAAAAAAAATCCAGTAAATAAAATGATCTGGCACCTACACTGCCCATGTTCAGTAAATATTGTCAAACAGAAATTTGATAACATGCACTGTTGTATGCCATATTTTCACATTCATGTTAGCTCTTGGGTAACCAGCCAAAAGTACTTTGTTGCAGCTAAAATAATTGTTGTAAATACAAATATTTATGACATATGTTTTTATATAGTGCTTGCTGTTTCCCAGCTAAAAAGTACTCAATTTATCGACCTCGAGGAGGTTACAGATGGGCATCAAATGTTGTCTTCCCATATTAAAATTGGCACCCTCAAGCTATACGTTGATCTTGCAGAGCTATCATTCTAACAATTTTTGGGCATGACAGTGAAAAAGATTTTTTTTTTTAAACTTAAAGCGAATAATAGTTGCTATATCAAAAAAATAAAAAAACACTGCCCAGCCATTGACATCCATGCACAAAGAAAAAACAACTGTGCACATGTTAACTACGTATATACAGATAAATCACAGTGCATATTTAAAAGCCCAAACATCATGTTTACAGTAGATTACTGAGTTCTGTTTTTATATTTTCTTATTTAAGTGTGCAAAGCCCAACACAGTACAAGATGCTCTATTCTACAAACACCAACTAACCCAGAATAAAATTCAAGAAATAACGTATTTAGACTAGATACAGCAAAAAAGAAAAAAGAACAAGAGCAAACAAACTATTCACAGCAGACTTTACACACATGAAATATCAGTTTTTACTTTAAGAACAGTTTAATATTTAGATATGATAAATTAATTGAAAACAACACTATATTTTAATGTGAACATGGCATGACAGGCACACATCCACTAGCCTGAGAGTAATCTGTATTTTTCGTATGTTTACAAGCATGAATTCGACCCGACAGCAAGTTGGTTAACGAGGACTGCCACATACGTACCAGCTCCTACAGAGGACCTGTCCCCAATCCAAGCAGGCACCTCTGAGGGCACAAAAACCTGCTGCTGCTGTTCCCTGTCTCTCTCACGCCAGCCTCGCCTGGGGAGAAGGTAGGAGACGAAAGGGGGAGGTACACACAGAGTACAACAGAAAGTCTACATCAAAACCATCTAACTGTACTTGGGGAAAACGATATAAACATCTACCGCTGCCCTGTAGTAAACACAACCCTATGAAATGGCCGACCGGACCCAGGAAACTACATGTATATGCGATCATGACATAAACACTGCCCTTATATATATCTTTGAGCTCCTCCTCCCCAAAACAGTCCTCTGTACTAAACAGTTCCATCTAGCACTGAATGTGTAATCCACAGCACACTGCGGAGGGGAGGGGGAACACCCTTCGATGCTCTCCTCCAGCACCAGCCTTCCTCCCCCTGCGAACGGCACAAACCCTGCCTGATCTCCCATCAACTCCATTTAAATTAAAATCAGGAATCATGTCAACCCTGTAACCTTCCAGAGTCACTTGCCCTCAGAACTGTATCCTATGCTAAAATCGGAAGAAAAGACAACAGAACTTCAGTACCTTTAAACAAGTGGCTGGAGGGGGTGCAGATAGGGATGGGGAAAATTACAAATAAATAATAATAAAAAAACAAAAAAAAAACGCGCTGTGTAAAACCTTGAATTCACCGAAGAGCTTTAGGATAAACAATACAATTAAACTGGTAGTCATGCAAAGCTTAGTCCTGCAAAGCGCTTCACTACTGCCCAGCATGATCAGGCTGCTTAGGACATAAAAAAGGGAAAGTAGTCCAGAAACCATGCGGAAAACCTTGAGCCTCTTATATTTTCAGTAGTTTACCGGTGCTCTCGAGGAGGGCTAAACACCGGAAAAGGCATGACCTATGCATGGCTTTCACTAATGAAATCAAGAGAATTTTAAAAGGCAAGCCCACGAACCAACGAAAGTGATGGCTGTGACATGGGCATGGTTAAAAGCTCACAGAGATTACAACAGGCCAGAGCGCTCGTTTTGACATGGTTGCCCCCACTCTGATATTCAATGCAATTTTGACAGATAGTGCACTGGGTTCCTGCTAACAAGGTCCCCAGTGCCAGTTTTCTTTCTAAAAAAATTATACAGTTTCTCCTCAATTGGCAATCGCTTTGGCACCCTTGTAAGTCCCTAAATGGGTACCAAGTAGGGTCCCAAAGAGCTTCAGCATGTATTGTGCCTCCTTCAGGGACCCCTCACCTAACTCCTGCAGACTACGAGTCTTGGTGCTGCTAAAAGTGAAAACACAACATGGCACACAACCTGTGTGCCTAGCCCACCCTCACTACATGCAATATATGTAAGCCACCCTAACAGCAGACCTTCCAGCCCTAAGGCAGGGTGTATTATATTACATGTGTGGGCATATCTGCAAGAGCCTGCTGTGACAGGAGTGTTGACACACTTCTCTCAACAGTATGACCTGCAAATCTGCTTTTTAAGGCATGCGTCTTCAAAGAGATCACCCGCTTGGTATGCAGTTCTGATTTCCCTCAGTGGAGGAGATGCCAACCCATCTGACACAGGGCCCATTTGGCACCTGGACAGGCAGTAGTCAGGAAGACGGGTCCATTGCGCAGGTCAGTTCCACCCCTAAGGTGAGGTGCCTGATATAGATGCAAAATTTAAAAGTCTGCCATCTTGGTGATGGCGGAACTAGAAACTTGGGGACAGGGTTATACCCACTTCCCACAGGAAGTTGTCATATAGAGGTCATAGTGACCCCAGGGGTAAGTGGCTCATTTGCCACTACCTGACCCTTTCCTATCACCCCTAAATTCAGTATTTAGGGGAGCGCCTGGCACCAGAAAATGAGATCCTGCCGACCTGAAAGAATGACACTACAGAGATGCAAACGTAAGAAGTGAAGAATCAGTGACTAACTCAGTACCAGCCCTGCCAGCCTGCCTGCTGACCTCGACAATTGCTTCAAAGATGCCTCGTCCAGCAGCTACCTGTACCTCTAAAAGCCCGGGAGGACTGCCAGCCTTCACCACAAAACCAAGAGCTCCTGTGGAGTAGTGGAGCTGCTTCCCTGCATCTTGCAGATACCTCAAAAACCCTAAGAGGACTAGGGACAGCACCACTGCACCCATACCCCTAGCCGAAGTTGAAGTGGGCCAGCGGTGCAAGCGTGATCCCCAGGCCATCCAGAGACGAAGTCCATCGTGAGTCTCCCCACTGCGACTTTCACACCGAGATCTGAAGCCTCTCTCTACAGTCCTTCCACTACCGTGAACGCCTCAGGTGGCAGAAACATTACGGTCCACTGCACTTCTGCACCTGGTCTCTCTGGACTGAGGAAAAGAGGACCAAAAGTGACTCTACATCCTGAGCCTCGTGATACCTGAACCCACTTGTTTAAGTCAAACTGGACCCCTCCAAGTTCCAGCCTGCAGCTTCTTTCTGCAGGTCCCCCTCTACCATGACTGCCCTTGGTGATGGAAAACGGACGGTCCAAGACACCTCTGCACCTGGCTGCCCCAGACTGAGGATAAGAGGACCACAGGTGTCCCTACATCCCAGAGCATCTCAAGAAATGAACACCCTTGTTGATTCACCTGGACTAGTCTGCCATTCCCACCTGCAGCATCTTTTTGACCGGACCAAACCCCAATGACTTCATAGGGGGACCCGATGTTGAACTACACCCCTGCACCCAGCTGCCCCAGTGCCGCCCGAGGTAACCTGTTGGAGTGACCTAGGACCCTGCCCTATACCAAAGTCTAGAAGATTAGACCTGTAAGTTGCTCTGGAGTACCTCTGATGTAAATGTTTTCTCTCCCTTTGAGTAACATGCACTAAGTGTTGTCTTTACAAACCTGTGTTAAATTCTATTGCAAAACATACTTAACTGATCGTATTTATTCTGGTTCCTAAGCATAAATCAAGATACCCATTATTTTTGTAAATTGGTGTGGATCTCCTTTTTCAGTCGTGTCTCAATTTTGGACTGTGCCTATAGTAAATGTCTAACACTCCTCTTTGATAAGCCTAAGGCTTCTTGACCACACTACCCATTAAGAGAGCACCGTAGGATTGCTAGAGCTAGCACAAGTCCACTAGTATGGGAACCCCTTGACTCTTTGCACAGTGTACCTCCTTTTGGTATACCATATGAAGAGCCTGCTTCCTAGAGCAAGTATGAAAACAGTCTAGATTTCAAGGTCTTGCTACCCTTAGATCTCGTCAAGATATGCAGTGTACAAAAGTAGGCAGGATTATGAATAGTTTTTATGGCTTTTTGTAGTTGAAGAGACTGTTTCTCTTTTCAGTAACTAATTTCCATGTATTGATTACATGGAACAGTGTTTCATAACATAATAGCAGAGAGAGAGAGATATAAATAATCAGTTTCCTTAAGCATGGTTCTACTGTTTACATTCAGGACCGAATTGTGGCTCGTATGCTTTTTACTTGGTATACTTTTGTTATCCCGTATATTATTTCATTTGTGTAATGAAGGTGTTTTTTGGGTTTGCAGTACACTGATCCACATGCTGGGGGGCTTTTTCATACGGCGGAAGTTGGATGAAACAGCCGATGGTCGGAAGGATATTCTGTACCGATCCTTGCTTCAAGCGGTGAGAATTTAACATTTCAGATGAGAGCTTTAAGTTGTATGGGGGGGGGGCGATTATAATATTTGATTTAAGTACTTTCTGATCCTTGTTAAAATCTTCAGCACATTTAATTTTTAATATAGATGTGTAAGGTCACTTTCAGGAAAAAACGTTGATCTACTCTAATTTTAAAGTGGGTGAAGGGGATAGTAGAAGATTTGTTCCGCAGTATCTTCTTGTTGCAAAATATCTTAATCTGTAATGGCATTCTTCAGTCAATCAGTAGATGAGCTAAAGCCTCAACAATACTGTGTGAAAATTGGGTGAGAATAAACTACAAGCAATTTTGTCCAGTTTGACCTGTTGTATGTCTCTCTTCATACAAATTGTGAGTGACCGCACCTCCCATTCTACAATCATGGTAGAAATTGATTTAAAAAAGAAAATGAAACTATTTCCCTATTATCTTCACTGTATATGTGAACTTGAGATGACTAATAATGCTCAATAGTTTAGTTGATACTACAGATAATTAGTAGTATATAGTTCAGCATACTTATGTACGTCATAATGACCAATTAATATATCAAAGCAAGTGGATAGAGAATAGTATTGGAGCTTTGTACTCACAGTAAAACTCCTTCCCGGTTCTGGGGTGCTCTGCTAGCATGTGTAACACGTATTTTCTACTTAATCCCATTGTTTTCTGGTCTCATCGGAGATATTGCGCCTTCGTAGGTCACTACAGGGTTTGTTCTTCTATGCTGAAATAATCAAATGGAGCCTGACCCTTGATCCAGTCAACTCAGTCATTTTTTTATGTTTCCAGGAACAATTGCGTATGAGAATTAATATGAAACTGAAATTCTCCTGTCCCCAATAAAGAGAGCAGAACACATAAATCTGATGGAAAGCTGAAGCCTTGTAGAAATGTTGTAAATAAATAAAATTCTGTCTCTAAAATACCTCATTTGGAAATAATTGTGTCTCTAAAGTACCTCTTTTGGAAATTGTGCAAATAAATATAATTGCATCCTGTAGGAAAATGGCTCGTTATTGCAGTTACCCCCCCACTTTTTGCCTGATGTTGATGCTGACTTGACAGAGTGTGCTGGGACCCTGCTAACCGGCCCCAGCACCAGTGTTCTTTCACAAAAAATGTACCATTGTTTCCACAGTTGGCACTCCCCTGGCACACAGATAAGTCGCTTGTAAAAGGTACCAGTGGTACCAAGGGCCCTGTGACCAGGGAAGGGCCCTAAGGGCTGCAGAATATGTTTTGCCACCCTAAGGGACCCCTCACCTAAAACATGCACACTGCTATTGCAGATTGTGTGTGTTGGGGGGGAGAAAAAGGCAAAGACGACATAGCATCTCCCTCAGTATGCCATGCACACAAAATACTGCCTGTGGCATAGGTATGTCACCTCTCTAGCAGGAATTAAAACCTGGCAGGGTGCACTATACCACAGGTGAGCCGCATGAGCAATATCCCCCTACAGTGTCGAAGCCCATTCTTAGACATTGTAAGTACAGTATATGGTCTGAGAGTTTGTCAAAACGAACCCCACAGCTCCATAATGGCTACACTGAACACTGGGAAGTTTGGTATCAAACTTATCAGAATAATAAACCCACATTGATGCCAGTTTTGGATTTATTAAAAAAATGCACACAGAGGGCATCTTAGAGAAGCCGCCTGTATTTTACCCAATCCTTCAGTGCAGGGCTGACTGGTTTGTTCCAGCCTGCCACTGAGAGATGGGTTTCTGACCCCCTGGAGTGAGAGCACTTGTGCTCTCTGGGGCCAGAAACAAAGCCTGCACTGGGTGGAGGTGCTTCACACCTCCTCCCTGCAGGAACTGTAACACCTGGTGGTGAGCCTCAAAGACTAAGGCCTGGTATTATAATGCCCCTAGGGCACTCAGCCAGTGGAGATGCTTGCCCCCCTGCACAAGCCCCCACTCTTGGCGGCAAGTCCAGAGGGATAATGAGAAAAACAAGGAGTCGTTCTCCCCCTGCCCCACCTCCAGCCAGGGCCACCCCTAAGGTGACCAGAGCTGAAGTGACCCCCCCCTCCTTGAGAAATCCTTCATCTTGCTTTGGAGGATTTAGCCCAATAGCGATATGGATGTGCTCCTCTCCGCAAAGGTGGTGTAGCCACTCTCAAGGACAGTAGCCATTGGCTACTGCCCTGTGACCCTAACACACACCTAAATTCAGTATTTAGGGGTGACCCTAAACCCAGGACTTCAGACCTACAAAGAAGGACTATGTAGCTTAAAAACCCCACAGAGAAGAAGGACGACAACTGCTTTGGCCCGAGCCCTACCGGCCTGTCTCCAACTTCAGAGAACCTGCACTGGCAACGTATCCTGCGGGCCCAGTGACCTCTGCCAACTCAGAGGACTGCCCTGCAGCTACAAAGGTTCAAGAACTCCTGTAGACAGCGGACCTGTCCAACCAAAGAAAGAAGAAACCATCTTTAAAGGGACTCCCACCTCACTCCAGAACCGTGAGGCCCCACCACTCTGCACCAGCCGCCCCTGGCCCGTGTCCAGAGAAACCAACGACCAAGAGAGGATCCCCAGGCTACTCTGATGTGTCCACCCTGGGCTAACCTCTCTGCACCCCCATGACTATGCCTGTAGAGGGAATCCCGAGAACCCCCCTGACCGCGACTGCCTGGGATAAAGATATCAGACGCCTGGAGAAGCACTGCACCCGCATCCCCAGGCCTGTGAGAAACCGACCATTGGTGCAGCAGTGACCAGTAGGTGGCCCTCACTCTTGCCCAGTCGGTGGCTGACCCGAGAAGCCCCCGTGTCCTGCCTGCAACGTCTGAGTGACCCCGGGTCTCTCCATTGAATCTTATTGCTAACCCGACGTCCTGTTTGCCCACTGCACCCGGCCGCCCCTATACAGCTGAAGGTGTTTTGTCTGCCTACTTGCCCCCCTCCCCCCGAGTGCTCTACTGAACCCCCCCTGGTCTGCCCCCATAGGACACGGGTACTTACCTGCCAGCAGACTGGAACTGGAGCACCCTCATTTTGGCTCCTCTTTGACCTCTGCACCTGACTGGCCCTGTGTTGCTGATTCTGAGTCTTTGGGGTTGACTTGAACCCCCTACAGTGGGCTACTGATGCCCCAGAGGCTGAACTTGTAAGTGCTTTACTTACCGTATGTTTTGCTTTCACTAATGACAGAGCTGAAAACAATCTCTGGAATGCACTTCTTAGTTTAAAGAAGACATTTATTATTACTTCACCACGAGGTTCCTGAGAGAGGAGATTAGTAGGTTGGAGGCACACATTTAAAAATAGTCCGAGCAATGAAAGGAAAATATATCAAAGTGATTCTCAATTGCAATGTACACAGCAAATATATGTGATTATATTATAGCATAACTTCAAAGCAAAGAATAAAAGTCAAACTTCATCACCGTAGGGCCTATCACTGCTCTTCATCTTTCTCATGCCTGCAAGTTGATGACTCCTGTTAAACTGCGAGAAAGAGATTTTCCACCCGTACGGGACAGGTCAGGCAGCCGGCGTCTGCGCCTGACTGAAGTCTTGGAAAATACCCCTCGCTGCTGCCCAGGACACCTTTTATCTCTTCCCCCTAATAGTCAAAACATGCTAGCTACTGTAGGTCAGAGTTGGAAGAAACAAGTGTCGAAGGTTGGAAACAAGTGTCGAAGGTTGGCCAGGCCTTCAAGGCTGTCTCTCCCAAGGCTGACTAGAGAAAAACACAAAATATGCGCTTCTTTATCATGATTAGTGTTTGGTGAAAGAATCTACGAAAAACACAGCTTGGTTTATCATGTGGAAAAACACAGCTCATCTGCAATGTCTCAACTGCAATGTCTGACTCCACGATAAAGCCATTAGGCAACTAAACTGAATGTCTAGAAACAATGTGAGGCCCCCCCACCAATATTTACAATTACAACAATCAAATGTATTATAACTCCAGTGAGTATTGTTAGAGAAAACACATCATTCAAATTTAACACAGTTCAGCAATGTCCAATCCAGTCCAAAAGATTATTTAATCAAATCTTCAAATTCCACAGCAACCCATCCATGGAAATACAATCCGAGCCAACACGTGTTTCGTCATGGGAAATTCTTACATCCCAAACGACTTCTTCAGGGATGGAAATCATAGGCAAATTATTTAAGTTTGAAACCAAGATGCGCAAACTCCATAGTTAAATAAAGTATATAAATATCCCAAGTTAAACCAAATTCAAACCCAATAGCCAAGTGAGAGGAAAGAAATACTATCTGTTTGCAATGAATTGTTGTCTTCACCAAAAGAAGAATAAACCCTAATAGAAAAACACCAATCACTAATAAGAACCACAAAAATGCTTCCAGTCACCAAATAGAAACCCTATTTCACATACGTTCCCAAGATTATGTGGTAATACAAAATCACCCTTATCTGTGAATACACACCCTATGTGTCATGCTATTGATGTTCTATATATGTTGCACAAGCACTATACACGGTGAATTAATGGTGTAGATCCCATAGTTTGTGTCTGACAAACTACACATAGCCCCGTACCTTATGTTAAACGAAATCCAATGTAAACGGAAAATCCTGTCCGTTTGTAACTGTTGTCACTAATAAAACATATCGATATAAATTATCCAAGCCTGGTCAAAAAAGGAGAGAAACCAAATAAATGTATAAATAGTTTACTCCAAACATAACAGAAACAATATATTAGATCCTCACTCCAAACATGTGGCACAAAAGTTAACACCATATAGAGTACCTTAAATTCATGGCCCCACTGTGTAAATGATAGTTTAAAGTAGTATAGCTTCCATCCGTGCGCTACAAAAGAGCAGAAAAACAAATACTAAATATAAAGGCATTCAACTTAACAAAATCTCTCGTTTAGAACTCTTTTTTTTCAAACAGAACATAAGAAGCACAATCGGGAGAGACCGTCCCCCCAGTCACTTACCAAATTAAGTTGATCAAGCCGATAACGGCGTTAACATATTCAGAACGCCGAGCTGCGAGTACGCTACTCGCGATCCTGAACCCGGAGTTAAATAGACTTCCGGGATCACCATACGAGCTAAAACTATAAACATAGAAAACGGACAATGTACGCTAATGTAGAAATGGGACCAAATGTTCCCTGTGAATCATAGAAACAGAATTGATCCGGCTCAAGTGTTCTTATTTTGCATGTGCAACATGGAAAACACAAATATGAAAACGAACGTTTTAAAATTGAAATAGCCAAGTGACAATCTTCATTGTAAGAGATACTAAGCATGAACAATCCGAACAAGTAAACATAATTAATCCATGTAACGACCACCATTGGTCAAACAAGAAGCCACCTACTCTAATACTAACCATAATTCATTAGAAACCTCAGCCCAAATTGGCAATCAAATTCTACCTAATCCATGTTCAACATGTAATGTTGAGATAGAATTTTATCCAAATTCTCCAGCACATATTACTCAACAAAGGAAGCCAAACTTACAGAGTCAGATAGTTAACGAAGATTGGGCAGAAACAAAAATTGTTTGTACCAACCCAATTATATTATGGACCCTTCACATCCCCAAATGCTAAAAATTGCAACAGTTAAAGTTTTAGAATTTTGGTTAATAACTCCATTTGTTATGTAAATCTCCAATCCATAAGATAATACAACAACAAATACATCAACATCATATCGGTACAGTTTGAAACAAGTTTAGCAAGATAAGGTATACCATTGTACACATATAAGTCAAAATTTCAATTCCCCCAAGAAGAACTCCAATTCTCTCAGAGTTGAGGCCCGATTCTACGGCCCTCAATCTCATAATCCATAATGCCTCTTTCTTACGTAAGGATAGTTCTCTATTACCACCCCTCGGATCCAGAGGGACATGTTCTAGTCCAAAAAATTTGAAGCTTTTATGGTCTGATTGTGAGTTACAAGCTATAATATGAGCCACTATTGGATATCTTACATCACTATTTTTAAGCATCCGAATATGCTCTCCAATTCTAACCTTAAGTGGGCGTATTGTACTCCCCACATAAATTTGAGTGCATTCACATCGTATTATGTATATAACATAAGTAGTGTTACAATTAATCATTGAACAGATTCTGAAGACTCTCCCACCAGTAGAAAATTCTTTAATGTTGTGGCATGCCCAGCGACATACTCCACAGTAGCCACATTTGAAAAAACCTATTGTTCGTGTGGATAACCAGGTTTTGCTGGGAGAAGAAGTAGTGAAACTAGGACTCAGGATATTCTTCAAGGTCCTACCTTTCCGATATGATGTAGGCACTCTTTCTGATATTAGATTTTTTATTGACTCATCTTGTAATAATATATTCCAATGTTTTGTCATAAATCTTTTTAAAATCAGAGAGGCATCATTGAAATCCGTTATAAATCGAACCTTATTGGATTTGTCCACCATATTATTTCAATCTTTAGTTCTCAGGATATCACTTCTATCCAATTGTTTGGCCCTAAACTGTGCCCTCTTAACCACTTTGTTCAAGTAACCTCGTGCTGTAAACCTTCTACCCATATCATCCACATGGTTTAGAAACTCATCATCTAGACTACAGTTGCGTCGTGCCCTCACCAGTTCTCCAAAGGGAATTGAAACTACTTGATGTGTGGGGTGTGCACTTTTAGCATGAAGAATAGAATTGCATGCTGTGGCTTTGCGGAAAAGTCTACTTTGGATTTTATCCTCCGCAATGAAAACCTCTATATCTAGGAATTCAATGTTCACCGAACTGAATTGATATGTGAATTTCACATTCATGGTATTCGAATTTAAAAAGGTACAGAATTCCACCAGTTTCTGTTCACCACCGGTCCAAATCAGAAAACAATTGTCTATATAACGACCCCAAAACAGTATATGGGTTTGCCATTGAGTAGATTCAGGACCCCAAACCCATTTGTGTTCAAACCAACCCATGAAAAGATTTGCATAGGAGGGAAAGAATTTGGAGCCCATCGCAACACCCCGCTTTTGTCTAAACCAGTCTTTATTGAACAGAAAGAAGTTATTTATGAGAATCAAATTGATCATTTCAATTACCATTGCAGTATGTTCCCACAGACTTGCTGATCTTTTCTTCAGAAAAAAGCGAATGGCTTCCTGTCCTAACTCATGTTTAATGCAGGTATACAAAGATACTACGTCCAATGTGACTAATAACATATTACTCTCCCACTCCACATCATTCAAAATACTAAGAATATGTGTAGTATCTTTGATAAAAGACGGGCGATTGTAAACCATAGGTTGCAAAAAACAATCCACAAATTCGGAAAGTCTCTCAGTAGGGCCTAGTATACCAGAAACAATTGGTCTACCCGGTGGAAAAGGCAGTCCCTTATGCACCTTAGGTAGTGTGTAAAGACATGGATATCTAGGATGATCGACCTTCAAATGGAAATATTCGTCTTTGCTAAGTAGCCCTTGTTGCCAAGTAGATAACCTCTTTTTAATCATATACACAAGGTTGGGAACGGGATTCCCAATGATCTTCTTATAGCACGTCTTATCATTTAGTTGCGACAATATCTAAGCTAAACTGAATGTTTAATGCCACGTTAAAGCCAATAGGCAGCTAAACTGAATACAGAATGTAATGTCTAATGCCACGTTAAAGCCAATAGGCAACTTAACCGAACACAAAATGTAATGTGCTACTGGTGAACATTGAACAACTAATATGCACAGTGGTGAAACACAGTCAGTGGTCAAACATACTTATTTTCGCTACATTCTCTGACCAATGACTTTTGTTTACTTTTCTCTTATTTCAAAGAAGAAAAAAAACGTTATAAGCAAATCAGGTTTGAATGATAAAAGCAATCACTGTAAAGCAATGGAAATGGATTAACGTATTGATCTCAAAACCTTTCAAATCAGATACACCTGCAATGAAAAGACTGAAGCTTATATACTCTGATAGGGATAATAACTGATTGAATAGTGTCTCTAAAATAGCAAGTTGATGTAGCATGAGTTCTACTCATGTAAAGGTACACAGTCCACCTAAAAGGTTTGCTGAAATGTAAGTGAGTTAGGTTTCCACACGAAAAACAGACAGTTAAGTCTCAATGTTGCTTAGTGAGACTGGCAGCAGTCATCCAATAATAAGCCGTGAGTTAGTTCCAGTGGAAAAATGTAATCAAACAAGTTGACAAACTTTATATTGATCCCATGTAGAACTTGAACTGATGGCGCCATTTGCGCAAAATGGATCTATAGGTTTTGGAATTAACCAATCAGGTTCAGGTTGTGGGTGCGGTCCCTCCCCCAACCCCACACGCAAACACCCGAAGGGAGATCACACAGCACACTCATGGTCAGTGGCGAGTCGTAGTAAGATCTGCAAAAGAAAAAAGTATGACGTTTCTTGCAAATAACCTTTGTCATCTGCAATGTTCCCTCCTTTCTCTTTTCTCTGTTTTATAATCAGCAGGAGGATGTTGGGGCCCTTTATGATTTCTGCAGGTTCTGGAGGGTCATTTGGGGATTCAACCCACACCTTAGCACTGAGGTTTTTATCTGCTGCACCACAGCTTATATTTCCTTGAACTGTCAGAGGGCTGGGGCAGACTCCTTCATTACCAAACCTCCATTCACTGCACTTATGACAAGTTGGGCAATTCTGTCTCCAATTTGTATGAATGAATCAGATTTTCTTCTAGTTATCAGAATAACTTTGATTTCTCCTTGGTAATCTGCAGCAATCACTCCCCCTAAAACCTGATCAATTTGCAATATCTGTCCTGGTAACTTTCCTCTCCCCAACTGATCTTTGACTGTTTGTGGGACAGATCTCTGTTGTGTGTGCTGACAAATAGAACAGTGCAAAATCACAGTTTTTATGAAATCTAGGGGAATGTGCATCTCTCTAATCTATGCCAACCTGTAAGTGGCTTTTTCTCCCAGATGTCCACATTTCTGGTGCGCCCACTTAGCCATCCCCACCAAGTCAGAATTCTGGGTTGACACTTCTGTCTTTGAAATTTTCTCTTTAACCTCTGCTAGGGAATTGAACCAGCGTTCTAATGAGTCAATGGGACAATGAGCATCTATGACTATGCTCTGTTTTAAAATTTCCAAAATTTCCTGCCACAACTCTTTGCTCCTCACCTCCTTCGAATTCATTAACCAGTTATGTACAAGCCATGTGGAAAGCCAAACGGCTAATCCATTGGCAGTGAACCAAGAATCAGTGTAAATATGGCACGTCTCAAGCAGCTCTTACTTTAAAGTCTTACACACATTGTACAACTCTGCATATTGGTTACTTTTTCCGTCTCCTATGGTAGACAACTTTTCAGTAACTGGATTTTATAACACTGCTTTCCACTGTCTTATGGTACTCCTGTTTTTCAATGAATCATTAGTCAAACAAACACGCTTTTTATCCTCAGAGGACTAGAATTCAAATGGTGCACTCAATTTCACTGGGAACTCTTTTACCTGTGGTACTCCCTGCACACTGTCCTCATCCTGTAAAGGGGCTTGTGACACCTGTTCATGTACGGCTGCAGTGCCTGTAGGTCTTACTTGAGCCCTGTTTTGTATGTACCAGATCCAAAGTATGATAATAGCCTCTTGTGCCTGTCCTATACTGTGAGATTTAGGTGAACTCATCACCCACTGCATGATTGATATTTCAGGTTTCAGAATTACATTATAATTTAATGTAATTTGCTCAGTATTCACTACAGCTCAATAACCAGTCAAAAACTGTTTTTCAAAAGGAGTACAGCGCTCCAAAAAGTCAGATAGTTTTCTAATCCAAAGCCCCAGGACCACCCTTGTCTTCCCCTGTTTCTTCCACATACTTAAGTTTACATCAGTGTTTCCCTCTTGCACTGCGCACAAATCTGAAGTCTGTTGAATTATTTCATTTGCCAAATCAAAAGCACGCAGCTGCTTCTCACTCCGTTCAAACTCATGTTCTTTCCTAGTTACTTTGTCCCAAAGTGTTAAGATTTTACTCAGATGAGAGCTATACTGTTTCCAAAAATCAAACAAGCTTATGAAACTCAGTGTCTCTTGCTTAGTACAAATAGTAAGAAACTCTAAAATCTTTTGTTTTACCTGTGACAACATCCGTCTATTTTCTGGATTCCACTGAATTCCCAGAAACTGCACATTTTGCGACAGTACCTCTGCCTTGTCTAAATTAATTTTACACATCGTACTTTGCAAAAGTGGTCTGAATATAACATTGTCAACTTCTTGCTCAGTGTAATCTTTTAAAGATTGCACTTCAAATCCTGCCAAAAACTGTGGGCTGCTCTGCCCACGGAGATATACGCTCTGCTCATGAGGCTCACACTGGCCCCCACCTTCTTTAACCTCCTCATTACTGGAATGTGAAAAGCCAGATTCTCATGCAACAAATGTATACATTTCAGTTTTATCTTGCAATAATTTGTTCTGGCTAATTTGCTCACGTAAATTCTTATTTTCATGTCCTGACTGCTTACATCTCTCATGCATTTTTCTGTAAGCAGACAAAAGTATCCAAACCCGTCTGTCAAGATCAAAAGGGACATAATTTCTTTAAAAAAGCACATTTTCTAAATAGGAAAAAACTTTTGTTTTATCCAAGCACTCATTCCAAAACTTAGGAAGTCATGATAAACAAGAAAACATGTGTTCGATGGCATCTGTCGCTGTAGATACACATGGTATGCATGAGCTCGCCATCTGGTGTTGGGTCGGAGTGTTACAAGTTGTTTTTCTTCGAAGAAGTGTTTTCGAGTCACGGGACCGAGTGACTCCTCCTTCTGTGCTCATTGCGCATGGACGTCGACTCCATCTTCGATTGTTTTCTTTCCGCCATCGGGTTCGGACGTGTTCCTGTCGCTCCGGGTTTCGGAACGGAAAGATAGCTGAAAACTGAAGATTTTCGACGGTATCGTTGCGATCCGGTTCGAGATAGACACATACGACGACGCGTTGAACATCGAAGCGCTTCGGTGCCCTTCGGGGTAGATTTCGGCACCCCGTCGGGGCCTAGTCGGCCCGACCGCGTGGAGAACAACGCCGATGGAACGGACCCCGTTTCGATTCTGCCCCGAATGCCACAACAAATATCCTTATACGGACCTACACTCGGTCTGTAACCTGTGCCTGTCACCCGAGCACAGCGAAGAATCCTGTGAGGCCTGTCGGGCGTTCCGGTCCCGAAAAACTCTGTGCGACCGTCGAGCGAGGAGACTGCAGATGGCGTCCACGCCAAAGGAGCGTCGACAGTTCGAGACAGAAGAGGAACAGGAGGAATCCTTTTCCATCCAGGATTCAGACTCCGACGAGCTAGACTCTACAAAAACTGTGAGTAAGACGTCGAGATCAGAACTTAAAAAAGGAAAGAAGGCCCAGGGGACGCCACTGCCAACTGGCCATGGCTCCACCCAAATTCTCGGTGACCAACAATCGGCACCGAAAAAGGCCCATTCAGTGTCGAGATCGTCCGACTTCGGTCGAGACACCGGCACGCAGCCTCCTCGGGACCGAGAGAGTGCTAAACAGAAGCATCGACACCGAGAGTTCGGTGTCGACACGGATCGACGCCGAGACAGTGGCGCCGAAGACCATAGAGGCCAAGAATTTTCGGCACAGAAAAAGAGGAAGGTTACCTCGGAGCCGAAAAAACAATCAACAGGGTTTTCGGAGCCGAAAAAAGCGACATCAGACCCTGTTTCAGGCTCCTATACTGAAGAGCATTCTATGTCTTCACAAATGAAGAAACATAGATTTGAACAAGAACTGCAATCCACTGACGTGGATCACACGCAAAAGCGTATCTTTATTCAGCAGGGGACTGGGAAGATCAGTACCCTTCCACCTGTCAAACGAAAGAGAACGCTTCAGTTTACTCCTCAGCAACAAACAGCACAAAAGGTAACACCTCCTCCCTCGCCTCCACCTGTAACTCCGGCTTCGCCAACTTACACCCCGTCACATTCGCCAGCTCACACCGCCATGAGCCACGATGACCAAGATCAGGATGCGTGGGACTTGTACGACGCACCAGTGTCTGATAACAGCCCAGACACATACCCAACTAGGCCATCACCACCGGAAGACAGCACAGCCTACTCACAAGTGGTGGCTAGAGCAGCACTATTCCATAATGTGGAACTACACTCGGAACAAGTAGAGGATGATTTTTTATTTAACACCCTGTCTTCAACCCACAGCTCCTACCAAAGCCTGCCGATGCTCCCAGGCATGCTACGCCATGCAAAGGACATTTTCAAGGAGCCAGTTAAAAGTAGGGCAGTGACGCCTAGGGTGGACAAAAAGTATAAGGCGCCTCCTACGGACCCTGTATTCATCACCTCTCAGTTGCCACCAGATTCTGTGGTGGTAGGGGCTGCCAGAAAACGGGCAAATTCACACACTTCTGGGGATGCACCTCCCCCAGATAAAGAAAGCAGGAAGTTCGATGCAGCCGGGAAGAGGGTTGCTGTCCAAGCAGCAAACCAGTGGCGCATCGCAAATTCACAAGCGCTGCTAGCGCGATACGACAGAGCCCACTGGGATGAGATGCAGCATCTCATTGAACATCTCCCAAAAGATCTGCAAAAAAGAGCAAAACAGGTTGTTGAGGAGGGTCAAAACATTTCCAACAATCAAATACGCTCCTCCATGGATGCAGCAGACACGGTCGCAAGGACCATTAATACGTCGGTTACCATCCGTAGGCACGCATGGCTCAGAACGTCTGGATTCAAGCCAGAAATTCAGCAGGCAGTGCTTAACATGCCAGTAAACGAAAAACTTCTGTTCGGTCCGGAGGTCGACACAGCCATAGAAAAGCTCAAGAAGGACACTGACACTGCCAAGGCCATGGGCGCACTCTACTCCCCGCAGAGCAGAGGATCTTATAACACCTTCCGCAAAACACCTTTTAGAGGAGGGTTTCGGGGTCAGGCCACACAAGCTAGCACCTCACAGTCCGCACCGCCCACCTACCAGGGACAGTACAGGGGAGGTTTTCGGGGCCAGTATAGAGGGGGGCAATTCCCTAGGAATAGAGGAAGATTTCAAAGCCCCAAAACCACTACCAACAAGCAGTGACTCTCACGTCACTCACCCCTCCCACACAACACCAGTGGGGGGGAGGATACGTCAATATTACGAAGCATGGGACAAAATAACTACAGACACATGGGTCCTAGCAATCATCCAACATGGTTATTGCATAGAATTCCTGCAATTCCCTCCAGACATACCACCAAAATCACAAAATTTATCAAAATACCATTCACAGCTTCTAGAGATAGAAGTTCAAGCACTACTGCAAAAAAATGCAATAGAATTAGTACCAAGCACACAAATAAACACAGGAGTTTATTCACTGTACTTCTTGATACCAAAAAAGGACGAAACACTGAGACCAATTCTAGACCTCAGAGTAGTAAACACATTCATCAAATCAGACCACTTTCACATGGTCACACTACAAGAAGTGTTACCATTGCTCAAAAAACACAACTACATGACAACCCTAGACCTCAAGGACGCATATTTCCATATACCAATACATCAATCACACAGGAAATATCTAAGGTTTGTATTCAAAGGAATACATTACCAATTCAAAGTATTGCCTTTTTGGTTTAACAACCGCTCCAAGAGTATTCACAAAATGCCTAGCAGTAGTCGCTGCACACATCAGAAGGCAGCAAATACATGTGTTCCCGTATCTAGACGACTGGCTAATCAAAACCAGTTCGCTCACACAATGCTCAAACCACACAAATCAAGTCATACAAACCCTCTACAAACTAGGGTTCACCGTCAACTTTGCAAAATCAAACATTCTGCCAAGCAAAGTACAGCAATATCTAGGAGCCATAATAGACACGACAAAAGGAGTAGCAACGCCAACTCCACAAAGGATCCACAATTTCAACAGAGTCATTCAACACATGTCTCCAAACCAAACAATACAAGCAAGAACAATACTACAGCTCCTAGGCATGATGTCCTCATGCATAGCCATTGTCCCAAACGCAAGACTGCACATGAGGCCCTTACAACAGTGCCTAGCCTCACAGTGGTCTCAAGCACAGGGTCACCTTCTAGATCTGGTGTTGCTAGACCGCCAAACTTACCTCTCGCTTCTATGGTGGAACAGTATAAATTTAAACATAGGGCGGCCTTTCCAAGACCCAGTGCCACAGTACGTAATAACAACAGATGCTTCCATGACAGGGTGGGGAGCACATCTCAATCAACACAACATAAGAGGACAATGGAACATACATCAAACAAAACTGCATATAAATCATCTAGAATTATTAGCAGTTTTTCAAGCACTAAAAGCTTTCCAACCAATCATAACCCACAAATACATCCTTGTCAAAACAGACAACATGACAACGATGTATTATCTAAACAAACAAGGAGGAACACATTCAACGCAGTTAAGCTTGTTAGCTCAAAAAATATGGAAGTGGGCAATCCACCATCAAATTGGTCTAATAGCACAGTTTATTCCGGGGATCCAGAATCAGCTGGCAGACAATCTCTCTCGAGATCACCAGCAAGTCCACGAATGGGAATTCCACCCACAGATTCTGAACACCTACTTCACACTCTGGGGAACACCACAAATAGACTTATTTGCAACAAAAGAGAACGCAAAATGCCAAAACTTCGCGTCCAGATACCCACACAAGCAATCCCAAGGCAATGCCCTATGGATGAACTGGTCAGGAATATTTGCTTACGCTTTTCCTCCTCTCCCTCTCCTTCCTTACCTAGTAAACAAATTGAGTCAAAACAAACTCAAACTCATTTTAATAGCACCAACTTGGGCAAGACAACCCTGGTACACAACACTGCTAGATCTGTCTGTAGTACCACACATCAAACTGCCCAACAAACCAGATCTGTTAACGCAACGCAACACAACCAACAGATCAGACACCCGGACCCAGCATCGCTGAATCTAGCAATCTGGCTCCTGAAATCCTAGAATTCGGACACTTACAACTTAGCCAAGAGTGTATGGAAGTCATAAAGCAGGCCAGAAGGCCATCCACTAGACACTGCTACGCAAGTAAGTGGAAAAGATTTGTTTGGTACTGCCATCATAATCAGATACAACCACTAGACGCAACTCCAAAACATATAGTAAATTACTTGCTCCATTTACAAAAAGCAAAGCTAGCCTTCTCTTCTATTAAAATACACCTTGCAGCAATATCTGCATACCTGCAAACTACCTATTCAACTTCCTTGTATAAAATACCAGTTATCAAGGCATTCATAGAAGGGCTTAAAAGAATTATACCACCAAGAACACCACCTGTTCCTTCATGGAACCTAAACGTGGTTCTAACAAGACTCATGGGCCCACCTTTCGAACCCATGCACTCTTGCGGAATACAATTCCTAACCTGGAAAGTTGCCTTTCTCATCGCCATTACATCTCTAAGAAGAGTAAGTGAAATTCAAGCGTTCACAACACAAGAGCCTTTTATACAAATACATAAAAATAAGGTCGTCCTACGACCTAATCCAAAATTTTTACCAAAAGTTATTTCACCATTCCATCTAAATCAAACGGTAGAACTACCAGTTTTTTTCCCACAGCCAGATTCTGTGGCTGAAAGAGCACTACATACATTAGATGTCAAAAGAGCATTAATGTACTACATTGACAGAACAAAAAACATCAGAAAAACTAAACAGCTATTTATTGCATTCCAAAAACCTCATGTAGGTAACCCAATATCAAAACAAGGTATAGCCAGATGGATAGTTAAATGCATCCAAATCTGCTACCTTAAAGCAAAAAGACAACTGCCCATTACTCCCAGGGCACATTCAACAAGGAAAAAAGGTGCTTCAATGGCCTTTTTAGGAAACATCCCAATGCAGGAAATATGTAAGGCAGCCACTTGGTCTACGCCTCACACATTCACCAAACACTACTGTATAGATGTGCTATCCGCACAACAAGCTACAGTAGGTCAAGCTGTATTAAGAACTCTATTTCAGACAACTTCTACTCCTACAGGCTAAACCACCGCTTATGGGGAACTAACTGCTTACTAGTCTATGCATACCATGTGTATCTACAGCGACAGATGCCATCGAACTGAAAATGTCACTTACCCAGTGTACATCTGTTCGTGGCATCAGTCGCTGAGATTCACATGGACCCACCCACCTCCCCGGAAGCCTGTAGCAGTTCAGAAGTTACCTTCAATTTTGTACATTTGTATATATATTATTTAATCCTTTAATAGGTACATACTTACATTTTTCATTGCGCGGGCACTATTACTATAGTACAACTCCTACCTCACCCTCTGCGGGGAAAACAATCGAAGATGGAGTCGACGCCCATGCGCAATGAGCACAGAAGGAGGAGTCACTCGGTCCCGTGACTCGAAAACACTTCTTCGAAGAAAAACAACTTGTAACACTCCGACCCAACACCAGATGGCGAGCTCATGCATACCATGTGAATCTCAGCGACTGATGCCACGAACAGATGTACACTGGGTAAGTGACATTTTCATTCTCACAGCACCATAAGGCAGTTCAACTTCACATGCATTTTCAAACATGGTCTGCCGTGCTTCCTTTAATTCTCCAAACAACAAAAAAAACAATTACTTTTAAGTTGTGCACTTCCAATCTCTAATTCCACTCCCAGACTGCCGACTCGACAAAATGTTTTGCTTTCACTAATGACCGAGCTGAAAACAATCTCTGGAATGCACTTCTTAGTTGAAAGAAGACATTTATTATTACTTCACCACAAGGTTCCTGAGAGAGATTAGTAGGTTGGAGGCACACGTTAAAAAATTGTCACAGCAATGAAAGGAAAATATATCAAAGTGATTCTCAATTGCAATGTACACAGCAAATATATGCGATTATATTATAGAATAACTTCAAAGCAAAGAATAAAAGTTAAAATTCATCACCATAGGGCCTATCACTGCTCCTCATCTTTCTAATGCCTGCAAGTTGATGACTCCTGTTCAACTGCGAGAAAGAGATTTTCCACCCGTACGGGACAGGTCAGGCAGCTGTCTGCTCCTGACTGAAGTCTCAGAAAATTCCCCTTGCTGCTGCCCAGGGACACCTTTTATCCCTTCCCCCTAATAGTCAAAACATGCTAGCTATTTTAGGTCAGAGTTGGAAGAAACAAGCGTCGAAGGTTGGCCAGGCCTTCAAGGCTGTCTCTTCCAAGGCTGACTAGAGAAAAAAAACAAAATATGCGCTTCCTTATCATGATTAGTGTTCGGTGAGTGAATCTACGTAAAACACAGCTTGGTTTACCCTGTGGAAAAACACAGCTCATCTACAATGTCTCAACTGCAATGTCTAACTCCACGATAAAGCCAATAGGCAGCTAAACTGAATGTCTAATGCCACGTTAAAGCCAAAGGCAGCTAAACTGAATACAGGATGTAATGTCTAATGCCACTTTAAAGCCAATAGGCAGCTAAACCGAAAACAAATTGTAATGTGCTACTGGTGAACATTGAACAACTAATATGCACAGTGGTGAAACACAGTCAGTGGTCAAACATACTTATTTTCACTACACCGTATGAACCAAACTGTACTTACCTCCCCCAGGAACCGTTTAATTTTGCACAGTGTCCACTTTTAAAATAGCTTATTGCCATTTTATGAAAAACTGTGTACATCACTGTTTTGGTTCAAAGTTCTAACTTTACCTATGCAAAGTACCTTACATTTAATGTGCTTACCTGCAATTTGAATCTTTTGGTTCTAAAATAAATTAAGAAAATAATATTTTTCTAAATAAAAACCTATTGGCCTGGAGTAAGTCATTGAGTGTGTGTTCTCATTTATTGCTCGAGTGTGTACAACAAATGCTTAACACTACCCTCTAATAAGCCTAACTGCTTGACCACACTACCACAAATAGATCATTAGTATTATCTGTTATTGCTTCTGTCAAGCCTCTTGGGGAAATCCTTGGACTCTGTGCACACTATATCTCATTTTGATATAGTACATACAAAGCCAGCTTCCTACACATCCCCATTGGTTTTCAGTCAAAACACCAAGTTACAGTCAAACGTATGCACCACATCCCACATTTGGGAAGGCTACACCTTATGTACCGCATCCCACATTTGGGAGGGCTATTACACTTCCTGCCCCCTTGCCAACCTCCCTGTCTCCCTCAATGTGGCAGCATCAACACATCCTTAATTATGTTCCCACATTTCTGTTCAGTGGAAGTCACTGTCAAACTCCTCGGGTTACACTTGTATGTGGTGTTTGTGTAGTTTGAGCAGTGCCAAGAATACAGTCAACTAGTGATTTGAAAGGAAGCTGGTGTGTGGACATTTACTGCATCATCCTGTAGTGTTCTTCAAAAATATTCATTTTCCTATCTTTCCTAAATTGTAGCAGGGGACGTGGTCCTTATGGAAAAGAAGTGTCCCACTTCTTTGTTTCCAGTCTAGTGGTGTCCTGGCTTCATGTGTGCCAAGATCCTTTAAAGATTGTGAGGTTGTCAGCTAGATATCCAGGTTTGTCATGTCATAATGGCTTTGTAAGTTATGTTTTTGATTTTGAACATACTGCAGGGTGAGTAGTGTTTTCTACCGGAGGTAGTCCTCGACTTCTTCACTTAGTGGGGCACTCAGCCTGGGTGGGGGGTACTTTCAGCTGCACTACGCACCGCTCCCAATATCCTTGATATCTTGATTTCTGAAGAAGATTTGCCAATACCAGGCCCCAAGTCATTCTCATTGCCCTGGGATGGCAGAGAAGTATTGTGGTATGTAGACCCTCTGCGCTTCTGCATAAACTGCCTGCCTAAGCTGCCATTCAGACCGGACCTCCTCTCCCACTCAGAGGCGGCGGTGCTGCTCCCCAAGCCATGATGCCTCACATACATGCCTGGGAACTGAGGCTGGACATCTAAGTTCCTCTCAGCTGCCACCAGAGGTGGTTGATGTTATACTGTGAGCACATCACCCCTCCACAAAGTCTGCTTACTGTGGCTGACAGTGCAACTTTGTGCATGGTGTCTGGACAGTAGTATAGACTCCTTGCATGCCAAGTTGTCCCAGGTCTTGCGGTTCTCACTTTCCCTTGCCCAGAAAGGGTGTATAATTGGTACTGCCCAAAAAAATCTTGCTGAACTGTAGGCATTTCTTTGTCTGCCAGATCAGCTGTCCTTGTTCAGGTTTATGATTGTAATGCGTTTTCTGAAAGGACTGATTAATTGGTATCCTCCAACCCCCTCTGTTGTTCCCCAGTGAAACTTCAAGTTTTGTTTTAATTTTTTGAATAGGCAGTCCATTTGAGCCCTCGCATTGTCCCTTAATGATGGTGACCTTGGAAACAGCTTTTCTAGCGGCAGTAACCTCAACCGAACAGATAAGCAAGTTACGGGCTCATAGTTCCCATCTTTCAATTACATCTTTTACCTGTACATGTTAGTGTTGGTAACCACGGCTGCTTTCCTACAGATTTGTGACTTTTTTCCATTTATGTCAGTACAGCATTCTTCCAACTTTCTATCCCCCTCCCCATCCCAAGGAGGAGGAACAGCAGTTGCATAGCTTGGATCCTAGGCGGGTGGTCAACTATTACCTGGACCACACCAAATACACCCGACTAGATGACCAGCTATTCATGGGTTACTGTGGTGCCAAGAAAGGCAAAGCAGTGCAGAAAATAATCCTTTTGAGATGGATTATCTTCTGCATTACCTCCAGAATCTTTTACTGGGGGAATTAAAGCCCATTCCACTAGAGCTAAAGCTACCACTTATGCTTTTATGAGAGGAGTACCCATTGCAGGTTATGCAGGACAGCTTCTTGTTTGTCGAGCATTATTGTCTGGATTGCAAGTTGTGTAGTGAAGGTCTACTTAGCCAGCTGCCTCTTGCAGGATTTCCTAGTTCAACTCCATCAACCTTCTTCCTTGATGGGGCAGGGCTCTGGAATCTATTCCACAGATGGGAATCTCCAAGTGGAATTATCCATCAGAAGAAAGTTACTTCCCTCTTCTTCCCTGCTTTCTGGTAGATATGTTATCTACCTTCAAATTACTCATTGACCCACCCACCTCTCCGGTTTGATTGTTGTAGGGAAAGTTAATAAGATCCCAAAATATATTTGCCACTGCACTGCTCCATTGATGTCAGTTTATCTATTGAAGGCTTGGAAAAAAATGGATGGAAACAGACATATGTATGCCGGGGTGGACGCTACATGCCTTTTGGCATTGATGCAGCCAGCGGCTCCTACTGGTGACATCAGAGCTTTGAAATTTCCTGATCCAGTTTGATGTCTTAGATTATTCTACAGGTGAGGAATCAGGGGCATGAAGATTATCCACCAGAAGATTATTACCTCAGGAAAGTAGCTTTTTCATATGTTATCAAAACCCTGGAAGTTTCTTATTAAATTCAAGTGGTCTGGATCAATCGGAAAGGGGCATATATTTTTTCAGTCTTTCAAAATCTGAGTTAAGAAGTAACATGATCCTAAAAGCTGTACATTTTTCTTTGGCCCTGTCCATTTTATGTATCTGGCTATGTCTGTTTCTCACACAGATTGCTTCTCACTTCCATTGTCCTGAAACATACTAAATCATCTGGTCCAGTGGGATGTCAGGGAATTAAAGCATTTGTAAAGCCCATTGGTCAAGCTAACTGGGCCAGGAGCTTAGTGTGGTAGGATATATTTAATAATTTCCCGCATGTTAACTCCTTCAGTAAGTCAACTTTTGTGTCACGGGGTAGGATAGGAAATTGTACAGAAGCGAAGAAGTCTGTTATTACTTGTTGGGTGGGTCATTGACTCTGGTAAAGCGCTTGGTAACATTATAAGAGTGTCTTCCTTTTGTTGGATTTAGGTTTTGGTCAGTACCCGTCCCATTATGTAGCATTGGGTACACGTCCAGCCTCTTTTCCTCTTCTCATTCGAGCTACCAATAATCCACTTTATTAGCTTTTTCATAGAATTTGTGTTTAAGGTGCAGGAGGGCATTCTCTGATTTCCCTCTCTTTGAGTAAGTCTAAGTGGCTCTGACTCTTGTCATCCTATCATTCAGAAACTGAAGAACTTTTTCTCTATATATTGTTGTTGTTTTATTATTAATTCAGATTCCAATAGTTTTTGGTGAATGTCCATGTGTGCTTTGAGGGATCGTTACTGTAAGTCTTCACACATGGTAGCAGCCAGTGTCTTTCCCAGTTAATGCTGAAAAACATGTTTATCTGATTTCTCATCTCTTTTTTTTGTTGTGTCTAACTTTAAGTATAGATAAATCGAATTTCCAAAATCTCCCCTGTATATATTCCCCCCTGGAAGGGTCCATATTATGGGTGTGTGGTCTGATAGTGTTAGCAGGACTATCTATATTTTGGTTGTCTAGGCCATTACTGTATGTGTCCCCCATATCTGATGAACTCTGGAGAATGCTCTGTGGCTATGTGAAAAAGGTGAATTCCATTTCTGCTCGATGGATTCCCCTCCGCAAGTCAAATAAGCTGGTATTGGCCAACTTATAGTGTAACATTTGTATCCAATACCTGTGTTGCAATGTAACATATATTCGTCTTTCTCTGGATGATGGACTATAATAAGGTTTTCCCTCCCACAGAATCTCACATTTCTTCTCCTGTACTACATCCAGAATCGCCATTATATGTGCTTCTTGGCCTGTGTTGAGGGTGTATGAGGCTGCATGGGTAATCTTCCGTCCACTAAGGTTACCTATTAGTATGACATATCTCTCTTCTAGTATGTCTGGGAGTTCTTCATGTATTTCTAAGGACAGGAGCTTATATGTAGCCAGCATCCCCAGCTTCTTTTCATTAGCTTTGATGGTGGCAAATAAATGTATGAGATATAGCTGATAAAACATTAGTCTTACATCCTTCACCACAAGATGTCGCCTGTAAACATATTAGATCCGGTATTTCTCTACTGATAAACACCATATGTCTTTTCATTGACATGCTCATGCCCCTAAAGTCCAAGTTACAATTCTAACCACGAAGTGTATTTATTAGTTTGCTATTAGGATTGTCATCAGTGCATTAAAAATCCTCCTTCACTGAGTTTCTGAGATGTTGTTAAAGTGTTGTGACTTTGCTGCACATAGCCTTCCCTCCTCTCTTCTTCCACCCAAATAACCTCAACAACTTAAACACAAGCATAGTGAAAATAAACACGGGTATCAAATCTGTATGGTGTGATGGAGAGTAACAACTGTGGCCAGTGACACCCTCATTTTCTTATGTAGTGGATCCTTGTGGTATGTGTATTTGTAAAACGCACTGCAAGGGAATCCTGGTGCTGAGAAGGTGTGTGTATGCGTGCGCCTAGCCTTGCCTATGGTTGGTTGGTTAATTGAGAAGCCAGGTCTTCAGCTTCCAGCAGAATTTAAGAAGAGAGGAGAAGGCAGGTTGTTCCACGCGTTAGTAGTGTTGTAAGAGAAAGCCTATCATCCTGGTCTGATTCTGTGCATGTGTGGGATGTACGCAAGTAGGAGTCCTACAGAGTAGAGGTGTCTGGTCGGTTGGTGGAAGGAGATGCAACTGTTCAGGTAGCTGGGGCCTATGTTGTGTACTTCCTTGAATATGTAGTTTAGAATGAGCACGTTTGTGTATCAGGAGCAAGTGGAGCTCCATGAGGTTTGATGTAATTTCTGTGTGGGAGGTTGAGGATGAGTCTAACTGCTGAGTGCTGGATGATTTGTAGTCTTCTAGTGAGTTGCCTAGTAATCCTGGCATAGAGGGTGTTCCTGTAGCCCAACTTTCTGGTGACTACGGCGTGGATGACAGTTTTTCTAGTGTTGCTTTGGAGCCATTTGAAAATCGTTCTCAGCATCTTCAGCATGTGGAAGCAGGATGCAGTGATGGTCTTGACTCGTGCAGTCATGTCTATT
Organism: Pleurodeles waltl; assembly: GCF_031143425.1. Lineage (NCBI taxonomy): Eukaryota > Metazoa > Chordata > Amphibia > Caudata > Salamandridae > Pleurodeles > Pleurodeles waltl. The sequence continues at coordinate 764,294,802 of NC_090445.1, forward strand.
TTGCTGCCAGTGTTTAATCTGAAGTTCGTGGCATAGGTGCTGAGTGTGGATCCAAATTTGGGCACCCATCAGGTGTTCTTGTTGAAGATCACTACTTCTGTCTTGTCTGGGTTGAGCTTGAGACAGTTGGAAGTGCAGAATCAACATTTGGTGTATGTGGAGTCAAAGCACATCTCTAGCTGGTGTAAAGCGTTTCAAGATAAAAGGAACCTGCATTGAGAAACCTACACATCTGTGGCCAAGAACCTGTTGGCAAGGCCATTAAGAGAGGTCCTGCAGTACTATGCAGCATAAAGCTATACTGTGTACGAAGTGATAATGCTAAAGGTAGCTTCAAACGGGTAAAGAAAAGAAGCAATGAAACTACCATGATCAAATACAAGTAGGATGCATAAAAGCCCTAGCTGACAGAACAATTGATAATATAGCAAACTGTTGTTATTCTTACCAGAGCCTCTAGAAGAAAAGTTATTCGACCTCAGCAGTGGGCAAGGAGGCCCAAGAAGTAGTAGTACAGGGGTTGTGCTTACTGAGCAGTTTAATGCCTGAAGCGGAACACCATCAAAGCTTCCATGTGGCGTCTCTGAACAACTCCAAAGGTCTCCAAAAAAGTGACGAACTCTGTAGAAATATGACCTCTTTCTTTGTATCCATCAGACTCTCCAGGGTGACCCATGGTCCAGCACGTCACAGGGACTTAAAGATGGCATGGAAAAATCAGTTCCTAGTGAACAGCACAGTATCGAAGAAAACTCAATCGTCAGTGTCGACCAATTGTATAAACAGTTATAATCTTGCAGCCTTCCTGAAACCACCACTACCATTTGATATCACTGCAAAGCAGAATATTGGCGATAGATGGACTGCAGGGATAGAGACATTTGATGATTTCATTCATGCACTAGAAGAAACTGATAACAAAACTATTATCAAATACCTCAAGAATCTTGCGGATGAAGATGTAAAAAGTCATAAAGAAAATGCCGCAAGCTGAAAGTTATGTACTGTCAAACTGAAGAAGCCTTGAATCTAAAGGTTAGTGCTGAATGTAGATTACGAAAAGTATATTTTCATTGAGGAACATCACAGTTGGTGAAAACATGGACACAATTTTTGAAAGACTGGATACGCTCATCAAACACTGTAGGTTTAATGATTTTAAAGATGAGGAAGCAGTGCGCCTCTGAGTGATTGACAGATTCTTGTCAGATTATTCAGGTGATTGATGCTGGCCAGGTGCAACAGATGCTGAGAGAGTATCTTATTCTGGAGGAAGTTATTTTGGCTGCCAAAACCGAAGAGCGTGCTGGTCGACAAGCGGCTGACATGGAGGCCAGGAGCCCACAAAATCATGAACATGAAAAGCCAGAAGAAACACAAAGCTGAAGAACCCAAGGTGATTTATCCATGGGAAAACAAGTTGTGTGCCCAGTTGTGTATTGTTATTACCACACAAAGGTAAATGTCCCGCCATTGGACAGATTTGCCACATCTGTGGGAATGAGAACCATATTTTAACGGTTTACAAGACAAAGGAAAAAGTACGTGCGTCACAGCGAAAAGATGAAATAAACAGAACGTTCCAGAAGCGGCATTCAACTCCCGCTCAAGCATTAACACCATTTGAAACAAATCAACATCAAATGAAGTTGATAGTCATCGAAATTATCATCAGAAAAGTTCTTCAGTATCAAGTGAAAATGAAGAAGTTGATTCTGCAATGTCGATGTTTACTTCAGAAAAATATCCGCATGTGGGTCTGGCCCATGTGAAGAGAAATATCAGTCAAAGAAAAGTTGACATGAAAAAACAACAAAGTCCCCCAAACATTGTTAAAAAATTGTACGAAGTAAACAGTTGTTCATTACCTTTCATTATCAACAGTGGTGCGTCGATAAACATTATGCCTGAAGAGACGTATAATAAACTATCTCCATTACCGCAACTGATGCCATAAAAAAACTAAAGTATACAAAGGGGCTGCATCAACGCCATTAAAAAGTCAAGGTTCAATCATAGCGACGATGAAACAGGGAGACAAAGGTGCAAGCTCCCGTTCACGTGCTTCAGGGTGTCAAGTGCCTGTTTATTCTGTTTCAGCCCAGCTGCTGATATGGGACTGATCTCATTGAACTACAATGTGGATGCTCATCATGAAATAGTAAGTCAGTTCCCTTCTTTGTTTCATGGGTTAGGACAACTTAAGACTACAAAAGTACGATTGCATGTTAATGAGGATGTTCATCCTGTTGCACAAAGATACTGAAGAATAGCATGAATTGTTGAAAAGTAACTCAAAACATTACTTAAACAAGATATCATTAAGTGTCTTGCTGGTCCAGCGCCATGGGTTTCTCCCATATTGGTAGTACAGAAGACGGACAGTAAAGGAGCCCTGGATTCTTAATGTTTTGGAGAAAAATGACGACCAAGTTACCACAATGGACTAACCCATGATCAAAATCTGAGGTGGAATCCCGTAACAAAGATCGTAAAAAGAACATGAAGGCCTATGCAGACAAGCGACATGCAAAGGACTTTGTTTTCACAAGAGGAAATTGAGTGCTTGCCCGTCAGTTGAGAAAAGTAAGTCTGATGCTCCATTTGATGCTGAGCCATTTCATGTCGTAACCAGCACAGGACACATGGTGACTGCCCAATGTCCTGAGAAATCCATTGCTCAAAATTTCTCTCATTTCAAACTTGAGGCTTCCCACTGGTCAGATAATGACGTAGAGACTGATTCGGAAAGGACAATTGAAAAACCCCAGTCTGCTGTTGCTCCTGCATTGCCAACGCATATTGTGGACACTCCTATTGACAATCCCAGTTTCTAAAAACATGATCGCTGTATGGAACCAGAGTGCCACGAAGGCTCATCAAATAGCTATGATTGTGTAAAAAATTGAAATTTTTCATTTAACAGAGGGGGGAGATGTAGTGTTGTTTGAGTTCAGAATGGTGGAACCCTCTTGGCTCCTAAATGGCTCTGTAGAACTGTGACATAAGTGTTAGAACGTGTTGAAGTGAATGCAATTTTAGAATGTTGAGTTGGCAGTTACACACAGATGAATAAAGGCGTATAATACGCAGCTCAGTGTGTGGTGTAGTTACTTGTGGATACCCCGGCTGGGGAAGATGCTACAGTCGTCATAAGAGTGGATATTGATGTGTGCACGGATGGCGTTGGTCAGAGAGATCGTATATGCGTTGACGAGGGTGTGGATCTCCCCCATCCACATATGAAAGTCAGTGTATGAACAACTTCTGTCAGAGGTTAATTAGGGTTAGACTGCGAGCGCTGTGCAAGTGTATCCACATAGTGTAGCACCCCCCATCCTCCTGGTTTCACTTTTCTCAGTAGAGAGAGCCTGCATCAGGCTGACTTTGTTTTCTTGGCATCATGTTTCCTGAGGAGGAGGTTTCTGCCATGGATGAATCCCAGTAACTTGCCATTAAGTGAAAGTTGAAATTGGAAAATGTCGAGGTTCATGTCATTTAGCCATGGTTGTACTATTTGTTGACTGTTTTTCTTGATGAATAACAGGAATTCTGTCTTGGTGGGGTTGAACTTTGTGTAGCTAATCAATGTCAACGTCTGCGTAAAGAGAAGGAGGTGTTTGAGGGATTGGATGCCAGGAGCTGAAGAATTTTTCAAGTAGGGTTATCTGTTGTGGATTTGGTGCGGATAAGGGTGGGTGGTCGATAGTGTTGGCAATATCTGGAGGTGAAAGTCATCGTCATCTGTAGTGAGGAGGGCATCACCCATGATGTCATGTTGTTGTCTTCATCCTGCAGTGTGATATGAAGCCAGATTAATAGGAATACAGGAGATGATTGGTGTTGATGTAGTATTGGAGTCGGGCTTAGACTGGTTTTCGATGGTATTAAGAAGGAAGGCTCTGTCCTGTCTTGAGAGCTTCTGGGAGGAAACCTTGAGTGAGAGAGGCATTCAAAATAGTTACTGTGTGCGAGGAAACTTCTCTGGAGGGAGCTTTAATGAGTGATGAAGGCATGACTTCATGTTAATAGGAGGTCGCTTTGAAAGAGGTTTGTATGTCAGAAAGATCTGCGAGAAATGGGGCTGAGAAGGATGACCATTGCAGGATGCTATGATATGCTGTGGTTCTAACTGGAGAAACACACTTGTGGTTTTGCGATGTGCTGAAGGGTCTTCTGTATTTTTGCACTGAAGAAGAGGTTGATGACTTGCACTTGTATGAGTAGTGTTTGATATGAGGTTCTAGCATGGAGCCAAGGATCTGGGCATCAAGAAAAGTATTGTATTCTGCTGGTTAAGGTCTGTTTGTATGCTGCATGAAAGGTATTGTTAACAGATGTATGTTATTTCCAAACTTTTTAAGTTTTACATTCTCTCCAATAAAGTTCTGTGTAGGTTGGAACCCATGAAATTATATTTACTTCAAATTATTTTTTGTTGATCAAATGTACTTCAGATAGATTTGCATCGCATCACCTATTTATATTCAGGACTGCTGGAATTATACGTCAGGGGGTGGCCTAATAATGCAGCAGAGTTGAGTAAATTATGCAGCAAGAGAAGGCAAATTATCCAGGGTAATGCAGCACAATTTGTGATACTCCATTCTTTTGTAATTTTTGCCCTGCCTGGGTATTGGTTTCACATCAATAGTACCAGTGTAACACCCAAATACTGCAATAAGCTACAGAAAGGTGACCAGTTAAACTTTGCAATGGGCCTTCAACACATGTCGCTGCATTTTTAAATGTTTGAGCTACAAACATTTGTTTTTGTTAAAATCTGCAGATTATTCAGCAGAGGATGAATTATGTGACAAATGGGGCACATCTATAATTATGCAAAAAATGAAGCACCTGCCCAATCACATAACTTCAATGGTCCTCTTTATATTGAATCACAAATTCAGAGACATTTTTTAAATATTTAATTCTCTCCTTTTCAGTACATTCAAGAACTTTTAAAGGAACAGCAATCTCTGGAGATTTTTTTGGAAGGCACACGCTCCCGAAGTGGAAAGACTTCCTGTGGCCGGGCAGGACTGCTGTCTGTATTGGTGGACAGTCTCTGCACTGATGCCATTGCTGACATGCAGATCATACCTGTCGGGATATCCTATGATCGGATCATTGAAGGACACTATAACAGTGAACAGCTGGTGAGAGCCTTTGATGCCACTAGATGTGTCTTTATCAGTAACAATAATTTTAATTGCACTGTATGGATTTTGTGTGTGTTTTATCGCTACCCCTTTTTGCACACACATACACACACTATACACATACATGTATATATGAACAAGTTACTTACCTTCGGTAACGCCTTATCTGATAGAGACAGGATCTAGCCGTAAATTCTCTACCTTTTTAATTATTCTCTGGAAATTGTTTCCAGCAGCACCTCTATGCATCAGTAGAGGGTATTGTGCGACTCAGTAGTGACGTCATCCCCTGGATGGGACATCGACTGTGTCCATATAATCCCCTCCACGACATGCTGGCATCAGTTTCTTCCCTGACTGTTTTTCGGGCCAAAATGTAGAGCCACTTATAGAAACTACCTATTGAAACAGTGTGCCAAAAAATATATATTTCTGTGTTAATCAGTTATGAGCCCCCAATGAAGGATCTTAATGCCAAAAAGGGAACTTTGAGATAAAAAGAGAAATCACTTTGTAGATCTTCCCCTGAAAGAGAAGTCCCTGTTTGTAGAAATCAGCCTCAAAGTGGGGAGGATGGATGGATGGATGGGTGGGTCAGTAAGGAATCTGCGGCTAGATCCTGCCTACCAGATAAGGCGTTACCGAAGGTAAGTAACTTGCTCATTTGATAGACATCTAGCCACATATTCATTACCTTATCATTGGATACCTAAACAATACCATCCCTGGAGGAGGGTGTGCAGGCCGATTTCGGACCAGAAACGCCTGTAGGTCCAGAAGGGCAAATGCCTGTCACAGTGGCCCTGACTGTTCAAACAGCACATTCTAATGCAGTGGATGGTATCTAAATCTGGTAGAATAAGCATGCAAGCCCTCATGGATTTGCTTCTCGGGCAATGCGTAGCAGACTTTAATGCAAGCGACTAATCCTGCGAAAAGTCACTAACTAGAACAAGCCAGTCTAGAAAGATGAAGTAAATAAGAACATAATCCACCATAAGAACTGTGGAAGGGACCACAGGCAGTTAAGGACATAAAGGCACTGAAAAGCATGAGAATAGCATTGCCGTGGCAATGGAACAAAATGTTTTGGGAGGAGACAAACAATATAAACACACAAACCACCTGACCCAAAGGTGGGATGGAACTCGTGATCGACCTGAATATGGATTTCAGAGTCAATAGGCTATACCTTGAGCTATAGCTATTCACCATAAAAAACAGCCAAGCTGCTCTGTCAAAGCATAGAGAAAGTGTAAAGCCAGAACCCATTTATGAAGAAGCGTTGAACAATGCTGCAATAGATTATGGCGAAGATTTAAACAGCAACTATTGTCCCAAGAATAAACTGCCAGAGATGCGATAATGCCTCGGGGACATCTAGAAGGTAGAATGCACATAGGAGTAAAGAAAAAATGATTGTCAATGTACAGCCCTTGAAAATTCTACTGGCCCTCTCGCTGTGGCAAGTCATATTTGATCAGGTGGAGCCATTTTTAGGACTTACTCGCCCCTTCTGGCGAGTTTATAAACAACAGGTGGTTCTGTTCAGTCACAGAGTGAAGAAGCAAAAAAGACTCTTTTAAATCTTGTTCCTGTCACATTTGCTCTGTGTTCAGAGTCAGAGGTCAAAAGTAAATTTGTCTTTCAATTAATTTTCTTTCTGACTGCAGAGTTCCAGGATTTTGTAAGGTGAATGGTCTAATTTGCTGTAGAAAGACTGTGAAATGAAAGGCTGTAGGGTGTCAGGTTTATCCTAATAAATAACATTTAAATAACTAAGTCAACTGTACAAATATTTCAGAATAGTAGTTGTGAAAGCCCATTGTTTGTACTTTTGTGTGCTGAAAAAAATATTTTAATAGGATGAAAACAAATCAGAACACTTTACTTGGTGATGGGCAAAGAATAAATGTTTTCTGAAACCCATTTTTTACAGATGAATACATTATATAGTTTTATCAATAAACCTGCAAGTTAGGAAGGTTTTTGGACATTTCTTGGAAATGTACTGTCTATAAATGAGTGCATTTCCACTTCATGCCTTAGGAACATATTTTTTTAAAGTGATTGTTTAAACATAAACTGATAAACACTCCTGCTCTGATAGCAATGCTATTAGTAAACTAAGAGGCAAATCATGGATCATGTGTTACCCCACCCCCATATATGGGCTAGATTCTTTTTATACATGGAGCCTAAGACTTTTTTTCTGTACAGCAGAAATGCTAAGTTCAAATATTTGAAGGTGCACTCATGTGAGAATGAAGAAAAAACAAATTTGTAAACTAAAATATTTGCCTAGGATCACACAATTTGAGACCCTTTTTCAGGTTACGTACATTACAGTTGTGTTCAAGTAGATTATTCAGGGTACTCGACCTGCAGTTCTAGTAATATTTTTATGATTTTTCAAGCCTGATGTAACAACAAAGGAAATAGGTATAATTAGATATGGGACAAGACAAAAGCCAACACTACAATGGTGTCATAAAAATGCATGAGGGCCGCGCAATCGGCAAGACTGAACTAATACAAGAGAAAGGATGTGAAGGACATCACACACATCCCTGAAAAAGAAGGCTATCAAAGCATGTAAACAAATGCCAACTGACTTAGAATTCCTCATTAGGTGGCTGATAACAAAAAGCTTAAAAGAAGACAACAGGTGAGAAACCTGGCTGTAGTACAGAATGAACGGAGTTGCAACAGTTGCTCACTATCGGAAATAATGCCCCTACAGGAAATGGGGGACATTAAACCACCAGAAGTAAAAGACAAAGCACGTCTACTGTCTGTAGCATACCCAAGTGTATAGGTATCTCATGAAGGGAGTGAGAAACACAGCAAATGGGAATATACCCTCATGAATTAAGGAACCTTAATAATGCAGAAACGCTATACCTACCACCAAGAGGTCTAAATATAATGAAACCAGAAGAATAGATTGAAAGGAACAGACCAGGGAGATTGTGTTCGAAGGGAGAAACCAATCCCCGTACGAGCAATCCCAGTAAAAGACGCAGCCATAATGTTTAAAGAACATGCAGAAACAACCGGATCTTCACCATAGATTGAAAACAGCCATCAACACAGAATATGACCACATGGCGATGTCTTAAGAATAAAATGTAGAAATCGGTAGGCCCTGGATGAGTGTGGCCTCTTGCCTAAGAGAAGCCTGTAGCAGCCAATTTACAGGAACTTGCCTCTAACGATAACAAAGTATCACACACTTCCTTGTGAAGAAGAAGCAGTGCAAGGACAATGAGGCCCAGCAGCACAAGAGAAAATGCAGTGACACAAGAAGGAATTTGCACTTGTGTACTACTGTTGCCGGATATACCAGCAGAAAGAGCCCATGCTACTGAGGCATAGCAAGAGAGAGCTCTCTTTAAAAACAAAAACAAAAAAAAGATAGATGTGCAATAGTAGTACCACTTGCCTCAGTATTCCACATTGGGAAGGAAGAGTCTCGCATGAGAAGATCAATAATAGAAAGAGAAGCATAAATATTGTTCCAATATTAATAGCAAAGAGAAACCATACAATCAAAATGGTAGCTGTTTGCCACCACAAGTGGCTCTTTCACCCTAGGCAGGATTCGAATCCTTGTCCTGGAAAGGCTGCCCCACCAGAGGCACAATACCTTGCCATTGCTATAAAAAGAAAATTGTGCACTTGAAAGGCCCTGGACAAACATTCCCAGGAAGACAAAAGACAAGTTCCCTATAAGGGCTAGGAAGAACAATATGAGATATATAGTAATGCCTACAAGGCATACAAAAAATGTACTACACAGAGCAGGCTACATACCATCTCTTGAGCATGAAGCATGCATTTAGAGAAAAAGAAAACCCTGTGTCAACAGGGCTAAACCCACTTAGGATCACAAAAAATACATCTCACAGACAGCATAAAACAATAGCTGTCAGTAATAGAGAAAAATAAAAATACCTGCAGAGCCAGGAACACCGTACCAGGTACCACCAGAAGGTGGAATGTTTCAGACTGAATGAAATTAGGGAGCTGAAACTTGGCTCAGTTGGATGTATAGAACTCCACATTACAATGGGTCCACCAGTAATGTAATAGAATAGGCATATTTACCAATCTGTTCCACCCCGACTGTCCCTGAAGCGTTGTAACACAGAACCGGCATTAGTGCAGAACAGGCGGGCGTACTTGAAAGGCATATCTACCAAAGTGGATCTGCCAGGCATGACTGCACACAGCCACAGAGTGGGCCATGGCTTGGCCAACCGAGTCTGTAGTTTCCATACCACACCTTATGACAAACTGAGCTGCCTCTCACCCGTCCTGTAGTGTCTGGGCGAGTACTCTACAAGTCTTCTCTTGAAGCGAAGGTAGCAAGCGCGCCACTGAATCACACAGTGGATGGGAAAGAAGGCCCATAATATAAGAGGTATTTATCGAATGCAGGGCCGAGCTGATTGAAGATAAAATATTTCAGCCACATTTTTCAGCCATCTGGACCCCCTTTCAGGAGGAACTTTTGGGAGGGCGCTGAGGTTAGAAGAGGCTGTAGCAGCCTGCACCACAAAACTTCTTGCAGTCTGGTGCCGTAACCATGTCCCCGGGGCAGGCCAGTATCTATGGGCTATGGATTGGTCCACAGGGCCCCTTGTGGTGGGCTTAGCCCCGATCCCTAAAAGATCACATAGTCCCTCACTATATAGAAACACAGGCTCTCATCCTGATTGGCCCTGTTGAAGCACTGTTACCAAAGGGTCAGTGGTCATCTCTACAGAGGGGAGCTGCAATTCTAGGACTGCACCTGCCCTCTTCAATACCTCACCGAAGGAAGACCTCACCTCTGTCTTAAGGCTGAGAGGGGAAAGGAGGTCTGAAGCCAGTGAGGACTCAAGGCCACAAGTCTCACACAAGTCTGTCAGCCAACTATCTTGCAGAGGAGGCTGGACAGGCTTGTCTGCAGGATTGTTAAATCCCAGTTCCTCTTCTTCACCTCCAAAAGCCTGTTTCCCTGAAGGAAAACAGCAGGGGATTCATGAGATGGAGGAGAAAGTGTATCCGAACTGGGCGGCATCATTGACACTGCACCAGATGCCATCCGGTGTTTGGTCAGGGTTGTCTCTGCATCGATAGAGCAATAAGTTCAGCGCCGACTGGCGATGCTGACGTTGACTGATCCAACTCAAGTGTCGGAGGTGGGTACCTGAAGGCCTGTGCACCTAAACCGGTAGGGGTCCAAGGATGGATCCAGAGGACCTAACTGACACAGAGGGAGAACCTGCTGGTGTGGATTCAGATAGGACACCTCCCACCTTCTTAGGGCTAGGAAGCGCACCAGAGGGAGGTTGGGGCCCGAAAATGGCATGTAGGGAAGTGTGATAATCCTGCATCTGGATCAGACTTGCCCCTGCTCCAGGGAAAGCATTGAGGCGTGGGTTGGACTCATGTGCCAACTCCACAGCCTAGGATTGGGAGAGGGCATCGGAAACGCCAGACTTACTTGACAAAGGTGGGTGCTGTGACTTAGACTGCTTGTGTTTAGCAGTGTGCTCCTTTAACCTGGAGGGGAACGTATGATTGCGGGAACGGCTCGTGAAACAAACTTGGGCTGCTCCCTGGACCTGGAGCGAAACAGAAAATGCCAAACGTGCAGCGAAAATCTTCATATGTCTTCCCGCAATGTCTTCGGCCAAAGGAGATGACAGCAGAGGCAATCCTTGGAGCTGCAGTGTTCTTCTATACACCACATACAAACCATATAGGGTTTTTGTGGCCCATATCTACCTGCCACAGGGCCCAAAAGGTTTAAACCTGTGACACGAAGAAACAAGTGGACACTGTTCCCTCGACAAACGTTTTGTCAAGATAAGCCAACTTAGCCTGAGAAACTCGGGATCCACGTTGTAGCCTGGAAAAGAAGGAACTGAAGCACATTAGGGAGTGGATTATATGGACTCTGTCGACGTTACATTTGGTGGACAACGTCGCTACGGAGTTGCACGACGACCTCTTAAAAAAAACTTTCTGGATCCAGTATGGCACCTGGAGAAGAATTCTAAGATATGGAATCTGCAGCTAGATGTCTATTGCAGATAAATGTTTATATAAATGCATATATATCTCTGTGTGTGTGTGTGTGTGTGTATGTATATATGTGTGCATATATATATATGTATATGTGTTCGATGGCATGTGTAGCTGCAGATTGGCATTCTGTGCATTATCCTGCCATCTAGTGTTGGGCTCTGAGTGTTACAAGTTGTTTTTCTTCGAAGAAGTCTTTTTGAGTCCTGAGACCGAGTGACTCCTCCCTTTAGGCTCCATTGCGCATGGGCGCCGACTCCATCTTAGATTGTTTTCTTTCCGCCATCGGGTTCGGACGTGTTCCTCTTCGCTCCGTATTTCGAATCGGGAAAGTTAGCTAAATTATCAAAAATTCGACGGTATTGTTAACGTTCGGTACCGGGTTAGTGCTAGTGTATCAGCACCAACATCAAGAGCGCTCTGGTGGCCCTTCGGGGCTTCCGTTCTTCTCGGAGGCCTGGTCGGCCCGACCACACCCGTCGTCCCAGACTTATGGACCGGACCCCCTTCTGCTTCTGTCCTAAGTGTCATTCGAAGTATCCTTATACAGACCAGCACCGGGTCTGTAATCTGTGTTTATCACCTGAACACAGGGAGGATACTTGCGAGGCTTGTCGCGCGTTTCGATCGAAAAAGACCTTGAGAGATTGACGCGCAAGAAGACTGCAAATGACTTCGACACCTCGGCCGAATCTGAAAGTGACCGAACCTCGACGGTGCAGCGAACAGTGAGTAAACCTGCCCTGTCCAAAACGCACACAAAGACATTTAAGGCCATGGGGACGCCACCGCCAGCAGGCCATGGCTTAACTCACCGAAAAAGGCCAGAGAATTGCCGAAGACTTCCGACTCCGGTCGAGATTCCGGCACCAAACAATCTCAACACCGAAAGTTCGATTCACTCAAAGTGAGGAAAATATCTTCGAAACGAAAAAGACTATACCTGAAACCTCGGTACCGAAAAAATCGGCTTCGGAGCCGAAAAGAAGCTCTTATACAGAAGAGCAGGGACTTTCCAGCCAATTGAAGGAAAGACATAGATTTGAGCAAGAATAAGGTATGGAGGAACCGGACCATACACAAAGGAAGTTACATATCCAGAAAGAGACTGGAAAAATACAAACCTTACCTCCACTCAAATCTAAAAGGAAACTTGCATTTCAGGAGACAGAAATGCAACCTAAGGTAAAGGTGGTTAGAGACAAATCCCCACCACCAAGGGTATCACCACAACCGTCTCCCCGCTGTCACCAGTGGGAACACTTACAATTCAGTCACCCACACATACTGGGATGACACAGGATGATGCTGATGCATTGGACTTATATGATGCACCAGTATCGGATAACAGTCCGGATTGTTATCCAACAAAGCCATCACCTCCAGAAGACAGTACTGCATATACGCAGGTACTATCCAGGGCAGCTACGTTCCACAACGTAGCAATGCACACAGAGCCAGTGGAGGATGATTTCCTGTTTAACACCTTGGCATCCACCCACGCTTCCTATCAGAGTCTGCCAATGCTCCCGGGCATGCTCAAACACGCGAAACAGGTCTTCCAGGAGCCTGTAAAGGGACGAGCTATCATGCCTAGAGTTGAGAAGTAGTACAAAACTCCCCCAACAGATCTGGTTTTCATAACACAACAACATACACCGGACTCAGTGGTTGTAGGAGCGGCAAGAAAGAGAGCAAACTCTCAATCGTCAGGAGACGCTCCACCGCCTGACAAAGAAAGCAGAAAGTTTGATGCAGCGGGCAAACGAGTGGCAGCACAAGCAGCCAATCAATGGCGGATTGCAAATTCGCAAGCTCTACTTGCTCGCTACGACAGGGCACACTGGGACGAGATGCAACACATCATACAGCATTTTCCCAAGAAACACCAGAAATGTGTCCAACAGGTAGTGGAAGAAGGACAGGCCATATTTAACAACCAGATAAGGTCCGCACTAGACTCGGCAGACACGGCAGCACGAACGGTCAACCCAGCGGTAACCATTCGCAGGCATGCATGGTTAAGAAGTTCTGGATTCAATCCAGAGATTCAACAAGCGGTGTTGAACATGCTGTTTAATCAAGAACAGTTGTTTGGGCCGTAAGTTGACACAGCAATTGAGAAGTTAAAAAAAAGACACGGACACGGCCAAAGCCATGGGCGCGCTCTGTTCCCCACAAGTCAGAGGCACCTTTAGGAAACCACAATTCAGACGAGGTTTTCGGCAACAAACATCAGAGCCTTCCACCTCTCAAACCAGACCCACCTATCAGGCACAATACCAGAGGGGAGGGTTTCATGGTTCCTATAGAGGACAATTCCCAAGAGGAAGGGGAAAGTTCCAAGCAACCAAACCAAGCCAGACCAAACAGTGACTTCATTGTCACAAAACCCCAACACCTGTCACCAGTGGCGGGGAGGTTAACCACATATTATCAAAACTGGACACACATTACCACAGACGCATGGGTCCTATCAATTATACAACATGGTTATTGCATAGAATTCACAAAATTCCTGCCAGATGTACCACCAAGAACGCACAATCTGTCCCAACAACACTTAGACCTATTACAAATAGAGGTCCAAGCACTACTACAAAAACAAGCAATAGAGCTCGTACCCAATCATCAGAAAGGAACAGGCGTCTACTCATTATATTTCCTAATTCCAAAAAAGGACAAAACGTTAAGACCTATCTTAGATCTCAGAACACTGAATCTCTTCATCAAATCAGACCACTTCCACATGGTAACACTTCAAGACGTGGTTCCCTTATTAAAAAAGGAGGAATACATGACAACATTGGATCTCAAGGATGCGTATTTCCACATACCCATCCATCCTCCTCACAGAAAATACTTAAGGTTTGTAATGCACGGTATACACTATCATTTCAAAGTGCTACCGTTCGGAATAACAACAGCCCCAAGGGTATTCACAAAATACCTAGCAGTAGTAGCCACTCACATAAGGAGACAGCACATGCACGTATTCCCATATTTAGATGACTGGCTAATAAAAACAAACACTCAACAACGGTGTCTTCTCCACACGCAATACGTTATAGAAACTCTACACAAACTGGGGTTCTCTATAAATTACCAGAAATCCCATCTGAAACCATCCCAAATACAACAATATTTGGGAGCAACACTCAACACACAAAGGGCAATTGCCACTCCAAGTCCACAAAGGGTCCAAGCGTTCCAAAATGTAAGATCAAGCATACAGTCAAACCAACACTACCCAGCAAGATTTGTAATGAAACTTCTAGGCATGATGTCTTCATGCATAGCCATTGTCCCAAATGCAAGATTACACATGTGGCCCTTACAACAGTGCCTAGCAAAACAATGGACACAAGCACAGGGTCAACGTCAAGATCTAGTGTTGATAGACCGCCAAACACACTCCTCGCTTCAGTGGTGGAACCCTATAGGCGGCCATTCCAAGACCCAGTGCCTCAAGCTGTTATCACAACAGATGCTTCCATGATGGGGTGGGGAGCACACCCCAACAATGACAGCATACAGGGTCAATGGGACAATCAACAAAAACAACTTCACATAAATCATTTGGAACTGCTAGCGGTGTTTCTAGCATTAAAAGCATTTCAACCACTGGTAGCCCACAAACACATCCTTGTCAAAACCGACAACATGACAACAATGTATTATCTTAACAAACAAGGTGGGGACACACTTGTCACAACTGTATCTCTTAGCACAAAAGATTTGGCATTGGGCAAGTCACAATCCTATTCGCCTAATAGCACAATACATACCAGGCATTCAGAATCAGTTAGCCGACAATCTCAGTCGAGATCACCAGCAAACTCACGAATGGGAAATTCATCCACTTCCACTTTCTCCACTGGGGAACACCAAACATAGACCTATTCGCAACAAAAGAAAACGCAAATTGCCAAAACTTCGCATCCAGGTACCCACAACTTCAATCCAAGGGCAATGTACTATGGATCAGTTGGTCAGGGATATTTGCTTACGCTTTTCCCCCTCTTCCATTCATTCCTTATCTGGTCAACAAACTAAGTCAAAACAAACTCAAACTAATACTCATAGCACCAACCTGGGCTCGCCAACCGTGGTACACAACACTGTTGGACTTATCAATAGTACCCCACATCAAATTACCAAACGTACCAGATCTGTTAACACAACACAAACAACAGATCAGACACCCGAATCCAGCATAGCTCAATCTAGCAATCTGGTTCCTGAAGGCTTAGAATTCGGGCATTTAAATCTTACACAAGAGTGTATGGAGGTCATTAAACAAGCAAGAAAACCTACAACTAGACATTGTTACGCAAACAAATGGAAAATATTTTTTGCTACTGCCACACTAATTAGATTCAACCACTACATGCCTCCACAAAGGACATTATATACTTTTGTAAGTGTACTAAGTAGCTTACAATCTAGCATTCGCTTCCATTAAAATCCATCTCCCTGCAATATCTGCCTATCTGCAGATTACACATACAACATCACTTTTTAGAATCCCAGTCATTAAAGCATTTATGAAGGGACTAAAAAGAATCATACCCCCAAGGACACCACCAGTACCTTTGTGGAACCTTAACATTGTATTAACATGACTCATGGGCCCACCATTCGAACCCATGATTCTTGTGAAATGCAATATCTGACTTGGAAAGTAGCCTTTCTAATAGCTATCACATCACTTAGAAGAGTAAGTGAGATACAAGCATTTACTATTCAAGAACCCTTTTTACAAATACATAAACATAAAGTGGTTCTCCGTACAAATCCAAAATTCTTACCAAAGGTCATATCACCATTCCATCTAAACCAAACTGTGGAACTCCCAGTCTTCTTTCCGCAACCAGACTCAGTAGCCGAAAGATCCTTGCATACATTAGACATAAAAAGAGCACTAATGTATTACATTGACAGAACAAAACAATTTTGAAAAACAAAACAATTATTTGTAGCCTTCCAAAAACCTCATGCAGGTAACCCTATATCCAAACAAGGCATCGCCAGATGGATAGTTAAATGTATTCAAACTTGCTATATTAAAGCAAAAAGAGAATTACCTATGACTCCAAGAGCACATTCCACTAGGAAAAAAGACGCCACAATGGCTTTTCTTGGGAATAGACCTATGACAGAAATTTGTAAAGCAGCCACCTGGTCTACGCCTCATACATTTACTAAGCATTACTGTGTAGATGTGTTAGCAATGCAACAAGCCACAGTAGGACAGGCTGTATTAAGAACATTTTTTCAGACCACTTCAATTCCTACAGGCTGAACCACCGCTTTTTGGGGAGATTACTGCTTGGTAGTCTATGCACAGCATGTGTATCTGCAGCTACACATGCCAACAAACGGAAAATGTCACTTACCCAGTGTACATCTGTTCGTGGCATGAGACGCTGCAGATTCACATGCGCCCTCCCACCTCCCTGGTAGCCTGTAGCCGTTTTTAGTTGAATGAAAATTGTAAATATGTAAATAAGTATTCTTTTAATACACAATAAGTACATACATAACTACTCCATTGCATGGGCACCTCTAGTATATTCAGAACTCCTACCTCACCCTCTGCGGGGAAAACAATCTAAGATGGAGTCGACGCCCATGCGCAAAGGAGCCGAAAGGGAGGAGTCACTCGGTCTTGTGACTCGAAAAGACTTCTTCCAAGAAAAACAACTTGTAACACTCCAATCCCAACACTAGATGGCAGGATAATGCACAGCATGTGAATCTGCAGCGTCTCATGCCACGAAGAGATGTACACTGGGTAAGTGACATTTTCCATATATATGTGTGTGTATATATATGTTCAATGGAATGTGTAGCTGCAGATAAACATGCTATGCATAGTCTGCCATCTGGTGTTGGGCTCGGAGTGTTACAAGTTGTTTTTCTTCTAAGAAGTTTTTTCGAGTCACGAGGTCGAGTGACTCCTCTTCTTCGGCTCCATTACGCATGGGTATCGACTCCATGTTAGATTGTTTTCTTTCCGCCATCGGGTTCGGACGTGTTTCTTTTCGCTCCTATAGTTCGAGTCGGAAAAGTTCTAAGACTCTCTAATTCTGTTTCAATCGGGTACAATCTTCCATCAACACTTCTGTACCGTCGGGTCAAACATCTTTACTCGCCCTTTGGGGCACCTGCACCCAACTCAAGCCTGGTCGGGCCGACCGCGTGGAAGCCTCATGGACCGGACCACATTCTGCTTTTGTCCTTAGTGCCACGCAACATTTCCCTACACAGACCAACATCTCGTCTGTAATCTGTCTCTCCCCAGACCATCGAGAAGAGAATTGAGGTCTGCAGATCCTTCCGTTCTAAGAAAACGCTCCGAGACAGAAGAGCATGGAGATTCGAGACGGCGTCCAAGAGCACCGAAAGCCTCGACGTCGAGGAGGAGGAAATCAGGCACACAGCAGTCTCCATCCGAGGGTCCGACTCCGAATGGGAGTCCGAGGAGGACAGACCGGTCACGGCAGGACAGCACGTGAGTATGCCTGCCCCTGCTCCAGCCAAGCCCGAACATAAGGCCTTGGGAACACCACTGCCGGAAGGCCATGGCTCGACCCGCAAAAAGACCTCCGGTGACTAACCAACAACTTCTGCACCGAAAAAGGCCACGCCACCTAAGCCTTCATACTCGAGCCGAAGCTCTGTCTCCGAGACTACCAAGCATCGATCCTTCGAGTCGAAACCTCGAAAATCGTTTTCGGAGCTGGGGCCAACATCCACTCCCATCCTTTCGATACTGAAAAAAACAGCTTCGGAGCCGAAAAGGCCAATTTAACGGAGGAACATGGACTTTCGCAAGCACTCCAAGAAATCCATAAAATAACTGACGAACATTCACAAATGGAGGCTATAGATGAAACGCAAGCCAGGATTCACATCCATAAGGACACTGGCAGAGGACACTGGCAGAATTATAACAGTACCTCCTCTAAAGCCTAAGAGGAAATTAGCCTTCCAATACATTTGGACACTGATCAGCCACCACCTAAAGTGCCAAAGTCTAAAGAGAAACCTCCGCGGCCTCAATTTTCTCCTCCTCACTCTTCTCATTTGCTTATCTCTCCCCCTACTAGTCCCACACCTGTGCAATCTCCTGTACATTCATTTGATTCACAGCATGACAATGTGGATCCATGGGATCTTTATGATCAGATCCTATTCCAGATAACAACCCAGAATGCTATCCCTCTAAGCCATCACCACCAGAGGATAGTACAGGATATACTCGGGTAATAGCTAGGGCGGCATCCTACCACAATGTCGCCATGCACACTGAGCCGTTAGAGGATGACTTCCTTTTTAACACCCTCTCCTCTGCACATACCACCTATCAGTCGCTTCCCCGTGCTCCCAGGCATGTTAAATCATGCAGAACAAATATTCGAGGAACCAGTGAAAGTCAGAATAATTACTCCAAGAGTGGAGAAAAAGTATAAGCCACCCCCCTCTGATCCTGCCTTTATCACACAACAATTGCCTCTCGACTCTGTAGTGGTAAGCGCAGTTAGGAAAAGAGCAAACTCGCAGTCATCAGGGGATGCAGCCCCACTGGACAAGAAGAGCAGAAAGTTCGATGCTGTGGGCAAAAGGGTGGCATCTCAGGCAGCCAACCAGTGGAGGATAACCAACTCCCAGGCATTGTTGGCTAGATATGATAGAGCCCACTGGGATGAGATGAAGGATATAATCCAACATCTCCCCAAAGACCAACAAAAAAGAGCGCAACAAATAGTTAAGAAAGGGCAGGCTATAACAAACAATTAAATCAGGTCAACCCTAGACTCTACAGACACAGCAGCTAAAACAATCAACACTGCAGTCACTATACGAAGACACGCATGGCTTAGAACTTCAGGATTTAAGCCTGAAATTCAACAGGCTGTCCTCAATATGCTGTTTAACCAAAAACTGCTTTTTGGTCCTGAGGTAGACACGGCTATTGAAAAAAGATTCAGACACAGCTAAAGCCATGGGTGCTTTGTATACAACGCAATACAGAGGATCCTTTCGTAAGCCCCAATACAGAGGTGGATTTAGAACCCAACCACCTGAGGCATCCACCTCACAAACAAAGTCGGCCTACCAGCCTCAATATCAAAGAGGTTGGTTCACAGGCACTTAGAGGCCAGTACCCCAAAGACATGGGAACATATCAGTCAACAAAGCAAGCCTCACAACAGCCAAAGCAGTGACTTAATCCATCCCTTCCCAACTCACACCTCACCTGTGGGGGGAAGACTGCAAAGGCTCCACACCAATTGGCTACCCATCACAACAGACAACTGGGTATTCTCAATCATCCGCAATGGCTATTGCATAGAATTGGAACAAATGCCACCAAATATTCCACCAAAACCACACAACCTCTCCACACAACATATCACCCTCTTGCAAGAGGAAGTAACAATCTCTATTACTCAAACAAGCAATAGAGCCAGTGCCACAAAATCAACTAGGAACAGGAGTTTACTCACTGTATTTCCTCATTCCCAAAAAGGACGGAACCTTAAGGCCAATATTAGATCTCCGAACCCTCAATCTTTACATCCTGTCAGAACACTTTCACATGGTAACACTACAGGATGTTGTCCCACTACTTCAACAGCACGATTTCATGGCAACATTAGACCTCAAAGATGCATATTTTCACATACCCATCCATCCAGCGCACAGAAAATATCTCAAGTTTGTAATTCAGGGAAAGCATTATCAGTTCAAAGTGTTACCCTTCGGAATAACAACAGATCCCAGAGTATTCACAAAATGCCTGGCGGTAGTTGCAGCCTACCTAAGAAGGCAACACATTCACGTCTTCCCATATCTTGACGATTGGCTAATAAAATCCAACAGTCATACACAGTGTCAAAAACATAGGCATTATGTAATACAAACCCTAAACAACCTAGGGTTCTCCATAAACTACCAAAAATCATACCTTTACAACCTGTGCAAATTCAACAGTATTTAGGGGCCACACTAAATATGCAAACAGCACTTGCAAGCCCAAGTCCACAAAGAATACAAGCTTTTTGCAATATATTGACACAAATACAGCCAGCCCAACAGCACACTGTCAAATTCATCATGAAACTGTTGGGGATGATGTCATCCTGTATCACCATTGTCCCACATGCAAGACTAAACATGCAGCCTTTACAACAGTGCCTTGCACAGCAATGGTCACAGGCACAGGGTCAACTTCACTATCTAGTGTTGATAGACCGCCAAACATGTGTATCACTTCAGTGGTGGAATTCCACAAATCTAAACAAAAGGCGGCCATTTCAAGACCCCATGCCTCAGACCATACTTACAACAGATGCATCAATGATTGGCTGGGGGGTGCACCTCAACAGTCACAACATTCAAGGACAATGGGACGCCAAACACAAACAGTTACACATAAATCACCTAGAGTTGCTAGCTGTATTCCTAGCACTCAAAGCTTTTCAGCCTCTGTTCACTCACAAGAACATCCTTATCAAAACAAACATGACAACATTATATTACCTAAACAAACAAGGAGGGGCCCATTCATCCCCAGCTCTCCCTCCTAGCCCAAAAGATTTGACATTGGGCAATACACATCAAGATTCACCTGGTAGCACAGTACATTACATTCCAGGGATACACAACCAACTAGCAGATGTTCTCAGCTGAGATCATCAACAAACACACGAGTGGAAGATTCATCCTCAGGTGCTTCAGATATAATTTCACTATTGGGGAACACCAGAAATAGATCTATTCGCCACCAGCGAAAACGCAAAATGCCAAAACTTCGCATCCAGGTACCCACATCCCCTATCCAGGGGCAATGCTCTATGGATGAATTGGCCAGGGATACTTGCTTACGCTTTTCACCCTCTCCCGCTCATTCCATTTCTAGTCAACAAACTAAGTCAAAACAAACTCAAACTCATACTCATAGTGCCAACCTGGGCATGTCAACCCTGGTACACAACACTATTAGACCTGTCAGTAGTACAACATATCAAACTCCCAAACAGACCAGATCTGTTAACACGAAACAAACGAATGATCAGGCATCCAAATCCCAACATACTCAATCTAGTGATTTGGCTCCTGAAGTCATAGAGTTTGGGTATCTACAACTACCAACTGAATGTATGGACGTAATTAAACAAGCAAGAAAACCCACTACCAGGCAGTGCTATGCAAACAAATGGAAAATATTTGTGTATTACTGTCAATCTAAACAAATGACCCCTCTTTCAGCATCAATACAAGACATTGTATGTTATTTGCTTGATTTGTAAAAAGCAAACTTAGCTTTTTCATCCATAAAAATACATCTCACTGCAATCTCCGCGTACTTGCAAAATCTACAACACAGCTCTTTATTTAGGGTTCTTGTTATCAAAGCCTTCATGGAAGGATTAAAATGCATCATTCCACCTAGAAGGCCTCCAGTGCCTTCTTGGAATCTAAACCTAGTGCTCACACGACTTATGGGTCCACCATTTGAACCTATGCACTCATGCCAGATTCAATACCTAACATGGAAAGTTGCCTTCCTAGTTGCAATTACTTTATTAAGAAGAGTCGGTGAAATCCAAGCTTTCACTATTCAAGAACCGTTCATACAAGTACACAAACATAAAGTTGTACTTCGAACAAATCAAAAATTTCTCTTAAAAGTTATATCACCGTTTCATATCAATCAAACAGTGGAACTACCAGTCTTCTTCCCACAGCCAGACTCTGTATCAGAAAGAGCCCTGCATACATTAGATATTAAAAGATCCTTAATATATTACATAGATAAAACAAAATCATTTAGGAAAACCAAACAGTTATTTATGGCGTTCCAAAAACCTTATACTTGTAACCCTATTTCAAAACAAGGTTTAGCAAGATGGATAGTAAAATGCATCCAAACATGTTACCTTAAAGCTAAAAGGCAGCCCTTAGTTACACCTAAGGCACATTCCACATGGAAAAAAGGGGCTACAATGGCTTTCTTAGGAAATTTACCAATGGCCGAAATTTGTAAAGCAGCCACTTGGTCAACACCGCATACATTTACCAAGCATTACTGTGTAGATGTGTTGGCAACACAGCAAGCCACAGTAGGTCAAGCTGTACTTAGAACACTATTTCAAACAACTTCAACTCCTACAGGCTAACCACTGCTTTTATGGAAGGTAAAACTGCTTTGTAGTCTATGCATAGCATGTGTATCTGCAGCTACACATGCCATTAAATGGAAAATGTCACTTATCCAGTGTACATCTGTTCATGATGGCATGTTCCACTGCAGATACACATGCACCCACCCACTTCCCCGGGATCCTGTAGCCGTTTAAGTTCAACATTCATTTGTACATATGTATGTGTGTATGTATGTATATGTATGTATGTATGTGTGTGTATATATGTATATATATATATATATATATATATATATATATATATATATATATATTCCATTTGCATGGATATCTCTTTTCTTTATACTCTATCACTCCTACCTTACCCTCTGCTGGAAAACAATCTAACATGGAGCCGATGCCCATGCGCAATGGAGCCGAAGAGGAGGAGTCACTCGTTCCCGTGACTCGAAAACACTTCTTTGAAGAAAAACAACTTGTAACACTCCGAGCCCAACACTGGATGGCAGACTATGCATAGCATGTGAATCTGCAGCGGACCATGCCACAAACAGATGTACACTGGTAAGTGACATTTACCATATATATATATATAAGATTCAGCAGTACCATTATTCTCAGACTTGCATTTGTTCATCTTGTTTTTAAGGGCAAACCGAAGCAGAATGAAAGCCTTTGGAGTGTTGCAAGAGGGGTCATCAGGATGCTGCGCAAGAACTATGGCTGTGTACGAGTCGACTTTGCACAACCGTTTTCCTTAAGAGTGAGTCCATAGTAAATTGCTATTTTGTCTGCTGGTACAAGACACAAGTAACTACAGATAAATTCTAAGATATCATATTGTTCTATACTATTAAAAAGAAACAGTGCCTTGTTCCCATGGTGGACAGGCTCAAGGCTGATTTGCATATGTCTTGGTGCAAACTGGGGTGGCATGGTGAGCAAAAGAACAATGGATTTAACCCACATCTGTGACTGGAAGTGAGTGTTTCAGCACTCCCTTCATCATCCTTTTGTGTTGCTAAAGTTGACTGCTTCAATTCAGTTTGCTATAGAGGGCTCTGTCCGTTGCAAAACGAACTGAAAGTCAGTCTGCTGATACCATCAGAAAAGGCATATATTCATGAATTGAGAAAGAATGTCTGTTAAACTTCTTTAAAAAAAAAAAAAAAAACAACCACATCGATTTAACATGAAACATCACTACTCCACTTGTAATCCGGGTTCCCTCACCTGTTCAATATGCTGCTCAAGTAGGCCCCAAGGATCCTTCCTGGATCCGGACCAGCGGCGGTCGTGCCATCGCGACCTTCCCTGTTGCCAGTCCTAATACTGACTCAGCTGGCAGCCACTGGCAGCACCTCCCCATTCTGATCTCAACTCTGATACTGACCCAAAGGAGTGTCGATCAGTGCTTTTTCCAGCGCTGTCCGGAGCCATGCCTTGCAGGTCAGATCCTGAGGCCTATTCGTATGTGCTAGCATTTGTGGAAAAATGGGAGGTATCACTGGATCCTGAAGAATACCAGCCCTATGGAGATCCCAAAATGGACTGGTGTGAGGAGCTGAGTTAAGCCAGTGGATTAGATACTTCTCCAGGTACTGGTATGCTTTCTTCCCCTACCGTGGTTATGGAAGAGGGAGCGTCTTTTGCAGTGGTGGTACAAAGGGCAGCTGCCATCTTTGCCCTTCAATTGTCTTTGGTGGCAGAACTGCTACTCCCGTTTAACAAAGCCCTCGCTGGCGTCCTGCTGGGTGACCTGGTCCAAACCCAGCACAGTGGCTCCTGGGAATAGCACCATTGCCCATCGCCACTGTCCTGTCAGTGGGAGACCTAACACCCTACCCCAGAGAGCTTGGTGGTCTAGGCCTCTATGACCCCCATAAATCCTGGTGCCGTCTCTACTGCACCCTAAAACAGAGAACCCAAGAGGCTGGACACTTTGAGGAAGAAGATGTTTTCTTCTGCCAGCGTAGCATTGCAGTCCATGGACAAGGCATGCCTTTTGGGCTGCTACTCCCATGCTCTGTGGGGCACTGCTGCGCAGATTCTACCAACGGTCCTGGAAGAGACCCGGGCCCTACTCTCTCACTCTGTTGCTGATGGGAGAGATACAGCAAACTTCACCATCCCTTGTGGACTTGACACAACCAACTCACTGGGCAGAGCAGTTTCATCATCCATGTTCTTAAGGCGCCACGCCTGGTTGAGGATGACTGGCTTTTCAAGTGATGTCCAATCATTTCTGATGGACATGCCCTTTGACTCCCATCCCTTTGGAGACTAGGCAGATTCGGCACTGGAGCACTTTAATGACAGCTGAACTATGGGAAGGTCCTTTCTATGTCACCTGTCACCCACCAGTCCACCTTTTGTGGCTACTGAAGGGCTTCCAGCTGCACCAGTACCCTCCTAGTCTCCTTACCATGCATGCTGCACAGCCTCTGCATGGTCGATGGTGCAGTACCCACAGACCTCGTGGGTTGGACAGCCAGTAGTCGAATCAGCCCACCACGTCCCTGACAGCCGCAGCCACCAAACCCTCCTAATCTGCCTACATACCATCATGGGCATCCAGTTGGTGGCAGGATTTGTCGTCACATGCCCCACTGGCAGTACATAACATCAGACAGGTGGGTTTTGCAGATTATTCTAAGGGGCTACGCCCTCCCCTCCGTGGCCACCATCCTACGACAGGCTGATGGAGGATCAGCTCTCCCATCTCTGCTTTGCAGTCACAGCTCTCTTGGCCATGGGAGCCGTAGAGAGGGTGCCAACACAAGAAATAGATATTGGTTGTTATTCCCACTGCTTTCTGGTGTGGAAAAAGGACAGAGGCCTTTGTACTATCCTAGACCTTCGGCCCCTCAACTACTTCCTCAAGTAGGAGTTCAGGTCTGGTCTACTCTCGATCCTAGAGACTAATGGTAGTGTTAGACTTGCATGATGCATATTTTGACATTACTGTCCTTTCTGCACACAGGTGTTACCTGCAGTTTACAGTAGGCCACGAGCATTTTCAGTTTGCCATGCTCCCTGTTGGCCTCACTGAGCTGTGAGTCCAGGATATTCCAGCTATGAGACCCGTGTTTCAGCCTCTATCCTGGATTTTGGTGAGAGAGACTCTGAGGCTGTTGGGACTCCTGGCCTTCTGCACTCTGCTGGTATCATATGTACAATGACATATGCGGGTCCTACAGTGTGGTGTAGGAAGCTGGCCTGGTGTGGTGAGCACGTATGGGGGTCCAGATATCCTCTATTAGTGAAGTGTAGTCAGTGTCTAGGAAGCCAGGCTCTCTAGAGGTAGCTGTGGATGAGCAGCTAAGACTTATTTAGGAGACATGCAAAACTTGACCAATGCCACTGCAGCCACACAGCACTTACGCACGTGAAAGAACAGCACAGTTACAAAAATAAAATTACTTTATTATGGTAACCCACATATTAAAATACTGTATAGGCAAAACTCTACTAGCAGGTGACTAACACTAGTATATATACATTAGTAATCATGAATGGGCAATGAAAGCAATAGAAAACAGTGAAATAAAAGTAAATAATGGAGACCCTAGGGGGAAACTAAACCATATACTAAGTAAATGGAATGCAAACAGCAGCCCCCATCCCCCCTGTCCCCCCCCCCCACCCAGCGATGTGGAATCTGTAGAGGGGAATTTAAGGAACTGGGAACCCCAAAAGGATAAGTACCCCAGTGCCCTCCAACGATTAGGAGAGATCAGGTTAGTACCTGGTTTTCCCAACCCCATAGGTAAACGTAAAAGGACTGTGCAAGACTCGAGTATGACTGTAAGAAACAGAAGATGAATCCTGATAGAAGAGGACCTGCAAATGAAGGGGACCAAGTCCAATTCCAGTTGGAGTGTCCAGTTGGGGCCTGAGCCGCTACCCACCCTTCTGGAGTTGCAGGACCAGGTTGGCAATGAAACCCATGAGTCGGCTATGCAGCACAGGAGCAGAAAAGGAGTTCCAGAAGTGATGCAGTCGGTGTCCCAATTCGTAAGAAGAGTTGCAGTCAGTGATGTGGAAAAAACACAAACAAGCCTTGGCAAAGGCAAGAGTTGCAGACGAAGAGTTGCAGAGCTTCTGGGGACCAGGGAAGGTCCAAGGGGACTCAACCCAAGGAGAGTAGTCTCAGGCGACTCTCAGCAGAGAGGAGAGTCAGAAGCAGAGGATGAGGCCCCACAGGAGTCTCAGTGAGGCTAACTCAGCACACCTGCAGAGGAGTCCCACGTCGCTGGAGCAGCAGGCAGAAGACACTGCTTTGCAGGGAAGAGTGCTAGAGGCTGGGATTACACAGAGCCTGAAGATCCCTTGGAAGGAGAGCCAACAAACCTTAGTAGCTGCAAGAGTTGTGGTGCACAGGAATACTGTCCTGCAAGGAGAGGCAAAAATGCATCACCTTCCAAGTTGGACAGCTGGTAGAGGGGCCTCAGGGGACCACTTCAGGTCACAACTTGTGTTGCAGGATCCACGCAGTTTTACAGGAGAAAGGATCCATGCGGCCGGTCATTGTTGCACTTGGTGCCTGCGGATGCAGGGGAGTGACTCCTTCACTCCAAAGGAGATTACTTCTTGCTTCTAATGCATACTGAAGTCTCGCCATCCTTAGAGGATGCACAGCCAAGTAAATGTTGCAGTTGCTGAAAGGTCCGGGTTACTCAATGTTGCAGGCCGAAGTCGTTGCTGGAACTGCAGATTGTGGGTTCATATGAAGTCCAGATGCGGTTCCAGTAGCCAGAAGTCAAAGTAAACGATGCAGAGGAGACCTGCTGGAATCTTGTATGTCGAACTGAGGACCCACCCAAGAGGGAGACCCCAAATAGCCCTAAAAGGGTGGTTGGTCACCTAACAGGGTGCCAATCTATCAGGAGGGGGCTGTGATGTCACCTGCCTGACCTAGCCACTTAGATGGTCCCATGGGCCTCTGCCCACCTTGGATTCAAGATAGCAGAATCAAGTGGCCACCTGGAGGAGCTCTGGGCACCCTCTCTGGGGTGGTGATGGATAGGGAAGTGGTTACTCCCCTTTCCATTGTCCAGTTTTGTGCCAGAGCAGGGACTGGGGTTCCCTTGACTGGTGCAAACTGGCTTATGCAAGGAGGGCACCAAACGTGCCCTTCAAAGGATACAAGTGGTTTGGGAAGGCTACCCCTACCAAGCCATGTAACACCTATTTTCAAAGGGAGAGGTTTGCCTCCCTCTCCTATAAGGAAATCCTTTGTTTTGTCTTCCGAGGTTCGAGCTGATCAAGCACCAGGAGGACAGAAACCTTTGTGTAGGATGGCAGCAGCGCAGGCTGCCCGGGTTAACCCTACAAACTAGTAGAGCAAAACTGGGGTTCCTCTAAGAAGCCGTCAGAGTTCATGGGATCAGACAACAAATACTGGCAACAGTATTGGTGTATAATTCCGACGTGTGATACCAAACATACCCAAGTTTGGAGTTACCATTATGTACCTGGACACAGGTACACCCATAAAATGGTGTTCCCGCACTTACGAAGTCCAGGAAAATGGAGCTGGAGTTCATAAGGGCACCTCTGCTCATTCAGGGGTGTCCGCACACTCAGGTGTTTGCACCCTGCACTCTGGGCTAGGAAGGCTTGCCATAGGGGTGACTTACAGTAGACCTGGTGCAGTGACCTGTAGTGGAAGGGTGCTTGCACCTTTCAACACAGGCTGCAAAGGCAGGCCTGCAGACACATTGTACATGGGCTCCCATGGGTGGTATAATACATGCTGCAGTCTATGGGGATCCCCTAGTTCCTAAATGCCCTGGATACCTTGGTACCACATACTAGGGACTTACATGGGGGCACCAGTATGCCAATTGTGGGGTGTACGAAGTTAGTAACAACCAAATTTAGAGGGGGAGAGCACAGTCACTGGGGTCCTGGTTAGCAGGATCCCAGTTAACGCAGTCAAAACACACTGACAGCAGGCAAAAAGTGGGGTACTTTCCTACAAGTGGTACCTGATGTTCCAGTGGGGGAAGCATCATGGGAATCTTTCCGACATGGCCCAGATCTCGAAGGGTACTGCAAACCACCTGCAGTGGTGGCTAACGAACCGTGATTGGGTCAGTGGAAGATCCCTCCTATCCCCAACCAGATCTCACAGTAGTGACAAATGCATCACTCCTGGGATAGGGCAGCCATCTGCGAGAGGTGAAGATCAGTGGATTCTGGTCTCTGGTGAAAACCGGACTCCACATCAACTTGCTGGAGCTCCGAGGAATCCGATTGGCATTGAAAGCATTTTACCATCCATCAAGGGGAGGCTAGTGCAGATGTTCATGGACTACACCACTCCTTGTGGTACTGCTACAAACTGGGCTGGGTGGGGTCATGGACCCTTTGTCAAGGGGCTGTACATCTCTGGACATGACTTGAACAACAGGGCATATCCCTGATAGTTCAACACCTGCTGGGCTCTCTGTACACCGGGAAGTACGAGCTCAGCCTAAGATGCCTAGCGGATCACAAATGGCATCTCCATCTGTGCAAGGTCTCTTTCAGCAGTGGAGAGATCCTTGGTTACATCTGTTCGTCACTGCTGAGAACACGCAATGGCAGCAGTTTTGCGCACTGGAGTTTCCAAGGCAGCTCTCACTCTGTAACGCTTTCTTTTTGAGTGAAGCTCCGGCCTCCTGTACGCCTTTTTGCCCATATCACTCCTGTCTAGAAGGAGATCAAGAACGTCCCGGCCCAAGCCATTCTTGTGGCTCTGGACCGGGCGTGGAGAGTCTGGTATCCCGAGCTACTGAGCATGATCAGTCTGCTCTTTTGGAAGGGTCTTCTATCGCAGCAACAGGGGATGAATCTCCAGCCGAACTTGTCCAGACTTTGTCTTCTTGCATCGAGATTGAGCCGTAGCAGTTGACAGCTTTTGATCTCCCTCCTGAAGTCTATGATGTCATCTTGGCAGCCATATGTCCTTCCACTAAGACGGTATGTCTTGTGGCATGGTGTGCAGGAAAACAAGTTGATCCCCTTTCTGCCCCTCTTTCATAAGTTCTCCTTTTCATACTTTCTCTTGCTCAGCATGTCTCTGCATAGAGCACTTTCTGCAATTTCTTCTTTCCTGCAGTTTCATGACCAGCCATCCCACTTCAAGTCCCCTATTGAAAATAGCTTTTTCAAGGGTTCTGTACATCTTTTTCCCCCTTCCCCATTTCTCATACCTCAGTGGGACCCTATTCTTGTGCTAACATTCTTGTTGTGTGCTGCTTTAGTATCTCTCAATAATTGTCCCCTCAGGCACCATACAATCGAAACAGCCTTCCTCGTGGAAATTACACCTGCTCAAAAAGGGTGTGAGCTTCAGGCCTTGTCACCCAAGCCTCATTGCCTCACTGTCAATCATGACAAACTGGTGCTTTGCCTGAAGCCTCCTTTCTTCTGAAAGTGGTAACTCCATTTCACATAGGCCAATCCATCAACCTGCCTACTTTTTACGCTTTACCACTTCCCTACAAGGAATAACAATCCTTGACATTCCTCTAAAGAAGAGGAGAGCCTTCACCAGCTGAACCCAAGAAGAAAGTTTTCTTTTTACCTTGATTGAACAAGTGGTACCTGAAGTTCCAGTTGGGGCAGCCTCATTGTAATCTTTCCGACATGGTCCAGATCTCGATCTTGATTGAACAAGAGTTCCGGGTGGACGACAAACTTTTTGTGGGGTATGTTGGAGCAAAGAAAGGTCAGGCCGCGCAGAGGTGGGCCATCTACATATGGGTCGTACTCTGCATTAAGATCTGCTACACACCGGTGAAAAAGCAACTTTTCCTGAGGGTTTGCGAGCTCATTCCACCAGAGCTAAGGCTGCAACCACTGCATTAGCGCACATAGTTCCAGTCCTGGATATCTGCCTGGCAGCAACATAGGCCTCTTTGCACACGTTCACAGAACACTACTACCTGGACAGTTGGGTCTGTAGGGATGGGCACTTTTCCTGTACGGCCCTGCAGGGCTTCATTGTTTGAAATTAGTCCACAGACTCGCCTGCGGGGATGGTATTCCTGGGGTATCAATCCTAAGGTAAGGAATCTACAGCTAGATGTGTCTATCGGATGAACAAGTTACTTACCTTTGGTTACTCCTTTTCTGTTCGACTAGCTGCAGATTACTTACCGACCCACCCATCCTTCCTGCTCTGCGAATGGATTTTTAGGGACAGGGCTGTTTGCTTTCAAGGCCGTAGTTTTCCACACTAGTGGTCAGTATCCTTCATGGCTATTCGCTTCTGATGTGGAAAGTCATGAAAAGAAACAGATATCAGCGCGCCTGGGTGTCATTTATTTAGGTAGCGTAGGTGTCATTTCCAGCACAGATGACGCATGAGAAGCCAATCAGTGCCACCATCTGGCATGCAGGGGTACTGCTCTTGAAAAATCTTCCGGATCCAGTCTGGCGCCTAGGGAAATTCCAAGATAAGGAATCTGCAACTAGATATAGGCCCTCATTACGATCATGGCGGTTTGGCCTTCCATGCCGGCAGTGGTGGCTGAAGCCACCAGCCGGCATGGCGGGCCAAACCGCCATATAACGGACATGGTGACGGCCGCCAGTGGCAGCCATCACCCACCGCCAAGCTCCCGCCGCTAGGCAGCCTGGCGGCGGGTTGAAACACCATCCGCCAGGGTAGCTGAGCTACCCTGCGAATAATGTTTCATTTCCCGCCAGCCTTTTCCTTTGCATGGGCAGTGCAGGGGCCCCGGTGCAGAGCCCTGTCACGCAGGTCACGGCCCGATTTTCAGGCAGTGATCTGCGCGACGGGTGCAACTGCACCTGCCGCACAGAGGCATTGATATGGCAGAAACAAGGTTTCCGCCCACCGGCTCACAGAAAAGTTCATTATCTGTCCGGCGGGGTTCCAGGGTGGCTGGCGGTCAGTGTTTTGACTGCCAGCATGAACACGGCGGTTGTTTCCGCCGTGTTCATAATGACCAGCATATCATATCAGATAAGGTATTACCAAAGGCAAGTAACTTGTTCTTTTAGTCCTTCTTATATCACATACTCATTACCTTGTAGTTCCTCTATAGACTGCTCTGTGTCTTTGCATTAACTTATCGTATTTTAGAACCTTGCAAATGCTTTATGAAGCACAAGTGTAAGTTTTAATGTTGAGACTTCATTTTGTAGGAGTACCTGGACAGCCAAAGGCAAAAGCCAGTGCCCAGTCACCTTTCATTGGAACACGTTCTGCTGCCTACAATACTCTCTTCAAGGTGAGACAGACATTAGAAAGATTTGCCTACAAAAGCCCTGTTGTAATGAGAGACATTGCTGATGCAATAAAATAGAAAAGCTGCAATAAAATGTAGTATTGGCCAAATATTTTTAAAATTATGTTATCGTAAATTTAGCTAAGACTGTTCAGAAAGGGCAATTCCTCCTTGTGTTTGCATATCTTTCATTGGTATTTGTCATGCAGAGTGAATTTAAATGCATTTTAAGTGCAACTTTTCAGAAGGAGGAGGTTTAACATTGTGGCTGAAAACTGAAGAGATCTCAATTTGTATGTGATCAAGAGTGGGCCTATAGATCCACAGGCATTTCATATTAGGGTTTGATACATCTAACTGTTTAGAATCCAATGCTCTTGTTTTGAGAGGATGTTTGAGCAGGATCCCCATGTGAGTGACGAGAAATAATCACCCATTGGATTTTAAGCATCTTGTTGTAATAATGAAGTACCTAAAATGTTGCACCTTTAGTGCCCATCAGGCATAGCAGGTGATATCAGATTTTGAATACGGATGTTTTAGGTCTGTTGAATTGTTTCAAGTCAGAATGGCTTGTTGGCCATACCCACAAAGGGCGTGTTCGTCGAAAGGGAAGAAGTGAGGCTGAAAGTTTTTTTTACTCTGGCGTATCACGTAATGTTTTTGGAGAGGTGTGTAAAGGCACAATGGGGGATTTAGTGATCAAAGTGTTGCGTGAGGGTTCTAGGTATTGTATGAATATAAACTTGTAAAGCACTACATGAGGTTACTGGGATGCACAAGATGAGATGTCCTTTGGGTATAGAAAAGAGGTAGTGAGTGAGGAGAGGATTAAAGGTCATCAAGAAGAAATGTTATGGCTGGCAAACTCTTATAGTAGAAGTGTTTGACATGGAGAGCATCTGTGGAGTGTGCAGTATCTGTGGAAAGTCTGGCTAAAGTTTCAAGCAAGACTGAGGTTTTGAAATTGGCCTTTTTATTGTAGCATAACATTATGTGGTGGCATCTGTTCAAGGTGGACTTGTATTATTGTTATAGACTCCTTGATTGATGGTTAAAAAGAGAACCTAGTTATTCAGGGGATGTCCAGTCTGGCTTGCTATCATTCTTATTTGCCTATTGTATAATAATTTCCCTAAACTTTTTGTCATAGAACTTGTTCCAGTTTCTGGAGTTGGTAGTCTCACTTTTGGCCATCTTTTTATTGGCTTTTGACTCACGTAATGCCCCAAGTGTTTGCGCTTTTATTTTGACTTATTAAATTTAATTTGAACTCAGTGTAATCTGGGTAAATAAAGGACTTGCGTTCTATGACTTGTTTGTTTCCTAGTGCATGGTAGGGTTTACTTGTTGAAAAAGTTTGAGAGCAAAAGGAAGAGATGATAGAGTCAGAGTTTACTATGTGATTGAGGGATAGGGCAGGCAGAGTTAAAAGGAACGAAGATGAGGGTACTTGAATTGTGGTAGGGAAGATTCTAGACTGGATGAGTGGGAGGTTACAATTATTTGTTATTCTGATTGTACCTTAGTTTGTGTATCATAATGTGCTAGTGTTTATAGGGTAGCAGAAACTCCCTCTGACTCCATCATAAAACACTGCTTAACGCTTTCAGGATGAAAATTGCCTGGTGTTGTAGATCCTTGATCAAGCTTGGCAGTATTTCTTCATGAATTCTATGCGACTATAAGGGTCAGGTTTGTTTTAACCTTGTCAGTGCATTGTATTCCTACTGAAAATGTAACTAAACATCTGCTCCTGTGCAATAATTCTACATTTGATTTGATGGTGCATGCTCATTACAGTCGATGTTCAAGATAGGACTGTTACTTGATGCAGACAGCCGTGCAAGCTTCATGCCTCTGTAACAGAGGTCAGCATTATCACAAGTTGTTAAAACCTTTGCTGTTCTTATTGGTGGCTTGCTGTTGCTAATAGAGAGAAACGCCAGTTTGTAGATGAGGAACATTAGGGCAGACATTTTTTGTGATACTTAGTAGATCTACATCTATACTGAAGGCTGACAGTAACAGCAGGGCAGTATTTTAGTGTTCGTCCTTTTTATACAAATTTATTACGTGCATCAATTTGTCACCAAGAAAAACTTGCTGAAAATAGAACAGTCAAATGAGTGGTGGATTTTTCCCCACTTTGTTACCAGAAGCCAAAACTCATTTAATTTGCACAGCAGTAGAAAATGGAAGTGTAACAATTGCAGGCTGCAGTAGGATTGCTAGCATGCTCTCTAAGTTGGATGTCTTTTTTTGGTCCTGGAATTCCATGTTGTATATCTGGGAATTTTGGGAATACATTTTATTCAGTTGAATCAGTGAACCTGGTAGGTGATGTTTGAAGGGAAAGCCCATTGCTGGATGCATGGTGTTCGGTGTACCTAAGCAGTCTGACAAACCTAGGTATGTCTTTTGCCAGTACCAAAGAAATTAGTATCAAATGATGGTAAAACTTTTATCATTGTAGAAAACAGGTCACTGATGGAATGAGTACGGAGAGAGTACTTAGTTTGTTTCTAGTGATGATTACTTCAGAAAATGCAGGGATTGGATTGGCATAAAGACACAAGTACATTACCAGCAGGTAAAAGTGATTTCTCAATGGTGAGGTCAGTGGCGTTGTCTAACAAGCACCTATACTCCAGGTGATTTTTCACATCATATTAAGTGGACAAGACACTAAAACATATATCCATTTCCCCAGCAATCACCCATTTGCCTCATCGAAGTTTGCTGTGTGAGAATGTCTTTTTTTTCTCTGTTAGTCAGCCTTTCTGTGTTGGTCTGTGTATCTGGGTACCTGACACTCCTTGGCCAACAAGTAAAGTGTCTTGTATAAAGTGAATATTCAAAATTTTGCATTTGCCCCCATTTTAAACCTCAGTAGTTTTTTCAGAGTGCATACCTTTGTTGTCAAAGTTTGTGTTTGTTCTCAACTATATCAATTAATAATAATTGGACACATAAACTTTTGGCGTGTTCTTCCCTGTTATTGTAGACCTAATGATGTGGTGTATGATGGCGAGGCAGAACTGGCAAATTCCAGAGACCTGACAGATGAACCCTACAGAAGGCAACTCATCTCCAACCTGGCCAATCATGTGCTATTTAGTAAGTGTGATGCAGTGAATTGGATGTCTATGACTTGTAATGCATCAGTAAGATCTTTTCTACACTATAAACTTTGTATTTCCAATATAGTGCAGTGTGTTGTAGTGCTGTTCTTCTTTCACCTTTTGCACACAGCGCACCAGCTTTGAAATGTTTATTTAGAGGGTGTCACTGCAAAATGATGGTACTGCTGCTTGCAGCTCACTGCAGTCAATATATATCAGAATGGCCCCAGCTTAGTGGCTAATACCAGAATTGTGACAAATATCTTGTTTAGTGAGTCAAGGAGCACAGGGTAGTTCGTTTTGTGCTCCTCAAACTCTCACATGCTGTTTCCCACATTTGATTCCTTTATTCATGGTCATCTAGGTGGATTGAGAATGTTTTCATGTGCGTCTGCTGTCTCACCTCTCCACTCTCTTGAAAGCACAAGCATCTGAAGCTATGGCTGCTGATTGTGTTCCTTTATCAGAACTAAAACACAGTATTTGCTTCCTTTGACCCAACATCAAGCAACCTGTGTTCACAGATTATTACCAGCCACTCACTCAGTAATCATATTCTATGAGTGCAGCAAACCTTTTCAAATCCCTAGTTTTACTGAACTGCATAACTAACCTAATACTATAAAGGTATGCAGAACCTTTGCAAGTTACGAGTTTCATCTGTTGGTTGGAGGTCACGGACGCATCCTTTTTCTCTTGTTCGAATACAGACAGCGCTTTTTCATGATGCTTTTCGCTACCATACATATTGCTATTATTATGCGAGCATCAAGTAGGTGTTACATTTTTACATAAGGTTATAATATGCTAACCAGCAGTTTGGAGCTGAATGCAAGCAACTGCATGGCTCACAGTGCTCTTATATCATTTGAGGTTGTAATGCTTATGATACAATTACAAGAAGGGTATCAAAATTTGTCTGATATTAGATTAACACCATTTAGCCCAGTGTGAGATCATGTCTTAAGTCTGGGCCTATTCACAAGAAACAGGCACTTCTTCCAGATCAGTGATCCTTACCAGATAGTATTGCAGAGATTGAGTCACTATTTTTGTAGTTTTACATAGCATGAACTAGGCCTAAGGCAGCAGAGCATTTTACATGAGCACTAGATCTCATTACACAAGGTCATATTTTTGTTTTCTTAGCCACTGGTAGGATAAGTGATTTGCCCAAAATCACAGGTTGTTGAGGCGATGCCAGAATTGAGACATGGGTCCCAAATTCTGCACCTGATGTCGTTAGGTCACATCTCCCCATGTGAATGCCAGCTTCCTGCTTCTGTAGCATCTGTCAAAATCCCGTGGGTCCATAAAATCAACAATTTCGATCTCGGCAGGTGTAGGAAGTTGGCTCTGTATGTGCTATTTCAAAGTAAGGAATAGCATGCACAGAGTCCAAGGGTTCCCCTTAGAGGTAAAATAGTGGTAACAATAGATAATACTAATGCTCTATTTTGTGGTAGTGTGGTCGAGCAGTAGGCTTATCCAAGGAGTAGTGTTAAGCATTTGTTGTACATACACATAGACAATAAATGAGGTACACACACTCAGAGACAAATCCAGCCAATAGGTTTTGTTATAGAAAAATATCTTTTCTTAGTTTATTTTAAGAACCACAGGTTCAAATTTAACATGTAATATCTTGTTTGAAAGGTATTGCAGGTAAGTACATTAGGAACTGGGAACCATTTCAATTGCATGTATACTTTTCAAGTTATTCACAAATAGCTATTTCAAAAGTGGACACTTAGTGCAATTTTCACAGTTCCTGGGGGAGGTAAGTTTTTGTTAGTTTTACCAGGTAAGTAAGACACTTACAGGGTTCAGTTCTTGGTCCAAGGTAGCCCACCGTTGGGGGTTCAGAGCAACCCCAAAGTTACCACACCAGCAGCTCAGGGCCGGTCAGGTGCAGAGTTCAAAGTGGTGCCCAAAACGCATAGGCTCCAATGGAGAGAAGGGGGTGCCCCGGTTCCAGTCTGCCAGCAGGTAAGTACCCGCGTCTTCGGAGGGCAGACCAGGGGGGTTTTGTAGGGCACCGGGGGGGACACAAGCCCACACAGAAATTTCACCCTCAGCGGCGCGGGGGCGGCCGGGTGCAGTGTTAGAACAAGCGTCGGGTTCGCAATGGAAGTCAATGAGAGATCAAGGGATCTCTTCAGCGCTGCAGGCAGGCAAGGGGGGGCTTCCTCGGGGAAACCTCCACTTGGGCAAGGGAGAGGGACTCCTGGGGGTCACTTCTGCAGTGAAAGTCCGGTCCTTCAGGTCCTGGGGGCTGCGGGTGCAGGGTCTTTTCCAGGCGTCGGGACTTAGGTTTCAGAGAGTCGCGGTCAGGGGAAGCCTCGGGATTCCCTCTGCAGGCGGCGCTGTGGGGGCTCAGGGGGGACAGGTTTTGGTACTCACAGTCGTAGAGTAGTCCGGGGGTCCTCCCTGAGGTGTTGGTTCTCCAACAGCCGAGTCGGGGTCGCCGGGTGCAGTGTTGCAAGTCTCACGCTTCTTGCGGGGAGATTGCAGGGTTCTTTAAAGCTGCTCCTTTGGATAAAGTTGCAGTCTTTTTGGAGCAGGTCCGCTGTCCTCGGGAGTTTCTTGTCGTCGTCGAAGCAGGGCAGTCCTCAGAGGATTCAGAGGTCGCTGGTCCCTTTGGAAGGCGTCGCTGGAGCAGAGTTCTTTGGAAGGCAGGAGACAGGCCGGTGAGTTTCTGGAGCCAAGGCAGTTGTCTTCTGGTCTTCCTCTGCAGGGGTTTTCAGCTAGGCAGTCCTTCTTCTTGTTGTTGCAGGAATCTAAATCTTTAGGTTCAGGGGAGCCCTTAAATACTAAATTTAAGGGCGTGTTTAGGTCTGGGGGGTTAGTAGCCAATGGCTACTAGCCCTGAGGGTGGGTACACCCTCTTTGTGCCTCCTCCCAAGGGGAGGGGGTCACATCCCTAATCCTATTGGGGGAATCCTCCATCTGCAAGATGGAGGATTTCTAAAAGTTAGTCACCTCAGCTCAGGACACCTTAGGGGCTGTCCTGACTGGCCAGTGACTCCTCCTTGTTATTCTCATTATTTTCTCTGGCCTTGCCGCCAAAAGTGGGGGCCGGGGCCAGAGGGGGCGGGCAACTCCACTAGCTGGAGTGTCCTGCGGTGCTGTGACAAAGGGGTGAGCCTTTGAGGCTCACCGCCAGGTGTTACAGCTCCTGCCTGGGGGAGGTGTTAGCATCTCCACCCAGTGCAGGCTTTGTTACTGGCCTCAGAGTGACAAAGGCACTCTCCCCATGAGGCCAGCCACATGTCTCTAGTGTGGCAGGCTGCTGGA
Source organism: Pleurodeles waltl (assembly GCF_031143425.1). NCBI lineage: Eukaryota > Metazoa > Chordata > Amphibia > Caudata > Salamandridae > Pleurodeles > Pleurodeles waltl. Next base: position 764,332,889 of record NC_090445.1, read on the forward strand.
ACCAGTCAGCCTACACAGATAGTCGGTTAAGTTTCAGGGGGCACCTCTAAGGTGCCCTCTGGGGTGTATTTTGCAATAAAATGTACACTGGCATCAGTGTGCATTTATTGTGCTGAGAAGTTTGATACCAAACTTCCCAGTTTTCAGTGTAGCCATTATGGTGCTGTGGAGTTCGTGTAACACAGACTCCCAGACCATATACTCTTATGGCTACCATGCACTTACAATGTCTAAGGTTTTGCTTAGACACTGTAGGGGCACAGTGCTCATGCACTGGTACCCTCACCTATGGTATAGTGCACCCTGCCTTAGGGCTGTAAGGCCTGCTAGAGGGGTGTCTTACCTATACTGCATAGGCAGTGAGAGGCTGGCATGGCACCCTGAGGGGAGTGCCATGTCGACTTACTCATTTTGTTCTCACTAGCACACACAAGCTGGTAAGCAGTGGGTCTGTGCTGAGTGAGGGGTCTCTAGGGTGGCATAATACATGCTGCAGCCCTTAGAGACCTTCCCTGGCATCAGGGCCCTTGGTACCAGAGGTACCAGTTACAAGGGACTTATCTGGATGCCAGGGTGTGCCAATTGTGGGATCAATGGTACATTTTAGGTGAAAGAACACTGGTGCTGGGGCCTGGTTAGCAGGGTCCCAGCACACTTCTCAGTCAAGTCAGCATCATTATCATGCAAAAAGTGGGGGGTAACTGCAACAGGGAGCCATTTCTTTACAGCAGGTCACACTTGCAACATGAACCTTTGGTGGAGATACTTTGAGACTATGATCCATCCTTTGCTTTTTCACCAAGTAACTAATGTTAACATAGACTGTGAATCCAACAGCTACTAAGCTGAGGTCTTTCTGTTCCAAAAAAGAGGAAGCAGGATAAAGGAAGGACCACTGTGCAGGAGGAACCCTTAAGAATACTGAGATTACCTCCAGCATGATGAAGCAGACACATTAACAGATCTGCCTTTAGCACTAGAGCTGATTTGATAATAGTTACTCCTTGTCTGGGGTTGCTCAGTGGGCAAAAAAAACATAGAATTTAATGGAGCTCAAGCAATAGACTGTTGGACGCATTCCTCCTATGAGCGACTGGGCTGTCTAGACATGGGCCTGTGCTTGTTTTGTTGTATGCAATACTAATGAGGAGTTGCTTAGGTTTCTGTTTAGAGGGGGTAAAACCTGTCATTCTGAGGGATGCTCCTGCCTGCATATTCTTCACCTTTTGAATATCCTAAGTGTCAGCCTAGATCCGGAAACTCTTCAGTATCTCTCCCTGTAAGGAGCGCTCAGTCCACCTCAGCATTGCACGGGATGCCTTTCCACGTTGCTGGAGTCAGAGAACACCTCTTTCGGGTCAGTGACATCAGTTCCCTTTTTTCCTCACCATCGACAAGCTCCTTAGTTTCTCCTCCGGAGTTTCGAGGTTGTTAATGATTTTTCTTCAAAAATCTCAATAAGGTATGAAATGTCACCTCCTAAGTAGTGTGGATTCAAACCTTGTAGAGTATGTGATGGACAGATGTCCATTACAGACCCTCCTAATGTCTGTCTCCCTGTGGTGCCTCTGGTCTGACCTCATGGCGAGAGAAGACCTACAAGGTCGAAGACACCTTTGTCAAAATCCTCTCATAAGGATAAGGAAAAGAGGAGTCACGAATCTCGCTGCCACATATTGAGAAGCAAGTTGCCACTACCCTCAACTTCACCTTATCCAGCATCAGATCAAGAACCAACGGAATAACAAACAGAGGATCCAGCCCTGTGGTTCCATATAACTTGGCACAAGCTCTGGACACTCGACCACCTGCAGCCCCACTCAAATCAGCCGATTCAGCATGATTCCACCGGTGCTAAAAATGGTGCCGCAGCTGATGCTGTTGTGGCCACTGTTTCTGGCGCCACATCTGTCAGAGTCTACCACTGGTGCCCCAGCAGTCAAGAAGAGAGAGTCAGCAGTTATTATTAGAAGGCAGATATTTATTTGGAGGAAATGGGCCCTCAAAAAGATCCCAGTGCAGATGATAAAGGGGACGGCTCACTGGACCCAGACTACTCAGATTTGAGGGATACAGTGGGCTTCATACCTCACCGGGATGAGGAGAACTGTCAGTGAAGGCTTTAACCCACCATAAATGACCTCCTTCCATGTGGTAATGAGGAAAACTGCAGACGTTAGACCTGCAGCTTCTGCCCAAGGAGGTCAAATCCAACAGCTTCACTGACGTCTTGCACTCCACCTCCCTCACTGCGGAACCTTAATTCCATTTAATGTTTTGCTTCCTGAGCCCATACTAGCCATGTGGTGGAAACCAGCAAATTCTACTGCTGTCTCAAGGCCAATTTCCGATGATATAAGTCAGCTTCCTGCTTCTTATCAGCTCACCCATCTCTGGAGTGCTTAGTGGCGCAGACCTCTTGTTCCTCTAAAGTGGCACTTGGCTCCCTTCCTCTCATCCCAACCGATAAGGAATCCAAGAAGCTAGAGCAAGAAAACCTTTTGGCAGGGAGTATGCCTCTTGATTTTATTAATGCCACCAGCCTTCTTGTTGGATATGTGCATGAGTGTTAGATTTGTTATGTTCCGCACAGGCGGTCATCACCAATCTTTCAGACGACTTGTAAACATACTTCACGGAGCTGATAGGAGACGGTAAGCAGGTGATAGTCTGCCATGGGTAGTGTGGATTCCGTGGCAAGAGCCATGGGGACATCGTCTCCTTATGTCATCATGCTTGCTTAAGAAATTCTGTTTTTCACCAGACGTACAAACCATTGTACTAGACCTGGTGTTCGACAGATCTCAGCTCTTTGGTCCCAAAGCCAACTCTGCAGTGGAGAGATTTAAGGACAGTAAAGCCACGGCCAGATCCCTAGGCTCCAGGCATGGACAAAGACTCTCAGTTCAACAGCAGATTAACTCCCCTCTACAAGCAATATAGAGTATAAGGCAAGGGCCAAACACTAACTGTCCCACTCTGTACTTCCTCCTCTTCTTCTACTTCCCCAGCCACTGCAGAAAAGCAGCCCTAGTTCCACCTTATGTGAACAAACTCAACCTGTTAATGGATGGGTGACCTCCTTTCTACGAGCCATAACTTAAAATTTATGGGTCTTGCAAATTGCCCAACATCCAGTGAGCTCCTTTTCCTTCCTGTCTGGATACGCTCCTGCCAGACCGTATGCGGGTCCTCCAGCAAGAGGCTCAGTCCTTTTTCCTCAAGGAACAGGAGTTGGTTCCACAGCAGAAACGGGGTTAGGGGTGCTACTCCTGGTACTTCCTGATTGACAAAAAGGATGGCAGCCTCCTTTTTGAGGACTGATTACTCAAAAAAATAAAAATCCTGTCACTAGCCCGGGTTCCACTTGCATTAGACACAGTGGACAGGATGGTGTTTGTGGATTTTCAGGGTGTCTGTGTCCACATCTCTATCCTGCAGTCACACAAAGTTTCTTTGCTTCACGGTTGGGTCAGAGCGCTATCTGTTTGTTTGTCCTGCAGTTTGGCATCACTTATACTTCTCAAGTCTTCACAAAAGTGGTGTTGGCGGTTGCAGCAAATCAGATGAGAAGGAATCCTGAGATTCCCTTACCTGGACAATGGGCTCATCAATGCCAGCAGTCCAGGGATAATCTCACCACTTGCAGGTGACAACCACAATGGTGGGGTTTTCTATGAACAAGCCCAAATCTCGCATGGTGTCCACGCAGTGCATCCTGTTCTTCAAAGCAGTACTGGACGGAACATAGTCGAGCATTTCCTCCTCCCCAGATGGCTCAAGCTATTCACCCTGTGAATATTTGAGAGGAATGATCATTGCAGACCTTACAGTCTTATATATCATCTGTTTGTTAGATTCTGCATTGTGTTGGTCACCCGTGCATGCTAGCATGAGCCATGCAGGCTGAAATATGAGGTTTCTTCTGTGGTGTCTCCTCAGGCACTGATATCAACACAATGGAGATATCCAAAGCTATAAGAAAATCTCCACAGAATCTGTTGGTGGAATGTACATTGCAACCTTTAACAAAGAAAGTTTCACCCTCTGCCTCCGGTGATAACGGTTATCATTGATGCCTCTACCCTAGAGTAGGGAGGCCATTTAGAGGATTTGGCAATCAGAGGCCTTTGGTCTCCTGAAGAACGGATGTTGTGCATTAATCTGTTCAAATTATGGGTTTCTTATAGAAATGTCTAGCTGCAGATTCTTTACCTTTTTGAATATTCCAAAGTGTCAGACTGGATCCAGAAACTTTTCAGCAGTACCTGGCTGCTGCTAGGTGGCACCATGCAGCTCTGCACTGACACCATTCCGCTTTGAAAATGATGCGCTGGGCCTATACAGACACCTCTCACACACACTTGGGTCAGCTTCTTTCTTTCAGCGCCACCAGACTTAGATCTGCAGTATCTTTCTAAAAATGTTGTTTGTTGTGCAGTAGATGTCACCATCAAAAGCTACAGGTTTTAAGCCCTGTAGGGATTGTTGCTAACTAATGTTTGTGACAGATCCCCCATCAAGGGTGCCAGGGGTTAAATCACAATTATAAGGCCTGCAGTGACTGCTTGTCGGTGAACTCAAAGAACATTCAGGACCATGAAGCAAAGCTTGACATCGCCAAGCACAAGAAGTCTCTGCATCATGAAAGGTCTAAGCTATGATCCAAGTCCAGGGTCCAGTACCATTTCTGCTCAAGGAGTTGTCAGAGCTGTTCTAGAGGCTGGCCTTTGTTGAGATCTAAATCTTTGGTTAAGTTGGAGAAGCAGCATAAAAAATTGGAGCAGGACTTAGGAAACCCTTTTGCCACTCAATTGCCTGAGCAGCTATGGGGGCAGTGCCGTGGCCCTAGATCTCACTTCCGGAGTCACTAGACTTTGAAGCCTAACTCGTTCCGGCACAACCACAGTTTCCGATGACCAATGATTTGTCTCTTCTGACACTTATTGACACCCCCTGCCCCCGACTCCATCAAGCTGAGAGGCCTTCAATGTGGAGCACCTGTGACTGGTTCGCCTTCAGTGCCAATAGTTTGATGACCCCCCTGACCCTCTCCCCAAGCCTGTCATGACACCTTGGGCTCTGATCTCAACCCCACCTCCGAAGCCACGGTCCATGCTGATACCTAGAAATTTGACACTGATGCCGAATCCATTGCTGCTGCATGACGAGATACCCATAGTACTCTCCAACTCAGCCCTAGTCTGACCTAGGCAGAAGCTGAACACAATGCCACTTGAGGTGCTGCTTTCTCCTCTTGGATCAGTTGTGGCCACATGGAGAACACCCACCCTGCACTCCCTTTTCAGCATGGACTCAGACAATGATTTTGACCCAGGTGATGGGTTTGCTCAGACGACAATTGTTATGACTTGCAAGAGGCTATAGTGGTCTTGATACCTTGCCCAAAACTTATCGTCTCTCTCCCAGCATCCAGCCACCAGAGAATCTGCTTCCCACACCATGATAATATGCAAGTGGTGTGTGAATCTGCTTTTTACCCCATGATAATCTGTTTCCTATGCCATAATTGATTGACAGCTTCCCACTTAGGAGGTCAAGACTGATATATTGATGGAAATCTTCTAGCTGGGGCAAATATTGCTCTGTCACCCCTCTCCTCCCCCCCAGTCAGATAGAGAGATGCTATCCCTCTACCCTGGGTGACCCTGCATTCCTCTCTCCACACCCTTCCCCAGAAAGTTTAGGGGTGCATGTAGGAAAAGTACACTCTTTTTGGCATGGTTGCCCCCACTTTTTGCCTGCTGTCAGTGTTTTGACTATGTTCATTGGGATCCTGTTAACCAGGACCTCAGTGACTGTGCTCTCTCCCTCTAAATGTGGCTGTTGCTGACTTAGTACACTCCACAATTGGCATACTAGTATATGGTACCTAGGTACCCAGGGTATTGGGGTACCTAGGGTTTGCCATGGGCTGCAGCATGTATTATGCTACCCATGGGAGGCCATGCAAAATGTATCTGCAGGCCTTCCATTGCAGCCTGCATGAAAAGGTGCATACTCCCTTTCACTTCAGGTCAGTGCACAAGGTCACTGTAAGTCACCCCTATTGGAGACCCTCCTAGCCCAGAGGGCAGGGTGCCTGCATGTGAGGGCACCCCATGCATGAGCAGAGGTGCCCTTATAAACTGTAGCTCCATTTCCTGGACTTAGTAAGTGCGGGGAAGCCATGTTTGATATCAAACATGTTGGATTCATACCCCAATACTGTTGCCAGTATTGGTTGTTTGATTCGATGCACTCTAGGGGCTCATTCTAGGACCCCCTAGCTTTGCTCCTACCTGTTTGCAGGGTGTTCCCGGGGAGCCTGCACTGCTGCCTTCCTACAGACTGGTTTCTGCCCTCCTGCTGCTTGACCAGTTTAAGCCCAGGAAGGCACAACAAAGGATTTCCTTTGGGAGTGGGAGGCAACACCCTCTTCCTTTGGAAATAGATATTACATGGCTTGGTATGGGTCAATCAATCAGTTTTTATAAAGCGCAACTACTCACCTGTGAGGGTCTTGAGGTGCTGGTGGTGGGTCTGAGCCTCATTCAAGAGCCATGTCTGGAGGTTCTTCCTGAAGATGGTGAGCAATGGGCTCTGTCTGAGGTGCTGGGCAGGTTGTTCCAGCTCCTGGCTGCTAGGTAGCAAAAGATCTTCCTACTGCAATGGTTTTTCAGATACATAGGATGGTGGCTAGCACCTGTTGGGTGGAGGGGAGGAGTCTGGCGGGATGATGATGATGTTGATGAGATGCAATAATTTGGGTAGGCCGGTCTGATGTTGTGAAGGGACTTGTAGGTGTGGAAGAGTAGTTCGAAGTTGATTCGCTTCTCCAATGGGAGCCAGTGGAGGTTTCTCAGGTGTTGGGAGATATGTTCCTGGCGGGGGAGGTTCAGGACGAGTCTGGTGGCGGTGTTGAGTTGTAGTTTCCTGATGTTCTTTGTTGTGGTGCCGGCATAGAGTGCGTTGCCATAGTTGAGCTTGCTTGTGATATAGGCGTGGGTGACTGTAATACGGCAGTCAGCAGGGATCCATTTGAAGATTTTGCGTAGTTGGCGGAGGGTGTGCCAGCATGGAGAGGTGACTGTTTAACTGTCAGGTCATTGATAGGGAGGAGTCGAGGATGATTCCTAGATTGTGGGCGTGGTCAGTCAGGGTAGCCGGGGCGCTGAGCGATGAGGGCCACCAGGAGTCCTTAGCTGAAGTGTAGCTTCCGAAGATGATGAGCTCGGTCTTGTCTGAATTGAGCTTGAGGCAGATCTCCCTCATCCAGGTGGCAACGGCCTCCATTTTGGTGTGAAAGTTACTCTTAGCTTTGTCTGGGTCTTCAGTGAGGGATATAATGAGTTGTGTCTCATCGGCGTATGACACAATGTTCATTCCGTGGCCTTTAACGATGGCTGCAAGCGGGGCCATATAGATTTTGAAGAGCGTTGGGCTCAGTGAGGATCCCTGAGGGACTCTGCAGCTGACTTTTTTTTTATTTGGATATGAAGGGTGGGAGCCTGACACTGTGTTCTTATGGAGAGGAAGGAGTGAATTCATTGCAGGGCTTTTCCGTGGATTCCTGCGTTATGGAGTCTCGTGTCGAAGGCTGCTGAGCGGTCGAGAAGTATGAGTGCTGCATCAAGGAGTGTGCAGATGTCATGGGTGGTAGCAAGAAGAGCTGTCTTCGTGCTGTGATTGCTGCAGAAGCCAGACTGAGAGGAATCCAGAGAGTTTTTGTCTTCGACGAATTGTCGCAGCTGTGAGTTGATAGCTTTTCCCAGTACTGTGGCTGGGTAGGGTATCAGCGAGATGGGTCGGAGGTTCTTTAGCTCTGATAGGTCGGCCGTGGGTTTCTTCAGGAGCGGACGAACTTCGGTGTGTTTCCAATCTTTGGGGAAGGTGGCTGTGTTGTTCAGCGTCTTGCGAAGTTCGGGGGGGGTTGATGGGTGTGCTGGCTCTGTTGTAGATCTGATTAGGACAGGGGTCTGTGGGAGCTCTGGAGTGAATGTTGTTCATGATGCTTTCAGTCTCTTCTGTGGTGAGAGTGGACCAGCTGTGGATGGTTTGAGTGAGTTCTGGGGGGCTGGGTCGGTCGTAGGTTCTGATGCTGGGTGAGTTCTGCGGGAGGAAGCCGTCATAAATCTCCTTAATCTTGTGGTGTAAAAAAGTGGCCAGTTGGACATAGAGTTCCTCTGGGGGATGTTGGTGGCTTTGGAGTTGGATCCCAGGGCAGAGGCCGCAGCAGGAGAAGCTAGGGAGAGCAAAAAACTCTGACAAGGAGGTCAGAGGAGTCACCTCCCCAAGCCACTGGCATGCTTTGAAGGGCACATTTGGTGCTCTTCTTGCATTAACCAGTTTGCACAAGTCCAGCGACCCCCCCAGTCCCTGCCCTGGCAAAAAAGCTGGACAATGGAAAGGTGAGTGACTACGCCCCTGTCCATCACCACCCCAGGGGTGGTGCCCAGAGCTGCTCCATGTGACCACTTGATTCTACCATCTGGAATCCAAGGTGGGCAGAGCCCCAATGAGCATCTGAGTGGCCAGGTCAGGCAGGTGATGTCACAGCCCCCTCCTGATAGGTGTTCACCCTGCTAGGTGACCTGTCCTCCTTCCTGGGCTATTTATGGTCTCCCTCTCTGGTGTGTGCTCAGATTCAACATGCAAGATTCCAGCAGGACTCCTCTGCATCATTCACTTCATCTTCTGGCCATTGGTACTGTAACTGGACCCTCCAGGAACCGACAATCTGCAACACCAGCGACAACTCCGCTTTGCAACATTGTTTCTCTGGCTCCTTCCACAACTGCAACATTTCCCTGGCTGTGCATCCTCTGAGGGTGATGAGTCTTCAGCCTGCAGAAGAAGCAAGAAAGAATCTCCTTTGGAGTGGAGTCACTCCCCTGCATCCTCAGGCACCAACTGCATCCTCAGGCACCAACTGCAACGACGACTAGCTGCATGGACCTTTTCTTGTGTAAAAATGTGTGGCTCATGCAACATAGGTGGTGATCTGGAGTGGTCCCCTTGGTCCTCTCTACCAGCTGTCCAACTTGGAAGACAGTAAGCTCTTGCCTCTCCTTGCAGGACAGTACCGTTGTGCACCTTAAATCTTGCAGCTGCCAAGGCTTGTTGATTTTTTTTAAACAAGGTATCTTCAGGCTCCATGTTGCCCCGGCCTCCAGCACTTTTCCCTGTGAAGCACAGCCTCCTGTCTGCTGCTCCAGCGACGTGGGACTCCTCTCCATGTGTGCTTAGTGGGCCTCACTGTGACTCCTGTGCCTGTGAGTTGCCTTTGAGGGGGCTGCCTTTGCCAAGGCTTGTTGGTGGTTCTTTCAAACCATTGACTGACTGCAACTCTTTTTCGGTCGTGGGACATAGACTGCATCACTCCTGGAACTCTTCTCCTGCTCCTGTGCAGCATAGCTGACTCCTGGTCTTCACCATCCACCTGGTCCTGGATCTCCAGAAATGTGGGTAGTGGTTCCTGCCCCAACCGGACACTCCAACTGGAACTTGACTTGATCCCTTTCATTTGCAGGTCCTCTTCTGTCAGGATCCATCTTCTGTTACTCCCAGTCTTGCACAGTCCTTTTTACAGGTACTTACCTGTTCTCTGTTGGTCGCTTGGGGCCACCATGGTACTTAACTTATGGGGTTCCTAGTTCCTCCAGCTCCCCTCTACAGATTCCACTTCCTTGGGTGGGGGGACGGACTTTCGCATTCCATTTACTTAGTATATGGTTTGGTCTCCCCTAGGGTCTCCATTATTTTCTGTTATTTCACTGTTTTCTATTGCTTTCTATGCCAATTCCTGATTACTAATGTGTATATAATGGCGTGTTTACTCACCTGCTAGTAGAGTATTGCCTATACAGTATTTTAACCCCTTCGCTGCCAGGCCTTTTCCCCCTCCTGTGCCGAGCCTTTTTTTGGCTATTTGGAGCAGTTCGCGCTTAGGCCCTCATAACTTTTTGTTCACGTAAGCTACCCACGCCAAATTTGCGTCCTTTTTTTCCAACATCCTAGGGATTCTAGAGGTACCCAGACTTTGTGGGTTCCCCTGAAGGAGGCCAAGAAATTAGCAAAAAAACTGGGAAAATTTTGTTTTTTTTAAAAAAATTGGAAAAATGGGCTGCAGAAGAAGGCTTGTGGTTTATTCCCTGAAAAGGGCATCAACAAAGGGTTTGCGGTGATAAAATCACCAGCTTCCCAGCTTTCAGGAACAGGCAGACTTGAATCAGAAAACCTAATTTTTCAACACAATTTTGGCATTTTACTGGGACATACACCATTTTTACGTTTTTTTGTGCTTTCAGCCTCCTTCCAGTCAGTGACAGAAATGGGCATGAAACCAACGCTGGATCCCAGAAACCGCAACATTTCTGAAAAGTAGACAAAATTCTGAATTCAGCAAGGGGTAATTTGTGTAGATCCTACAAGGGTTTCCTACAGAAAATAACAACTGAAAAAGAAAAATATTGAAATTGAGGTGAAAAAAACATCAATTTTTCTCTAAGTTTTACTCTAACTTTTTCCTGCAATGTCAGATTTTCGAAAGCAATATACCGTTACGTCTGCTGGACTCTTCTGGTTGCGGGGATATATGGGGCTTGTAGGTTCATCAAGAACTCTAGGTACCCAGAGCCAATAAATGACCTGCACCCTGCAGTGGGTTTTCATTCTATGCCGGGTATACAGCAATTCATTTGCTGAAATATAAAGAGTAAAAAATAGCTATCAAGAAAACCTTTGTATTTCCAAAATGGGCACAAGATAAGGTGTTGAGAAGCAGTGGTTATTTGCACACCTCTGAATTCCGGGGTGCCCATACTAGCATGTGAATTACAAGGCATTTCTCAAATAGACGTCTTTTTTACACACTGTCTTACATTTGGAAGGGAAAAATGTAGAGAAAGACAAGGGGCAATAACACTTGTTTTGCTATTCTATGTTCCCCCAAGTCTCCCGATAAAAATGATACCTCACTTGTGTGGGTAGGCCTAGCGCCCGCGACAGGATATGCCCCAAAACACAACGTGGACACATCACAGAAAACAGAGCTGTTTTTAGCAAAGTGCCTACCTGTAGATTTTGGCCTGTAGCTCAGCCGCCACCTAGGGAAACCTACCAAACCTGTGCATTTCTGAAAACTAGAGACCTAGGGGAATCCAAGATGGGGTGACTTGTGTGGCTCGGACCAGGTTCTGTTACCCAGAATCCTTCGCAAACCTCAAAATTTGGCTAAAAAAACACATGTTCCTCACATTTCTGTGGCAGAAAGTTCTAGAATCTGAGAGGAGCCACAAATTTCCTTCCACCCAGCGTTCCCCCACGTCTCCCGATAAAAATGATACCTCACTTGTGTGGGTAGGCCTAGCGCCCGCGACAGGAAACGCCCCAAAGCGCAACGTGGACACAGCCAAATTTTTGAAGGAAAACAGAGGTGTTGTTTGCAAAGTGCCTACCTGTAGATTTTGGCCTGTAGCTCAGCCGCCACCTAGGGAAAGCTAACAAACCTGTGCATTTCTGAAAACTAGAGACCTAGGGGAATCCAAGATGGGGTGACTTGTGTGGCTGGGACCAGGTTCTGTTACCCAGAATCCTTTGCAATCCTCAATTTGGCTAAAAAAACACATGTTCCTCACATTTCTGTGGCAGAAAGTTCTGGAATCTGAGAGGAGCCACAAATTTCCTTCCACCCAGCGTTCCCCCACATCTCCCGATAAAAATGATACCTCACTTGTGTGGTTAGGCCTAGCGCCCGCGACAGGATATGCCCCAAAACACAACGTGGACACATCACAGAAAACAGACCTGTTTTTAGCAAAGTGCCTACCTGTAGATTTTGGCCTGTAGCTCAGCCGCCGCGTAGGGAAACCTATCAAACCTGTGCATTTCTGAAAACTAGAGACTAGAGACCACCACGTCTCCCAATAAAATTGATACCTCACTTGTGTGGGTAGGCCTAGCGCTCGCAACAGGAAATGGCCCAAAACACAACGTGGACACATCACATTTTTTTCATAGAAACAGTGCCTACCTGTGGATTTTGGCCTCTAGCTCAGCCGGCACCTGGGGAAACCTAGCAAACCAGTGCATTTTTGAAAACTAGAGACCTAGGGGAATCCAAGATGGGGTGATTTGCGGGGCTCTGACCAGGTTCTGTTACCCAGAATCCTTTGCAAACATCAAAATTTGGCCAAAAAACACTTTTTCCTCCCATTTCGGTGACAGAAAGTTCTGGAATCTGAGAGGAGCCACAAATTTCCTTCCACCCAGCGTTCCCCTAAGTCTCTCCATAAAAATGGTACCTCACTGGTGTGGGTAGGCCTAGCGCCCACGAAAGGAAATGGCCCAAAACACAACGTGGACACAAGATATTTTTTCACAGAAAACAGAGGTGTTTCTTTGCAAAGTGCCTACCTGTGGATTTTGGCCTCTAGCTCAGCCGGCCACGGGGGGGGGGGTTAGGGGGGGAATGCCCTAAAATAAATTTGACCCCCCATCCCCCCCAAACCCCCCCTGCCCAGGAGCGACCCTTGCCTACGGGGTCGCTCCCCCTGCGTGACATTGGCGCCAAAAAACAAATCCCCGGTGCCTAGTGGTTTCTGCCCCCTTGGGGCAGATTGACCTAAAATCGACCAATCTGCCCCCAAGGGGGGCAGAAATGGTCTAAATACAGTTTGCCCCCCAGGGGAGCGACCCTTGCCTGATGGGTCGCTCCCCATCTCTAAAAAAACAAACATACAAAAAAAACCACACAAAAAAAATTTGCCCTGGCACCTAGAGGTTTCTGCCCCCGGGGGGGGGGGGCAGAAATGGCCTAAAATAAATTTGCCACGGGAACCCCCCCCGGGAGCGACCCTTGCCTACGGGGTCGCTCCCCCTGCGTGACATTGGCGCCAAAAAACAAATCCCCGGTGCCTAGTGGTTTCTGCCCCCTTGGGGCAGATTGACCTAAAATCGACCAATCTGCCCCCAAGGGGGGCAGAAATGGTCTAAATACAGTTTGCCCCCCAGGGGAGCGACCCTTGCCTGATGGGTCGCTCCCCATCTCTAAAAAAACAAACATACAAAAAAAACCACACAAAAAAAATTTGCCCTGGCACCTAGAGGTTTCTGCCCCCGGGGGGGGGGGGGGGTTTCTGCCCCCGGGGGGGGGGGGGCAGAAATGGCCTAAAATAAATTTCTAAAGCATTTCTCTTTCAATCGCGCTGGAAGCTCTGCTTCCAGCGCAATGGGGGAGACCCTGTGACTAATCAGCGGCTTCCCCTTCCATCCCTGACTTTGGGGGGGTGGGGGGAAGCACACAGAGGGAGCGAGAGCGCTCCCTCTGGGCTGTGTGCCGAGGACGTAGTGGTTACGTCCTCGGCACAGCAGCACTGTGCCGAAGGACGTAACCACTACGTCCTCGGCACAGAAGGGGTTAATATTTGTTATACCATAATAAAGTACCTTTATTTTTGTAACACTGTGTGGTTCTTTCATGTCTGTAAGTGCTGTGTGACTATAGTGGTAATGCATATTATTGCCTGTCTCCCAGATAATTCTTGGCTGCTCAACCACAGATGCCTCTAGAGAGCCTTGGCTTCCTAGACACTGTTTACACCTCATTAATAGGGGATACTAGGACCTGGTACAAAGTGATAACACCATAGGTGCTCACCACACACCAGGCCAGCTTCCTACACCATCTCATGCACCCCAAAAGAGAAATCGGCTTTTACTGAGATGGTATCAAAGAACACCAGGTGCAGGTGGACGATCAGCTTTTTGTGGCGTTTCTGGAATGAAGAAAAGTAAGGCTGTGCAGAAGAGAACCACCTCCTGCTTGATTGTGCTCTGCATTAAGATCTGTTACGCATTAGCTCAAAATCAGCCTCTGGAAGGACTCGGTGCTCATTCTACAAGGGCCAAAGCTGCTGCATCTACCTTGGCACGCGGAATCTCTGTCCTCGACATTTGCCAGACGGCTATGTGGGCGTCCTTCCATATGTTTATGAAGTGCTATTGTCTGGACAGTCCGATTTGCCCGCTCTGCCCGCTCTGCCCTGCAGAATTTTCTGGTTTGAGTCTATTGATGAACCCCCTCCAAATATGTGCTGTTTACATTTCTGTTTCAAAGATGAGGGATCTGCGGCTAGAAGTCTCTAGCAAAAGAGCAAGTTAATTAACTTAAGTAATGTTATTTCTAATAGAGCCTCTCTATATTTGCAGATTCTTCACCAACCCTCCTCCTATTTCTGTAATGAGACTATCATAAATATGATCCCAATTCTAGGAATCTGCACTTGGTCACATCAACTTGCTTTTGAGGCTATGCTCTGGGGGTGCGGACACTATCGAAAGCAAGTGAAGTCTGTGCCCGAGTGGCACCTATATTGGCTCTGCATGTCATTTCTGGAGAAGAACAGCATCACTGTTACTGAGGTACTGCTGAAAAGTTTACAAATCAGTCAGTGAGATAAAGGAGTGACCTAGAAGATTGTACTGCATGGCTTCCATTGCCCATTTAATTGTCATGCATTTTTTTCAATATTCGAATAATGGGTTTCCCTCAAAAATAATTTACATCTAATATATAGGTTAGGGCATAATGATCCAATATCATGTGGCTAGGACAATATCACCCCTAACCCATGTTCAGAAGCGTCAGTCTGAAGGACAAAGGTTTTTTGGAAATTGAGACAGATCAATACAGGTTCATTACACAAGAGGTCCTTCGGCCTCTTAAAGCTGTCTGCTTGGCTCAGAGTCCAAGGTCAACAAATCTGTAAGGGGAATAATGATCTCTGTGGATTGTGGAATAAACCACCAGTATTATCCCACCCATCCCAGAAGAATTGCCCTTCCTTCTTAGTAGTAGGCCTAGGGTCTGTTGTATCGCCTTTACCTCTTCACCTTGGGGTTGAATAGTACCGGCCCTTGTAAATAACCTTAGATATTGTGTCTGGTCAGTAGCTAAGGGATTTCTTCTCTGGTTGAGTGTCAGTCCTGCCTGTTCTAGTCTCTCAAAATATTAACTAGAAAACATGGGCGTCCTGTGTTGGACAAGAAATTACTATATCATTTAGATAGGCTGCTGCATATGGTTCCAACAGTGAATCCATGAGCTTTTCAAAAGTGACAGGTGCTTCATGGAGCCCAAAAGGTAGGACTTTGAATTGGTAAAGGCCTGAGGCAGTGGTGATATTCTTTTGTTAAGTCAATTGCAGACATAACATCAACCTTCTCAATTAGCTCATTTATTTGTGGCATGAGGTTCATGTCAAATTTGATGATCTTTATTTAACTGTCTAAAGTCAATACAGAATCAGAGACTGCAGACTCCTTTTGGCACAAGCACAACAGGAGAAGACCAGGCACTCTGGGGCGGCTCAATTATATCTCATTTCAACATGTCCTCTACGTCTTGTTCTACTGCTTTCCTCCCAGCTGCAATGATCCTGTACGGCCTCAGCTTTACCACCAATTTTTCGATTGTAGTAATGTAATGTTGTGCTAAGGTAGTTCTCCTGGGCTTCCCTGAAAACAGTGTGGGATATTTATGTAACAATTGAGGGAGCTGCTGCTTCTAGTTCGGGTAAGGTATTGCTTATGGAAACTGCCTCCTGTAGTGTCTTCTGGACAGGATGGACAGTTATCTCAAGAGAATGGGTGTTAGTTATACAGTGGGCTGTAATAGCTGGATTCCTTCCCACTAGACTTGGTACCTCCAATCTCTCTAACAGATTGACATGGTATATTTGCCCTTCTCTGAGTGTGTATGGAATGTCTATTCAGTAGATAACCAGAGTAATTTTTGGCGCATCTCATATGGTTCTTGGCATTTTGCTAAAAGTATTTTCTCTGTGGTAAGCCAGATGAGTACTCTCTTCCTGGGGCATGGTGTCTTGGACTGCAGTGCCTCCCTCCTCATGGCTGCCATTTGACTTGCATCTTGGTCCCCTTCTTCTGGGTCCCAGGACTCCACCTGCTCCAATGTTACCTCCTTGGATAGCTTGTCCCGGTCTCAGAGTGCTTCCTCTGTGATAGAAATGGGGTCTTTGGTGATGTGTTGCGATCTCATGAGTCTCCGTCAGCGATGCTGTGTGTCGTTTCTCCAGCCCCAGGCGTCGATCTTCAGGTCGTATTGCAGGCGAGCGTCTATTTTCAGCCGCAAAACCTGTGGCGTGTCGATTTTTCCATCTGCAGATCGGAGTCACGTCAATCTTTTCCCTGCACGGAAGTCGGTGCGTGGATTTCTTCCTCTTAGGCTGCCAGCTTTTCCTTTCAGGGTCCCAGGAACTGGATGGGCACCACTTTGGCAGAGTAGGAGTCTCCAGAGACTCAAGGTGCTGGCAGAGAGAAGTCTTTGCTGTCCCTGAGACTTCAAACAACAGGAGGCAAGCTCTGAATCAAGCCCTTGGAGAGTTCTTCTCAAGATGGAAGGCACACAAAGTCCAGTATTTGCCCTCTTACTCTGGATGAAGCAGCAACTGCAGGATAGCTCCACAAAGCACAGTCACAGGCAGGGCAGCTGTGCTTCCTCAGCTCTTCAGCTCTTCTCCAGGCAGAGGTTCCTCTTGGTTTCCAGAAGTGTTCTAAAGATTATAGTTTTGGGTGCCCTTCTTAAACCCAATTTATCTTTTTAAGATAGGCCTACTTCAAAGCAAAGCCTCTTGTGAATGTGAAATCCAGCCTTGCCCAGGCCAGACCCCAGACACTCATCAGGGGGGTTGGAGACTGCATTGTGTGAGGGCAGGCATAGCCCTTTTAGGTGTGAGTGACCACTCCACCCCCCCCCCCCCCCTCCTAGCACAGATGGCTTATCAGGAAATGTAGACTACACCTCAGCTCCCTTTGTGTCACTGTCTTGTGTGAGGTGCAACCAGCCCAACTGTCAAACTGACTCAGACAGGGAATGCACAAACAGGCAGTCACAGAAATGGTATAAGCAAGAAAATGCTCACTTTTTAAAAGTGGGATTTTCAAACACACACTCTTAAAATCAACTTTACTGATAGATGTATTTTCAAATTGTGAGCTCAAAGACCCCAAACTCTACATGTCCATCCGCTCCCAAAGGGGATCTACACTTTAATAAGATTTAAAGGTAGTCCCCACGTTAACCTATGAGATGGACGGTCCTTGCAACAGTGAAAAACGAATTTAGCAATATTTCACTGTTAGGATTTAAAACACATTACTAAATGTCCTACCTTAACCATACACTGCACCCTGCCCTTGGGGCTACCTAGGCCCTACCTTAGGGGTGCCTTACATGTAAGAAAAAAAAAGGTTTAGGCCTGGCAAGTGGGTACACTTGCCAAGTCAAATTTACAGTTAAAACTGCACACACTGACACTGCAGTGGCAGGTCTGAGACATGATTATAGAGCTACTTATGTGGGTGGCACAACCAGTGCTGCAGGTCCAATAGTAGCATTTGATTTACAGGTCCTGGTCACCTCTAGTGCACTGTACTAGGGACTTATTCATAAATCAAATATGCCAATTACATACACATTTTGTTTAGGAGCACTTGCACTTTAGCTCTGGTTAGCAGTGGTAAAGTGCCCAGAGTAACAAAAACAGCACAAACTGAGTCCAGCACACATCAACAACCTGGGAAACAGCGGCACAAAGTTAAGGGAGACCACGCCAAGGATGAAAAGTCTAACACTGTAGGCTACATCAACTCCTCTGCATTCCCTCCACGTCTGCTCCCTCTCTACTTCACTCTTGTTGTTATTTGTTGAATACACACAGTCAATAAATGGTACACACTTAAGAAGAAACACAAGACTAATTTAGAAAAATAACAATTTGTTTAATATATTTTTCGACACCAAGAACTTTATTTTTTTGGTAAGTACTTTTTTTAAGTTACCAGTTTTGAAGAATACGAAAAATAAACTTGTATTGACTCTAATGCAGCAATGTTATCCTGTCGGAAAGGCATAAATACTGCATGCTGGTACTTAGTAGCGACTTACTAGACCAATCTTTTGGAGTTAAGGTAAATATGGGGCAAGGTCCAAGGCAGTACCAACATGTCACCTCTGGGGCCACTGGGACGTCCAGCTGCAAAGGTGCTTTTCAGTGTTGAGCGCCCGTCGATTTCAATGGGAGAACGGTCTTGTGACAAAGAGCCTGCAAGCAGGGACTGTGGGCCAGTCCCGGCGAACCCACAGGGTGGGTCTCATTCCTTGAGATGCTTGGGCACGTAGGGACACCGCTGGTCCACTGGAACTCAGGCTGGAGGGCTCAGCTGCAGTATTGATTTCCCTGGCAGGATAGCACTGCAGGAGGCATTTGCAGTTTGTGGTAGCCTGTGAATACAGGCTGCAGACATGGACTGGGGGACCAGTCTGGCCAAACCCAAAGGGAGGTGCTCAGCTGTGAAGGGTCTCTGGAACCCGTGGTTACTGTTGATCCACTTCTCCTTGGGCTGTGGTGCACAGGGGCAGTGGTGCATTCAGGCATTGGGTCTTGGTGTTCCAGAGGCTGTGACTGGTTCCTGCTTTTCTGAAGACACAGGCCAAAGACCAGGACTGAGGGGACAATCCGGCTAAAACCAAGATGGGTCTCAGCTCTTAGGGGTCTGTGTGCCTTAGTGGCGCAGTGGATTCACGGCAACTCAAGCTGGTGGGCTCATGTGCAGTGAGGCTTTGTCCGGCATGATTGTACTGGTAGAGGCTCTCGTGTCAATCCTTTTAGTGCCTGCAAACATGCAGGGAAGCAACTCCACTGCTCAAAGGGAGATGTTGCTGGCCAGTTGAAGTTGTGGGTCAGTCCTTCACAACTTTTGGATGTGACATCCATCTGAATGGTCCGGGTCGGTGCAGTTGTGTTGCAGGCAAGGTTGGCGCCACGTCAGTTGCTGCTCCTCAGTTGTCGCGTCATCAGCTCTCTTCTTTATCCTTTCTTCTTTAGGGAGATGAATATGATTTTCTGGTGTCCAGGGGCCACCTAAATACTCAATTTAGGCGAGTTAAGGATAGTAGCCAATGAGCTAGCTACCCGTGGGGTCACTACACGCTCTACATGACCACTTCCTGACGGAAGGGGGCATCACCCTTTCGCAGAGTTCCTAATTTCACCAGCTAGCCCGCCTTAGGGGTCTGAGTAGCCTGGAGGTGTAATACGCCTCCTAGCATAGCTAATTTCCCACTTGTCCTAGTGCCAAATGGGCCCCACGGCAGGGGGTAGCATCCTCAAGGTCTAGGGGAAGCCAGGCTCTCGTATCAATGGTGGTGTGCTCTTTGAAGTTCCCTGCCTTGACATGCTAATTTACTAGCCTTCCTGCTAAAGGAGGTGTAAACCCCTCCTGCCAAAGCAGACATTATTTCTGACCTCTGAGAGCACTCCCCTCCTAGGGTGTCAGAAACCCATCTGTAGTGGCACGCTGGACAGGACCAGTCCGCCAGCACAACAGAGGAGTAGTAGGGTTCAGGGTCTACTTCTAAGGTACTCTCTGGTGCATGTATTAATAAATCCATTACCGAAATCAGTGTGGGCTTATTTATATGAGGTGTTTGATACAAAACACCATATGTTTCAGTGAAGCCTTTATGTAGCTGGGTAACTCGTTTTGACCAGTGCCCAGTACATACTTTAGGATGGCTTCCGTGTTCACTTGTAATATCTAGTAATAGAACAAGACGTCACAGGGCATATCTGCTCATGCAGATATGTCCTCAAATAAAATATAATGCACCCTGCTTTAGGACTCAAAGGTCTGCTGTAGGGGCGACTTACTTTTATTAAATGCAGAGACTTTGGCATGGCACGTCAAGTTTTCACTTCATGGTTTGCACCATGTCACGCAGCCTGCTATGGTAGCCTGTGTGGAATTTGTGTGTAGGTTCCTTATGGTGGCATAAGAAATGCTGCAGCCCTTAGGGACCCTATTTAGTATCCTCACCAGGGGTACCCTTTACTAGGGGCTTACAGGGGTGTGTAAGTATTTTGCCAGTTGTGCTACAATTAGAAATCACCTTGTTTTAGGTAGGAGCACTGGCACAGAGGTCTGGTTGACAGACCTCAGTGCCCTGTCAGAGTGGAAAACCAGCATCTAGTAGCTAAAAAGGGGGCAAAAAGTGGGGGGGGAGGGGAACTGAAACAAAAACCCCGTTTCCTACACCAGCTTTCTCTGTCATCCCTGTTACATGCTCCATAAAAAGTTTCACATTTCCGCATTTATTATGCCGAACTGGGACCTCAGCCGTGTTCGCATATTCCTCATGTGTTCCACATTTGAACTGTTGAATAGTTTTCCTTTAAGGCTACTAACTTTTAAGATGGTCTTTCTGATTGCTGTTACGTCAGTCAGAAATGTGATAGTGAGTTACAAGCCTTTTCTGTGAAACCTCCATTTACTTCTTTCTTCCCAGATAAGCTGTTGCTGAGAACCAGGGCTGCCTTCCTGCCAAAGGTAGTTACCCTTTTTACCTAGCTGAGTCCATTACTCTTTCAGTGTTCTGTTAGTTTACAGATTCTAAGGCGAAGGAAGAAACGCTTCACTGTCATAACCCCAAGGGATCGATGAGCTTCTCTGTGGGCAGGACCATGAGTTCAGGCTGGATGACCAGCTTTTCGTGGGATTTGTTGAAAGGATGAAGGGCAAGGCAGTGCATACGAGGACCTTGTCAGGATGGATAATTCTCTGCATCAGTAACTACTTCGCCATGGCGCAGAAGGAGCCATCAGATGGTATTTGTGCTCATTTCACCGTAACTAAGTCTTCCAGGCAAGAAGCAAGCCAGTTGCAGACATTTGCTAAGTGGCTACCTAGCAGGCCTCAACACCTTTACAAAGCATTATTGTTTGGACTACAAAGGGATTAGGGAGGGTCACTTTGCTCTCTGGGAGGCTCAAGGTTTCTTGTTGTAACTGCTCATGCACCCCAGGTGGGCTTCATGGGTAATCTATTCAAAAGGTGAACAATCTGCAGGTAGAGATAGCCATCAGAAGAAAGTGACTTTATAGTATCCACCACAAAGAACGATACCAAAGCGAAGTAACTTTTTTTGCTAAATTGTATTCTTTATCTGGCAACTCTGCCCCATTGACGGAGAATTCATTAGGAAACATTGTAATAAAATGAGTCCTGAACCTCGTGTCAACAGAGAGCACCCTGTAGACTGATGCTAATGGGACTGATGCCATGGGACATGTAATGTGTCTTTTTAAATGCTATAAACACATTTGGGGTCGTCTTTTAGCCCCAGAATGTATTTATCTTTTTAGTGTAAAATATTTGTATAGTTTTTACTTACCTATTAATAAACGTCAAGTGTTTTCTTTGAAAATCTGATATGGGCTTGACATTGAGTTCACACAGTCCTTGAGTTTTCCATTCTTGTTATACGCTTTTGCAAATGTCTGTTGCAAACTTCTGTGCAATGTCTACACCAGCGCTCGTGAAAAGTCAATTTTAATTCATACCATTACTTCGAAATATAACATCATATTTAAAATACTTTGTGCATATTATTGAAGCTTGCATGCTCAAACAGTTTAAGCTGTGGCTGAAATTGACAAACTATTCACAGAATCAAGATCTGCATAATTTGTTGTTGGATGAAATTTAAGTTTGTGAAAATCTGACAGGTGGGCAGATTTTTCAATCGTGTGGTAGGAGATGCAAAAATGGGAACTGTCATCAAAGTATCAATAAAGGTGGCTTTGCATGTATGGTGAACACCAACAAAGTTGTAACTGTATGAATAGACATGCTAGGGCATTTTTTCAACAATTTAATTTATAAACTTAAACATACCTCAAAGTAAGTTGTAGAAAATGTGTGGTTGAAGTGTTCCATACACCCTCTACCTTTTTGAAATTTTAGAGGTTCAGGCAATTTATTCACAAATAGAACCAAATGTACTTCTGCCTGAGAGTTGTTGCTTTGGAGGCATCTGTGGGTTTACTATTGACAGGCGTATGCCAGAAAAGCTACAAAAGTGCATTATTCTTGTACTAATCCTAGTGGTTCTGAGACTCATAAAAAAGGGAAAACATGTACTCAGATCGCAGATGTATGCCACCATAAGTTTCCTTATTTTTGTTGTTCTTTTCTGGTATTCCAGCTTGGTGGGGTTATTAAAGCAGGACCCAAGTGATCGCAGTAGAATTGCTTTAAGGTTATTTATTTTTTATTTTTTTACATAGGTTTTGCCAACCTTCTGAATGGGAAATTCTTAGTAACCCCACATAGCATTCCCCAACAGACCTCCAAATTTGGCAGATGTAGAATTTATGGTATTCTGCCACAATGTCATACTGCCGACATGTGTTGGGTGAGCTCAGCCTTTCACCTGGAAAAAGACCTTTCAAGTTTGCAGATGTTGTGCATGTTCCTCTGACAGAGGTATTGGTGTGTATGTGATCTTAAATGTTGTACTTTCCCTGTTATGTTTTTTTCTGTGCACATAGCTGCTAACCAGTCCTGCGCTGTGATGTCCACCCACATTGTCGCATGCCTTCTGCTATACCGACATAGGCAGGTAAAGTCTTGGTGCTAATCAAAATGAAATGACTAGTGTTCTTCCATCTGCAACTGATAAATTACCTTTTCCCCTATTGGAGTATCCGATGTTATTTGCTGCACAAAGTTGATTTGTAAACCACAACACTAGCCACATACATTTAAACCAGTTAAATCCTCTGTGAAAATGCTGAATACATATATAAATGCATATTGACTGATACCAGAGTGGCATCTTCTGCTCTTAGACGATCTTTTTTCTTTCTTTTTTGTCTTTCTTTTTTTTAACACCATGTCTTATTTGCCAGTACCTGTGTTTATGTTGCAGGTCATAGATGTGAATTCAAGTAGGTTAACTTCACTTTCTACCCTTTAAATAGGAGTCTGTTGGGTAATTATAGCCATCACTTAAACAGTAGGAGCCCAATTCAAAAAGCCATATCTGCAGTGAACGTACATTTATGACCAAAAAAAGGCCCCATTTTCATCTGTTGGGTATACTAGCCCAACTGTTGCAATTTACTGCAGTGTAATTGTATGCAAAGTGGTGGTAAGTGAATGATTCAAGATGGTGTTTGCCATGCAAGTCGTTAGCACCCACAAACTTGTGAGGTTGTGGACATTCACAAACTCCCATTTGAAGGTTTTGCACCCTGGGAATGGTTTAAAATGTTCTGCAACAAAGTGGAGTTAATCCTTCTCTATTAGAAAGAGTAACTGGACACCAGCAGAGAGTGTTTTTTGCATGTTTTTTTTTTTCTTTAATTGAAAAAGATATAGGCAGTTTTACAACAGGGACGTATTATTACGTGCCTATTTGTGACTAGTACACATGTGACTGAGACAGCTTTCCTAGCCTTTTACTACCAATGTTTTTCGTTCAAAAATCAAGAAATCTGCACCTGTTTAGAACTACTTTTGAGAGTGAAGATTTACTTCTTCTTTGTACATTGAGCAGGTTGACTCTGTTAATTCGTGGCATTTTTACAGTATGGTGCTCATCATCATGATGATAAACATTGTATCTCTCTCTGGCTGAGATGTTGATTCCCCTTTATCTTTATTTCGCAGTTCAGATAGACCTAAACATTTGTGGAATGCGTCAACCAAAAAACAGGCAGGTTGGAATATATTTCCTAACAGGTCTCTTGAAAAGACAAGTGACAGCAGTGAAAACAGTTCTTCATGCAAAAGCAATGTTCGTCTAAGGGACACTTTCCTTGTTTCAGTCACATTTCTCCAGAATTAAGCTCACTAGGCTTGCGCTCATTTGATACTGGTTCCATCTTCCAAATAACCTGCCCCACATGCAAAGCCCTTTTACTGGTAGGTCATATTAAAATATCTGGAGAACTGCACAGCAAAGAACTGCTCTGACCAATCCTCACCTTGAAAAAAAGACTGGCCCCTAGGGGAATCCCTCTTTGAATGCTCCCAGAGAACCTGCAGCTCTCTTTCCTCAGCTCTTTAAAGTGTGCCTTTCCTACTTTTATATAATGTAAGGAGCTGAAATGCGTACTCTCGAAACATCTCTCTAGAGAAGCTCAATCCTTCACCACTAGTTAGGCCCTTATATGCTGTTAGGACTGATCCTCGATATAGACTGTCCTGCATCTGTGATTTTTTAATATTTGAGTTCCTACATTCCTTTCTTCTAAATTCCATAGTGTACTCCTCTGAACTAACCCTCCTTCTAATACACATTTGCCTTACCTCCTTTTAAAAGTGCCCATTTCTCAATACATCTTAATTATGTCTCTCTCCTTCCTATTTTGTACTATCATTTCATTTAAACAATTCATCTAGTAAAATCTATATCCTGCCATCCCAAATCTGCACTCCTTTACCTTCGCTCATCTCACTCTTTACAGACTGTCCATTTGCTTCACCTTATGATCTCTGCCAAACTACTCCATCTCTTCTCCCAGCCTCATCACTTTTTCTTTCCAACCTCATCTCATCACACCGGAAATTTGGTACCTTATTGGTACTCTGTTCTGACCAGTTTGATTCTCTTCATAATATACTTGTCTCTCACCTCTGAGTTTTATGCCTGCAGCTTTCATTCCCCCCATG
The DNA here is from genome assembly GCF_031143425.1 of Pleurodeles waltl. Classification (NCBI taxonomy): domain Eukaryota; kingdom Metazoa; phylum Chordata; class Amphibia; order Caudata; family Salamandridae; genus Pleurodeles; species Pleurodeles waltl. The sequence continues at coordinate 764,357,432 of NC_090445.1, forward strand.
CCCTTCTATCTATCTTTGTCAGTGGTTGAGCCACCAGGTGACAGCTTTCATAACCCTTCCACCTTTGTTTTGTGAACTGTTCTGTAAAATAATTGAGCTTTTTGACCAATAATAAGCTGCTATGTATGTGGAACGCTTCACCCTATTTGACCTCAGGCTATATATCTCCATAATCTTTTATCCTTCTTTGGTCTCTGTGCTAAATAATAACCTGTAAAAATGTATGTTGTATGGCGGCATGTATGATGATGACCTTGCTGTCATCAGTAATACTCTCTCTTTAACCTAAGGACAGAGGATTTCTTTGTGTACAGGGCTCTGATGCCCTCAGGGGCCTGGTAGAAAAACATATAAATCACTAAACCTTACATGCCTCCAGTGAAATTCCATGATGTATGGTAAAATGAAGAGACAAAGATTCCTGGTATTGTTAGTATTAACATTCACGCCCCTTTTAAGACATGCTGTCGATGACCAACTGTTTCTCCCAACAGCAGCTTTCTCCCATATCCATATTGTGTTTCTTCTGTTCCACTACTCTTATTAATTTATTTATTTTCCTTTTCAAAGATAAATAAAACATTATTACAGTGTTGCAAAAGAAGGCCACTTGGCTTGATTGCGACATCAAATGGGGAAATTATATACGTGTTTATCTTGCATATTATTTTGGATAGATCTCAAATGTTTTTGAGCCAGTCATTGTTTTAATTTAATACATGCTGTGAGGTGATAGCCTAGTTTGGGGGTTTTTACATATGTATTTAAAAGTTAAATGATTTATGGTTTGAATTGATTAGCATTTTTATGATAGGTGTTTTAAGTATAATCAGTAGCCTTGCGAAGCACAGTTTGCTTTAGTGGTTATTTTTCAGGTTGTATAGTTCAGTATAGACCCAATCCTTTAAAAATGTAGCTTGATTTAAAAGCATAAACGATAAATAAGCTACTCTGATTATAGACCAGGAGACAATCAGTTTGTGGTATGCAAAATGTACCTCAGTGTTGATCATAGATATGAAGCAGATATTTTTGCTTAATTCTTTTGTGGCTTTCTCTGTGCAGGGAATAGATTTGTCCACATTGGTAGAGGACTTCTTTTCCATGAAGGAGGAGGTTTTGGCCCGTGACTTTGATCTGGGGTTTTCAGGAAATTCCGAAGATGTGGTCATGCATGCTATTCACTTGTTGGGGAACTCTGTAAATATAACAAACACAAGCAGGAACAACGAGTTCTTCATCTCCCCCAGCCTTACTATTCCAGCTGTCTTCGAACTCAACTTCTACAGTAACGGGGTCCTGCACGTGTTCCTCTTGGAGGCCATTATTGGTATGTTCGAGGATTGAAAAGAGGAAGCTATTTTTGATAAAGTGCATTAAATTCTTCATATTTATTAATTGTTATTGTGTAACAAGTAACAGCTGTGTGTTAGTGATTCACATGATTAACTAGTATTTTACATTGGTTAGGGAATAATGAATGTACCCTTTGTCAGCAATTTATATATGTTACTGTATTATTAATATAGAATGTTGGCATAAAGTGAACAAAGATGATAATTCCTGATGTCCCTACAGTCCTCTCCTTCTTGTGGAAAACTTGACAATTGCTTTAATGTGATACTGTCACACTGGAGTGATAATTGTGCTTTTCTCAAGTAGCGTTAGGGCCTGCATCTCCTCTGGGTGAAATTGTCGCTGTTTATTTCCACATGTTTCTTATGGCCTGTTTTTTCAAATGTTTCAAGGGCTGGACGTACCACTGACGGGGAGTGTGCAGTGTGGTGGGTTTTCCAATGTTCCCTATCTAAGGGCATCCATCATTGGTAGTAGGGATGACACCTCTTGCTAGGTGGACAGTTCCCTGCGATTGAATGTCCTAACCTTCTGGAATGAGGCATCAATTCGTAAGCAGCTTGACAGCACTTCTGGTGAAGTCAAGAAACTTCATTAGCCTTTGTAAAGCTTTTCAAACTTTACATTTTGCATACTTCACCTGCCATGGTCATTACCTCACAGACAAACATGGATTGTCACTGCACGTTCCTACTTCTCACACTCCTACCTACTCATTATCAGTGTAGCTTGATTATGTCTTCCACTTCTTCCTGGAAATTCAGGGTCTACCCAGGAAGTGCTTTCTCTAGGTCCTCCTGTGAACTGTAAATTGACTTCCATTTGACTAGTGGTATGACATTGTGTCTCAGTGATAAGGCACAGTTTCTGGGTGTCTCCTTATGAGAAGTAGGGAGGAGACCAAAGGCATTTTAAAATTTTACAAATTAAAGGCAATCTTTAACAACTCTCTGAGAGCATAGATGTTTTCACTTTTCCTCCATTTGAGCTGGATGACACTTGGTCTGGTTATGTCTACTCACATGTAACTCACCATAGGCACACCTCTCAGCATTCTACTAAGCATATCTCTCTCAACAACCAGCCGGCACACTTATACTGGAGTGAATGCAAATGCACGCTCCATGTGATCAGAGCAATGTCTGGAACCTCTCTGTGCATCAGTCTGACTTGCATTCAGACTGCACTTTACTGGGTGTGCATCAAGGAATTACTTTCATAAAAGCCTGTGATGCACCTTGGCCCATACCGTGCCCATCACAGTCCCTTCCCATAAAAATGATCAAGCCCAATAAAATGAAAGCTAATCAAGGAAGCGGAGATGACCTAGAAACTCTCTTAAAGTTTGTGACAACTTCACATCTTTGGAGAGATGAAAGGCCGTTTAAATATATACTCGGCAATCACTGCATTTTGTTTTACATAGCATTACATTTTCTTTCATCCTTTAGGTTGCTCTGCAATCTCTTAGCTCTGCGACTAGACGTTGCAACCAATTACATGTTTGAAAACCCAAGAACCAAAGAAAGTTGAGCTTTCACCTCCACCAAGGAAAGCAAAGCCTCTGCTGTGAAATAAATAAAAAAAGTGATCCTTTCCGACAGTGCAGGCCATTAGGAATGTATTTCAAGTACTGCAATGTTAATAATTGAGATTAAAGCCTCATTTACGGTTTTGATGTTCCTTACTTTCAACTTTCTTTAGCATGCCTCCAAACCATGTCCCTTGGTGAGTGACAACACCATTGGTTTGAAATCTCTTTCGTTCCATAGCCTTTGGTGTTACAGCTAGAGCGGGAATGGGCTTAAGTGTTCTATCCTAATGACTGCAAATGATATGAGATAATTCAGTTTGTATCAGTTGATTTAGAGTTAGCAGTGGGGAGATTCTGATATGGTCAACTGATTCCAGTAATGGAAATAGGACTCGGAAGGAGCAGCGTCTTGATGTATTTAGCCACACACAAAACAGGCCAAATGTGCTAAGATTGTATTTGAAAAGAGGGTTTGCAATTCGTGCAAAAACTGTTTGCAAATCCTGTCTGATGTTATGAACCAACCTATATACTCCTAAGTTTGTTTGCAAAATAAGGAGTCACATGTTTGCAAAACGACCTTCCTAATTTATAGTCATTACTCAAGTCGCAGTTGGGGACCCTCAGTTGGAAGCAGCAGCAGTTTCTGAAGTTTGACCCACAGCTCCCTTGACTTATTGGCTGTTGGCGGCGGCTCCCCATTATGTTATTTTTTTTGGCAGATGGGGGGGGGAAGGTGGTGTGACAATGTAAACCTGGCCTCAGGAGTACTTCAGTTTTTCTCCTTGAAAGTAATTGGAATGAAGTCGATATAGGTATTATAATCATATGGCCTGAAAGCCTAGACACACGCCCATTGCCCCGGAATTGCGCCCACAGATATAACACCACATCCACAGGGAACTAGCCGCGTATTTGAACTATCATTACTTTGCCCATTGGGTAACATTTTCTCGTGGCTGGAGGCCTGATCACCAGCATTTGGCTCTCTGTTACCGGGGAAGCAATGATTTACTGAGGAGACTTTTTTTTATATTGTGCTCTTGGTGGGGGTACTAAGGAAAAGAACAGCAAGCTGACGGTCTACCCCTCTCTAATTGGACTAAACATACATTCGGGATGAGTTGCATGTTTTAAGTCAGTGAACCACTCCAACCTACAATGAAGTTTCCATTGTGAGGGGAAAGGATTGGATTCTCTCCTTCTCCATTAGTGGGGTCAATCTACTCCCCCATTTTATAACTTGCATCCCCATCCTTGCATTTCGCGATTCACTTTGCACTCCACTCTAAGCCGCTTCTCCCATGTACCTTTCCCCCTCCATTACCCTTACCCGCTGCCTCGCCCCATTTGGAGAGCAATTTTCAGCATCAGTGTTGGGCCTGGGCTGGGCAGTGGTGGCTAGCTCTGCTCCAATGAGACTGACGAAGGGGGTGATTTTGCTGTGTCCCTGCTCCAGCCTCTCAATAGAGCCAGAGGAAAACTGTTTATAGCCGCTCCCAAGCCCCAGGCACTGTGCAGGTGTGAGCCGATTACTTTATGGTCTGTGAAGACTACCTCACCCATGGCCCCCTGCGCCCACCTGTACTGTAATATTTGGGTGCTGTGTGCCATTACCAGAGAAACAAAGACACATTAGAGTCTAACTCATGTCACGGCATGCACGGTGTACCATTTAAATAGAAGAAATGCTTCCGGAAGCCCCTTTCCACAACTGATCACAAGAGCAGTAAAATACTTTATGATGGTGTTATTGAACTGGTTAAGATAACTGATGATTCCGTCAATAGATGGTGTTACATATTTAAATCACTCTTTTTGCTGCTTATGAATTATTCCAGTTATTTAGATGTTAATGTAGGCTGTACTGTGCCAGATTAACCTTTTACTTTCTATATCAGTTACCAACAATGTAACTGTTTGCCTTGCATATAGTAAAAGTTCTGATTAACCAACAATAAAGATCTTTTACCTTTCAATACAAACGTGCTGCTTTGTCCGAATACTGCAGTAGCTTATGTTAAGCCAATAGCTAAGCAATCCTTCTCTGGGCTAATCAAGTTATAACCTTTGTATCAATAATCGCCTAATTAGGGATAAAAGGGGAATGCTGTAAGTAAAGTTTTATATAGGAGTTAATTTTCAAAACAATGTGAGAAAATCCAGAACTTGAGATGTTTTGGTTTATATTCAAAAATGCATTCTAACGCAAAGCAGGGTCTACGGTGGAGACTTTCATAGGCTTAGGTACATACTGCTTTGTATTGTCACTCACTTTTACAGATGGATAAGGATTCGATTGACCCAATTTCAGCTGAGGGACAGTAGCAATTCTTGCTTTTTTGTACCACGCACCGTCACGTTACTAGTGTGTCAAATTTACAGAACACAGCAAGATATACTGTTGTCGCAAGAGAGTGGAGAAGACAAGCCATAGGTGGATAAGAACAAACATTTTAGTGCCTTCCTGTCTGGAACGTACAAGACCCCAAGATTCTGAAACGTATCTCAAATTCAGTTTAATGTTTGCTGCTGAGATATTTCAGCCTTAAGTTAATTGTAACGGACTAGGCTGACCAATGACATGCAGCACATTACGTGCCCATAGTGTCATTCTATAAACTGTGTTAAATCATGCTTTTTGTGACACGAACATCATACCACAACGCATCAAAAAACTACTCCATAATTAAGTGAAGAAGAAGAAGAATTTAGTTCATGCCATTAGTTAGATAAAACCAGACATGAATTATGATGTTGAATTAACACCACTTCAAAGTGCATCAAACCAGATATAGCTTAGTACTGAAAGTGCACTATCTGAGTGGGCAGATAGCCTTGTCAAAATAAAGTGCGTAGAATGTGCTTTGAGCAAATTGATGTTAAGTAATAGCATTGTCGGGCCTGCCACTCGGCATCAGCATTCCTAAGGTACAATCTGTATTCCCTGAGACAGACTCGGATCCTTGCAAATGGTTGGTATGGTATTTATTAACACGGGTAGGCTTAATTAGTTAAAAAACTTGTAAGAATTAGTCATCTTAAAAACTGCATTTTAAAACGAAGGTAACCTTCTTGTGGGGCAAGATGACCCACTACAATGATCAGAAATACAACCATGTGATCTTGCCCCCCACCCCATTGGTCGCTACAGTGAACCGTCTGCAATTTAGTTTCAACCACGACAAAATATTTTACAAAGCAGCAGATCTGTTGTACATCCGTGGGCGAAAAACAAGATAGAACCACCTGGCTGCAAAATTGGAGACCTCTTAAGAAGAGTTGCAACAACATTGCTTTTCTATCAGCTTCTAGCTCTTTGCAGATGCATATTAGGTGCACAGCCAGCAGACTGTTGCAGATGTTTTGCGTTCCCAAAGGGGTAGTTGTAAGTGTGAAAATAAGATGCCCAACCAATATCTCATTAAATTTACCTTGAGCAACCTCGAGGAGCCTGTACCCAGGTACGGTTGTGACTCCAATTTGCAGTAGCCTTGCAATACAGCCCACTTATGGGATCTTTTGGCAACTGCCTACTTGTCTTTTAACAGTGATACCTGATTCATATATGTTCGATGGCATGTGTAGCTGCAGATACACATGCTTTGCACATCCCGCCATCTAGTGTTGGGCTCGGTGTGTTACAAGTTGTTTTTCTTCAAAGATGTCTTTTCGAGTCACGAGATCGAGGGACTCCTCCCCTTTCGGCTCCATTGCGCATGGGCGTCGACTCCATCTTAGATTGTTTTCTTTCCGCCATCGGTTTCGGACGTGTTCCTTTTCGCTCCTCATTTCGGTTCGGAAAGTTAGTGAAAATCTCGGAAAATTCAACGTTATTGTTTACGTTCGGTATCGGGTTAGTTACAACAGATCGACACCGAATTTGGAAGAGCTCGGGTGGCCCTTCGGGTTTTCGATTCCCCAGCGGGGCCTGGTCGGCCCGACCAAGTGCGTCTTCAAGGCTAATGGAACGGACCCCATTCCGCTTCTGCCCCGAATGTCACAACAAGTATCCTTATACAGATCAGCACCTGGTCTGTAATTTGTGTTTGTCTCCAGAACACAAGGAGGATACTTGTGAGGCCTGTCGAGCGTTTCGGTCCAGAAAGACCTTAAGGGACCGAAGAGCAAGAAGACTACAGATGGCATTGGTGCTGACAGGACAAAAACAGATGGAAGAAGAAGAGGAAGCCTTCTCCATCGAGGATTCGGACTCGGAAGAGGTCGATCCTGAACAGATGCCGAAAACCGTGAGTAAGACGTCGATACACAAAACTCACGCAAAGACCACAAAAGCCCAGGGGACGCCACCGCTGGCAGGCCATGGCTTAACCCGAAAAATAGGTGACTGAGGATCGGCATCGAAAAAGGGCATGCATGTGTCGAAGTCATCCGACTCCAGTCGAGATACCGGCACAGAGCAGACACGACCCCGAGACACCGGGTCAGAGCAATTTCGGCACCGAGAGAGCAGCACCGAAGCAAGTCGGCACCTAGAGATCACTACACCGAAGAGCAAAAAAGTGGCGTCGGAGCCGAAAAAGGCAGCCGAAAAGGTTTCGGTACCGAAACATCCGGCCTTGGAACCGAAAACAAGTTCCTACACAGAGGAACAAGGCCTGTCCTCACAAATGCAAACACATAGATCTGGTCAGGAACTAGAGACAATGGAGCCAGATTACACCCAAAGAAGGCTCCACATCCAAAAAGAAACAGGGAAGATCAGTACTCTCCATCCGATTTGGATGAAATGAAAACTTGCCTTCCAAGAGAAAGACAAGCAGCTACAGGCAAAGGTGGCTAAACAAGTAACCCCACCACCATCTCCACAACGCTCTCCACAGCCTTCACCAGTAGCTACTCCACCAATGATGCAATCCCCAACTCATACAGGGATGAGTCAGGATGATCCAGACGCCTGGTATCTTTATGATGTGCCAGCGTCAGATAACAGTCCCGACTGTTATCCAGCCAGACCGTCACCACCTGAAGACTCTACCGCCTACACACAGGTGGTGTCAAGGGCAGTGGCGTTTCATAATGTTAGCCTGCATACAGAGCCAATTGAAGACGACTTTCTATTTAACACACTGTCGTCCACATAGAGCCAGTACCAGAGCCTCCCCATGCTACCTGGAATGCTAAAACACTCCAAACAAGTGTTTGAAGAGCCTGTCAAAGGAAGGGCAATAACTCCAAGGGTGGAGAAAAAATATAAACCGCCACCAACAGACCCTGTGTACATCACACAACAGTTAACACCAGACTCAGTGGTAGTAGGTGCAGCACGCAAGAGGGCGAACTCACACACCTCAGGAGATGCACCACCTCCAGACAAGGAGAGTCGTAAGTTTGATGCGGCTGGGAAAAGAGTGGCGACACAAGCAGCCAACCAATGGCGCATTGCTAATTCACAGGCCTTGTTGGCGAGATATGACAGGGCTCATTGGGACGAAATGCAACATTTTATAGAACATTTGCCCAAGGAGTTCCAAAAAAGAGCGCAACAAGTGGTAGAGGAAGGACAGAGTATCTCGAACAATCAGATACGGTCAGCAATGGATGCAGCAGACACAGCTGCTAGGACTGTCAATACAGCAGTAACGATACAGAGACATGCATGGTTGCGTACATCTGGATTCAAGCCGGAAATACAACAAGCCGTGCTGAATATGCCATTTAACGGACAGCAGTTGTCCGGAGGTGGACACTGCTATCGAAAAACTTAAAAAAGACACTGATACGGCCAAAGCCATGGGCGCACTCTACTCCCCACAGAGCAGAGACACATTTCGAAGATCACAATTTCGAGGGGGGTTTCGAGGACAAAGCACTGAACCCACAACCTCACAAACAAGGCCCACTTATCAGAGCCAATACCAGCGGAGAACTTTTCGGGGACAATATAGAGGGGGACAGTTCCCAAAGAGTAGAGGGAAGTTCCAAAGTCCCAAAACTCCACAAAACAAACAGTGACTTACATGTCACAAATTCCCCAACACACAACACCAGTGGGGGGGAGACTAACCAAGTTCTACAAAAACTGGGAGGAAATAACAACAGACACGTGGGTCCTAGCCATTATCCAGCTTGTTATTGCATAGAATTTCTAGAATTCCCTCCAAATATCCCACCGAAAACACACAACATGTCAAAACAACACATAGATCTTCTACAACTAGAAGTTCAAGCGTTGTTGCAAAAAGATGCAATAGAGTTAGTACCAATTCATCAGAGAGGAAGAGGAGTCTACTCACTGTACTTTCTCATACCCCAAAAAGACAAAACTCTAAGACCTATATTAAATCTCAGAACATTAAATATCTACATCAAATCAGATCACTTTCACATGGTGACACTGCAGGACGTAATCCCATTGCTCAAACAACAAGACTACATGACAACACTAGACCTAAATGATGCGTACTTCCATATACCGATACATCCTTCACACAGAAAGTACTTAAGGTTTGTATTCCAAGGGGTACATTACCAATTCAAAGTGTTGCCATTCAGGATAACAACTGCGCCAAATGTTTTTACAAAATGCCTGGCAGTAGTGGCTGCTCATATCAGAAGACAGCAAATACATGTGTTCCCGTACCTAGACGATTGGTTAATAAAAACCAACACGCAGGAACCGTGCTCACAACACGCAAAGTATGTCATAGAAACCCTTCACAAACTAGGTTTCTCACTCAACTACAACAAGTCACACCTTCAGCCATGTCAAGTACAACAATACTTAGGAGCAACAATCAACACAACAAAAGGGATTGCCACTCCAAGTCCACAAAGGGTACAAGCATTTCACAATGTAATACAGGCCATGCACCCAAAACAAAAGGTACAGGTCAAGATAGTGATGAAACTACTAGGCATGATGTCCTCATGCATAGCCATTGTCCCAAACGCAAGATTGCACATGCGGCCCTTACAACAGTGCCTAGCATCACAATGGTTACAGGCACAGGGTCAACTTCAAGATCTAGTGTTGATAGACCGCCAAACATACACCTCGCTTCAATGGTGGAACACTATAAATTTAAACAAAGGGCAGCCTTTCCAAGACCCAGTGCCTCAATACGTAATAACAACGGATGCCTCCATGATGGGGTGGGGAGCACACCTCAACCAACACAGCATCCAAGGACAATGGGACACTCAACAGAGACAGTTTCACATAAATCACTTAGAATTACTGGCAGTATTTCTAGCGTTGAAAGCTTTTCAACTTATAATAACACACAAACACATTCTTGTCAAAACTGACCACATGACAACGATGTATTATCTGAACAAACAGGGAGGAACACACTCAACACAGTTGTGTCTCCTGGCACAGAAAATTTGGCATTGGGTGATTCACAACCACATTTGCCTAATAGCGCAGTTCATTCCAGGAATTCAGAACCAGTTAGCAGACAATCTCTCCCGGGTTCACCAACAGATCCACGAATGGGAGATTCAACCCCAAATACTAATCACTTACTTCCAAAGATGGGGAACACCACAAATAGATCTATTTGCAACAAAAGAAAACGCAAAATGACAAAAGTTTGCATCCAGGTACCCACAGGATCACTCTCAGGGCAATGCGTTATGGATGAGTTGGTCAGGGATATTTGCATACGCTTTTCCCCCTCTCCCACTCCTTCCATATCTAGTAAACAAATTAAGTCAAAACAAACTCAAACTCATACTAATAGCACAAACTTGGGCAAGACAACCCTGGTACACAACACTACTAGACCTTTCAGTAGTGCCTCATGTCAAACTGCCAAACAGACCAGATCTGTTAACTCAACACAAACAACAGATCAGACACCCAAATCCAGCATCACTGAATCTAGCAATTTGGCTCCTGAAATCTTAGCATTCGGACATCTAGACCTTTCACATGAATGTATAGAGGTCATAAAACAAGCTAGAAAACCTACAACAAGACATTGCTATGCAAATAAATGGAAACGATTTGTTTATTACTGCCATAGTAATCAAATTCAACCCTTACACGCATCTGCTAAATACATCGTAAGCTACTTACTGCACTTACAAAAGTCAAAGCTAGCTTTTTCATCCATTAAAATACATCTCACCGCAATTTCAGCTTATCTGCAAATTACGCATTCAACTTCACTCTTTAGGATCCCAGTCATAAAGGCTTTTATGGAGGGCCTAAAAAGAATTATCCCACCAAGAACACCACCAGTTCCTTTGTGGAACCTCAACATTGGCTTAACTCGGCTCATGGGTCCACCGTTTGAACCCATGCACTCATGTGAGATACAATATTTAACATGGAAAGTAGCGTTTCTCATTGCCATCACATCTCTAAGAAGAGTAAGTGAAATACAGGCATTTACCATACAAGAACCCTTTATTCAGATACACAAGCATTAAGTAGTTTTACGAACTAATCCAAAGTTCTTACCAAAAGTCATATCACCGTTTCACTTAAATCAAACAGTAAAACTACCAGTGTTCTTTCCAGAACCAGATTCTGTGGCTGAAAGAGCACTACATACATTAGACATCAAAAGAGCTTTAATGTACTACATTGATGAACAAAACAAATACGGAAAACAAAACAACTGTTCGTTGCTTTTCAAAAACCTCATACAGGGAATCCAATATCCAAACAAGGCATTGCCAGATGGATAGTCAAATGTATTCAAACCTGTTATCTCAAAGCAAAAAGAGAACTGCCTATAACACCAACGGCACATTGAACTAGGAAGAAAGGTGCTACTGTGGCCTTTCTAGGGAACATTCCAATAACTGAAATATGTAAGGCAGCCACATGGTCTACGCCTCATACGTTTACCAAACATTACTGCATGGATGTGTTAACAACACAACAAGCCACAGTAGGACAAGCAGTACTACGAACTTTATTTCAAACAACTTCAACTCCTACAGGCTGAGCCACCGCTTTTGGGGAGATAACTGCTTACTAGTCTATGCAAAGCATGTGTATCTGCAGCTACACATGCCATCAAACGGAAAATGTCACTTACCCAGTGTACATCTGTTCGTGGCATGAGACACATGCGCCCACCTGCCTCCCCAGGAGGCTGTAGCCGTTTCGAAGTTGATCTTGAACATTTGTCAATTTGTAAATATATCACTTTAAACCACATTATGTACATACATATTTACTCCATTGCATGGGCACTATTACTATAATACACAACTCCTACCTCACCCTCTGCGGGGAAAACAATCTAAGATGGAGTCGACGCCCATGCGCAATGGAGCTGAAAGGGGAGGAGTCCCTCGATCTCGTGACTCGAAAAGACTTCTTCGAAGAAAACAACTTGTAACTCTCCGAGCCCAACACTAGATGGCGGGATGTGCAAAGCATGTGAATCTGCAGCGTCTCATGCCACGAACGGATGTACACTGGGTAAGTGACCTTTTCCATTTCTTTACTGCGGTTTTAAAGCTGTTGAGTGTGACCAGCATTCCCCTTAGCTGTAGAAGTCCAAGTTGTGTTAGGGACTCATTGAGATACCTTTGAGCGGGGGAGCTACTTCTAGTTGCCTGGTTCCTCCACAAGATAGTGAATTAGGGCAGGCGTCCTTCATTTGGACCAGAAGTTAATGTACGCACCTCTTCTAGCAAGAGACTGTCTTTGGAGGACAAACTCCAACCTTATTGGACCTGGAGAAGAATATTTGAGGAGGCCGAAAATCGTTCTATAGGCTTTGGCAGTCACCCGGTCCATCGTTGGAGCGTCCCTCCCTAATAGCTCCTCGCTGCCGTAAGTTAATAACGGAATCAATTTTGTCTGTATTACTCCAGTAGCGGAGATAAGTTAGGAGCAGACTTTTTCCTTTTTAAGTTCTCTATAGCTAGTGCAAGAGCCATGCCCTTTCTTTCCAGGGCATCACACTGCATTTTAAAAGTTCCTTTATTGTCAACAATAACACCTAGATCAGTGGTTCCCAACCTGTGGTCCGGGGACCCCATGAGGGGTCATCGAAGCCTCCTCAGGTGGTCCGCGACTGCTTAGAAAATTAAATAATATTAACAGATTACGTCCCCAGCTTTTAGTAACGACTCAGTACGGGGTCCCCAGATTCCAAGAATTATTCATTGGGCTTTCCGAGGTGCCAGTAATGATAAAGTGGGGATCCACACAAGTCAAAAGGTTGAGAACCACTGACCTAGATATTTATATGAGGGCACCGTCTCATGCAGACTGGTGGCAATGCACCAGTTTCAGTACTTCCTTCTCCAGCTGTTTTTATACATTGGTTTTTATTTTTTCAAAGTTGATTTTTAGGCTGTTTACAGTTGAGTAGGTGTGGAAAGCATTGAGAAGGAGTTGCAGTTCAACTGACGTCCGTCTTATTAGTGCCAGGTCTTCTGCATAAAGTAGGTTTGAAAGAGCGCTTTGCTGCCCAGCTTGGGTGCGTGAGAATCACATTGATGTAGAGTTTCTGTTAGAGCAGCAAGAAAAAGATTGAAAAGCACAGGGTCGAGGACACAACCGTGCTTCAAGACTTTCAAGGTTACAATTCGCCTTGAGAGATAAGTCCCCAATCCTAGTTTAACTTGCACCCAGGTATCCGTGTGTAATGTAATTAGAAGCCTCAGGAAAGTCAGCGATATTTTACATTCCGCAGCCCATGTATTCTCACCGCAGCCAGTGCTTAATTTGTAAATAAAAAGGTGCCAGTGCTAATAGCTCTCCTCAAACACGCGGCTGCTGCAATTAAAAGTGCGAGCATGGAATACTGAGGCGGGGTAATCCTGAAGCCACCTCGGTCCTCTTCAATCCATTAACAGCCACTCCCCGCCCCTTCAGCTCACTCTTGCAGCTTCCTGCTTTTCCACTTTCTGACGCTTCTTCTTTTTTCCTCTTCCTCCGTCTTTCCCACATGTCTTTTGCTCGGAGTAAATGCTTGAGGCAGAAACCTAAGCGCAGGCCCTCAGAAATAAGTGCTGGTGCTCTGCACTGGAAACAACAAGCACAAATTAAGCACTGACGCCAGCAGTACCTGTGATGCCCTCTGTGGGAGCACACGAGAGATCACAGGGACACCAGTAGCTAAAGATGCAGACATCTTCATTCTGGAGCTTGCTACAACGGGTATAGTCATGCAATCACATATGCGCAAACACACAAGCAAAGATGCAGTGCGCCACTTCCGCTTTCGTCTAAACTGGCGTGGATTTTCTTTTTTTTTTTTTTACCACAAGGGACCCTGAGCTTGAGGGGAACATGTTGCTTCTCACTTGCAAAGTTCAACGCAGAATTCTTTTTTTGTTTTTTTGTTTTTGTTTTAGTGTTTCCAAAAATAGTTCCTGCCACTAACTTGGTGCACAGAGCCCCCGCTAGTTGGATGGCGCACAGGGGTGCCACGGCACACAGATTAGGAACCACTGGGGTACAGTGACAGAAATGGCTACCTACGAGGGACAGCAGCCCATCCTCACTGTGTTTTTATTTCAAAATGGAAAGCTGCCTTTAAAAAAAAAAACAGCCTGATTTGCTTAAGAGAAGCTAGCTGATTTAAATAAAAAGATAATCCATTTTGAAAAACTTAAGTGAGAGTCGGCAGTGATCCTCTAACTACTTCTTACTTCCTATGAAGTTGCCTCTGATTTCCAAAGGCGAAGGGGTTCCACAAGACTTTTTGATGCAAATCAGTTATCACCCCAGCTTGGGAGTCAGTAACTTATCAATGGTTTGCGACTGACTTTGTGGCCGCAAACCATTGATACCTACCTTACTGTCTCGCAGTTTGGCAGGAAAGCCGAACCATGCCTTCCCCACAAGAAACGCTCAGGCTTTAGTTCCTTTAAAGTACTTTGTTTGCCACATTGTTGTGTAGCCTAAACATATTCACTAATTTGTTATGTTTTTCTTTATTATAAATCACTTACTTTGTTAGTTTTGCAACAAGCATGTCAACTATCAGTGGAAGTACATAATTCAGATGACACTACAAGTTCACTGAAGTGCCAGTGGACTTTTTGTAGATTTGACTTTGAATCGCTGAGGGTGTCAAATGGTGAAGGCTTACTCTTTAGCTTAGTGTAAAGTAGGTGTAGTTTAGGCTGCACAGATATCATACTCAATGGATTGTCCAGGCAGCGGTATTCTTTTACTGAAAATGAAAAAGAATGTAGTTCCTATTAGGCAAACCTGCCGTAATTTTAATTTGTACTTTGGCACTTAGCTTACTTTACATTATCTAGTAAATATATGTCAAACACATTCTTTCTTAGCAGAAGGGGTCTTCATGCAGAAACATCAGGCTTGCAATCATTCAATTTAACCTAGTCTGATTTCGTTAATAACATTAAATCATCTTTTTCTTAGTAGCCTGAAGTCTTCTGCATGTTTGAGATCTCACAAGGAAGTGCAGGGTCTCTCCAAAATCGTGCCAGCTAGTCGGTAAGTGTAGAAGTGTGGGGAGTTGCATTTTCTATTCTACAGCGGATTGCTCACGTCGCTTGATATTCAGTCGGCTTTCAGCAGTTCAGTCAATTTGTTCAGGGCTATGCTGATCGTGTCTGCAGAGTGCAGCTGATGGAAATTCATAATGGTCTTAATGATTGTCACAGGCATTTAGTGAAATACAGCTTCATCTTTGATTCTTTAAGTAGTCTCAGAGGCTCAAAGGAGTGGTAGGCCAACATCTGTCACATATGTCTCATGTTTGCTACTTGTAGGGTCTCACAGTGGTAATGGGCAACTTCATGGGTTGCCTTTCCAGGGCCACTACTAAACCTTGCACATGTAGTAATTTGTGGTGTACTCTACTTTGGTGGCCTTCTATTGGTCTAGTTTAGCAGGCTGTTAAACTTAACATCCACTTTCAATTCGACTTAGCAGCACTATGCAGCTCACAGCAGAATGCCACAAGTCATTACTGAGGCTCAAGAGGTGCAAAGCAGATTCTGCATGCAAAGCCATCTACCTCCTTCTCAACGAGGCTCAGCGGCATAGATATTCTCCACCGTACTAGGGATTTAACAGTCCTAAGTACTTGAAGGAAGAAAGCCATGAGTTCTGTATCTCGTGCAGTTTTTCTTCACACAGGTTTGATGGCTGTCTTCAAGTTAAAAGGTGACAACTTGCTATGCAAGAGGGATTTCCCATGGAAACTAATAATTTTGAAATTTGTATTTGTGAATTAAATTAAAGTTCATAATGTGTGTATTTCTTGATTATCTGGGGTGTGTACTTGTTGCTGCATTTTTGTGAATTTGTTTGAGGCTAAAATTGTAGAAAAGACTCCAGCGTCTCCAGCTTCCAGTAGTGATTCAGTGGGGAGCTGTGGAAATCAAAAGGTTAAGAGCCACTGGTGAAAGCCACGAGGCAAAGATTTGGTGTAGCGAAAGTGTTTCAGTATCTCAAGTAATACCTTAATCTGCTGGAACTGGTCCTTTGTTACAACTAGAGCATAAACAATCCTTGTTGGTAGTGTTATTGAACTAAAACCCACACTGTGTACTTGGCCGCCTAATGAATTTTTGAATAAGGGTGATTCTAAAGGAGCAGCACAGGGGGACATGCTGGAAAGGGGAGGCAGCAAACTCTGCCACTAACCCTCTGGAACAATTTGCAACTTTAGGATAGCATATAGTCTAGCATCCATTTATGACCTACTCCTCGAATATAACTGGAGCACTAGTATGTGAAGTTTAGGTTACGCCGTCCCCAATACGCCCTAATCAGTGCAGTGGTCTCTTGCACCAGAAAAGATACTGGGCCTGCAAGGTTCTTAAAACGGGGTGCTGGTGATCATATGAATTTCACATCAAAGCCTTTCAACCCTACACGGTCCTCGTTGTACACATGATATCTGTTGTTACATTCAGGAGGTTCGGCTTAAGCGAATCATTTATTTTATTGTGTTTCATGCTATGCTGCAGCCTGCAGTCTTCATGCCGAAGAGAGTAAAAGCTACACTGATGGGGTCGGTAACACCTCCCAGGGCACCATCAGCCAGGAAGGACTCATACGCACTGCAGCCAGCCTATGCTACCTGCTTTCTAACGAAGGCATCATCTCACTGGTGAGTTCATTAGTTCATGGTTATTGTTATATATTTATTCTTGAAACAGTAGTAATAGGGCTCATATTTTACAAAAACCCTTCGTAATCCAATTTTTAAAGTTATTTTGTAGGTAAATCAGAGACAACTAGCAGGTTAAATAGGATTTTTACAGTACTCTTTAAAGCTGCAGGTAATGTATCCTAATTTCTCCAGTGTCAGCAGATGATTATCCTTTCCCGATAGAACAATCTGTTTTGGCTAGAAACAGTAGCTGTGGAGGGTTCAGCAAACTAGATATTCTAATTTGAGACTGCATGACAAATGCATTCTGTGGCAGTGCACAATGTGGCCACACCACTGCAATTATCAGAAATGTAGACCTCTTTGATTGGAGATTATTTGTTAGTCTTGTATTACATTCTGTAGTGAACAGTGTTTATCATCAGTCAGTTTTCCTAAATTCTTGCAAATTATTACAGATTGTAGCCATGTGTTTTTTGTCTGCTCTTTTCTCTCACACCTAATGCATTCATTTGATTTCTTTTAATTTATATTTGTTTTGCCAGTGTATAACATATTAACAAACAGAAATGTTTTAAAAGTTACTAGCTGATTGCACTCTAGACTCAGTTTTGCTTTTTATTTTTTACTTTTATTTGTAATAGTGCCTAAGAATAAATATTGATATGATGAAAAATAAAAGAATTGAGATTAATCTACAAAAGCAAAGCAGTAGTAGTTTACCAGCAGGATGCAGCAAAAAGAAAAGTTTTAAAAAGGAGAGTGAAAAGAAGAAAGTACAAAAAACGTGACAACCTAAAAAAAAAAACAAGAATATCTCAGAAATCTGAATAGCTTTGTTGACGGTATAAGTTGTTATAGTAGGGAATTCAGTTCATCATCCTCCATTATTCTTAACCATAATATTCATGTGATCAAGTAGCAACCTTCTTTCCACAGTTGTTAATATTTGATTAGGCATAGCGCCCCAAAATGTTTGGATGAGTAGGCATTAGTTAAAGATTTGGAGATCTTCTGCCTACATATTGCAACCTTGGCGACATCATATGTTATAGTCACTAACCCAACAAAATATTAAATAAGGAGTGAAATCCAGCAGGTATACCATCCTGTACTGGTCTGCCTTATTCCTTGTGGACATAAGTGACTAATGCATTGATGACAATGGTAACGGAGAAAGTGTAAGAAGAATTTCCACATGTAATTTATCTTACCACCATATAATGTTAGAGAACGAGAGCTCAATGTATGTCTATTATATTAGTATTTTCTAGTAGTAGACCCTTCCATCATGAATAACTCCAGCACCTTCATGGTGTGTGAAATGTCACTGATCTGCAGTAAAAATGTCCTGCAGTTGTAATTATGTTTGATGGCATGTGGCTGTAGATGCACATGCTCTGCATACTTCCGCCATCTAGTGTTGGGTCCGGAAGGTTGCAAGTTGTTTTTGTTTGAAAAGTCATTCAAGTCACAAGGTAGAGTGACTACTCCTCTTGCTGGTAATGTGCATGGTCCTCAACTCCATCTTCAGATTGTTTTCTTCCGCTGTCGGGTTTGGTCGTGTTCTCTCTGAACTCTTTTTCGAGACTGTATTAGGCCTTTTCCGTTCGGGAAAAGCTCTCCAAACCCATTGGTATTGTTTTGGATTGTTTTTTTCTTTATCCTTTTGTGTTCCTGGATCGAAGCAATCCCTGTTAACCCAAACTCTTCCGATTGAGGCCCTTTGGGCAGCAATTTTCTCCATTCTATACCTTGGAGAATAAAAGCCTGATGGAAAGGGCACCTTTCTGTTTCTGTCGGAAGTGTCACTGAATTCCCTCTGACAGATCAACATCGGGTCTGTAACCTCTGCATCTCGCTGGAACATAGAGATAAGAGTGCGAGGTCTGCCAGTTGTTCCATTCAGTAAAGAATATGCAAGATAGCAGAGCCCATCGCCGAGAAATGCAGAGGGTTAGAAATTGCGGAGAAGCCCTAATTTTATCGGTATCCAAGACACCATGACAGACCGAGCAGGAAATTCAGGCTTCAGCTGCAGAAGAGGAGATGCTTTCCATTCAAGACTCAGACGCCAAAGTGACTCTCTAGATGTAGGAAATCCCTCCAGGTCAACAAACGGTGAGCAAACAACCCCCTGCTCCCACTAAAAGACTCATGAGTTTGGAAACAAAGGCAATTGGGCTGCCTCTGCCTTCTGGCCATTGCAGGCATTTGGATGCCCTGCCTTAAGGCTCAGCACCAAAACCTAAGCCAAAGAATATCGCTTCTAGTCCGAGCCGAATGCCACCGGCTTTGGCACTGAAACCGTCCACATCCCACTCGGCGCCGACTGTTTCGGCACCGAAAAGGCTGCCTTCCTCAGCTCCGACAACTTTGGCACCGAAAAGACTAGTGACCAAATCAGTCACTGCATGCCACAGATGCTTAAGGATATTACAATGAATGATGACTTTCTCTTCTAGCACTCCTCACATGCTCAAACCCCCAAAAATTACATCATTGTTAGATTATCTCAAAAACTTGTATGTTTGTTTATCTTGTGCAAACCACATGTTTGCCTGATGTCTTGCCATACCCGGTATATGGCCTGCACCTTTTTAAAGTTGCTGTTATTTTATTAAAGGATGAATTTTGACCAACCAAATACTATGTACATGTCTTTCCGAAGTTCAAATATGTTTGTCCAATGTACCCTCATTCCTTAAAGCATCATTCTGCGGCTCAAGGGATCCCTGTATTAGTGACTAAAATCTGGAAAGTCTGAGAAAGTCACCTACGAAGAGATTCCCGGCCCTCTTCCTTGTCTACTGGATCTCATACAATAGTTACCTGTGGTGACAAATGTTCTATCTGGATTCCAGCAAACACTTTCTCAGTCTCTGCTGTCTGTGTTTCATGGTTAGTAACTCTTTGAAGAGCTTCCAAAAGTGGCCTAACCACTTTCCTCTTGGCATGAAGACTTAAGAAGAAACTTTTTTTCTGTATCAAATTTGTCAGTGGCCCTACATCATTTACCATCAGTTACCTGAACATGGTCATTGCACTTAGTGATGGTTAACTTATGAGCCTTCCCCAGGATAGTATGATGGACTGCACTGAATTCTCAGAAAGTTCTGCCTCCTCTGGGTTGAGAACAGGCTCCTCTTTTAGCCAAAGTGTTGATCACAAAAAACATTGATTCTCTGAGGGAGGAGACATCTTGGGACACTTTCAACATCAAGGATCCCATCAAATGCCATTGAACTTCTTTAATATGATTTATTTTGGAATGTTCCTCACTACAATGAAAGCAAAGGTAACTAATGCTTGACTCAATACTATTCAAATGAAGAGAAGCAATTAGTGTAGGAAGTTGGCTCTGTATGTGCTATTTCAAAGTAAGGAATAGCATGCACAGAGTCCAAGGGTTCCCCTTAGAGGTAAAATAGTGGTAAAAAGAGATAATACTAATGCTCTATTTTGTGGTAGTGTGGTCGAGCAGTAGGCTTATCCAAGGAGTAGTGTTAAGCATTTGTTGTACATACACATAGACAATAAATGAGGTACACACACTCAGAGACAAATCCAGCCAATAGGTTTTGTTATAGAAAAATATATTTTCTTAGTTTATTTTAAGAACCACAGGTTCAAATTTAACATGTAATATCTTGTTTGAAAGGTATTGCAGGTAAGTACATTAGGAACTTTGAATCATTTCAATTGCATGTATACTTTTCAAGTTATTCAATTCAATTTCAATTCAAAGAAGCTTTATTGCGGCTACAAGAGCCAAAAAAGCGCGAGCAGTAATAAATACAAATAAATGCACATGATAAAATAAAATTGCAGGTAAATATGGTGATAAAAGGGAATGAAATATAAATAAAAATTAAAATGGAATAAAAATGAGATAGAATAAAATGGAATGAAATTAGAAAAAATGAAATGAAGTGAAATGCACTCTGCAGGATGTTGGGACAGTCTTATTTGGAGTCTTTGTCCAGGAGAGTTTTCCCTCTAATAAGCCAACTAGCTCCGAGGAATTTGGCGATAGCGATCACTAGCGTTGGTCTGGTGTCTGATCTGAGGATTCGCAGAGCTAGCGCAGAGCAGCGTGCTCCCAGTAGTCTGCATGCCGGGGCCAGCCATTTCCTACGGGGGGCAGTATACGCGGGGCATGCAAAAAGGAGGTGAGGGAGATTCTCCACGGGGGCTTTGCAAGCAGGGCATGCGGTGGATTCGTTGTTTGACCAGCTGCTGGTGAAAAGTCTTAATGGGAGTGTTCCAATGCGGAGCTGGAAGTACAGTTTCCTTTCCCTTGGGGCCGTGATTAGGTCCCAAAAAGTTTCGTACTTGCATGACTCTTTTAGGTTGGCAAAGTCACAAGATAATGTAGTGTGGAGTGCAGCCCGAGTGTCTTCGTTGTTGGCCCTTTGCCAGTAAAGTTTCTTTAGTTCGCTTTTCGAGGGAAAGACTGACGTGGCTGGTGAGTTCCAGAGATCATCGAGCCCGATAGAGTGGAGTAAATCCTTGATGGATCGTAGCCAGGGGATTCTGTGCAGGTGGTCGGCTTTTAGGATGACCTGTAGAGCTTCGGTGAAGATGACAAGTTCCGGAGTGGTCCAGAGACGCCGCCAGTACAGCAGAGGTCGCAGGCGGGCCTTGTGACCAATGCGTTTGATGCCGAGGTCCTTGAAAAGAGGGAACAGTGGGGTGCTTAGCGGAAGGGACACAAGGTTTCTTAAGAAGTTGTTTTCAGCGGTGGTTAGGTCTTGGGTTTTGGTATAACCCCAAAGTTCAGCCCCGTAGAGCGCTGAGGAAACTGCGTGGGCTTCGTATAATTGTAATGCTGGGCGAATTGGTTTTGTGTGTGAGAGGTGGAAGTTTTTTAGTAGAGCCCCAGTTGTTTGTCTTAATTTAAGGGCTTGTTTTCCTATGTGTGGCTTCCAGGACATGTTGTCAGTGAGTGTTATGCCCAGGTAGCTGAAAATGCCCACCTTCTCGAGTGAGGAGCCCTCTAGAGTAAATTTCCCTTTGAAAGATCTGTGGGGATTAAGGGTCATTAGTTTGGTTTTCGTTGCGTTGATTTCGAGTCCCTGGGATGAACAGAAATGCTCGAAGCACGCAAGGAGTTTCCTTAGACCACTAGGGGTCTTAGATATCAAGAGAGTGTCATCGGCAAAGAGTAAGACTGGGATTTTTTGTGTGCCAAGTGAAGGTGCGTCAGCCTGCAGTCTGAGGAGGGAGGGGACAATTTCGTTGATGTACAGGGAAAAGAGGGTCGGGGCAAGTACGCAACCTTGCCGCACACCCCTAGAGACGTGGATTCTATCGGTAAGTTGGCCCTTGTTGCCCCACCTGACTTGTGCGTAGTTGTCCTCGTGGAGTCGTATCAAAATGGCAAGGATGTGTTCCGGGATTCCCATCCGAGAGAGAGTGACCCACAGTTTGTTGCGAGGTACTAGGTCAAAAGCAGGTTTGAGATCCACGAAAGCTACATAAAGGCTGCCTTTACCGATGAACACTGTTTTCCAATATAATAATAGGAATCTGAGGGCTTGATCAGTGGTGGAAATCTTCTTTCGGAAACCGGCTTGGAGGGGGCTAAGGATATCGTGGTCAATTATCCATTCTTCTATCTTCCCTAGGAGGCAGTGGCAAGTTATTCACAAACAGCTACTTTAAAAGTGGACACTTAGTGCAATTTTCACAGTTCCTGGGGGAGGTAAGTTTTTGTTAGTTTTACCAGGTAAGTAGGACACTTACAGGGTTCAGTTCTTGGTCCAAGGTAGCCCACCGTTGGGGGTTCAGAGCAACCCCAAAGTCACCCCACCAGCAGCTCAGGGCCGGTCAGGTGCAGAGTTCAAAGTGGTGCCCAAAACGCATAGGCTAGAATGGAGAGAAGGGGGTGCCCCGGTTCCGGTCTGCTTGCAGGTAAGTACCCGTGTCTTCGGAGGGCAGACCAGGGGGGTTTTGTAGGGCACCGGGGGGGACACAAGCCCACACAGAAATTTCACCCTCAGCAGCGCGGGGGCGGCCGGGTGCAGTGTAGAAACAAGCGTCGGGTTTGCAATGTTAGTCTATGAGAGATCAACGGATCTCTTCAGCGCTGCAGGCAGGCAAGGGGGGGCTTCCTCGGGGAAACCTCCACTTGGGCAAGGGAGAGGGACTCCTGGGGGTCACTTCTCCAGTGAAAGTCCGGTCCTTCAGGTCCTGGGGGCTGCGGGTGCAGGGTCTTTTCCAGGCGTCGGGACTTAGGTTTCAGAGAGTCGCGGTCAGGGGAAGCCTCGGGATTCCCTCTGCAGGCGGCGCTGTGGGGGCTCAGGGGGGACAGGTTTTGGTACTCACAGTCGGAGAGTAGTCCGGGGGTCCTCCCTGAGGTGTTGGCTCTCCACCAGCCGAGTCGGGGTCGCCGGGTGCAGTGTTGCAAGTCTCCCGCTTCTTGCGGGGAGTTGCAGGGGTCTTTAAAGCTGCTCCTTGAAACAAAGTTGCAGTCTTTTTGGAGCAGGTCCGCTGTCCTCGGGAGTTTCTGGTCGTCGTCGAAGCAGGGCAGTCCTCAGAGGATTCAGAGGTCGCTGGTCCCTTTGGAAGGCGTCGCTGGGGCAGAGTTCTTTGGAAGGCAGGAGACAGGCCGGTGAGTTTCTGGAGCCAAGGCAGTTGTTGTCTTCTGGTCTTCCTCTGCAGGGGTTTTCAGCTGGGCAGTCCTTCTTCTTGTTGTCGCAGGAATCTAATTTTCTAGGGTTCAGGGTAGCCCTTAAATACTAAATTTAAGGGCGTGTTTAGGTCTGGGGGGTTAGTAGCCAATGGCTACTAGCCCTGAGGGTGGGTACACCCTCTTTGTGCCTCCTCCCAAGGGGAGGGGGTCACAATCCTAACCCTATTGGGGGAATCCTCCATCTGCAAGATGGAGGATTTCTAAAAGTTAGTCACCTCAGCTCAGGACACCTTAGGGGCTGTCCTGACTGGCCAGTGACTCCTCCTTGTTATTCTCATTATTTTCTCCGGCCTTGCCGCCAAAAGTGGGGGCCGGGGCCGGAGGGGGCGGGCAACTCCACTAGCTGGAGTGTCCTGCGGTGCTGTGACAAAGGGGTGAGCCTTTGAGGCTCACCGCCAGGTGTTACAGCTCCTGCCTGGGGGAGGTGTTAGCATCTCCACCCAGTGCAGGCTTTGTTACTGGCCTCAGAGTGACAAAGGCACTCTCCCCATGGGGCCAGCAACATGTCTCTAGTGTGGCAGGCTGCTGGAACTAGTCAGCCTACACAGATAGTCGGTTAAGTTTCAGGGGGCACCTCTAAGGTGCCCTCTGGGGTGTATTTTGCAATAAAATGTACACTGGCATCAGTGTGCATTTATTGTGCTGAGAAGTTTGATACCAAACTTCCCAGTTTTCAGTGTAGCCATTATGGTGCTGTGGAGTTCGTGTTTGACAGACTCCCAGACCATATACTCTTATGGCTACCCTGCACTTACAATGTCTAAGGTTTTGTTTAGACACTGTAGGGGTACCATGCTCATGCACTGGTACCCTCACCTATGGTATAGTGCACCCTGCCTTAGGGCTGTAAGGCCTGCTAGAGGGGTGTCTTACCTATACTGCATAGGCAGTGAGAGGCTGGCATGGCACCCTGAGGGGAGTGCCATGTCGACTTACTCGTTTTGTCCTCACTAGCACACACAAGCTGGCAAGCAGTGTGTCTGTGCTGAGTGAGAGGTCTCCAGGGTGGCATAAGACATGCTGCAGCCCTTAGAGACCTTCCTTGGCATCAGGGCCCTTGGTACTAGAAGTACCAGTTACAAGGGACTTATCTGGATGCCAGGGTCTGCCAATTGTGGATACAAAAGTACAGGTTAGGGAAAGAACACTGGTGCTGGGGCCTGGTTAGCAGGCCTCAGCACACTTTGAATTGTAAACATAGCATCAGCAAAGGCAAAAAGTCAGGGGGCAACCATGCCAAGGAGGCATTTCCTTACAATTAGGAACTGAGGAAAAAATAAATGTGATGTGGTGGAATCCACGCCTGCTTCCTTCTGATTTGGGAACACTTTATGCATTTACCTTCTCATTAAGTTTAGCTCAGCGACAAGTGTACCCCATTGTCTCTGTTTTTGCACTGGTAGAGATATGTCAGAAAGATAATTATCATGCACGAATAGGTAGGGCTCGACTCCCAATTTTTGCTGGGTGCCACCCCAGACATATCACTGAAGCCACAAAAGCACCATCCAATTGCATGGACATCTGTTCCTCTCTTTTTTCTCACTACTTCCAATGATGATCTGGAGTGCTCTGCTTGGAATGTTTGTTCTTCAGATTCAGGAAATTGCAGCGTCAGCCTAATGTTAACATCCTGGGTTTGAGCAATACCAGTCCAGCCGTAAGCAGATGTCTGTCTCCTATGCCCATAATTTGTGTATGTGATGTCCCTGGCCCAAACAGGACTCCAGGTTGGGCTAGAACTGTGGCCTTATGCATAGAAAAGCTATTAGTGAGTTGGAGGCCAAGCTGCTCGTATTTCTCCACCACTGGTCTCAGTGCTGTTCTAGAACAAAGCACCACTGCAGGATGGTTTGCTTATTGTCAACCAGCAAATCATCAAACTTTGGGGGGAAAAGCAAAGAAAAGCCAAAATTAAAAACACAAGTCATGTTGAGATGGCGCTCTCTGTCCTCCTTTTGAGGTAAGTCTCAAGGGCTTAGTCATGTTTCCCCTTTGGCCTCAAATTGAAAGCATAAACTCATCCATTTCAGTCTGGGGTCGATTTCATCACAGGGTCCAGGCCCGTGCCTTCTTTGGGCATCTCTGAGTTCCAGGCCCCTGGAGCTCACTCTGTACAAATTGCATCCTACACTCAGGAGATAGTCGCCTTATTTTGTCTGTTTCCCTCTGGAAACATCCTTGGACCCCATGATGACGAGTTCCAAACTGGACTTCTGATGGGCACTCAGCCCCATGAAGCGTCTCCCTAGCACAGTTCTGGTGCCGACCCACACCACCCCTCCTCCGATGGTTGCACAGGTGGTACACCCACTAGGCATTTATTGCTTTAGGCACATAGCTCTCAGTTTTGCAAGTAGGTTGTTCAACTATACATGAGGAGGATCGTAGTCAAAATATGTGCTATCAAAAGGTGTTTATTATCTAGGGGTCAAAAAAACTTTGTAATCCCCAGCATTGAGAAGTAGCAATGATGCAAATGAGAGTGCACTAATCTCTCCATCACTGCTCCAAACCTATTCTCATCAGTAATTAAGTTAAACAGCTGTCCCCTTTTAGGGTATACTTTAGAAGACATGATTTGAATTGTTTGCCCTTTAAGATGATGGAATCCGAGAGAACATTCTTTGTAAATATGCAAATGTTGTTACCACTCTACAGTAAGGCAGCAAGGATGGGTGTCTATTTAACTATAATGGCATAATTGAAACGCTATCCTTTTCAGACAAATGTTCAATCATCCTTCTACAGAAACTAGCTATGCTCCTCCTTAAAAGTATGTTTTCTGACTATACTTAAAAGCAAAGTGCTACAGCCCCCTCTATTTTGGTGGGGGTACTGTAAGAAATTGGGCTACTGGTTGAGGGGAGAAACACTTCTCAAGCAACATCCACAATTCTTGCCAGGGCGAAGTCACAAGCAACCCTAAATTAACCTGTGCTCAAGCCTCTGGTAGCTTGGCTCAGATCAGACTGGCTAACTTAGAGACTACGTGTAAAGTAGTTTTACAGAACTTCAATCAGTAATAAAGTGAAAACACAACAGAAGAAAAATCCCACATCAATTTAGAAAAATAAAGTAAAATATGATTAATATTTTA